>NC_133539.1:97836607-98443571 GCF_048773025.1 Camelus bactrianus | reverse complement strand
GCAGAAAGAAGAGCCAACAAATGTGCAACAGTGGGACTGAAAAATGGAGTTGGCCGGGGGGGTGGTCAGCCTGTTATGAGTGTTCTCGCGAGGGAAGAGTTGGAGTGAAGTAACCAGGCTATGGAGGGACCTGAATGTCAGAATGAATCCTGCATCACAGTGCGCCCAGAGCCAGTGACCTGGTAAACAGGATTGCCAGGTCAAATACAGACTCCCAGTTGCATCTGATTTCAGATAACCACTTGGTTAAGTACCTTCCAAACATTGTATGGGACAGACTTATACTGGAAAAGCATTCACTGTTTACCTGAAATTTAAATTTTACTGGCTTTTGTTTTTTTGCTAAATCTGGCAACCTGCAGGCAGCATTATTTTAGTAAGAATGACCTAGCAGCGGTGTTTAGGAGGCACCTGTACTATCGTCAACAGAGGGAAATGAGGCATTCAGAGCACCTTTAAAACCCGCTGTCTTCCTTTCCAATTTTTTCTCAAAAATACTTGCTTCTTTAACATAATTATGTCTTTTATTTGACTTCCCTGTAAGCTAGTTTTGCCCCTTGCCCTTCCCCCAGAGGACGTCTGGCAATGTTGGGGGGATGTTTTTGGTTGTCATAGTACATGTCATGTTTTGGTTGTGGGAGTGCCCCTGACATGTAGTGGGCAGAGGCCAGGAGATGCTGATAAGCACCCTACAACATGCAGGGCAGCCCCCACAACAAAGGATCATCGAGCCCACGTGTCAAAGGTGCCAAGGTTGAGAAACCCTGTTTTAAACAAAGATAAATAGAGTCTCATTCCTGGCCAGAGGTCCCTGGATTTCACAGGATCGTACACCTCCTCACAAATAGTTTACAATTTTCTGCAGATTTAAAGTGCAAGAGAGGCTGTACATCCCCATTACACAGCATTTATCTTTTAACATTTATTTGAAAGAAGCACCACTGCCATAAAAAAAAAAATTATATGAACTTTGCAACTTCAGCTGACTCATGCTTCACATTTTACTTGAATTGTAAAAACATGTATGCAGATCAGCCAAAGAAAGAATTTGGTTTACATCAGGGAAAGCACTGCCACGCTCCCCGTGGGGTCTGCCAAGACAGACAGGCTCGCTCTCTTGAAGCACGCCTTTCCCAACTCCTTGTCTTACTTTCAAGTCGGGTCTTTGCAACCAGAGCCAGCACTGGTTTACTCTCCTCCTTCTCCTCAGAAACATATTTGTTTTTTCAAGTCCCGAAAGCATTCTCCTCGGTCCTGCCTGCAGGCCTTGGGGGCTTCTCCTTTTGCACCAAAATGTAAAAATGTAAATTTCTCATTGTTCCCTTGGTGTAAGTTACCCATTATCACAGAAGGAAGGAAACTGCAGTTAAAGATCATTTTGATGCTTCCATTACCACGTGTTTTCACCCCAAGGGATGGTTAAACTCAGAACCTCAAGTTAGAAACAAAGTTCTGAAGAAAATTTCCTTTGAATTGGTTTATACCCCACAGTCAGTCTGGGGCTTTTGTTTTCTTGTATTGTAATAATGGGCCAGTGGAAGATTAGAAGAGGCAGCCCCCGCTGTCGTGACACTGGCCGTGTACACAGAGGTGGCAATGAGGACCATGAGCACAGTCATGAGACAGGGGCTTCCTGATCACCTTACCTGGGAACGCAGGTCAGCGGAAAAGAACACCCTTGCCTTTTTCATCTCACCAGCCCCCTGGAGCTCAGAGCCTGGGGAAACATTACACTAGTTAGTCCTTTGTCTCCTGGGCTTTGAGTTAGATGTGACAATTTAGACTCTGTCTTTTGCTCTATGACCAAGGCCTCTTTTTAAGAAAACAGGTGACAAAAGAGAACATGCATAAGACGTGGTCGGAAACTCATATCTAAGGATTAATAAAGGCTGGCCATGTTTGGCCTTGACTGAAAGCAAAGTTTTCTCTGAGGCTGATTTATATTTAGCTTCCTTCTGTTCTTTACAATTGGTAAAACCAGCTCCAGCAACACTTCTTTTGAAGTATTTCAAGGCCACAAGGAGAAGTGAAAAAGAGCACAGGATTTAAAGCAAGAAGAACCTAGCTCAAGTCAGCCACTTACGGGGCTGCATGCCCTTGGGCAAATTCTTTTATCCTCTCTGAGTTTCAGTTCTTTTATCTGTAAAATGGGGATAAAAATATCTAGCTCTTATCAAGAGTTCTTTATAAATCTAAGGTTTTATGTAAATGTTAGTTCTTATTCTGAAGCCATTGAGCAACTATGTAAGATGTCCCTCAAATGACAGGTTATATAGAAAGTGTCATTAACTGGGGTTTCAAGATGTGGATCATACTCTCTGATGTTCTATTGTTTCTGCCAGTCTTTTGTCAGCTATCTTAGTCCCTTTTAACAGAAACACATGAGGAAAAGGAGTTACCTCTCTAACATTTAGCAAATGCAGGAATCACCTCTCTCTACCATTCCTGGCAGGGGTCAGTCACCCAGCATGGCTGGAACATTCCCACCAAGTGTGCTGCCCCACTTGGCATTCCATTCTGCTAGAAAATTCTGTGCTGATGAAATGTGGACAGATAGTGTTAGGAAGATAAATGAGTAACATTTGTAAAAGTATTTGAACTCTTCAAAAGAAAAAAACCCACACTGATTCCAAGGATTTTTGTTAAGATAATTGGAATTTAAAATATATTTTGGTTGATTAATGTCTCTTCTAACTTTTTTGTCTCTTGGCCTCGGAGGGGCTGAGAGAAAGAGTCAATAGACTTCACTATTTTTTTTCATTAATGGAAGTAAGTAAAGTGCACAGCAGAGGTCAATGTCTAAAAGTGGTAACCCACCAACCATCACTACATGGTACCACCACCCTACCTACAAGCATCCCCAATCTCCACTCAGGGAGGATCCCAGTCCAGCCTTTGCAGAGCTCAGCACTCTGCACCCCAATCCAAATCAAGCCCACCTGAAGTCCTATGATAAGACACAATCAACCAACCAGGTGCTATGCAATCAGCTGAGGATACAAAATGAATAGCCAAGAACCCCACCCCTGCCGCAAGGAGCTCACCTGGGGAATAAATAGATGTGAAAACAAATGATTACAGCACAGAGTGATAGAAACTCTGATAAAGATGTGAGCCCTCACAAAGAAGGGAGGCTCAGTGCTCCGTAAGAGAGTCGTGGCAGCTTTGCAAAGAAGGGGACATTTAGACTGAATCTGGAAGAACAATGGCAATTCTCCTTGTGAACAAAGAGAGAAAGAGGATTCCAACAGAGGGAGAAGGATGCCCAAAGCCATGGAGGTAAGGAGAGGCAGGGAAGGGTGTACAGGAAAGTAGTTCAGGAACATGGGGTCACACAGCAAGTGATGCAGCCTGGGAGAGAAGGGAGGGACTAACTCACAAAGACTCTTCATGACAAGAGAGGAGGCTGGATTTCAGTAGAAGGTGAGAGAGCCACTGAAGGATGCGGTGATGAGGTAGGCATCAAGATGAGAGAGCAATGAGGACAAGGAGAGCCAAGGCTGAGGCACAAACTTCCTTCAATGGGCACCAGTGACAGGAACAAAATAACTGCCTTTTTAAGCTAACATCAATCTTAGACACTGCTTTAGCATCAAAGGCAGAGCAACTGTTTCCAAAATACGTCTCTGAAGGCTTAGAAAGCACTTGGTTATCACTTTGAGGAAAGGCAAACTAAACATTTTTGTGTGGCCCTAACTGTAGCTATGACTAAATGGGTAAATTGGTAAGCCAAAAGAGATAACAGATTACGAGTAAGCCCCTTCGGTTTTGTTAGATAACTCAAATATTACATTACACCAATAAAGATATTGAGAGACTTGAAAGTCATCTGACATATGAGAAGTTAATAGATAATGACTGTGATCTTGTCTTAAATCATCTCTAGTCTTCAAAACTTCCCACGTTTGGAACCAATCCTGAAGAATCACATTTCCCTTTTTCCCAGTTTTTCGGGGATATAACTGACATATAATGTTGTGTAAATTTAAGGTATAAAATGTGATGACTTGATACACTATAAAGTGTTTACCACATTAGATTACACACCCTCTACCTGACATAATTATCATTTTGTTGTTATGGTGAGAACATTAAACCTCTACCCTCATAGCCATCTTCAAGTACACAATACAGTATTGTTAACTATAGTCACAGTGCCGTACATGACATACCTGGAACTTATTAGAATCTTATTTCTACTAAAAGTAAGAATTCAAGGCTTAAGGGAAAAAAATAAAAAACAGAAAAGTAGAAAGCCTGAGGAGGGTAACTAGAGAAGAAGTAAGAGTACTCTAGGATCAGAGGTTCTGCCTCACAGAAACATAACTAGAAGTTCCCTTGGATGAATGGCAAGTTAAAGAAACTGTAGAACAGTAGGAAACGGGCTGTTTACCTACCAGAAGAACTGATACCTCACTATGTTTCACAACTCTAAAAGATGGTTTTAAATCTGTCCTGAGCATTGTGCAATGTTTACAGATTATTCTGATTTCAACCGGCAGTAAGCCCCATACTGCAGGGTGGAGAGAAGACCTAATTCTAGTATGTTGGTTAGAATAAGATTAAACAAAAACAATACCTTTAGATCACAGCAGTAAAGATTCCACACAGTATGAGAAAGCACATATTAGTTTACTAGTTTGGAAAAAAAAAAGGGAATTAAAAGCCTAAAATGTTCAAGTTACTGTCCCAAAACTCTGGGAATAATAAATTAATTCCAAGAATTTGATTGCATCATTTCAGTGGACCAGACCAGAAAAACACAGTTTAAGTTTTAATCATTCCTTTTAAATTTTCAAATTTACCACTTGGTTGATGAAGCATTAATGCTTTGAGAGCTAGAATCCTTGAAATCTTACAGCCACGCCCTCATCAATTTGACTTAAGATTTTACTAAACCAGTTTTAATATTAGAACAAGAATTAAGGGAAGTTGCTACTTTGTAAAAAGAGAATTATTCTGATGTCATCACCTGCCTCACAGCTTCCAGGCATATGTACAAGACAATTACAATGCCAACATATGAAATATAGCTAGTTTTATAGCCAGAATGAATCATAGCTAATTCTCCTGCAGTAAACAATCAGAGACAGCTAAGTCAAGTCTTGCTTTTCAAGTGATTCTGTTAAATGGACAGTATGTCAATGAATATTCGGGAGTTGACAGCACAGGGAGTGGGTGTGGTGTAGAGCCCTTCTCCTTGAGTTGGGTGTAGGGGGTGGGAGGGCAACAAGTCTGATGCTGCTTCTAAGAAAAAAAAAAAAACACATAAGCTAATACTTGCTACTTTTTAAATTCTGGAACTCAAATGTTCTGCATTTTGAAATGAAACAAATGTTCTCCAATTTTTCAGTCTAAAAATTCTTCCATGCTGGAACTACCACTCCTCCTTGGAACTGTCCAGTCTTGAGCATTTTTGTTACCACAGAACGTTGCATTGACTATCAATCATTCCTATGAGTGGGTTCTAACACTCCTGCCCCAACTCACATAATCCTATCATGACTTAATCTTGGCTTTATAACCTGCTATATTTCCAGGTGCTTTTTGCATTGTTTTGTTTGGGGTTATTTTGTATGCATTTGGTGTTTGCTTGCCTGTACTAGGCAGACAACCTCTTTGCACAGCCATAAAGACCCTGCCTCCTGCTTTTCTCTCACAAGCTCCAGAGACAAGATAAATTTGCCAAACTAATCCTTTGTTATAACCTAGTTCTTCACAGGGGGAGACATTTTACTATGTCAATAAATGGGGTATCTAGGATAGCTTCATTTAAATGAAAGCATAGCTTTCATTTAAACCGGAACTGAGGTTTAAAAAAAAAAAAAAGTTTAACAAGACTAAGTCCAGGAAAAAAAAAAAAAAGAGCAACTAAATTCCATGTAAATAAAAAAGAAGATGAAGTAAATCACTGTCCTCTGACTAAAACAGAACTTAGAGCTAGGACCCAGATTTTACTGCAACAATGATTTAAAATAAATGTAAGGACCTAATTCTCAAACAATAGCATAAGAAGTGTGCTAAACATCCTCAGAGTTTCAACAAAGAGTTACTGAGTAACCACTAGGAGTGAAGCCCTGGGGACACTGAGATAAAGGACAGAAAGTCACTGAGAACCCAGAGGACAGCTGATGGTACTGACACAATATGACACGCTGTGCACATGACAAAGGGAAGCTCAGAGTGAGAGCTGGGTGAGGGGATTAGGAAAGACATCCCACAAGAATCACCTGGATCACACGACTAAATAGGGATGGGCACTCTCTTGAATTGTGACTTACATGTCTTCATCTTAAAAATAATGTACAGGTGTCTGTTTGTTTCAGTGTGTGCTTTTATTTCTTCACTCACTCACTGCTGGCTCTTCTGCAGAATACCCTGGCCAAAGCTGCCGTGGAAGAACTTGCCACCCTGCATGGCACCGAGTACACATATGGCCCAGGAGCTTCAACAATCTGTGAGTTTTGGCTTCAGAACTGTGCAAAGAATCCACGTGGCTAAAAGGCGACAAATGGTTCCCAGAGTCTTTCCTTTCTATCATTTAAAGCATGTGGCTTTTGCCTGACAGTGAATTTTTTTACAAAATATGTAATTGGTTTTCTGTTCAGGAAAAGGGCGGGGAGGCGGGGAGGGAAATATCCCTTTTAGCCCACAGAAACATTTGCTCTTTGGGAACATCTATTGAGCATCTACCACGTGCCAGCCCTCATTAGGTGCTGGGGAGGAAAGATGAAGGGAAGACAAGAGAAGATAAAGGAAGGTGGGGGACCAGGGAGCAATCTTCAAACCACCCACAGCAGGGAAGCAGGAAGAGGTACCGTCAATTGTCATACAGGTGCTAAGTGCTGTGACAGAAGGATGCACAAGAAAAGAGCACCCTCAAAGACTAAGCACCCCTCCCACAGTATCAGGGATGATTTCTCAGGATGATGACACAGAAGCTTTATCTGGAAGGACAGAGAGAAGGTTTTCCTGGCTAAACAGACTGCAGGTTGCAAGGGCTACTTCAGGCTCAAGCTACTTGCAAGGGAAAGAGGTAAGTGGCAAGAGGGTTAGGTAGGGGCCAGACCCCAGAGCCTTGGATGCTGCTGCTTGGATTCCACTGGGAAGGCACATTGTGCAGGCCCCATTTTCCATTTCTACATATATTTTGCCTTTGCATGATTTCTTTCTGTCCCAAGCCTTAAAGGACAAGAAATGCAAGAAAAAAGGCCACTCTTATCATCAAGGGGCCTCCAATGGAGGATAGGCTCTAATCTTGAGGGCTTTTTTAAAAAGCTTCATGTAGACTACAGCCTTCTGTATTCCTGTCCTTTACTGAACTTCTCTGTATCAGATGGGGTATACTGTTTTCTTAAAGGGGCTTCTATCAGAAATAACCCACCTACCTACTCACATATTGTGAACTTCTTGTAGGTTTTTTCAGGCTAGTTCAACAAGGCTCCTTTTTCCATTACACCATAAGCCCTTGGAGGGCAGGGTCATGTCTTTCCTTTGTCCTGGCATCTCCAGAGTTGAGCACATGGCCTGCTGCTCAGTGAGAGCCTTACTGCTGTTGACTGAATAAATAAATGAATAAATAAGCAAGTGATTGAATAAATGAATGACATCATAACTGTCATTGAATGAATAACTGAATGAGTGCCTCGTCTATGCCAGGCCATATGCTAGAGCCTGAGGATACAAAAATGAAGGCACAGCCCTGCCCTGGAGCTGCTCCAATGTCGTTATTCAGCAAGTTTCAGCAGGGTTTGGAGTCCTCTCCTCTCACAATCATCATGCAGTTTTTCCTATTCTTCCAGGAACATACATTCTTTTCCCAGAAATTGTATATATTTCATAAACAAATTACACACTATACAGCAGAGTTTACCACAGCACACAAGCACACTGAGAAGTTTAAATATTATAAAGTATATACTTCCTGGGATATTAAAGACACCACTCCCACAAAGCAGACTTAGTAGTAAAGCTGGGCTAATTTTTAAGATAGCCCCCACAGCTTTTATGATCCAGTTTACTAGGAAATTCGCCTACCTATGCAATTTTATGCAGTGAAACATCTGTAACTGTAAAAGGAAGTTGGCGGGCTTTTTAATCTCCTTCCTAGATGTAAAGATCTTTTTTTTCTTCTGTTTGCTCATTTCAGACCCTGCTGCTGGGGGCTCTGATGACTGGGCTTATGACCTAGGAATCAAATACTCCTTCACCTTTGAACTCCGAGACAAAGGGAGATATGGCTTTGCCCTCCCTGAATCCCAGATCCAGGCAACCTGTGAGGAGACAATGCTGGCGATCAACCATGTTACCAGCTATGTCCTGGAACATCTGTACTAGTCCCGAGTGCTAAGAGCCTTATTTCTAAATGTTCACTCTTTCTTTCTTTTCTACCCTGAACTCCTACTTTTGCCTAGATATTTTCCAGACCCCAATCTTTCTTTTAAGCTTCTGGGTCTATGAAACTACTTGGATCTTTAATACTGATCATAATAAAAGTGAATCATTATAATTGAAAAACCTGACAGATTGTCCACTTCTTTGGGAAAAAAAAAAAGATATGAACAAAGGATTAAACAAGCAATGCAAAACTGATGATGTAGATCAGCAATATAGGTGTTAACAGTCCTTGGGGTGCTGGCCAGTCCTGGCAGAGTGCAGAGGTACACAGGTTAGAGCCGGGGGCTGATGAGGAAGAAGAAACATAGGGGAAATTTAAGACTGTAAAGTGTGGTATAGCTTTCATCTCAGCTCATTTGAGTTATTTTCTGAGCTGTTTACTACATGCCAAGCACTTTGCTAAGCAATTTGGACAGAGCAATGAAAGAGAAAGATAACATTTCTGCCCTCAATGGCTGTATTGGCCATTAGGGAAGATGGACACGAAACAAATAATTATCTAACTAGTTATTTAATAATTAGTGATTTAATTTACATTACCTACCTCGTGAGGGAGAAACTGCTCTCAGGAATGATTCACAATTAGCTGGACGAAGGGAGCACCCCTTCCAGGCCCTGTAACTATACAGATGCTATGAGAAGAAAGCCAGAGAGGGTGGAACTCAGACAGTTGAGGGAAGAGGGGTACGTGTAAGGGCCGAGGAGGGAGTTGGGGATCATGTCAAGCAGAGCTTAGAGGTCATGTTAGGGATTCAGTACATTGGTCTAAGAACAATAAGAAGCCTTGGGAGATGGATCCAAAAAATATTGCCACAATTTATGTCAAAGAGTGTTCTGCCTATGGTTTCTTCTAGGAGTTTTATAGTATCTAGTCTTATATTTAGGTCTTCAATCCATTTTGAGTTTATTTTTGTATATGGTGTTAGAGAATGTTCTAATTTCATCTTTTCTTACGATTAGCTGTTCAGTTTTCCCAGCACCATTTATTGAAGAGACTGTCTCTTCTCCATTATATATTCCTGCCTCCTTTGTCACAGATTAGTAAGTAAAGGAAACAAAAGCAAAAATAAACAAATGGAACCAAATTAAACTTAAAGCCTTTTGCACAGCAAAGGAAACCATCAGCAAAATAAAAAGAATGGGAAAAGATATTTGCAAATGATATGACCAATAAGGGGTTAACGTTCAAAATGTATAAACAACTCACACAACTCAACACCAGAAAACAAACAACCCAACTTAAAAACGGGCAGAAGAACTGAATAGACATTTTTCCAAAGAGGAAATGCAGATGGCCAACAGGCACATGAAAAGATGCTCAACATCACTAATCATCAGGGAAATGCAAATCAAAACAACCATAAGATATCACCTCACACCTGTCAGAACAGCCGTCATTAAAAAACAGAAAACATAATGCTGCTGTTAATAGTGGGGTATATGTATCTTTTTAAATTAATTCTTATTTTGTGATTGGCTTTATTCCTTTGATAACTATGTAAACTTAAAAAGTTAAAGCTCTAAACATTCTTAGGAACAATGAACAGTACACATGTAAATTTTTTAAGTGTAGGATATTCTATATATGTATTTATATGCAATATATTGTACATGTGCAGTCAAATTATAACAATTCTACCTAATAAAACTGAAAGCTGAAAAACAAAAGAAAACGAAAAAGAACACAAAAAACAAATGGCGAGGATATGGAGAAAAGGGAACTCTCCTACACTGTTAGTAGGAATGTAAACTGGTGCAGCCACTATGGGAAAGAGTATGGAGGTTTCTCTAAAAACTAAAAATAGAATTATCATATGACCCAGCAATTCTACTCCTGGATGTATAGCTGAAAAAAACAAAAACACTAATTCAAAAAGATACATGCACCCCAATGTTCATAGCAGCACTATTACATTTGCCAAGACATCAAAAAAAATCTAAGTGTCCATTAACAGCTGAATGGATACAGAAGATGTGATGTGTATGTGTGTACGTGTATATATATATATATATATGATGTGTATTTTTATATATATATATATGTGATGTGTATTTATATATATATACACACACACAACTGTATACTACTCAGCCATAAAAAAGGATGAAATTTTGCCATTTGCAGTAACATGGATGAATTTGGAGGGCACTGTGCTAAGTGAAATAAGTCAGACAGAGAGAGACAAATACTATATAATATCACTTATTTGTGGAATCTGAAAAATACAACTAGTGATAAAATAAAAAAGCAGACTCACAGATACAGAGAACAAACTAGTGGCTACCAATGGGGAGAGGAAAGAGGGAGGGGCATTATAGTGGTAAGGGAAAAAAAAAGGTTATTATGGGATTATATGAAATCATGTGTGTGAAACTTTTGAAAATTATGAAGCACTATAGAATTTAAAGAATCTTTCATTCAATAAAAAAGAACAATTAAAGGCCATTAAAGATGTTAACTTGTAAATGACAGGATCAGAGGTTTTTTTTTTTAAACACCATCCAGGCTAAGGTGTGGAAAGTAGATTGAAGTGAAACAAGAGGATGCCAGGGACCCTGGCTGGATCAGTTGGGCTTAAAATGAAAGAGGCAAAAATCACTCTATGACTTGTATATCAAACATGACTTGAAGTTTTCCAGAATTAGAATTGAACGTGCTAACGTTGAAGAGTATTGTGCAAAGTTCAAATTTTAAAATATAATAATATGTATTTAGATTGCAATTTGGGAGTATTCTTAGTTTAAAATCATAGAACAAAAGATTACCTCATTATTTTCCATGTGGATTCAAGATTGAAAACAGGATTCCACATCTAGCATAATATGTTGAAATATCTATAACAGTGTTCTATTCAAAAACAATCCATTAAAGTCACAATGATTTGCTTAGCTGTCAACCCAAAGAATGATTAATTTCATTAATTGTCCACTAGATGGTAGCAGTGCAGCTGCTACAATTTGTCAAGCAATCATCTTTAGCAATACATCATTTAAATAGGCAGAGAAAAAGAGAGCCTTAAGTGCAAAAAAAAAAAAGAAAAAAGAAAGAAAAAGAAAGAAAGAGAAAGAAAGGAAAAGGAAAAAAGAAAGGAAGAAAAAGAATGAAATTCCTGTGAATTTTTAAGCAGCATTGATGCTAATTTTAAAAACAGATGTAATTTAGCAAAATTATCTTTCCCTCATTATGTTTAAGTTACATCCATGTGAATTGGAGGGCTAACTCAACCATAGTTAGCTGAGTGAAGTTATCTTGTTGGAGGTGTATCATTCAACTCAGACAGTTCCACAGGACACTCCGTTACCAGTCTCTAGTATGTGGCATCAACCTCTAACTAAAGGATGCTGTAGCCCAATGTTCAGAGCTTTAAAACAGAAACTAGGAATATGCATGGGCTTTTCTAAAATTCCAAGGAATTTTTGGGAAGAATAAGGAAAGCAAATATGCAAGTATTCTTTCCTAAAACCCACGTATCTGAGAATTCCTGCACTGGAGACATTTTTGCTATTTCCTTTGCCAACTGAAAGTTAACAGCCAGCAGGCTAGGAGTAGCCATATGCCTGAGCTTAACTGAGAAAAAACAGAGAGAGACGCCTGCTTTGGTCCCTTCTAGTGTAGTAGTACTGTATGCGCTTCTGCCTGGCTGACCAGAGACTGCTGCTTTGCCAGACCAGACTCAGCCCAGCCTTGCCCACACAGGAGCCCCTGGCTGTGAGGGCACCTCTCCTCTTCCTTCCTTTGACTTAATCCCACCCTGAGAACCTAGGACAGGCTCTAAGCTCTCTCTTCAGTCTCAAGCTCTCACCACCCCAAAGCAGCAACTAAGGAACAGCACAGGAATGGCCCCCTGAATATTTTCTATCTCAAACAGTGTTTCTGCTTTAAAATAGTAAGACTGGTTTTCCAGTGTGGGACATGGGAGTTCTACAAATCTAGAATTGCATCACATGTATTCACCTGCTCTGGCCAGACAACCTGTCTGAATTGGTAAAGAGAGTATTTCAGGCACAGAAGGAAGACAGGAGGAACCATGACAGTTAATGAGGTTATCTGGGGGCAAATGGGGTCTTGATGAACCTCTTAGGTCATCTTATTTGAGCAAATAGTCACACCCCCTCTAGACAGTTCTGACACCGCCTGAATCACACAGCCACATCTCTGTCCAGAAATGCCACCTTTCCTGCAACTAATGAAGACAAGTTTCTCTGCATTTCACAGGGCAGTTTCATTTCAATGTTAAAAATCCAATATCCACAACTAAAGGCAAAAAATTTTTCTTTCAACATTTCCTTTATGAGGTACCTAGAGGTATTCCAGTAGTTTACTAGATTTGATTTGAAGATTGGGTATTATTTGAAAGATTCTAGTAAATCACAAGAGAACTTTCACTTCCATTTTCTAGGACATTTCTTTTACAGTGATGATGTTTGAAAAATATGCAAAAATGCATAGCTTAAAAAAACAAAGTGACATTTTTAACTGTGTCTAGACATACAAAAATCCTAGGAGTACAAAGATCCAGAAAGATGGAAAATCATTGTCTGTGAAGCATTCAACCTTAGGTATCTTTTTAAAGAGATTAATCTAACCTATGAAACATCATACCATCCTACATAATCAATCCTAAAATGATATTGTGTCTAACAACTATTCATCCTACTCTATACATATGCCAAGGCCTTTCATAAATCTTGATGCAGTAATGTAAGGTTGTACAGAACTATGCCCGCCAAGAAATCACACCTATTCTGAGAAAAAGCTTCAAAATATTCTTGAAATCCACCTATTGTACTGTATTTCAGAGGCTAAATAGATTGGGGAGGAGGAAGAGGTCTTAAAGCATCACATGCCTATGTCTTCTCCCAGAAACAAGGGACTGTCAACATGCAACAGATGTTAAGAAGCCAAAGATTATTTATCATGAAAGTCTTATCCTGAAAAATACCAGGATCCTTCAAACATTTACTTAGATCCCCAGATAAAATAAAAGTGTCCTTCCTAGCTGACCTGAAAAACAGACCAGAGGCCTTCTCTACACAGTTTTAAAACTGGTCGCACAGAAAAAGGCTTTAATATAGAAAATATATCAGAAAGTTAGAATTGAGAGATTTCTATTTTCTTCTTTCAACTCTTTCATATTTTGCTAAATGATTTTCAGTAGGCATTTATTACTTTTAGAATCAGAAAATAAAACTCCAAAAATCAAAGCTATAGCATAATTTTTCTTCTCAAAGCAGCTCACATTAAAACAAACACAGAGAGATATTTTACCCCCACAGGACACAGCAACCACTTGAATCTACCACATGATATATGCTGACACTCTTCAGCTCTGCAGCCTGACAGTGGCCAGTAAGCTCATCTATAGAGCCTGACATTGTACTAACTACCGAGAAGACATGGAAATGTTGTTCAGTACCGACCATCCACCAAGTCCCTTACACATGCATCTCATTTTGCCCTTAGAGCCACTTGTTAGAGTCCCATTTGCATCCCTATTTTACAGATGAGGAAACCAAGGTCTAGAATAACTAAGCAGCCTGCTCCAGGTAAAGTAGCCGGTGTTTGAGAGCCACTCTGAGGTTACATTTGTCTAAGTCCAAAGTCAAGCTCTTCCTTTTCCTCTGTATCCCTGCCAAACACACCCTTTGAAGCAATGAAGCAAGCATTTGCTTTGGGATTTTCTAGTGCTGGTAAGTTTGTCCAATGTCAAGAACATGAAGGCATTTGTAAACCCATCCTCTGCCTTATTTGCAGGGTTGGGGCAAGGGATACATGCCATATTACATATCAGATGGAAAGTAATGAAACTATCGCTGCTGTGCATATAACAGGGTCATCTCCTCAATAATATTACTTTGATAAGAAAGGTATACAACCGTGGTACTGAGAAGTTTCATATATGACCATCTATACATTTGTCAACGTAAAGAGGTAGCTTTTAAAAAGAAACTCTAATAAGTTACCTGATTAAATTCACTCACTCTGTTAAGTTACCTATAATTCTGGGTGATGGTGTTGCCTTCTTCCAAACAATCCATAATTAACTGAGTTGTGTTTAAAGATTAAAGACCCTTCCTCTGCCAAGGCACTGTTTAAAATTCTTTATAAATGACTTGCATTAGTTCAACTTTTAAAAAGCATTTATTGGGCACCTACATCATCTGGACCCTGAAGAGAGCAGCCAGTGAACAAACATTTGAGCAACCATATTATCTTGGCTTCTAAATGTCCTTGGGTTGCTTTACAAATAGCAGAGGGAGGAAATAGCTTTACGAAGGACAGAGGGAGGAAAAGGGGAGACGAGTGGGGATGTGAGTGTTTTAGCAATTTCTGCAACGTTCACTACTTTACCAAGAGAGGCTCTGAGCACTGATGGTAAAAGTATAAAATCTAGACAGAGGACACATCGTTTTCCAGATAACTTATAGTATTTTTAGTATATTCAAAATATTTTGTAATTTAAATGTTTTTAACTTAACAATTTACAACAAAATTTCAAACACGTATTTTTTTTTATTAAGGACCATCCATCAAGATTCCGTGGCCAGATACCCAAACGCATCTCAGGTTGCAAGTGCAAATTTAAACTAATTCCTTCCATCATTAAATTCAAGCATACAGTAGAGTAGTATTTTAGAACAAAGACCTGGGTTCAAATCTTAACTCTGTGGACATACTAGCTCTGCTACCTTGGGTAAGTTATTTGCTAAACAAGGACTCTGCCTCCCATCCCTTCTGTAAAATGGGTATTCCCAACTGTAAAAGGTCTATGAGCAGCATGGCATTCGCCTGTCACAAAGTGGGCATTTAGTGCTACAGTTGCCACCCTATCCCTCTCCCCAACTAGAAAACATCAGGGGAGGGGGGACATTTCACCCACCAGAACCCTGAGAGGAAATCAGCTGCTCCTTCAGATAAGAGCTGAGGCATAAAACTGCCAGATGGTCTCCAGGCAGGCAAAGAAGAACCATGCGGTTCATCCTGCCTGTGGGTTTGATCGCTACCACCCTTGCAATTGCTCCTGTCTGCTTTGACAGGTAAATCTCTCCGCCCTGTGTTCCAGACTCTGTGTGGGCAGAGGATTAAGAAATGCTTCTTGTACAGTTCACATTTTTCATCCTTTGCATTCTTACAGGGAGAAGGTGCTCCGTGTGAAGCCCCAGGATGAAAAGCAAGCAAACGTCATAAAGGACTTGGCCAAAGCCAACCAGGTAAGGCATGGAGAGGGCTATCCTATCTTTCCTTTCTGTTCCCTGACAACTGCTTCTTTGGTCTCTCATTTTTAATGCCCATGGAGCTCCCAAAGACAAAGGCAGGGGGAAGTGGCAGGAGCTACTTGGCTAATTCAGCCAATCGCCAATACTTTCCTTGTTTCTGTTTATTTTTCCCCAAATTACCCCTTCTGTTTTCCTGCCCAAAGGCTCTACAGACAACAGCTTTTTCTAGGTGAAACTGTGAAATAGGGAGATGTTCCTGACACGTTTATCATGGCTTCTCTCCTTCATTGCCAGCTGCATTCTCTTCTGATCTGTAAAGTAGCATAATTTCTGTTAAAATCATGATAATATCAAGGTACTGGGTGACTGATGACATCAATGCACTAGTTGATAATATCAAGATGTGACCCCTTCCAAGAGAAGGTCCATTTTAAAAGTAAACTCTTAAAGTTAGATCAGTCTTTTAAAATCCAACGGATTAAAATAAACATTTTATCATTTGTTCAGCTGCTCCTGGACACAAGACACATATGCCAGCCACCTTACATACATCATTTCAAATTCTCCATCAGATTTTTAGTGTCACTGTCATAATTAAACTTGTTTAAAACAGAACTGAAATTCAAAGACAGTAAATTAAATAACCAAGATGATACATCAGATTTAAACCCAGAACCAAATCTGGGATTTATTCTAGTCACATCAAATCAATCAAAAGTTCTGCCTATACTAATTCCCAAATGTTTTTCAAATCCATTCTTTCCTCTTCATCCCCTTGTCAGTGCCAAATTCATGTGTGCCCTGTCTTTTACAGGGACAATTTCAATAGACAATTTCGATTTCTCTGGTGTTCTGGGTTCTCATCCTGCCTCCCACAAAGCCAAGTCCACACTGTAACCGGATTGCTCTCTCTAAAACCGGACAATTACATTCCTCCATTTGGAGCTTTTTAGCAAGAGGTGGCCTTGTATGGAAAAAGCATGGTCTTCAGAGGTTGAAACCCTAGCTCTACACTAGCTCTGTGTCCTCAGGCAAGTTACTTAACCTCTGTGGGTCTCAATTTCCTCCTCTGTAAAGTGGGGATAATAATCATATCTACTTCCCAAAGCTGCTGTAAAGACTAAATGCACTAATATTTGAGTAATCTTCAGAAGTGGGCCTAGCCATAACAAGCACTGTAGAAGTATTTTCTATTCGTATTGGTGTGGCATTCCAAGAACTTCATAACCTGCCAACCTCTGCACCCCCCACCCTCTTTCTCACCCTTCAATCATCATAAACACCAAAAACTCACCCACTTTGGCCCTATTCACTTTTTCTCAGGAGGAATGCATTTCCTTCTTTACTTGGCTAACTGCTATTTATTCTTCAAGACCCAGCTCAGGCAGTGTCTCCTGAAGGAAGTCCTTCTCTGTTCATCCACTCTCCTGAGCCAGTTTGGATAGCTTTCTGTGCTCCTAGAACACCTGTGCTTGCCCCTGGCATTTGGTCAGCATACAGGAAATGCATACACGGCTCTGTCTCCCACACTAAACTTCTTGCTTCTCTTCTATTAGTCTCTACAATCCTGGCACCCAGCTCTGTGCCTGGTGCTTAATAAATGCTCATGAAAGTTCACTGAGCCCTAAACTGTTAGCCCAATTTACCCTGTCAGAGAAACTGCTATTGTGATTAGATGGCCCTATATAACTCACCTTTAAATCACACTTCTATCTTTCATATGTCTAATTCACGCTGTTCTTTTTCATCAAAATAAACCAATAAATATCAATTGGTTCATCACAGCTTCATACTGGCATATAACTGACTGACCTAGAGGTAGAGTGGGATTCAACTACAAAACAGCCATAGACTTAGATGTGTCCACAAGTTTGGCATAATGGGTGGAAAGTGGGCATTTTCTCCACATTTCCTAGGTTGGGAAGTTGTACTTCATTTGGTCTCACAATTGGGTACGATTTTGAAGAACAAATATTGGAATCTTCTCGAATTGTTTTAATCTGAATGCTATCTTTATAGTCCCATTCACCAAATTTCTGAAATTCTGAGCCAGAGGAAGAGAAGGGAACCAGCAGTTGCTGAATGCCTGCAAGGCCCAGACGTCACAGCTATTTCAGGTTTCGCAACACTCCCAGTAGAGAGCTGTTAGTCCCAGTTTTTAGGGGAGAGAGCTGAAATTCAAAGAGTTTTAGTAATTTGCCCTAAGACACACTGCTAGAAAAATGACAGGGCTGGAGTTATGCCTTCATTGGACACAAACCTTCTAAGAATTCCAGAGTTCACAGGGACATCTGGTTCTGAGGTCTGCTGCAGGAGTGGGGACTGGGGAGGGGGAAACAGCTGCTGTGGCTAAATCAACTGTGAAACAACACCAACCAACCCCAAGGTGGTGGAAGCAAACAGATTAACCAAAAGTGGTCCATTCTTTTTGTACTTGTAGGTACCATGACCTAAAAAAGTGATCAATACAATGGGGTTTTTTCCCCACTCCCTAATATTCAACAGTTCTTAAATATATTTAAGATCTCATACGCTTATTCAGAGAAGGGTCCATACTTTAGTCACACTGAAATTCCTTTCATGGCATATGACACATAGTCAGTTCTTAATAAATGTGTTGGATGAGCAAATAAACAACTGACTAACACTGATCTTATCTCCACAGCTTGACTTCTGGTATCCAGACGCCACCTACCATGTAGCTGCTAACATGACAGTGGATTTCCGAGTTAGTGAAAAGGAATCCCAGCCCATTCAGTCTGCCTTGGATCAAAATAAAGTGCACTACGAGTAAGTCCCATGCAAATATTCAAATGTATTGGATACTCAAAGTTTGAGGAGTCTTGAAATTGAGAGGGAAGTACTATTTTTAAATTGGGCCCACCCAGAATGAAAGCTCTATCTATGAAATAAAATTTAAAGTTACTTCCAAACTAACTATGAAAACCTGCTTTCAAAAGTGATGAGCTCAAATTTGGCCACTCAACTCCCATCATATGTTTGCTGCGATCTGCAAGAATGACAATTACGTTCATCTTCCATCTCCAAAAACCAGCCCCTAGTAAGGACAGAGTGCACTTAAGCAGGCATGGATGGTTTGGGCACATTCAACGCCCCCTACAGGTAATCAGCGCAGCGCTCAGCACTGCTGATGACTGGCAGCACCACACTCTTGTATTTGAATTCTCCTGACACATAAAAGGAGACCCAAATAACAGTGTTCATCTTTGAGTCAGAGATGCAAGAATGTAAAATATATAACAAAATAAATAATTCTTTATGAAAGAAATTCTTCCTCAGAGAAAACAAAAACAATGCAGTAAAAATAAGACTTAAATCTAAGAGAAGAGATTTCTCGAACGGCCAGAGATGCAGAAATGAGTCGTTGTGGTCCCACAGAGAAATAAGGGGAAATTAGAACTTACTGAGCACCAATTACAGGTCACGCACACACAGTCTGGGCCCTGGGCCAACGAATAAGAAGGGAGCCCAGAGATGAGCATCACAAATCAGCACACAATACAGAAAACAACATGTGCTTTTATCCTTTAAAACATGTAGCAGTTTGATGTACTGAGGGGTCCTGTTTTAAATCCCCCAGCCCTTGTTATTCCAGCAGTCCCCTTTACTGAGCCCACCACCACTCAAAACACTGCTAAACACTAGTTCTATCTTTTAGATTTGCTATTTCATGCCTCTGCCACCTAACCTAGTGTTGTCACTCACATGGCTCAAGGATCCTATGTCATATTACAGAGTGGGGCTTACTGATGGTCATACGACTTGACTGTATTTATTACATTGCTACAGTATCCCTAATACATATAAACAATGTTGAAACGAAGGAAACACATACATGAGACAAGTAAATAAACAATGTTCTTGACTGTGGTTTAATGGCTTAAAAAGTGATTGCTGTTGCTGACTATCTTTGTTTTTGTTGTTGTTTCAAGAGGGTTGTGAAACAAATGCAGAAGTGAATAAATGGGGAGAACATATTCAAAATTAATTTATACCAGCACTTAAGCCTTTTTGATTAATGTATCAATATGTTCTTTCGTATGATTTTATAAATTACACCACTAAAATCAGAAATAGACACTTTGTAACTCTGCCTCCAAGACTGCAGAAATTAGTAGTGCACTGTGGACTCTATGCTTATGCTAACATTGATGTCTGATTCCTTCATCTGAAAAGAAATCACCCCTCTTCCCTACATACTCCCTGATGACTGTGTTTCTTGATTCACTTCACAGCAGACTTCTCAAATGTATGCCTCGATTACTACAATCTTTGCTTTCCTTCATTACTATAAACCTGGCCCAGATTCCTATGATTAAGTAATTCTTACAAAGTATCTAGCACAAGCTAAAATAAATTTTAGCTGGTCAACTTCATATAATCTGGTTTGAACGGCAGGGTAAAAATGTAGTACATTTTCCTTAATGTCTTGGTTAGGTAGACAAGAAGCTAGTTGCCCAACATTGAGTGTAGATAGCAGAATAAATCACTGTGACAGAAGACACCTAGGTGGGGGGCTACCATCCTTCCATTTTATCAAATAGCTCACATCAGCCCTTCTATTTGGTCCTCTCCTAGTTTGAAACAATTCTGACTCAGACAGAGGTCTAAATCCAGATCCTAACAAATAGATTTTTTCACTTTGTCTTTTGCCAAATACTTCCTTGCTACCTACATCAAGAACCAAAGCGTTAAACTACCTATAAAAATTAGTTTCATCTAATTAGAACATGATTTCTAGAAATTGGCCCAAATTAGCCACAGTTGTGGGAAAGCCACATAATTAGGTAGTTACCTTCCTCAGAAATATAAATATGTAAAGTGGTCTGCACAGATAAGAACTATTTAAAATCTTGTCTCCAAGTACTAATTATAAGATAATTTTATTTGCATATTAATTACACGTGCTACTTGGTGTCAGTAACAGAAGAGGGTTCTAAGAACAGAAACATCTGGTTGGACCCAGGCACCAGTCTGAATAAAGCCACATTAAGAGACTGGCTTGACACAATGATTTACTTAGACAGCTTCATTACACAGTGCATATAAACCACTACTTAGTTTAAAGCATCTGTGTGATTTTTTAATAATTTTCAGAAAATTAAATTACTAAGACATTTGATTTTAAAGTTGCATGTTGCTCCCTTTTTATTTATACTTTTACAGAATCACAAAAGGCCAAGTCCAAAAAACAAATAAAATGTATATACTAACAAACCTGAATAGACTGGCTTAATAAACGTCTAAAGGAATGAGCACCTATTGGATTGAGCCTTAAGGAGCAGATGCCATATTTAGAGTCAGCAGTTGAAAACCAGTGTTTTTACTAATTTTTTACATTTGTAGATATTTGTATTTTAGATATATTTTAGATTATCTTTTCTTTGACCAAAAGTTAAAATTAGAAAATAATTATTAATTAAAGGTAATTCAGAAAATAACTATTAATAGTAAAATTCAAATTATACAATTAAGTAAAATCTTACTGAGATCCACATAAAGATTATGTGAGAAACACAGATATCTACACCAAACTGATCATCAACACTTCATAATAATGTCTAATTACCTAATAATGTTCAGTTAGATATAGATTCATATTCCAAGTATATACATGGTCCTATCAAATAAGTGTTTCAAGCAAATAAATCATTCTAATGTTTCATCTTATTCATTTTTCCTTCTACTCCACATTTTTATACATCCCTTACCCAAGAATAAAATGGGTAAATTAATATTTGCTACAAATATCGAAGAGATGTTGGTCACAGTGGAAAGCAGAAGAGTGTGGTAGATAAGAATGTGGATTCTGGAGTGAGAGTGTCTGAGTCTAGTCCCATTTAAACCATGCATTATTTAACACTGACAATTTATTTAACTTCTCTTCATCTCATTTTCTTCATTTTTAAGATGATGTTTCATAGGGGTTCCATGAAGATTGGCTGGGACCATAAAATTGTTCTTTGCCTGGTTCCTTTACTACTGTTGTTAATGCAAGTGGAGGAAAGACCACTTATACATGTGCTTACATGAGTGGTGCATGCACACACACACTGCGCAACAGGATAACTAGAGACTATCATCAGATGCTCCCTTTCCCTCCTAGTGAATACATTTAGTGCCTTAAAGTTTATTATCCAACACAGAGGTATGCCTCAAATGGTCAGAAATCCACGTCTGTGCCAAGTTTGATACAAAGTAAACCAGTTAGGGAGTTACTGGAGACAAATGAGATCTTGTGGAAACCTGAAATCATGCTTTGTGAGTAGCTCCTATCCTGCAGGAATGTGAGCATTAGGGAAGGGCAGTTCAGACCAGTTTATAAGGCACCACAACAATGACTCTGCCTTCCTGCAACATCACTTCCCCACTTACACACACACACACACACACACCCCCAAAGCCCTTAGCAATCACATACACTGGCCCACAGTTCCTTCTTTTTTTAACTGAAGTATAGTTGAATTAAAATATTATATATTAGTTTCAGGAGTATAGCTTAATGATTCAGTATTTTTATAGGTTATACTCCATTAAAAGTCATCACAAAATAATGGCTATAATTCCCTGCACTATAAATATATCCTTGTTGCTTATCTATGTTATACATAGTAGTTTGCACCTCCTAATGCCATATGCCTATCTTGCCTCACTCCACTTCCCTCTCCCCACTGGTAACCACTACTTTGTTTTCTAAATCTGTGAGTCTGTTTCTGTTTCGCTATATACATATTCATTTGTTTTATTTTTCAGATTCCACAAATAAATGATATCATACAGTATTTGTCTTTCTCTCTCTATTTCACGTAGCATAATATTATCTAGGTCCATCCACATTGTCTCAAATGGCAGAATCTCATTCTTTTTTATGGCTAAGAAATATTCCATTGTATACATATACTGCATCTTCTTTATCCATTTGTCTGTTGATGGACACTTAGGTTGCTTGTATATTTTGGCTATTGTTAATAGTGCTACTATGAACACTGGGGGTGCATGTATCTTTTCAAATTAGTGTTTATCTTTTTTTCCTGGATATATACCCAGGAGTGGAATTGCTGGATCATATGGTCATTCTATTTTCAGTTTTTTCAGGAGCCTCCATACTGTTTTCCACAGTGGCTGCACCAATTTACATTCCTACCAATAGTGTAGGAGGGTTCCCTTTTCTCCACATCCTCACCAATATTTGTTCTTTATGTTCTTTTTGATGATGGCCATTTTGACAGATGTGAGGTGATATCTCATTGTTCTTTTGATTTTCATTTCTCTAATAACTAGCAATGTTGAGCATCTTTTCATGTGCCTGTTAGCCATCCAAATGTCTTCTTTGGAAGAATGTCTACTTAGGTCTTCTGCCCCTTTTTTGACTGGGTTATGTGTTTTTTGATGTTGAATTGTATGAGTTGTTTACACATTGTTGATATTAACACCTTATCAGGCATATCATTTGCAAATATTTTCTCCCATTCAGTAGGTTGTCTTTTGTTTTTTCAATAGTTTCCTTTGCTGTGCAAATGGCTTTAAGTTTAATTAGGTTCCATTTGTTTATTTTTGCCTTCTTTTGCTTTAAGAGACAGATCCAAAAAATATTGCTAGAGTCAAAGAGTGTTCTGCCTGTGTTTTCTTCTAGGAGTTTTATGGTTTTAGGTCTTACACTTAGGTCATTAATACATTTTGAATTTATTTTTGTATATAGTGTGAGAAAATGTTCTAATCTCACTGTTTTACATGCAGCTGTCCAGTTTTCCCAGCATCACTTATTAAAGAGATTGTCTTTTCTCCATCATACATTCTTGCCTCCTTTGTCATAGATTAATGACCGTAGGTGCATAGGTGTATTTCTAGGCTCTCTATTCTGTTCCATTGGTCCATGCGTCTGTTTTCGTGCCAGTACTATGTTCTTTGATGACAGTAGCTTTGTAGTATAGTCTGAAGTCAGGGAAGTTCAGTTAGCCTCCGGCTAACTGAATCCAACAATACATAAAAAGATCTTATACCATGATCAAGTGAGATTTATTCCGGGGGTGCAAGGATGGTTCAATATTTGCAAGTCAATCAATGTGATATACTACATTAAGAAAAGGAAGGGTAAAAATCACATGATCAACTCAATAGACACAGAAAGAGTATTTGACAAAATTCAGTATCCATTCATGATAAAAATTCTCATCAAAGTGGGTAGAAATGGAATATATCTCAACATAATAAAGCAGTTTATGACAAACCCACAGCTATCATCATACTCAATGGTAAAATGTTGAAAGCCTTTCCTCTAAATTGAGGAACAAGACACAGATGCCCACCCTTGGCAATTCTATTTAACGTAGTATTGGCAACTCTAGGCACAGCAATCAGACAAGAGTAAGAAATAAAAGCCATCCAAATTGGAAGGGAAGAGGTAAAATTATCACTATTTGCAGAGGACATGATACTTTATATAGAAAACCCTAAAGTCTCTACCCAAAACCTATTGAAACTAATAAATAAATTCAGCAAAGTTGCAGGATACAAGATTAATATACAGAAATCTGTTGCTTTTCTATACACTAATGATGAACTATCAGAAAGAAAAAAAATTGTTTTAAAATCATATCAAAAAGAATAAAATACCTGAGAATAAACTTAACCAAGGAGGTGAAAGACCTACACACCAAAACCTATGAAGCAGTGATGAAGGAGACTGAGGGCGACACAAAACCCACACTCTTGGGCTGGATGCGCTACTATTGTTAACATGGCCATAACACACAAAGCAGTCTACAGATTTAATGACATTCCTATCAAAATACCCATGACGTTTTTCACAGAACTAGAACAAATTATCCTAAAATTTATATGGACCCACAAAAGACCCCAAATTGCCAAAGCAATCTCCATTCCTTCTTTATTACTCTCTAAAAGCAGCAGAAGGAGGAAGGCTTTAAGTTGTCAAAACAGAATTCATTTTGCCTCTTCTCTGAGTCTACCTCTTCCTGATCTTGGGACTAAGGCTTCCAGGAGAGCTGGTCAACTGGGCAAACTTTGCACAAACTTCAGGAAATTAAGAAGACTATGGGTCTGATGGCAGCACTCAGGGATTTCATTCCTTGTGTTGGAGGCACTGTTGTGTAATGGTTCACAGCTAGAGCACTGAAGGTCATACATCTCTGGGTTCAAATCCCAGTTTCTGTATTTTACCAGTTGTGTCAATGTTGGAAATCTACCTAACCTCTATAAAAATGAGAGTTATAATAGTACTCAATTAACAGTGTTGATGTAAAGATTAAATGATAAAATGTAACTGTCATGCTGAACAGAGTGCCTGGAACATAAGAAAAACTCAATAAACATTAGCCATTTATAAAATTAAATCCTCAGTGATAATTATTTATCCTTTCATCTATATTTAGGAACTTTTTTAAACAAATTAAGCAAATCTTGAAGTGCTAAAATAATATCTGAGAGAAAATAATTTGGTTTTGTCTACTTAAATATGACTGCTAGTTAGTAGAAAGGCTCATGAAAATAACATCTGGCAGTGGTTCTTAATTTCCAGCCTTAGGCTTAATTTCAAGTCCCTATCAGCAACAATCTGGCACTATTCTGATGTCCTCAAGCAGCTGCACTTGTGGAAAGGTCGTATTTCAGCTCACACGACTTTCTTTTGCTGCTGTTATCACAAGAGCTAAATTGATACGTGCTAAGTCTAAAAATATTCTTAGACAGGCGCTTCCTGTGACTAATTAATACTGCCTTATGTTACGAATCAACCTCCGAGACCATAAAATCTCTCTTTTGCCTGTCCTCTACTTCTATTAATGCAGGTGGAGCAAAAGCCACATGCCCTCTTTAGAGCTTAAAACAATTAATTATCTCTGTAGGGACAAACCAAAGTATAATTTCCAACTTCTCAAACTCCATGTGAGTTTCAGTGCAACATACCCCATCTGACTCCAAATTCATTGTTACAGTTTTTTTCTTAGAAATCCCAGATTCATCACAAGTCAAAACCAAGCATATAGTGAGTTAGATAAAATATGCATAATAATGTGCTTCTCAGCGATGTTAATGGGAATCAATATTCATGAGCAGTACTTGGTCTCAATGCTAAATAAGCTCTGAATACAGTATACCTAGTATATACCTCATTTATGCTTTTCCTCTAAACTCTGGTCAGTCAGTCAGTGAGAACAGCACAGTTCTAGATAAATGGGAAGATCAGAAGCCAGGCATGAGACATGTTTAAAAGAGGTGGTTAGAGAATAATGAAGAAACAGGGCAAACAATCTAAGATAGACAGGAAGGAAGAAGAAATTTCTGCAAAGGGAAGATAACTGTTTTTCTTTCTTTCTCTGGTAAATGTGTGTTTTATCATTCCCCTGTCAAACAGAATTTTGATGCATGATGTACAAGAAGAGGTTGAGAAACAGTTTGATGTTAAAGAAGATTTCCCAGGCAGGCACAGCTATGCAAAATACAATAACTGGGACAAGGTACAGTATAAAATGCCAGTGCTTCCAAAAAGAAAAATGTCACCCAAAACATTTGATGTCACTTAGTTTTCTTTTATTCTAATCCCTCAAACATTGGTTTTTTTTTTCTTAAGATTGTTGCTTGGACTGAAAAAATGGTGCGTAAGAATCCTAAAATGGTGTCTCGAATTAAAATTGGAACTACTGCTGAAAACAATCCACTGTATGTTCTCAAGGTAAAAAGAATCCAAGAACTACTGATTCTTACTATTGTTGAAAAATATGAATTTAAAAGTTACAAAACTAGCTAATTTTTAGACAATAAAAAGTCTTAACCTTTTGAAGAATATATAAGCTCTAGAAATCCATTCAAGAACAGAAGCAGCACGTGGTTTTAGGTGGAACCAAGAAAACCCCTGAATAAGCCATTTGACAGACACAGTGGACAAACTCAGACAAGTTTCTCATCCCATATCTTTATTAGAAGAGTTTACGATGTCCCTGGTGTATAAAACAGCTTTCCATCTATTAAAATCCAGTGAAACTGATGACTAAATGTCAGGAAGAAAGAGAAATTTAAATATTATATAACTATAGGATCCCCATACAGTGAGTGAGGCATTTCAACTCTGTATTGAGAGGGAATTTCCTTCTATAACCAAGCTAACAATTGCCATTCAGCTACTGCTGGATTTTTGTACATCCAAAGACATTGCTCCCTGAAGCATCCCCTTAATAACTGAGAAGCCCTTCCTTATCCTGAATCCCCATCCATTCATTCTCTTCAACCACCCAAAACAAATCTAAATTCTCTTCAGAATGACAGCCCTTCAAACATCCAGCCACTATTTCTCCTCCTCGCTGCAAACACCAATACAAAATCTTTTCCACTCCAGACTAAATACCGTGTTTATAAAGTAAGAAAAACAAAAGGAAATGGCAGAAACAAGCAACTTTATAATCTATTTCTCAGACCAAAGGATGTTAGCAATGAAATAAGACAAACAATATTGTGACTTTTAACCCTAAAAGCAACTCGGACACTAAGAAAAATTTTTGAAAAATAGATTATGAAATATATTATGAATTATTTATTTTAAGGATATGCACCATGGTCCTCCCTGAGAATATGTGCGTACACAGTTACTCATGCAATAGGAGACAGGTGAAAGAATTGCTTTGAGACTATGAATGAGTTATTGGACAACAAAGGATCAGTGCATGAGTTCATGTAAAATAATACATCGAATTTATTTTTTTAAAGATTGGGGAAAAGGATGAAAGAAGAAAAGCTATTTTTATGGATTGTGGCATTCACGCATGAGAATGGATCTCCCCAGCATTCTGTCAGTGGTTTGTCCATCATGTAAGTCAATCGGAACATTCACACACTTCTTTGATTGTCAAGCTCCAGCACTATTCCAAGTGGCAACACCCCTTTACAAATGAGTACAGTTCCACTTAACTAGAAGAGCCCACATTTGGTGCTGTCAGGAAATAAACGCTCTGGATTTTATTCACCATTGAAGTTTTTATAAAATTGACACCTTCCTTCTAACTTCTTAAACTCCAGTTGACAGTTCATAAAACTAAGGAAAAAAATTCCCTACAATATGGTTTTTCCTCTAGTTATTAATGGAAATCTGAAACTATCTATATATTACAACCTACAAATTTGGCCTTTCTTCAATGAGTCCAAAGCACAGAACTTTAATTCCTGTTTAGATGTTGAATTGGCTACACACACACTTGGAATTTTCATACTTAAGATTCTTTTCCAAGAGAAAAATAACTCACTTTAAAAAAAAAAAGTAAATCAATTTTATAAGTTTGTTGTTTCTCTCGCTCTGTTTCTATTGTATTCTGACTCCTACTATCTTGTAACTTTCTTTTCTGCCAGTTTTTGTATACAACATGCTGCGGGAACATCACAGCCCCTTTCAGGGCAAGGATACTTCCACTAGGAATGACTCTGCCAGCAGAACTGACTTATCCCCGCAGTTGTTTGAGTTCTTCCAGCTGAGGGCCTGGAGCTCTGCCTTCTCAGGCCATAAAGGCACACACAAGACAGGGCTACAGGAAATATCTTGGCTCCAGTACAGATATACGTGGAAGAGATTTTCCAAGAATAATGAGAGATTTTAGGTAGCCATAGAAAGTCCTGATAATTAGAGAAATGTCAATCCGATGTGAGGAAAAAAGTTGGTCATTCTAAATAATCTAATTTTTTAATAGGGTATTTTTTCTTTAATCTTATTCATTTTTTAATTTTTTAAATTTTTTCATTGAAATATAGTTGATTTATAATGTTGTATTAGTTTCTGGTGTACAGCATAGTGATTCCATCATCCATATATATATATATATATATATATATATATATATATATTCTTCCTCATATTCTTTTTATTACAGGTTATCTTTAATCCTACTTATAATTAATTCATGAATTCTCCCCACAGTAGCTTATAACTACAGCTTTCCACACAGTAGCTGAACTTTACACCAACAGCTTAATTCTTTTCCTACCCCTACAGGCAACCAAAACTTGCGGTAAAAACAAAATTATGACCAAACTCCTGGACCGAATGAATTTTTATGTTCTTCCCGTGTTCAATGTTGATGGATATATTTGGTCATGGACACAGGTACTGCTCTGTAATCTCTTATTTGCATTTAGATAATATTATCTACTGAGTTTAATGCACACTGATTGTTATGAATTAAGTTTGAGGTTTGGTTAAGCAGTTAATTTAATTCAGAAAAGTATATATATTTTAAAATTTCAATTTCTGACTAAGGAAAGCATGATTTTCTGGTTACATAGAGTCCTTGAAATAATATGAAATTTTTGCTGCTGAAGCTAGAAATGTGGAAAAATAAAATGAAACAGTAATTATAAAGGAGATGTATGTTATACGATATGGCAAAAGTATATTCTAGCTAAGAATAGAAGTCGTTTAGAGACATTACAAATATATTGACTTCATAACAACAGTCATTGTATTCCATCAACTTGGGATAGAATTGTGGATGGAAAAATTGCATCAAAAAGTAACTAACGATGACACATATATGTCTGTCTTTTAAGAGAATCCTTTATGTCCTGCTGTTGCTAAATACAATTAACTTTGAGATTTGAGACAGACACTATCACAAAAAGTTCTTTACTGAAAATTATGCTCCAACAGTCACAATCTGACACATATTATACCTGAGTCTGTAAATGGCGAAAGATGTAATGCAGTTAAAATTCAAATTACAGGTAATTTGAGAACATCATTCATCATTTTCTAATACTGAGAATTAATCAAGTTTTTAAAGCTAACTGAATTTTTTATGAAGGCCTTAGAATATTAATATTAAAAACAATGTTTCTGAAAAAAAACAAAAACAACCCACCCAAAAAAGAATGTTTCTGAAAATATGACAGGTTGTAGGAAAAAGAGATTCTTTTTCTTCATAATCATGGGCCTCAGGTTAACTAGATAAATTTCAAACAAAGCTGTAGATACCTGCAGAGAGAATCTGAAATGACCAAATTGAAAAACGCAAACTGATCTGTGTAAATACTTTCATCATTCAATCCTGCAGAACCGCATGTGGAAGAAAAATCGTTCCAAAAACCAAAACTCTAATTGTGTCGGAACTGACCTCAACAGGAACTTTAACGTCTCGTGGAACTGTGAGTAGCAGACTGGAGCCCAAGGGAAACAGCTATAAAGAGTGCTTACACACTGTAGTTAGTGAAACCACCTACTTATTTCAGTGAAGATAGGTATAGCCTAAGTGTTAATTTTCTAATCTAAAAAATGAAGGACAATCATCACTCCTATAGAAGTATTTTGAATGTTTGGTTGAATAGGAGGAAGTGGAGGTAGGGCTGTTTATCAAATCATCTCTTACTTAATATATCTAGCTCGCTAAAAATCAGGCACAACCCAGAAATTCAGGTAATCTGAACAGAGGTCTCAGATCCCTCCTCTTTCTGATCTGATAAAATCTGAGAAATACCAGTGGTTAGAACCAACATATAGGTAGTTCTTCAGATGTTCAATGAAAAGAAACAACTGGGGGAAAGAAAGTGAAAAGGTTTAATGGAAATGGCAATGATAAGAGAGGCCTGCTACATCAGATGATACTGCAGTTGCTACACAAATATGACTTTATCATTATTTACATTCAAGGAGAAATCACCACTACCCCAATTCATAAGTTTCTTCTTTATCTAATGTTGTCGAAAATACCATCTCAGCATCTAATTCTATTCTACTATAATGAATACAATTGCATATATCCCTAAGTGAGACCTGCCTACTGAAACAGATTGAAGAAACCCATGTTCAAAGCAGGTAATTTATACCAAATCCAGCAAGTTCGAGCTGGGGTTGAGTTGGAACTGGCTCCAGTCCCTGGGCTGCTTCTGATGTATTATTCCTGTGACCCTGGGAAATGGAGGGAAAATAAACAAGGCTAAGAATAAGAATATTCAAGTGGGCTAAGTCTGTTATACTTTGAGTTATGTGTACAAAGTTAGTCCGCAGTGACTGTGACACCAGGGACATAGAGGCAGCCCTGTAAACCTGGGAGACTAAAATGTTATAAATATTTTGTGCATCTATGTCAAAAGAGGTAGACTGGATAAAGAAGCTGTGGTATATTTATACAATGGAATACTACTCTGCCATAAAAAATAATAAAACAATGCCATTTGCAGCAACATGGATGGACCTGGAGATTGTCATTCTAAGTGAAATAAGCCAGAAAGAGAAAGCAAAATACTGTATGAGCTCACTCATACGTGGAATCTAAAAAAAAAAAGACATGAACTTATTTATAAAACAAAAACAGACTCACAGACATAGAAAACAAACTTATGGTTACCAGGTGGGGAAGGGGATGGGAAGGGATAAATTGGGAGTTCAAGACTTGCAGATACTAACTACTATATATAAATTAGATAAACAACAAGTTCATACTATTTAGCACAAGGAACTATACATTCAATATCGTATTGTAACTTATGGTGAAAAAGAATATGAAAACGAATATGTATGTTCATATATGACTGAAGCATTATACCGTATACCAGAAATTGACACAACATTGTAAACTGAGTATACTTCAATAAAAATATATATATACAAAAAATGGAGGTAGGGGGCTGTACTGATGGGGGGCAGATTGTGATCTCATCCATCCATGTCCTCTGCAGCTTTCCCTTACACCAAAGACCCATGTGAGGAGACCTATCGGGGCCCCGCACCAGAGTCCGAGAAAGAGACCAAAGCTGTCACCAACTTCATTCAAAGCCACCTAAAATCAATCAAGGCCTACATCACCTTCCATTCTTACTCCCAGATGCTATTGTTTCCCTACGGATATACATCAGAACTGCCACCTAACTACGAGGACCTGGTATGTAGGAAAAAGCCTGTGGTTTATGCATTGACACTATTACTGATTTCAGTCTGTTTGTCATTAACAACTTGGGTTATCTTGAAAGAATTTCACTTTTTAAAACTAAAGAAGAGAACTAATGAAGTTTACCTTAGAGTTAAAATCATAACCTTAGATTAATTTTTCATGTGATAAAAGTATATGGATAATAAGGTGTATATTCCTTTATTGATGTGATTCTAAGATAAAGCCAGTAGGAAGAAATGTCTAGGCTATCCAGAGTAGAATTCCATTACTATCCAGATGGTTCTGCAGTTAAACAGTTAACATGGATCATAGCATAAAACCATACACCGCAAAAGCCAAAGACAACAGCAAAGACATCTGCTATTCTACCCCCGAAACACCAGATTTAAGGAGATCCATTGTATTTTTCTCCTCCTGATGAACTTGGAAATTATATTAATTCTTTTACTAACCAACGAAAGATATCATGAATGTGAAGCTTCTGCACTAAAAGTACACTCTTTATAAAACTACGATCCACTAAGCATCCTTTTCCTTTCTATGAAAACAATTTGATCAAGTTAGCTTTAAAAAAAAAAAAAGTCTGCATATGGCGGATAAATATTTGTAATTGCTGTAGAAGAAATAAAGCAGATAATGTTCAGTGCCCCAGATCCCATGGAGGCTGGCAAATATAACATGCAGGGACAGCTGTAATTCAAATACTGCCTCACAGACTTTTTTCTAATCTTTTAAGAGGTCACAATTATCATTTTGACTTCAGTCAACTGTTTCCAGCATTCAATTTTAAGTTTGAGCAGAGATTTGATTCAGTCATTAAAATCTTCTGTGTATACAACAAAGAAAAACACAAGTAATATGTGGCCTATAAAGTCATTTATTTAATTAATCTAGTTAAGAATCTGAACCCATGAATCTGATTAGTATATGCAAAGGTACAGCAATGCAATTTCAATCTATCACTAGGAAAATGGTATTACGGATTAAAAAATTCAAATATACAAAACAAACAACTCTGAGTAAAGTAAGTGTCCTTACACAACAGCTAAATTGATTAAGAAAATAACTTTTTTTTGGTTATATACATAATACATATAGACAAAAAGAAATCTTCACTTAGAGTATAAATATGTTAGTTACTATACTCCATTGAAACGAATTCAAATAATCATTCTCACAGCACAGAACACTAATGTGTATTAAAGGTGATGAGATTCCACTCTAGAAGAGAAACTCTAATTTAACAGAACGACTTTAAAGAGGAGTCAAAAAATTTTCTTCCCTCTGCATTTCTTCTAAAATCCTATGTGGAGAAAGACCTGTGGCAGTGTGGAACCTATGACAACCAACGAAGGAGAGGCATGGAAGAGAAAAATATCTGAAGCCAAAAAATGTGAGAGGAAGAATATGTTTTTTGAGAAGGAAAGTCAGAAGACAAAAAGGAAGAAAAGGAGGGAAAGAGGAGAGAGTGTAAATAAAGGGCAGAAACACAAAATGAGATAGGACATTACTGTATACAATTGATTTCACATTTAGAGGGCTTTACAATAACAATAGGTATCTCTTACTGAAAATAAATTTCTCATTTAATTGTTTATTTTATTTTGATCTTCAAATGACAAATAACCAGTAAGCTGCCTTTTTTAATCCCCAGTAATTTAAGGGCATTACATAGTACCCTGTTACTCCACTCTAACTTCTATTTCTCTCCAGGCCAAAGCTGCAAAGATTGGCATCAATGTGCTATCAACTCTATATGAAACAAACTACACCTCTGGCCCAACAGCATCAACAATTTGTAAGTTTCTCCTATCATTTGCTATGTCATTTTCCCTAATTCTTTTTTATAGATATTTAAGAAAATTACAGAATTTGTAAATTAGGATTAGAACATCCAGAATTGCTAATTTAAACTTCAGTTTTAACAGGATGAATACACGTATATTCATGTATGATTGAAAAATTGTTCTGTACACCAGAAACTGACACAACATTGTAAACTAACTACAACTCAATATAAATAAATAAACAAACAAGAGATTGTATGAATCTAGGGGAGAGGTTCCACCCTTTTGGGAGGATAAGATTTTTCTAGAAACAAATTATATTGAACTTTTACAGGGTTACAAGGTCAATGGAAGTAATTATACCAAGACAGATTTACAGTTTAATTCTTCCACCTGCCTGTTTTCACCACCACCACTAACATTTTATCCTCGCAGGAACTAACAAGAATTAGTTGCGGCAGAGTCAATATATTATTTTTAACCATTAACTTTAAATGGACTCCTTCTCCCTTGGCTTCATTCCCACTGCAACGCAGTCTTTTCCTTAGCTCCTGGTGGGAAAATGGGCAGGCCAACAGTTTCAGCCACTTTGATCGTGTAAAACCAGTCTCCTGTCACTCTCTTCAGCCCTTTCCTGTTGGGTTCAGCTGAAATCTACATGGTGGATTAAGAAAGGAGGTCACAAGGTTCTAGTTTGGGTTCTTTTGCTTTAGTGTCTCAGCACCATTTCTTATTCTTCACTGTTTTTAAACTGTCTTTGCATTTTCAGCTATTGACTAAGATTCCTTACAAGTCAGACCCTGTGCTTAGCTTGATTTTCACAACCTCAGTTAATCCTCACCACACTTTATGAGGTGGGCAGCACTTGTTACTAGCTTAACTGGGATTCAATCCCAGGTTTTAACAAACCCAAAGTCCACGATCTTTGCCACTGTGCATACTGCTTTCCTGTTTGGTTTTTGTGGCTGAAATAACCAGGCCTTTCTATTTGCAATTAATACAAAGAAGTTCATTTGGTTTTCACCAAAGACCATTAATGCAGACCCTGGGAAATGGGATCATTTCTGCTCAGATCTCACTGAATTTAGTTTGGAAATACTTCAGTAAAAATCATCTTTTCTCCAAACCATTTCCAAGCTTCAGTTCTCAGGCCCAGACTTTACAGAAAATTCCAATGAAACTGCTTATGAAACATCAACTTCCTAACAAAATTTAATTCCTCAAAAGCAAGGATAACACTTCAGATCTCCTCTCAGACCGTACACTGTCTAGTACAGGTCAGGGAAGAATAGCAGAATTAATTCCCATAAACCTGCTCAGTGAAAATAGTGTTCTAACTCGTTCAAAAGGAGTGAATGTGGATTAAAGCCACAATAGAATTAGACTGACTTAGCTGGTATCACTCTCTAGAGCCACAATATCCAACAATTTTGGCACGAAGACTGCTGTTTAACTATTAAACATTTCATGCACAATTCACCACCACAAAACACACATGATTATTTTCCATTATACTTTTAGAATGTGTGGTTTGAAAAAATAAATATGCGCACATGAATCTGTGGATTTCTTGCAGTAACTCTACTTGGCCAAACCTTATAAACCACTTCCCTAATCCAATCTGAAAGTATAAACTGTAACTAAAAGTCTACACCCTCAACAATTGCTATGGAATTTGAAAAAGCTTTACTCATCACAAACAACTTCCGGAGCCCATTTATTGGAGGTCCCATGGCGGAATTGGAAAAATGACTTAAAAAACCAGACAAGTCCCATTCCCAGAGAACTTTAACAGCAATCACCTGTCAACCGGTTGTGTGCTTTAAAGGGCTGAAGAGAAAGTACAGTGACACAGCTAATCTCCAGCATCCAAATAGATCTTGCTGCAACATAGCCATGCCAGAGATTCATTACACATACAAGTGGGTGACACGATTTCAAAAAAGATGATATACCCAGCTACAGGAGTGGACCAAAAAAAAAAACACGAGCAAAGTAAAAAAAACAGAGGATAGACCAGAACACTAGTTTAAAATGGCACCCTACTTAGTGGATACTGAGAAATAGCAGGGCCAGATAAGGCACCCCAATATGATGTATGAGCAACTTCTATACCATAAGCAGGAAAAACACACAGATATACTTGGTAGCAAAGAACAAAGGGCTCCAAACAGGAACAAGCTTTGCAATGGTAGCTAGGGCATCAAAGGATTATTACTCTCACACTTTATATATATATATATATATTATATATATATATATATATATATATATATATATATGTATGACTATATATATATATGTATAACTATATATATGATATATATTTGCATATAATGCAAATTATGTGCATAGTAGAGCTACGCATTTGCACTGCATCATAGTCATTTAATGAGCAGGAATTTATGGAGCACCTACCTAATAAATAGTCCAGCACTTGGAGCTTTGAGAGACAGGGGAGAAGAGTAAAGACACAATAACGGCTCTCAAAGGGCTACACTGTAACTGGGAGGAACAGACAAGCAAAGATGACACAGCTCCATGCTATCATGGGTCACTTTCACAATGGGAGGACAGGAGAAGAGGAATTAGTATTCTGCATAACTGTGTAGTCGTATTTTAAACTTCTTTACTATATTATATTAAAAGATTTTTTTCAAGCAATTCAGATTTAGAATTGCCTCTTCCATATGGGCCTGCAGCAGCTTGATAGATGTTCAAAAATTTTAGGAGTGACTGCTTTAATAAAGCTGATTAAATGTTAATCAAACATTCATGAGAGGCAGAGGGTAGCAAAGCGGTTGACTTGGTAAGAACAGAAAAAAATAGGAGCACCTCACGATTAAAGTTTAGTCATTCCAATATCCTAAGTGTCACTTAACAAGCTCCAGGATTTGGGGAAACCATCGAGCACTTACCAATATTTTTATCTCTTTGATTTAATGGAGACAAAAGAAAATGACTGGGGGAGCATTTTTAAAACCCAAATTGTGGAGAGATCTCTGACCTCCAGAAAATATAAGTATGTTTGCAATTTGAATGTAATAAGCAAGTAAGTTAAAACCATAAAATATGAACCAGAGAGTTTCCTAGGAGATGATCTAGTTCATAGTTCTTAAGCCTGACTTCCCATTAGCATCATCTGAAGGGCTTTTAAAATATGCACACAATCAGGTCCCAACCCAAGAGTTTCAGGTTTCATTAGTCTGTGGGGGCCCAGGCACTTGAATTTTTTTAAAGTAGTCAAAGTGATTCTAAGATGAAACCAGGCATGAGAACCACTGATCTGAGCTAAATCCCTCATTTATAGACTGTACAGTTGAGACACAGAAAGATTTTATCACTTTGGGGCAGAGCAGGAACAAACATCAGCATTTCTGGCCACAAACTGTATACCAACTACTTTGCCACAAAGCAGCAATATTAAGATGGAGCAAAAATTGATATTAAAAGATTGTGAAATGCTTATATTTGCATATTGGCAGCATATCCAATCCTTTACCATCTTAGAAATAACTGAACATAGTATCTAGTTAGCAAGACTAGCTCACTGAACTGATAGGGACCAGGGAGCTTACATCAGTAATGTCATCCATATATGCGTCACATCATGAATTAAAAAGTTAATTTTAATGTGCTTTCTTGTTGCCTTCCCCACGTATCAGAACTGCTAGCTCTGCTCTCCCTTGTCAACTCCGTACTGTTTTCTATACTCTGTACCACTCTACAGTGGTTTTGAAAAGGAGAAAATCAAGCCCTTGAATTTGTAGCTCACAACACCCAATATGTATCCACTAAAAGACGTTCAAGTTTAGATTATACTAAGGGCAGCAAAAGTGCAAAGAGAATATTTCAGTTTATGCCCATATATCTCTAGCTCCTGTTCTTGCTTTAAATAGAATTTTCGTTTAGTGTTGATATAAAAGTGCAGGTTACTATGTTTAATGCATAGCAATAACACTTTTTTAAAAAAACACACAAGTTAAGTCACCAGTGTCACTTGATGTGGATTTCTTTGGGATGAAACCAGATTGCTAATCAGTTCAGTTTTATTTTGACTTATTTTGACTGTATTACAGTGAGTTCCCTGCACTTAATGTGCCTTGAAAAGAGTGGCAGATTTTTTCCTATTTTTAATATTTTAAGAAGATGTCAACAAAAAAATTATCTTGTAAAACTCAATGAAAACTTTTTACTGAGAGGACTATAGATTCACATATGGTAGGCAGTACAGTACAATGATTAGCAGCACAAACTCCGAAGATAGGCAGCCTGGATTTGATCCCTGACTCAACCACTTCTAGCTATGTGCCCTTTTTTTAAAACTGAAGTGTATTAGCTTACAGGTGTACAGCATAGTGATTCAATATTTTTAGAGATTTTACTCCATTATAGGTTATTATAAGATAATGGCTATAATTCCCTGTGCTATATAGTATATCCTCATTATCTATTTTATACATCTAGCTATGTGTCTGAGTAAATTGTTTCATCTCTCTGTGAGAAAATTTCTCTCCTGTAAAACAGCAATTGGTACTTAAATCATAAGACTGTGACAGGAATTAGTGAAATGAGTTAGCATACATAGAGCACTGAGAAGGGTGCCTGGCATTTAGCAAGTGATTATTATTATATTTTATAAATATATACACATATTTTAGAGGGTACAGATGGAGATAAACAAAAAGCTAAGTAGTATGTTCAATAAATTAAGTTGTACAATAATATATTCTTACAAGTAAAAAGCTTTCAATGTATTTATTTTGTCTTAATATAGGTTTTGTTTGCAAATTTAAGGTTTCAAAGATACAAAAATGGTATCATAAAGGAAAATGTATTACATTCAAAAACATCACACAATTATGAAAAATCACAAATTACATATATTCTCAATTACCACTATTAATCATCATAAGAAATTTCACATTAAGTAAATTTATCAAAATGAAATACCCGTATTCTTTAATTCTTTGAAATCACAGCAATTTACTTAACGTCAAATGGAAAGCTGATACAGCTAGAAACTGGCCACATTTACTGAAATGTCTAGCACACTCTAAATCACCATGCAAGATGGAGTAAATTTCAGAACAAAGAAATTTGCTAAAAACAAAGAGGAACATTAATGGTAAAAGGATCAATCCACCAAGAAGACATAATGATCCTGGATGTGTGCAAGCCAATTTCACCTATGATGCCAATAATTTCAAAATCCATTTTCCCAAGCTCTTTCCTGAATGTCTCATTGATGCTGAATATATCCTTTTGTCTTCCTTCCTTTACCGTTTCTTTTCCCCATCACTATTATGAGTTCCTGTTTCTGTTAATAATCTGTGGGCTTTTTTTTCAGTCACCCAGATTGAAACCTCAATCATTTCATCAAATTTCTAACTGTTCCATTCCAAAGTTTTTTACATAGAGCCCAATCAATTCTACTCCCAATGTGGTGTATCTACACTTGTTCAGGCTTTCACTTCTAAATACTTGCTAGCTCGTCTCTACTTTTTCCAGTTCAGATAACCTGTCCTAAGTACAGCACTGAAATGGCTATAACTGCTTCCCAAACAAAACATCTTTCCTGACTTATCAGGTTTTCTGAGCTTTGCCCACAAACTCTTACTGCTCCATTTGTTCCAGTCCAATTGGATCTCACTGGTCTCTAAAAATGCCTCCATGCTTTTCTGTCCTTGTAGTTCACTGGCCAGAATGCCTTTCTTCAATCTCCAAATGGAAAAATACTCAAATACATACTCCATCATGAAGGTGGTATTTCAGCAAGTACTGAGCATGAAATGCCATCCTCCTCACCAGGCATAATCTCCTTCTCCCTTTAAATTTTCATAAAATATTATACCTTTTCTATGGTACTTTTATATTCTGCCATGTCTCTTGATTTGCATATTTGACTTCTCTCTCCTCAACTGTAAGTTCCCAAAGACACAATTAGCATCTTCATCGTTGCAACCTGCACCACCCACCCTCCACAGTGCCAAGGAATGTGCACTATGCATATTAAAGGCTTAATAAAGATTTCTTGAATAATTTTAGAGCCAACCCTATCTCTTTCCACCAAAATATTCCTTCTCTTTCTTCACTACAGCTTTGAATTCTTGTCTTTCAAACCTAAAATCTTAGTATCAGTTAAATTCATTACTTTTTCTAAAACATAAATAATTTTATGTACAAAAACAGTTTTTGTATTATGTAAAGCAAAATATACATAAATATGTTTATAGTATTATGTACACTTGTACAAATCTTATATGTATATAATCTCTAGGTGCATATATTTTCAGTCTTTTTAACAAATAACATTCTTAAAAATGAACATGCAAAAGTTGGATTAGGGGATTAAATATACCCTTTAAATAAGTGGTTTAAGCTTTCCTGGTCTTTTAACTATAAAATAGTTTACCCTAGCAACATGAATGGAAAGAGGCCTGAACTATTAAAAAGAATGTAATTTTGCATCATTTGTATGTATAGGTTTCCTTGGTAGGTTTTCAGTGACCAGTGACCCCCCCCCCCCCACAGCTGGTTTCCTCGGTTGCTTGCATTTGCTCAGACCATCTCCATCTATGACAATGTGCACCCAGGAGACAAACTCAACTTAGACTTAAAATGATCCAAGAAAAATGGAATTTTGAAAATGCAGCACATATTTAAAATGTGTGGTGGATTCCAAAGCCATGATTGTTCTTACTCCACACAGACCACTACTCCCATTCATTACTGCGATTAGCCATACACATAATCATTTTTATTGCTAATTTTATACCAGTGAATTTCCATTTCAAGAAAAATGTTAGCATTTGTTTATAATTAAATATTTACTGCTTATGTTTTACAGACCCGACATCAGGCTCTTATATAGACTGGGCTTACAGCCTGGGCATCAAACATGCATTTGCCTTTGGGCCCCGAGATAAAGGCAAATTTGGTTTTCTCCTTCCAGAATCTCAGATAAAGTCAACTTGTAAAGAGACCATGCTAGCTGTCACATTTATTGCCAAGCATATCCTCAAGCATTCTTCCTAAAGAACTGCCCTCTGTCTGGGATAAGCCAATTAATCCTTTCCCTTGTTTTCCACTAGAAAGTCAATCTTCACTTTATCCTTAGATGCAGTTTCCCTATCACCCAACTAGGTCCCTCGCTTGCTCACTTAAGTCCTATGTTATTTCTTTTTGTTTTATTTACTCTCAAAACCACCTTAACAAATAGCTTTAAGTGAAAGTTTTAACCAAGTTAGAACCTGGCACAAAGTATGGAGTATTTTGAAAGGTGATATGCAGTGGATCACAGGAAAGAAATGAGAACTTTCACCTTCTCCAGAATCAGATTTTCACCATGTATCTTCATCATTTCATGTGCTAATATAATAAAAATAAGATATATTTCAAAATGTACCTTCTGGTTTTTATAAATTATATTCTCTACCTTCTTCTATTATCATTAATAATCATGCAATAATGCTTCTAATGCATTCTGTTTATAAGAAAGAATATCATCTATTTTTAAAAACATATTTTGCTTACATTTATATCTTTAACACAAGTAGACATTGCTTGTATCTTCACAATAGTAAAAGGATGTCCTATCAGGAAATAAAGTAGTTTATTTAGAGATGAATCTCAGTCCTTTAAACAACCAACCCAGTTCTCATCAATATAGTGTACATTAAATTCAAAATACTGTAATTTAACCTGCCATAATCAGAGGGAACTACCTGCCAAAACATCTCTTGGCAGTTACAGACACGGGCCAGGACACCTGGTAAACTGTGCACCCTGCCCTCATAAAGGGTAGAAAAGAAGTCTGGAAATAGAGTACAAGTTGAAGAGAGAAAGTCATGTTGAACAAGGGTAATCAGAGTAACTTATTACCTTTATACTCTCTATAATCCTATTGCAGAAGATAGTGTTACAAAATATCTTTTCCCCAAACTTGATTTTTCAGTACTTCATCATGTGACAACAATGGTATCTACACTCTAGAAATCCAGAACACAGATGCCTGACGAGAATTTGATGGACAAGTAGAGACTTTCTATAAACTTACTTTTCAGAACAATCTGGATAAAATTTTTGAGGATCTCAAAAAAGCCTCAGAAAGCAGGTTAACAAGTAATCTGGACCATTCCTCATGACTGCTTTAGGGGCCCATAAAAGGAAGAGTGCCATCAAATCTACAAGGTGATGGTATTTCTGATAGTTATGAGGTAGGTAAAAGTTTTCCTTGCAAAATTGTCTAGTGGAAACCAATATAAACTAGTAACATTACTTTAAAGGTGGGGGAGGGAAAGGTGACAGAGGCAAAAAAGTAAAAGATAAAACTCTAATTAGAGTTAAACTGTCCCTTATAAAAAATACAACAACTGTATCTAAATATTTCAAAACTGGCTCAGAACATGGGAATGTAAATGTGTTCCATTACAAATGCCATATGGGTTTGGGTTCAATCCCCAGCACCTCTGTTAAAATAAATAAATAAATCTAATTACCTCCCCATCCCCACCAAACAAACAAACAAAAATGCCATATAGGAATTATACACTCATTCATACTTACCTACACAAAGGACCAGAAGAAATTATAACCTCAAAATTTAACAAATATTTCTAATTCCATTAGGTCTTCAGGTAGAGGAGGTAAGAGGGATTGCTGAATCCCTACTGCTGAATATCATCCAGTGTTCATCCGTTTATAAAAAAAACACAAAAGTTTTACTCACCATTTTATTTGAGCTTTTGTGTAGCTTAATATATCTTTTACCAATCACAGAAAAAACATCTGAGTGGCTAAAAATCAAAATTCCCAACAAGATCATTCCTTATGATAATTGAATAGCTTTTGCATAGCATCTCAGGGTATTTTGCTTGACTTCATATGAATTATGAAAATAAACTTGTGAAGAAAAATATCTACATTAAAATATAAAAAACTAAAACTTCGTTGTGCTTATGGAAAAGTTTAAGAGATCAGTGCCTGAGTCTTCCCTTGTCATTTCTCATTTATCAGCAAAAGGACTTTGTACCCAAGTTACAAGCAGTGCTGTCTCATAAAATATTCTTGACAACATGTCTCATTTAAAAAAACCTTCTAAATCATCATTCCTTTCTAGTTTTCATACTACAAAATTCACTCAAGGGACATTGTTTCACATTTTGAATTTTTTTTTTTTTTTTGGCGATGATCTAGTGGCTGAGACATACGTCTCCATTATGAAGAAAATGAAATCTCTTACTGAAAAATTTTAGTAATGTAAATAAATTTGAGTTTCCAGTGGGCATTATGACCTCAAACCGATTTTAAAATGTCATATCATAGGTGCCCTCTCCACATCCTACACATTGGATACATTCTATAACTACGTAAGTGTTCCTTGGCTAAGTAAACATTAGGATAATGACAAACATTAGGTTTCCCATTTAAGACAAACAAACGTCTGATTTTCTTTAGATGAAAAAATAAACAAGTAATTCCCAGAGAAACTTGCAACAGATCACTGAAAATAAACAAGTTCTCTCTATTCTCAGGTTTTCCCCTATTGACTTGTTCTCACAAAAGTGTTTAAAATATGTTGATCATTCCAAAAGGATGAAGGTTGGGCTTTTGTGGACATAAGAAAAGATCAAAGAAAGAGACCTGCTTCTTGATTCCACCATGTGGTACTCAGTACTATAAACTAATCTTTAACCTTGAACATAGAAAATGTAAATGGGAGTTTTTCTAAAAGGGAATATGCATTGGTTCCAAATATCTACAATAAAATATAACAGTATTACATTGATGTTGATTTCCCAGGATACAAATAATAAAAAGCAGTAGCAGTAAGCAATCTTAGTTGAACACTTATTTATACAAATGTCTTTAAGAAGCAGTGGCATCTAGAAACTGTGCCCAACCTTATAAACTGCTTGTTGTTCCCTAAAATCTATTCTCCCCTTTCCCTAGTAATAGGCCTCCCAAATTTAAACTGGGCACATAGCCACTAAAATAAGGACTCAATTTCCAAACTTCCCTTTCAACAGAGGTGGCTCTTGGACTGTTCTGGCCAGTGCATTGCAAGAGAAACATCATGTGGCAAAGTGTACAAAGCTAAATTCAAAGACCTCTGGCATATACACTTTGGTCCTTCTTCTCTAACCTTCTCTTTCTTTTTGGCTGGAATACAATTGTGATGACTGAGGCTGAGCAATCATCTTGGACCATAAAATGCTCTTGACTACTGCAGCAAAAAATATGGTAAGAGGAGGTATCATTACAGTTGCAGGTGTGATCTGGATGAAAATCCTTGGAGCGTGTTATACAAAATTGCAAAACTGGAAATCAGGAGGTTGGATTAGAATCCTGAATCCACTGAAAGATATCCAGCAAGACACAATCACATTTTGCCTGCCCTGCTTATCCCCTAGATTTTTGCTAGTATTTGAGATGATAGATGCTCACCACAGTAAGCCACTGATTTCCATTTTGTTTATAATTGAGACAAAGTACACCTATCTTAAAGAGAGTTGGCTCAGGTAGTTCACAACTGAGATAGGTTTTGGGTGGTACAGAAACAATGGCACAATTGCTGCTCTCAAGTGTGGTTCTTCACTCAAGGCATTGCTATGATGAGGGGTACAAAGTTACGTGTGCATATGACATTTTCCTGCATGTAAAGTTTTCAACAGATTGTTACAGTCTAAGGGTTATTGATCCTCAAAAGTTTATAAGCACAACCGAAAACAAACTCCAACATAATTTGAAAAACATCTACACACATAAAAGTAAAAATTAACTCCAACTCAGGGATCTCAGAGTTTGTATAGCAATTTGCTTCTTTTTTGTTGTTGTGTTCCTATTGACTTTCAGTTTTTTAACAATATTCAGAAAAAATACATAAAATGTCTATTAGATAGCTGGAAAATATAGAATATTTTCAATTATCAAAAACAAGAAAATTAAGTATCTAAAATTTTACAAAATGATTAAAGCATGCCAATCTATTTGTTATAATACATGGCCTGAATATTTCCCTGCTCCATAGGGTCACCTACAATTTCCCCAGTAGTTCTGACTCTCAGCTGGTGCTTGTCCAAATGTAGTATATAGAAAGTGACATGAATAAGACGGCCAAATAAGATGTCCCTCACTAGTATTCCCTCAACAACAATTTGGGATCCATCAGTGGACAAAAGTGTCTCTGTGGGAGCTGTGGAATCCAAATGCCAAGGGACCCATGTATTGGGTAACAGATATACAGACCTCAGTCTCAGCTGCGGACCCCGAAGTGTCCCATGAACTGGCTCTAGCCCCTCTTGGCCACAGTCTGGAAGCCCCTGGAGAATACTGACTTAAACAACTAATCACTTACTTTGTGGAAATCAAGAGTTCAATGGAGAAGTTCTAGCACACCACTGGAGCAAAAAAAGTCCAAGACTGGACACACTGCAGAGGGTAAGAGGCATATTTCGACTTTACCCATATCACCTCTCCCCCAAGGTGGCAGAGCTCGGCTTAAGAGAGCTCTTCTTGGCCTGCAGTTTCTCCCATGGAGGGAAGGGGGAGAATGTCTTCCCCAGGTGTGTGGGACACCACCAAAGAGGCTCACTTCCCTCTCATCTCATCCAGAGTACCAAGTCACGAGCTGCATGAATGGGAGTAGCAAGCATCTGGGAGAACAACAGCCAGGGCTTGGAACGTTATTGAAGTGGCATGAATGCTACGAACTATATCACTGACTCCATCGTGAAGGCCTGCCCAAGAGTTGTTGGGTGCCTTCCCTGCAGATCCCCCCAGCAGCCCAGCTGCTCCAAGCTCTTCACATATGCACTCCCACACTCATGGCTGGCTCCTCGTGTGTGCTTAGCAGTAACAAGAGCAAGCTTTGGCAGACAGGTAGCAAACACACACTCAGAACAGGCCTGAGTCTGAGGGCCAAAGGGAAACTTCTAGCACTTCCTTTGGGAAACAAAAGGGAGGCTGCCAGAACCCAGCCCAGTGAACTGCAGGATCAAGAGAAGGCATATAAAGCTTAATAATTCTGCCACAGAGGGAGCAAAAAGTGTGGAGCAGGCATATCTACAGAAAGTCTAAGAAAGTCTCAGAATCTCTAGAAGGGCTAAAGGAAGGTCATTTCTCTCTTGAAGTCAGTCAGTAAAGATGGGAGGAAGTGACTGTTACTTCAAACGTGAACAGAGCAACACAAAACTTCAAGGAACATGGAAACAAGGAACTTTAAGGAACATGGAAAACCAAGGAAACATGACACCACCAAAGGAAAACAATAATACTCCAGTAATTCACCCCAAAGACATAAAGATCTGCAATTTATCTGATAAAGAATTCAAAATAGCTGTTTTAAGGAAGCTCAATGAGCTACAAGAAAATACAAAAAAAAAAAAAAATCCAATGAAATTAGGAAAACAATACACAAACAAAATAAGAAGTTTAACAGAGACAGAAATCATAAAAAGAACCCAACAGAAATTCTGGAGCTAGAGAATACAATGAATTAAATGAAAAATGCAATGGAGATCATCAACATCAAAATCGATCAAGCAGAAAAAAGAATCTGTAAAGTAGAAGACAGGAATTTTGAAATTATATGGCCAGAAAAGAATTAAGAAGAAAGAATAAATTATGAAATACCATCAAGAGAAACAATATGCAAATTATTGGAGTCACAGAAGGAGAAAAGAGGGTGAAAGAGGCAGAAAGCTAATTTAAAGAAATAATGACTGAGAACTTCAAAATCTGGGGAGGGTTTTGCCCACCCAGGTTTATGAAGCTCATAAGTCCCCAGACAAATTCAACTCAAAAAGACCTTATTCAAGAGTCCAAGACACAGTATAATAAAACTGTCAAATATCAAAGACAAACACAGAATCTTAAAAGCGGTAAGAAGAAAGAAGTTTGTCATTTACAAGGGAATCCCCCCTAAGTCTACTAAGGTAATTTCTTCACAGAAGACTTTTAGTCCAGGAGAGAATAGAATGATATATTCAATTTGCTGAAAGAAAAAAACTGCCAACCACAACCACTTCATCCAGCAAAGTTTTCCTTCAGAAATGAAGGAGAGATAAAGACTTTTCCAGACAAACAAAAGCTAAGGGAATTCATCACCACTAGACTGACTTGTAAGAAATGGTGAAAGGAGTTCTTCAAATTAAAATAAAAGGACACTATTAGTAATATGAAAACATATGAAAATATACAACACCCTGGCAGAGGTAAATACATAGTCAAGTTCAGAATACTTTCTCTAATTTGGTGACGTATTAACCTACTTAACTCTAGTAAAAAAAAAAAAAAAAAGGTAAAATGAAAGAATTAAAAACAACTATAGTTACAATAATTTTTTAATGAATACATAACATAAAAGAAATAAACTGTGACACTGAAAACATAAAATATAGGGAGTAAAAAGATAATAGTTTTTGTATGCAATTGAATTTAAGTTGTTACTTGCATAAAACAGACTGTTTCATCTGTAAGATATTTTATGTAAGCCTCATGGTAACCACAAAGCAAAAACCTACAGTAGATACACAAAGGATAATGAGAAGGAAATCAAAGCACACCGTGATGGAAAATCATCAATTCACAAAGGAAGACAGCAAGAGAGAAACAAAGGAACAAGGGAACTACAACACAGCCGGAAAAAAATAATTTGGCTTTGTAAGTACTTATCTATTAATAATTACTTTAAATGTAAATGAATTAAATTCTCCAGCCAAAAGACATAGAAGGAATTAAAAAAACAAGACAACAATATGCTGCCTACAAGAGACTCACTTCGGCTTTAAGGTCACCCACAGGTTCAAAGCGAAGGAATGGAAAAAATGGTCTTAAACGTAAGACCCGAAACCGTAAAACTCCTAGAACAAAACTTAGCTTCTTGACATTGGTCTTGGCAATGATTTTGGGGATATGACACCAAAAGCACAAACAATAAAAGCAAAAATAAATAAGAAGGACTACATCAAACTAAAAACCTTCTGTACATCAAAAGAAACAATCAACAAAATGAAAAGGCAACCTGTGGAATTGGAGAAAATATTTGCAACCCATCTCTCTGATAGTGGGTTAATATCAAAAATATATGAGGAATTGTACAACTCAATAGCAAAACAACTCAATCAAACTTAAAAATGGACAGAGGGCCTGAATAGACATTTCCAAAGAAGACATACAAATGGCCAGCAGGTACATGAAAAAACATTTAGCATCTCTAACCATTACGGAAATGCAAATCAGAACCACAATGAGCTATCACCTCACACCTGTTAGATGGCCTTTACAAAAAAGACAACAGATAAGTGTTGTAAAGGATGTGAATAAAAGGGAACCCTTGGGCACTGTTGGTAGGAACATAAATCTGTGCAGCAACCGTGGGAAATAGTATGAAGGTTCCTTAAAATATTAAGAATAGAACTACCATATGATTCCCCTTCTCTGTACATATCCCCTTCTCTGTACGAGATCTTAAAGATACCTGCACTCCCATGTTCACTGCAGCATTATTCACAATAGCCAAGAAGTGGAAACAACCTAAGTGTCCAACTATAGATGAATGGATAAAGAAGAATATTATTCATGAGAAAAAAGGAAATCCTGCCATTTGTAACAACATGGATGGTCCTTGAGAGCATTACGCTAAGTGAAATAAGTCAGATAGAGAAAGGCAAATACTGTAGATATCACTTACTTGTGGAATTTTAAAAAGCCAAACTCATAGAAATAGAGTAGAAGAGTGAGTAGTTGCCAGCCGCTGAGGGTTGGGGGAATGCAGAAACGCTGGTCAAACAGTACAAACGTCCGGCTATCAGATAAGTAATTCCTGGGTATCTAACGGACTGCATGATGACAACAGTTAACAATACTGTGTCATATACTTGAAAGTTGCTAAGAGAGTAAATCTTAAAATGTTTCACCACAAAAAAAAAAAGCTAATTATGTGAAGCAATGAAGGTGCTAACTAGCCTATTATGGTAATCATTTCACAATATATATGCATATTAAATCAGCAGGTTGTACCTTAAACTTATACAGTGTAACATCAATTATATCTCAATATAACTAGGAGGATACTACAAGATATTGAATATAGTTCCCTGTGCTATAATGAAAAAGAACATAAAAACAAATATATGTATGTACGAGTATGACTGAAACATTAATGCTGTACACAAGAAATTGACACATTGTAACTGACTATACTTCAATTTAAAATAAACCTAGGGGGAGAAAATGAAAAAATACTTGGCCCTTATAGATGCTGTGATATTTTTAACTGCACATATTACAATATTTTGAGATAACTTTACATATTTTCCTCAAAAAAATTAATCCACTGAAATGGGAGAAGAGGCAGTATTCTATCACTCAGGAAAGAAAGAACTTAGAGAATTACAGGAAGTTCAAATTACCTCTGGTTGCAGGGGACACCTCCATTCCATTCATCTAGTGACATACACAAAATTATTAGTGAAACTCAAATTAGGAGTAACAAATACATCCAACCTTCCAAATTTGAAGATTTTATTACATAAAACCACATCAAAAGAAACAACATTTATTAAGTAGTGCAGTTAATGAATACATGGCATTTTTTTTTCAGACTATCCTTTATACTTCTTTCCCCTTTTCAACACAATTGTATTTCATGATTAAAATACCAAGCCATTTTTCTATAATGAGTCATAATAGCATCTTGAAAATTTTGGCAGCATATAGGCTACTGTCAGAAATTCCTAAGGCAAAGCTTTTGGGAGACTATCTTGCATTTCATTGTCACAAAATCCATTATATCAGGACAGATCTCAGGCTGCCTGAGTAACATCTATCTGAGGGTTATAATTTTGTCATAAAAATTTACTCTCACATGAACTTAGCATAAAAGGTCTCCGTCCAGAAAATAGGAATTGAAATGGATATATTACACTTGAACTGCTTTTTTGCTCACTTATCCTTCAATTACAAGCCTTAAGTTCACTGGTGTCAAGAGAGGTTAAACCAGAAAAACGTAAAACAATTTTTGAAATATGTGAGGGAAATTTGACACCTAACGTTCCAAATGCATTATTATTGCCATGGTATCCCTGAAGTGTGATTCATTTTACATTGTGGATTAAAGGCTTAAAAGACTATTAGTGAAACAAAGAAAAAAATCCATATGTATCATTTCATATATAAAAGAAATTGCAAGAACACTGGTTTCTTTTATTATTTAAAAAGTCTCCAATTTCTTTTTTTCTTAAATCTCTGCTTTGCAAAACAAATTTCAAGAGGTAATCAAATTTTAATGGGGCAAAGAGCAGGGAGGTAAGAAGGAAAAGTTTTGGGAATTGCAATCATACTGTAATGATCATATGAAAAGTAACATTTGCATAGCACTGGATAGTATAAAAATTGCCCTCATTTGCATGTCTGCATTTGATCACAACTCGATGAGACTGAGTTGGGGGAAGGCTAGTATTAACCCCATTTTATGTATTAGAAACCATGGCTCAAATTACTTAAGTGACCTGTATATGTAAAGTTGCAACTTGAAATTAGACCTTTGCACTTAAAAAGTCAAATTATTTTCCTTATACTATATGTCCAATGGTTATCACTTTCCTAGAAGGCAGAGAGATAAAGAGGTTATCTAATTTGTGAGTCACCAATTTAGGTTCTAATTCTCAAACGTTGCCAAAGGTGTATCATTTTAATGACCCATCAGACACTCATCTGAATGGTCTAGACTTGAATGTATATCAGAATCACCTGAGGAGCTTATTAAAATACAGATTGCTGGGCCCTCCCCCAGAGATTCTGAAACAATAGATCTGGGGTGGAGCACAAGAATTTTCACTTTTAACAAGTGAAATGCTCAGATCATGCTATGGCTGCTGGTCCAGTAACCACATTTTGAGAAAAACTGATATAGAATAATTCTAAATGTTCTAAAGTAAAAATAATTCTACTTTTCAATGATTTTTTAAATAATTTTAGTGATCTTTATTGAAGTGTGTGGCTTATTTGCAAAAGTAATTTACCCACAAGTTTTATTTTCAATTAAAATTATAGATAAATCAAATAGATGAAATAGGGATAATATATCCATTTCAATTTCTATCTACTATAAATAATGTTTGTAAATAACAAAACCCAAGTGTTTAAACAAAGATTTACATATTTCAAATCCATTACACATTAAAACAATTTAAAATACACATATATAAATATAATAAAGGGTCCCTCCTTTGAAATTTTGTTGATTCTACAGATTTTAAGATAATGGGCATTAATTTATTTCTATTATTTATATTTATATCATATTTTTACTTATCAATTTATTGAATTTTTAAATGTTTAAAGTTTTTATGTTAAATGTCACATACAAATCCATTTTTAGAACCAAAAAAATGTGACTTCTGCCAAGGCCCGGGTTCACTACAGCTACATCCAACTGAGGAAACCCCGATTTGGTTTGGAGGAAAAATTTCTTCAGCAATGAGAAGGAGCTTTCTTAATAGTGAAACTAAGCAAATTCTATGAGAAGTATCTGCAGAAGCCTTTTTTGGAGTTAACAGCATTTGGCTCAGTGAAGCCTAGTGGGAGAATCCCAGCCAATATAGTTCTTTGGCTGACACATAAAAAGCTCGATGGGGTGATGGGATAATCTGAGAACTTTCTTCTGCTCAGGCATCCCTTGATGCGGTCACTTGACAAAACTCAATTGAATCTGCTACAATTAATCTTTCACAAAGGCAGAGAAATGAAGAAAGGTGAAGAACCCACGTCTGGTCATTTTGGCAGAAGACTAGAAAGAAAAAAGAGTCAGGAAGAAAAAACTAGTATAACCAGATTTTCCTTAGCCACTGCCCCAAACCTCCACCCTCTCCCAAAATTATTTAAATATTCTGCCTCTAAGGTTCATTGTAACCTAACTGTCCATTTCATCCATTCCACTTAGTCTACAAAAAGTAAGGCTTTGAGATGTCAGCTTTCCTCAGACTGTGGACAAAGGCAGCCCCATGATTCCGGTGTGTCCAGTATATTCCTATTTACTACTTACTGATTTTTTTATTAAAATAACTTTATGGGAGTTAAAGATCTGTTATTACTTTATCTTATTCTAAACCAAATATGCTTCTGATACACATTTTGAAAGATGAAGAATACAGGAACAACATTTGAATGTACAACAGATGCAAAAGAGCAGAAAAGGACCCTGAAGTCGCTCCAAGGCCAGTTTGAAGGGAGGCTTCATCACTTACTAGTCAGGCCCATCTGTGAAATTCAGATAGTAGTACCTATATCACAAGGTTACTGTGAAGATTTTTAAGTAACTATATAAAACAAAAGGGTGACCAATTGTTCTAGTTTGCCCAGAAATGAGGTTTCCCAGGACGTGAGACTTTCAGTGCTAAAACAGACAGTCCTGGGAAAACTGGGACAGCTGGCCACTGAATTACACTGAAATGTTTCTCCAGCAAAAGTAAATAAATATTAGGACTCCTTTCTCTCCCCTTCCAATTTTTTAAAAACTACTTCACCTGATAAAATATATATTAATATTTATTAGTAGTTATCATTTTGCTATTAGGTGTTAAATACGTTACATGGATTATATCAGTTACTCTTTAAATGAACCCTTAGGGCTAAATGCCATTTTAATCACTCCCATTTTGACAGATGTCAAAATGGAGGCATATGGCAGCTAAATGCCCTGCTCAAGGTCGTAGACCTAATAAATGGAACAACAGACATTCAAACCCTAGCAGTCAAATTTTAAAATGTGTGCACTGAACTTCCACTCAGTGTGGTCCTCAGACCAGCAGCCTCAGATCACCTCGGAGCCTGTTAAAAACGCAGACTCTCAGCACCACACCCACCCCGGACTAAATGACCCACCATCTGTGCTGAGACACTGTGCTACAGCGCCTGAGACATCTACAGCTGGAAAGAATTCTGAATTTTGAGCCTTAGATAACACGAGCAAATTCTCATTCCATGCCCCTAATTTGAGAGGTCACAGATCTGAAGCCCAGAACCTCTAAAAGACTTAGTGAAGGAAACTGAAGTTGAACTAAAATAGAACTTGCATCTCTGCAAGAGACTCAGCTACACTGAGCACTCTTGAAACTGAAATAAACCCAAGCAGCGCTTTCTTAAAACTCAGGTTTGGAGTTTTTTCCCCTCAAAATGCACCTACTCAGAACATGACCAAAACTATGCCTTTCTTCTAATACAAATGTATCAGGAAGTGGGGCAAGCAGAAACGAAAACATCAAAGCATTTTGAAAAGAAACCTTGAGCTGATCTACTTTTTGTGCCGTGCAAGTTCTTGGCTTTTATATAAAACTGAAAACAGGAAGAAAATTCATAATTAGGAGACTTGCTTATGTTTAGCACAGATTTAGAGTTTTGAATACAAATATAAATTAGCAAGTATTTAATGTTCTTTTCAAAACCAAGATCTTAGCAGAGACAGTCTATCAAGCACTCTTATCGAAAGCTGAAAGCATGGCAATAAAATCTCATTTCAGGCTGAAACCAGACACACAAAGTCAGAAGTGATGAAGTCATTATCGTTTGCTAGATTAAAAACACTCAGTCTCAATAACAACTCAGACCCAGTTCAGAGTAACAGCTTCAGTCTATCAGAGTAAATATTTTATGTGCCAAAATATGTTGGGTACACAGTCTGTACCAAATTATGTGTTTAATTAGCTGCATTTCATCAGATGCCTTTATACCAAGGCTATCTCTTCTATATGACATATTCTTTCCATATAAACTGAATAAAATAGTCACTGAAAACAAATGCATTTAGAAAATAAGACTATAATTCCATATTCAAAATTCCTCAGCTTATATCTAAAGATTTTTCTCATAGTGTTTCTTTTTTTAAATAATGCATAAATATCTTATTTTTTCATTAAATTTAAGTTGGATTTTTAAGGCTTTAGCTTCAGGTATCACAAGTGACATATTAGGCTGTATTCGAAGGGAACTGACATTTCTGGAGTGCCATGCCAGACGCTTTACATCATTTTATTTAATCTCCCAACAATGCTATGTGACAGGTATAAATAACCACCATATAAAGGAGAAAACCAAGACTCAAAGAATCTAAGAGAATCACCCATGGGTTTCACCAGAGGGGCAGCATTCGTATTTGAACCCAGGTTTGAGACCCAAACACGATGGCTTCCAAAAGTGACCATAAGTTCTTGTGGTCCATCATTCAAGGCCTCTGGAGTTGAAAGTGAACTGTTTCCTGTCTAACAAGGGAAAGTTTACATCACAGACTCACAAGGAATGAGGAAATGGTGTTCCTTCCAGGCACCTTAGACCCATGTCTCCATCCCACTAGAGCCCACGAAAAAGCAAAGGGTTACAGCTCTCCCCTAGTAATGAAGAAAATGGGGGCACTGTTCCATAGGGTGCAGGTTCATCCAGGAGCTAGTCAATGTCATCCAACAAGCCAGGGACAGTAATTCTCCCAACAATCCAGCATACATGACACCATGGCTTGAACCCTGGTGTGTGGACCATAGTTCGTCTGGCTGCCCCAAAGAGAAAGCCACCAGATTCTCCCCTTCATGCATCCCACTGTATCTACAGCTCTTATACAGAGCTGCCAGGCGTTCAGAAACTAAGTTTCCCATACACAAGCCTCTACAAGGACTGCTAAATGCCAGCCATCCACCTCCTCAGCAAACATAGCATCTGGCCCTACATTCAAACCTCAATCCCACAGTCAAGTTGCCTGTTCACAGAGTCCATAGACTTCAACTAACTTACAGGACAATTTGGTGACCAGAGAGGAATAAGATCGAATTTTAAAATGGCACTTGCTTGGGAGACCCAGGTCCCAAAAAGAGTGTATCCTAGCAGCCTTTATCAATATTGCTTCCTCAATTCAAATTCACTGCTCAGACCCTCACAGAGCCTTTCTAAAAAGTTCCAGTCTAAGCGAGCCTCCTCCCTCTCAGTTGCTCCCAGAGTTTGAGCCGCTGACTTTGGTAAATTATTATTTGTGTAGGGTTACTCCTGAGCATGCATCTATACTCCTGGAAATCAGCCACTATTGCGTGGACTTATTTTTTATTCCTCAGAGCACCTAACACATCTATAACATAGTAAAGAATAAGACCAATGCTGGCAAGCTGCTTCAGCAGGGCCTCCTGGGATAACAATGCCTAGGTGGAGTGACCACTGTCCAGAATCCAACATGCAAAAATGTGATTAGGCGTGAACAGGCTCTGGTAAATGAATGTCTGTCAATCAGCTCACCATGGTCTGACTTCTACAACGAGAATGCCAAATTATTAACTTAATATAGGCTTATGGGGTTGGAGTGAACTGGAGAACGCAGAGTAGATACACTTGGGATAGACAGGTGGCATCCATCCCAATAAGTTGTTAAAGAGGCAAAAATGCAAACAGGCTGGGAAAACAAACGTCGTAAGATCATGCTAAGTATCAACTTTATGCATTTTGGCCTAGCAAGTATCATGGAAAAAACAAAGCCAGCACAGTGCTTCCCAGCAGCCATCTCTGTCATAATCACCATTCTTACCTTTTGTTCAAAACAATACAGATGTCTCTGCTTTCCTACCTCAGAGAAGCCTGGAAATTGGGGCGTAGGGGACAGTACCACCCCCAGGGGTGAAGTTAGTGCCCCTAGAGGGTCACCTGCCTCCAAAGATCACTTTCTAAATATGTTCTCTATGCTCCTACGTCCTTGTCTCAGCCTCTGCTTTTAGAGGAACACAAATTAAGAGGGAAATGAAGGCAGGAGAAATGGCCAAATCATCCAGAAGAGATGAAAGACAGGCTTATGTAGATAATTCATACAGCATCCAGGATTATTCTTAAGGCCTTAAGTATCAATTTATCAGAAACTTTTTCTGACTGTGAACAGAAGTTACCAAATTTCCAGCGATATGTGATTCATTTGAGGAAATTAATAAAACAATTGGTTTAGTCAAATAGAAAACACTAAAGAAACTCCAATGATGATATTATCACTGCTAAGGTGCTAAAGAGATGGAGATCATGACAAAGGTTATAAAAAACAGCCTAAGCCTGTAAAGCTATGCATAATTGCCAATAACTGTTGTTGTTATATTTAATTTTTAATTGACTTTATTTTTTAGAGCTATGTTAGGTTCACAGCAAAATTGAGCAGAAAGGACAGAGAGTTCCTATATAACTCCTGCCCCTTCACATGCAGAGCCTCCCCCATCAACATCTTGCACAAGGATATACATTTATTACAATCAATGAACCAACACTGACACATCTCTGTCACTCAAAGCCCTTATTTAAAGTTCACTCTTGCTGTTGTACAGTCCATGGGTTTTATATTTAATTTTAAATTGCAAAATGATACACAAAAATGAGATCTTCCCCCAAAATGTTATAGTATGTGCTCAAAAAAAACACAGGTGGATTGCCAGTGAGCTAGCTAAAAGTCCTCAGAATAGATACCCAGGAATCCTACACAACACACCAGTTAGGTCAGTTCTTGACACATGGCAGAAATGTATATTCAGACAAGTAAAGAACAAGCTCACTGAGAAGGGCGGAACCTCGCGGTCATTCCCAGTAGCATAGCTGAGCCACTGCAAATCCTCACTCTTTGAATCCATAGACCATTTAAGTACTCTTTGAGAACGTAATATGAGTAGACAAAATCAAGATAACTCCAATCAAACTGGCAGAATAGTTGTTAGCAGCTTGGAAGAAAAAAGACAGGAGATAATGACAGAGCACTCTTTTAAGAAATGATCTGTCACCAATGCTCCTGACGCCTCCTGATGAGTGGAAAACACACACACTGAGGCCTCCAAGTGGAAAAAAAAATGATTCACCAAAGCAAAATTCAGAATGTGAAGTTATTTCAAGAACAACAGCAAATTTATTGTGCTAATATCTGTATTTTTATGTATGTACTATTGTAATGTATGTTTTTTAAAACCTGTCTAAAAGATTTTAAAGTATGGAATAAAAATCCTAAGTATTAAAAAATTTTTAATCTAATTAGTAACTTTTTTCTTTCTTAGTGACACAATTTGATGGCATCTCAACTTAAATAAAATATGACAAGTGCTTACCAAATCATGGGAAGGTCTAGGGGAGCAAAAGTCTGTATAGCTGACTAATACACTAGGCTTCTCCCCTAAAATGCAATGCAATCAGTACCTTTAATATAATATAGGGGATGCAGATGATGGTTAAGTTAACAACAGACAACCTGCACCATTGCTTTGAAGATTCTGATGCTTAGGACTATTATTCTCAATTCTTAACTCACTCCCCAATAAAGGTGCACCTCTGTATTCTTTCCCACGTGACTTTTCAGCGCTTCCCACTGTGGGCAGAGTATATATCTCAGCCTATGCAGTTCGGCTTGGCATGTGATCTGCATGGGATGATGGAATTTTAGCAGATGTGATGCAAGCAGAAGTTTTAAATATGTTTGTGTGCTTTGGCCCGCTGACTTACATTTCTGTGGTCTGCAGTAAGGAGAGCATGCCCCCGGAGAGACGCTGGCACCGGTGAAGCAGACAGGAACCCGATTCACAGCCTGGAGCCAAGACTAGCCGATCCCAGAGCCCAGCCGAGCCACAGACAACTCACAAATCTGTGGAGGAGAAAATAAATGTTTATTATTGTAAATCCCAAGAGTTTGACATTATTTATTATGCAGCAAAAATTAATGTGAGGATTAAACATATAGCATGTAAAATGGTGCTTGGCACTAATTAACCACAATTCTTTCAGGAATCTTATAAATTACACTGAACAATAAAAATGTAAGCAATATATTTAGAGTCTTTGTTTAAAGATAATAGCAAATAAGAATAGCAGGCCTTCAATATGTAAAAAATGTTACCTCTTTGCATTTTTCTAGATCAAATTAAATCTAGTTTGATTACCAGGCATTAGGGCTAGCAAGAGAGCTAATAGCTGTCCTTTTTCAATCCCCATCCTTCTCTTCTATGATACCAAACCCCAAGACTTACTTAGTTCCAAACAGAGGGGGAAGGCCACACTTTTCAGAAAATTTCTGGAAGTAACAGTGATTTCAAAAAATATTTCATACCTTTCTGGGACATCTAAGACTTCAAACTGTATAAGTAATGCATGCTCTCTATGTTGTTAGAATCTGAGGGAGTAAATGTCACCCATTGTCTTAATTTATATTTATATTCCTAATTACTTAAATTAGAATTAGAATTAAGAGGATTTTACAGGGCTATTTGGAAGTAATATTGGCTTTTAAAAAAAAGAAGATGGTCTATCACCATTTTAATTTAATGTACCCTTAAAAATGTAATCAGAGTAATGTAAAAAGTCAGAAGAGGATTTGTTTCAAGTGATATACAAGTTTGTGCATATGCAATTAAGTATACATCAGAGTAAGTGTATAGAAAACCATTCAAAGAACAGCATCATTCTTTGAGGGGCAATTTGGCAATACTTATCAAGAGCCATAAAGTTTTTACATCCATGAACCTTGAAATCTCATTCTTAAAATAAATGTAAACCAATAAATCAAAAGAAAAAGATATATTTTTAAAGATGTTATACTTTTCTCTAGTAGTGAGAAATAAAAATAACTTAAAACATCAGAGAGCTTTGATAAATTCTGTGTAATTGTTTTAGAATATCATGCAATGTATTAAAAATAAACAGTGTAGAACCATTAAAATAAACAAAAAGAACAACCCAAAAGAAGTACACTCAAAATAATGCAAGGTGAAAAACATTTGTAGCATAAAATAATGTGACTGTGTACGGCAAAAGGTTGGAAATGGAACACAAAGAGCTTGGGTATAGTATTTTAAATTCTACACTTACATTTACATTCTAAACACTCTTTGTAAAAATAAAACCATAATACAAAACTATATGTTACTAGAAAAAAAAACTACAACTAGAAAAAAAAATGTTGGTCCCTAAAAATAGTGGCAAAGGGAGGTAGATCCATTTCCAGATCCTACTAGGAAGGTGAACAGGCATTATTGTTGGTTCTCATGCCCAAGATCAACCAAAGACACCAAGATATGAGAAATTTTTGAAATGATGATAGAGGGCTGTTCCGAATTGCTGTGAAAGAGGAGTGGCTTCAGCCAGCACAAGAGGCAGCCCAGAATAAAACAGAAAAGGTACTGTTGGGACAAAGAATACATACCCCACACCTACAGTAACTCAGACTTGGTCCAAGTGGTCGCTAAAGGAAAAAAAAAAAGGAGACTCCATGGCAGAAACCACTGTGATACGGTATAAAAAACAAGGTCATGACTTTAGGAAGTTGCCATGCTGAAGGAAGATTCCCCATCTAAAGCTGCTCTTTCCTGAGGGGCAATGAGCAAAGCCCTGCTTTAATTTCTTTTTTTGGAGTGAAGAGTGACTGATTCAATTTTTCACTGCCTAGGCCTGTCCACACTAGCCCTTATGCACACACCCTACTTTCACCTCCTGATCTGACTGTAGTGACTGACAGCGACAAGGGTCTGACCTTCCCCTATATGTATGGCTTGACAGAGTCAAAAATACCCCAGGAAAAACAAGCCCACAAACCTACAGGATAAGATATTTGAGGAGTACAATGATCTGGATTTTAAATTCCATCAGAAGCAAAAATATCTAAACTAATAATGCTAAATCAGCTTAATAAAATATTTTTTCAAAAAGGGAAGAATGTCTCAATATGAAAAAAAGAAAAAATACATTAAAAAGAATCAAGCAGATATTTTAAAGATAAGACTGCAATAGTTGTAATAAAGAACAGAAAGATAAGATACATTTTAAAAAGGACAATGCTGAGAAAAGAAAGAAAAGGCAAAGAAATGAAAAATATAAAAGTCAATAGGTATAAAGAAAAGAAACAGAAGTGCTAAAATCCAAATAATATAAATCACAGGAAGAAATTTTAAAAGAGTAGTAAATAATGTAGATAAATGTCTCAGATTTTTTAAAGATAAGAGAACTAAGATTGAAAAAACCTCTAGAGTGTCAAAGAGGAGAAAGAAAAATCCACACATCATACTAAAATCTAAGAATAAGAAAGATAAAATCTAAAAGCTAGCAAAAAAAAAAAAAAAGCATATCCACATCAAAGGAATAAGAATCAAATTATTCAAGAGCAACACTGACTATAAGAAGACTATGGAAGCAGAATTTCCAAAATATTGAAGGAAAAGAACTTGGAAATTAGAACTTTATATCCCCAATATCAGTCAAACGTAAAGGCTTGCTAAACATATTGTCAGGCAGATGAGGCCAGAAGGTTTACCATGCAAAGATCTACACTGAAAACAGGGTGGGGATTGTCTTAAGTAAGAGAACAAACAAACACAGGAGATACTGTAAGTGATATATGAATAAAAGAGATCCAATATCTTGGTTGTTACCTTAAGTTGGTTGCTATCTTAAAGAGAGGGTGAAAAGGAAATCTATCATCAAAGTAAAAAAAGAAATATATTCACACACACAAAAAAAAATCCTATTTAAAATCCTAGATACTATCAGTATGTTGAAAGTTGGATCTCACAAGGGATGTGAAAACAAGCTAAACAGTATCTCACAAAGTGCAGTTCACCAAACTGGTCTGTGAACTGTTCATTAGCTCTTGACAAGAGAACCTCACCAACCACACTGCTTAGTTCAGCTGACGTGATTTTTACATATTTTCTCAATGAAGGGAGCAGCGTTTTAATCTACGTTCTGCCATGAGGTCCTTATCTACTTGTGGATCAGTAACAAACAATTTCCAGATCAGTACTTTGAGAACATATAGCTATCAATTTAAGAAGGGAGGGAGATGAAATGGGTGAAAAGAAATAGAAATAGGGGAAAAAAACAGAAATAATAAGCTGAGATATTTAAAACTGGCTCAAATACATTAGTAATCAGAATAAATAAATGTGAACTTTAAAAGATAAGTCAAAGTTTGGATTTTATAAAATCTAAAATATGCTACTTATAAGATATACCTAAAGCATAAGAAAACACAAAGGTTAAAAGTAAAAGGATAGAAAATGAAATATAAAGTAAATACAACTAAAACAAAATTGCTGTAGCTATACTAATAACAGACAAAATAAATGTTAAAGTAAAATATATTATTAGAGACAGGTAATTCAATTCCCTACTTAATCCAATTCTCCAAGAAGATGAAGTAATTTTAATATGCAGTTATCAATAAAATTTCATTAAAGCACATGAAGTAAACTTATTGGAATTTCAGGGACATAGTAATAAATCCACCATCATAGTGAGAGATTTCAGCACACCTGTCTCAATTCTTGAGAAGTCAAATAGACAAAAAAAATCAGCAAGGGCATATAAGACAGAACCAAAAAATTTAACCTAATGAACATACATTGAATTCTGCACCCAATAATTAGAATAAAAATATTGTTCTCAAATACATATGACTATTTACAAATATTTATCATAAATTAGGTCATAAAGAGACCCTCAACTATTTTACAAAAATAAGTATACAACTAAGTTGGACATTAATAGTATATATATAAATTTTTGATCCCCACTTATTTGAGTTTTTTTTAAAACCCTGATAAATAACCTATGGATTAAAATGAGGTCATAATGAGAAATTTTAAAATATCTAGAACTGATTTAAAAATTTTAAAACTATATATCAAAATTTATGTGATACAGTAAAAACAGTGATCTGAAGGAAAGTTACAGCTTTAAACATGAATATTAAGGGAAGAAATGAAAGCCCCAAAAGTAACAAACTAATTGCCCAAATTAAGAGATCAGAAAAAGAACGGATAAAACTTTAAAAAAATACAAGATAAGGGATAAGCAAAAACAAAGATAAAGTAGAGAAGACTAACAAAGCCAAAGAATGGCTATTTGGAAAAACTAACAAAACAAATAAACTTTAGCAAAATTAATCATGAAAAGTAGAGAGAAGACAAAAATGATTTTATAAACAAAAACTGAGACAATTACTACACAAAAAGTAGAGGTTAAAATGAGTTTAAAAGGCTTCTACTTCCAAACAAGATGGTAAATCAGGGACCCAAATGACTCACTTGCCAAAAACAACTAAAAAAAAAAAGCCAAAAATACGGAACAGTAATTTTTATATATTGGTCATTAGGCAACAAGTGACAGTGAGTGATGCCTGAGAGGGGAAGATTTGAAGTGAGCCCCATAATTATCCCCGGCTTACTACCTGGAGAAAGTTTTCAGGCTGCCGCTCAGTAAGGATCTACAGTTATCTCTTAACACATTGCTAGTGGTAACATAAATTAGTGCAACAACTTTAAAAAAGAATTTACATTATCTTCTATACTTGAAGATTTACATAGCCTGTAGTCTAGCAATTCCACTCCTAGGTATATTTCAAGATAAACTCTAGCACATGTAAGACAGGATGCATGTAAAAGGTTATTCACACCAGCATGATTCACATTAGCATAAACCTGGAAATACCACAAACATCCACCCACAGGTGACTGGATGAATATACCACAGTATACATACAGAGCAGTCAGAACTAATAAACTACACGGGGACATGTTGCCTTATGGATGACCACTAATATTGTAGTATTAATGTGAAAAAGTCCCTCAAGAATAGGTTCAACATGAGACTCTTTCTGTAAAGTTAAAAATACATAAAATAAAATCTAAATAGGAATAAGTAGAATTACAAATAATTTACATAAAAAGGAAAGCAGCTTCCACTTCTAGGAAGATAGAATAGATGTATTTTTTCCAAATCTTCCAACTAAATACAACTACAAATCCTGAGTATAATATATAAGACTAACATCATGCTGTATATCACATCCCCATGACATTTATTTTATAACTGGAAGTCTGTACCTTTTGACCTCTTCACTCATTTCACCCCCCTCCCCAAATCCTGAATGTCTGGAATACTGGTGACCAGTGCTAATACGGCAGCAGCCAGTGGCATCCACCTGCTCATCTCTCAAAGGTTGTCAGAATTTTCTCTTCACTACTCAATCATATCTACTTACACAAGCAGTTCAGGCAGTCAATAATGAAGAAATTCCTTTTACCAGAGACAAAGAGATATTTCACAGTATAGTATGTGGGATGCAATTTCTTCAGCTCATCCTGCCCCTAAGCACATAAAGAAGCCAGACTATGTGATGACAGGCATTGTACCTGACTACAGAGACAGCATAGAAGAATGAAGATCAGATTCAAGGGCTTTGTCGGGGTCCTTGGCTGGACTGGTCATGTCCTCCTCCTGGCTGGGAAGACTTTAAAGGTTGACATGACAACTGAAGAGAGAGATGCTCTTTTCATCGAGCAATCATCAATCATGATGAGGTTTTCCAAAATCTCTTTGCACCTCTGTAAACAAGGTGTTATGATATTCCTGGCAGTTGGCATCTTTAGGATTGGAGAGATATTATGAACTTTGATGTCACGGTCTATCACAATGAGCACTGTGGAGATACCTCTGAAACATTTTTGGTGGGCAATGTAGATAAATGTGGTAAAAAGTTAGTGGAGGTTACCAGGAGGTGAAGAGATGAAACAACTGAAGCCTGCAAAGTGCATCCCCATCTCTTTAACTGGAAACATAATCAGCCATGGAACTCATCAGAGAGGTGTGCAAATGTGCCCACATTTTATGGACATGGGCAGCGACACCTTTCCTTTGCCTCTAATGCTGGACAGGGCCAGGCCCTCCGCACCCAGCTGCAGGACCGGGCCCACCGTGAGGGTGGCAGCCTAGAGCAGGGCGGCCGTGCATGTCGTGACCCGCAGGGCCCACGGCCCGGCCACCTCTCAACCCCATCGTTGAAATATGCTGAAGCAGATACGGTGTTACCAGAGGCCCACGAGGAGGGGTAAGGTCGGGAAGCCTGACAGACCCCGCAGTGGCCCCGAATCCATTTCGGCCACACACACCCATTTGAGGCCAGGGATCAACAGATCGTTACCTTACAGTGACAGGGCTTCTGCAGCCTAAGGGCCAGACACACTAGGAGGGCGGCCAGGAAGAGATTCATGTCTGAAATGCAGAGGAGCCCAAACTCAGTGACCGAGAAGGCCACCTCTGCAGGGCCACGGCCTCCTCAGGCTCTCAGTTCATACACAAATAGCTGGAGACGAAGGGCCTGCTCTCCGGGAGGGCCCGAGGCAGGGACAGGTCCACGGCTCGTTGCCATCCGGCACAGGCCTCCGGAGTGGCTGCGGCGGGAGTGGGCAGAGGGCCGGCTGGACCAGGGCAGGGGCAGAGCCCAGCGTGTCCGGCTGCTGGAACGGACAGGGGCGGGAACGCGAGGCCGTGTGGGCCGCCCCGGGCCCACGAGACCGCCGCCCGTGAGTCCCGGCTCTGCGGTTCTGTGCGCATGCGCAGCTGCGGGGCCAGCCGCGGCTCACGCCGTGTGCGGCAGGTACAGGGCGGCGAGGATCCCAGAGGCCGTGTCCAGTTTGTGGCCCTGGTTCCTGAAGGGCGGTACTTCCTCCAGCCTGCTATGTCTGCTGTTAGAGAAATAGCCCAAACGGTCCGACTTCTTCCACAGTGAGTAGGACTCCACACACGTGCCCACCGACCGCTGGTGACCTCGTTGGCCTGCGTCGGGTGGAAGCGCTTCCGGTGCACTGGGAGCCCCGCGCAGAGTTCCTGCGGCCCGCCTCACGCCGACCCCTGAACCCTTCTCAGAGCACCTTCGCATTCCACCGCAGACCCCGCAGGACTTCCTCCGCCTTGGAACTGCGTTTCACCAGCTCACACAGCGCCTGCTTGCTGCCTTTCACCGTTTCTCCCTCTGGGAGCTGAGTTCCGGGATCTCATGCCATCACCGCTTCGCTACCAGGTACAGTAACTCCTCCACTCCCCTCTTAGGGAGGATGTTGGGGTCCCAGAGCAGCTAGTCTTGATTCTGATAGATCTCATCACGGCGGATCAAGTACAGGTGCTGGGGTCTGCTTGTACAACATGATGTATATAGCATGGTGAATATAGTTAATAATACTGTGTTGCCTATTTGAAAGTTGCTAAGAGGGTAAATCTTAAAATCCTCAATGCAAGAAAAATATTTTCTGTGTATGGCAGTGCATGATAACTAGATGTATTGTGGTGATAGGTTCACAATATATCCAAATATAAAATCATTATGTTGTACACCTGAAACTAATACATTATGTGTCAATTATATCTAAATTTGAAACAATACATACATGCATACATATAAACTTAAGAAGACCCAAAAGGTGCAGAGAAGAAGGCACGCCATCTAGGGATGTTGGGCTCAAGGAAGAAAATGCTGGTGAGTTCCCTGGGTTGTTTTTTGTTTGTTTGTTTTTTGTTTTTTGTTTTTCTGATTTCTATGTACCAGACTTAAAGCTGGAGAAGCCAGCAACACAGAAACAACAGTGGACACGGAGTGAAAAAGCTCCAACAAAAGCCTACACTTCCTAGCCAAGAAACCAAGAAAGGGGCAGTTTAGCAAGACAGAAAACTTGTAGGCAATAACTGTGCTATTCCAGCTAAACACTACAGAAAAACTGTGGTCCAACCCATGCCAGCAAAGACTGGGGGGTGGGGGGTCTAGACTTCCACCCCCTCACACTCCCACACCTTTACACCTCCTGCCCTTCACGGCACCACACCCCACACCCAGCTCTGCCCCATCATATTGTAACAAGGAACTCCAAACTGCCCACAGGGATGGTGTCAAAGTCGGCAAAGTAGGAAGGCAATACTTTCATCTCCAACCTAAGGTAATGAAGTCGCCCAGTGGGTTCAGTGGAGACAACATAGGGGACTTGGATTTCCCTTCTAGCCAGGCAGTAATAGAATGTGCCTTCCTCTCTTCACTGTGGTGATATGAGAGGAAGCCTTGGGGAGGTTCAGGATGTTCTCCACCACCCAGCAGTAAGGAAGCTACTCCTGCCACCGTGGTGTCAGTGCAGGCCACATGAGGAGCACTAATGAGGTATTCATGCCCCTCTCTGCCAGGCAAGTATCGGTGGAGGCCTAGTGAGGAGTCAGAACTCCAATTCTACCCAGCAGCAACTAGGAACCCCACCCTTGGGTGTCAGCAAAGGCCAAGTAAGAACCCTGGACTTCTACCTACCTGGCAGTAATGAGATGGCGTCTTCACTTACCCTGTCAGAGAGGTGTCAGAGGAAGCCAAATAAAACAGAAAGTTTAAGTAAGATCCAGAATCTCATAATGTGATACCCAAAATGTCCAGGTTTGATTTGAAAATCACTCATCATACCAAACCCAAGAAGATCTAAACCTGAATGAGAAAGACAACAGTTGGAAAGACAGAGATGAAAGAAATGTATTATCTGATAAAGATTGTAAAACAGCCATGATAAAAACTGCTTCAGTGAGTGATCAGAAGCACACTTGAAACAATGAAAAAATAGGAAGTATCAGCAAAGAAACAGAAGATAAAAAGAGGAACTAATGGAAATTTTAGAATTCAGAAAAAAATGTTTAACCTCAATGAATGGGATCCACAGCAGAATAGACAGACAAGTATAAAATAGAATAAAATAAAAATAAATTACGTAACCTAAATGGTGGGGAAAAAATTGACTGAAAAATGAGCAGAACCTTAGTTTCGAATTCTATAAAATATCTTCTAACAAAAGGCACAGAACAGAAGAGGAGCAGATACTTCCCAATTTATTTACAAAGCCAATATTACCCTGATACCAAAGCCAAAGATAGTATGAAGAAAATATCTATAGGCCAATATCTCTCACAAATATAGATGCAAAAATTCTTAATAAAATATTAGCAAGTAGAATTCAACAGTATGTAAAAAGATATATACCATAGCCAAGTGGCATTTAACAAACTCCCAAATGAAAAACCCCAGGATTATATCCATAGATGCAGAAAAAAATTTTGGCAAAATTTAATACTCATTTATTACAAAAACTCTTAGAAAAATAGGAATACAGAGGGGACCTTAGAACGTCTATAAAACAAAGCAAAACCAAAAAAACTGACAGCTAATACACCAATGGTGAAGGATTGATACTTTTCTCTTAACAATTAGGAACAGGGCAAGGGTATCTGTTCTCAGATACTTATACCAGATAGTACTGAAAGGTCTAACCAGTGCAAAAATGCAAGAAAATGAAATAAAAGCATACAGATCAGAAAGGAAGATATTAAAAAGTGTCCCTATTGCAGAGGATATAATTGTCTACATAGAATATCCCTAGGGATTAAAAAGACAAACAAACTCCTAGAACTAATAAGTGAATTCAAGATACAAGATAAACATAGAAATATCAATTCTATTTCTGTTTACTTAATAAACACATGTGGACACTGAAATTAAAAATATATTATTAAAATTGCACAAAAAAAATTACATGTAAATCTAACAAAATCTTTACGAGACTTGTATGCTGAAAACTACAAAACTCTAATGAAATAAATCAAAGAAGTTCTAAATAAGAGGTGAGGCACACCAGGTTCATGGACTGGAGGATTCAGCATTCTCCTCACACTGATATACAGGTTTAAAGCAATTTCCATCAAATCCCTGGAAGACTTTTTGTAGATGTAAACAAGTTACTATCTACAAAAAATAAAGATACAAAATAAAGATATAAACTTTGTTTTAAAGTTTATATAGAAAGGCAAGGGAACTAGAATAGCTAAAACATGCAATCACCAACTGCACTCCTGGACGTTTACCCCAGGGAAAGGAAGACTTAACGTTCACACACACACACACACACACACACACACACACACACCAAAAAAGTGTTTACGTGGATATTCATAGCAGCTTTATTTGTATAGCTCAAAGTGAAAACAGTCCAGCTGTTATTCAGTGGATAAATACCTAAACAAACTGCAGTACATCCATACCACGGAATAGTACTGGTAAACAAAAAGGGAATGGACTATTGGTATAAGCAACAATCTGAATGAACCTCCAAAGAATTACACTGATTTCAAAAAACCCAAATCCCAAAAGGAAGTGGTTCCATTTATCTAACATTCTTAAAATGACAAAATTATGGAAATAGGGAACAATCTAGTGGTTGCCAGGGACTAAGGCGGGATTGAGGGCCGGAAAGAAGTTAGATATGACTATAAAAGGGTATAGTCACAATATAACTGATCCTTGTGATGGTGGAAATGTTCTATATTTTGACTGCATCAATGTTAGTATCCTGGTTATGATATTGTAGTAAATTTTTCAAGATGTTGCCATTGGGAGAATCTGGGTAAAGGGCACACAGGATTGCTCTATCTTATTTCTTACAACTGTGTTTGAATCTAGAATTATCTCAAGATAAAGGGTTAATTTAAAAAAAAAAAAAAGGAAAACAATAGAATGATCAATGCAGTTTCAGGATGATAGTTATCTTGTGTAGAGAGTCAGGGGATGTAGGAAAGAAGACCACATAGTTGCTTGCAGGATATTGTCAAGGTCCTTGCTCTTCTTTTGGGCAGTGAGTTTGGAGGTGCTTATCACATGATCAATAATAACTAAGTAAAAAATTAAAAGCAAAAGTTAAAAAAAAAGTGATGGTTTTAAGTTCTGCCTTATATTCTTAATAAAATGTGATAGCTAGACCATGCTATCCTCCAAACTGTTTTCCTCTCAGGCACAGAGAAAGGTTACATTCCCTGGACCCCCTTGCATCTAGGTGGAACTGTGTGACTGAATTCTGACTGGTGGTATTGGCTCAAGGTGCAGTACACCGCTTTCAGAACTGGCCATTAAACATCCTTCATAATCTGCCACCATCTTTTTCCCTCCATCCCTATTGCTAAGAAGATGGAAGAACCTAGATAAATGAGTACACTGCTAGGAGGAAAACCACCCGGAAAGCCGCCTGACCAAGAATATCTGCATTGACAATACAGGAGCTAGAAAGAAACCTTCATTGAATTAAGCCACTGAGATTTGGATGTTTGTTTATTACTACAGCATAGCCTACTCTACTCAGACTAATACAGATACTTAAAAAGACCCCCAGAAAATGATGGCAACTCACAGCAGTGAAAACTAGAAGTGGCAATTAATTGCCAAAATCTGGAAGAAATGGCCACTATCTGTAAAGCCCTTAGAATTGGACTGTGAAATAGAATTGGTGACCCATGAATGTGTTGGCACTGGGTTGCAGAAAACCTGATGGCTGAAAAGAAGGTAGAAAGATGCTCTGCCCCTCCCCACTGTCTGCCCTGGCTCCGAAATGCAAAGACACTGCCAATCAAAAAGTGGAGCAGCCACTGTCATCCCACAGTGCCGTTCTCTCCTCTCTCACTTCTATCCCATCCGCACCAGGCTTAAGTAAAAGAACATTATAGTTACATAAGAAAGTCTCTTTGTAACCTTCCCAAATCCTTCATCCTTCCTTGTTCCCCTGCTCTGAATATGGTGTTGCTCTGTTGTATTCTCTTGTTTCTCTCCATGTTTTTATCCTTTCACTACAAGTGTACTTGTCACAAAGTAAAAATAATAGTGTGGGGTGTTCTAAAGGATTTACCTAAATACTAGCCTATTCTATGACTCTGCAACTAATTTTTTTCATTTAACACTGTTTTCTATAATTATTCACATTGATGCTCAAACAATAGTTTATTCATTTTAACTGCTCTGTATATTCAATACATCACAATTTTTATTCTCTCCTCTGTTAATATGTTGCACATATATTTTGATTGTTTCAAGTAATACTCCAAAGAGCATTGTTGTATGTCTAATTATGTATATTTGTAAGCATTCTCTAAGACATATATCTAAGTGTAAAGGGATGTTCAATTATTATAGCTATAGTCAAATTGCTCTCGAGTGGTATATCAATTTATATTGCCACCAGCAGTGTGTGAGTATCTACTTCCCCTCATTTTCAATAATACTTAGTAGTTTCAGAATTTTGATGAGTATGAAATGCTCATTTTGAATAATCTCATTTTTCAATTTTCAGTTTCCTGTTTGGCAGTTATAGCCGGGCTATTTTATTGCTGGCATATTCTCCAAGTATTTCTCCTTTCAAAGAAAATTGTTTGGAAAAAATGTATTGAGTGACTCCCTGCTTTTTCTGCCAATTGTCTAATTGACTATAACTAGGCTCTGTCGGTTCTATGCATAAATGTGCCAGATTTTCAGACCAGCCATTAAAAAACTGGACCAACCGTGTGTGTGGTGGTGGAGGGAGATGAGTGATACTAACTTTTCCTGTTTCCCAAGGATGTGAAGGCTTTTTTTTCCCCACTGTCCTGCCATTTGTCAGTAGTAAGCAGACAAACCTTGTGTATTTACAGATAACTGCTCAAGCTATGGGCTTTCTGCCTTCTTGGCTCTTTGCCCCACTGAATAACATCCCATCAACAGAATTTTTTCAACCACCACCTTGAATTTTGTGTGGATCCTCACCGATTTACTTTGGACTGTTTTTTTTTTTTCCCTGTCACTCTCTAATCTTTAAGATTTTTGCTTTTGTTTTTTAAATATTTCTTCATAATCATTTTTATTCTTCTGAGGTTTTTCTTCTTCCATTTTATCTTTATTGTTTCCAGTTCCTTTTCTTAATCCTTAATCCCCTCTACTTTAATGTTCTAAGCTTTTATACCATGGGGCTTTGCCTTTTATGTTCATTTCTTCTTTTACTATTATATTTTTAATCTTTCTTTATATCTTTATTTTAAATCACCATTTTATCCATAATTTTAGCTCCCAACCTTTTGCCTTTGAGATTCAATTGTCATATTTAGATTCTATTTTTCCTTTTAATTTCTTCCTGCATCTCAAGTTTTTCTCATAATCTCCTTATAATACTTTACAGTAACAGATAGGAATCCTTCTATTACTTGTGACAGAAGCCCTCACTCAAAATGGCTGAAACAAAATCAAGGTTTGGATAAAGAGTGGAATATATTAATTTACATTACTGAAAAGATCAATCTGCAGTCTTGGCTTCAGGTATAACTAAGTTAGAAATTTCAAAAGCTTTCATCAGGACCCTGTTCTCCATGCCTGCACTGTGTTGCTACATTCCAGACAGACTTCACCACTGCTCCCCACAAAGGGGCAAGATGTCTAAAACAGTTTCAGCCTATGACCTCCTTCCTTATTCAAATCCCTCAGAAGAGAGAGAGCTGCTCTCCTCATCAGTCAGCCCTACCCAGGTTCAGGGCTTCACTCTGACTGGCTCCACTTGAGAGCCCCGAGCCTTTTCCTGAAGTCCGAGGCAATCACAGAGACCCAGTGGAGTTTATTAACTGACTTAGACCTGCGTCAGGCGCCCACTCCTGGAGCTGAAGGGGACTCATCCCCAGTCAAAGCACCTTCATTGACAGTAGAAGAAGCTCCTCAGAAGGAAATTGGGAATACATTACCCATAAATAAGGAAAAAATGGTGAATAGAAAAAAGATAACCAATATCTAGTATGTCTACCCTCCACTATTTTATATTGTTTTTAAAATGCTCAACACAACCCTTGACCTCTGAACATCAAGTGAGCCTACACCTCACCAGGGCAGGCTGGAGAACCTGTTTCCTCCCTCTTTGCTGGCAACCTCTTCTCCAGCTCCCCACAGTTGACATGCTCTAGCCTTTCTGCAGATGATTCTCCAAAAACAAATACTTTTCAGAGCTATGAGTCTCACCAAAAAGGCTGAAATGTTAAGTCTGGGGAAACAGTAGCTTCCTGACATCTCACCCAATCCAGGCTTTAAATAAACAAACAAAAAAATCTCCCATTTGAAAATCCAACGGAAATAGTGTGTACATGAGCCAAGCAGGGATGATATATGAGTCCTTCCTTAGGGAGACACTCCCTATGCAACATAACTGGCCTGACCCCATCAGATGCAATGGCTTGAACGAGTAACAAGCATCAAGATAGGCCAACAGCTGCATTTAAAAAAAAAAAATCCAATAGACTCCTTGGAGTGTGCTCCTCAATGGCAAAGACTCTTAAAACAAGGCAGAGACCCACATTCCTGACTGTTTATATTACTACTGTATAGTTTTCCCCTTTCACCTCTTTGAATATCAGGGAAAACAACTGTGGCAGGCATTAGCGTGGACTAACTACATTTATTGCGTCTGGTCTGATGCCCAGTTTTGCACTTCATTTCATCAGAACTCCTTCAGTCCAGGCTTAGTTCAGTCTCAGGAAGATGATGAGGTTATCATCCCACTCTTAAGCCACTGTCTGTACATTGTGTATGATTTCACAATCGTGTGATCTCACAGTTTTTATTTACTCGACACACCAAGACTAGAATTAATCATACAAGGGGAAATGAACAATATATGCATAAACTTAACACGTGTTAACATAAAGAGAGACCCCTCTCTGTTTCCTTCCTATTTTGCTGGAATGTTTTCCTGGTATTTTGGCAGTGATTTCTATCGCTTGAACATATGTGTGCAGAATTACATCAAATGTCACCGGCCAAATCATTGTGCATTGCCTCTTGACTTAATGCCTTCCACAATTATATAAATCCCAAACCCCAAGCTTCAGCAGTGAGCCAAAAACATGCCACATCTACATGACACAAAAGAGCTTAACCTTGAAATGCATCACACCAAATGGAACCCCATTCCTTGCCAAACTCTTTACAGGCATCTGTCACAACATTTATCTCCCTTCAAGCAACAGCATCAGTGGATCACATTGTTTTCTGACACTGGAGCTCTGGTCCAAGTCTCTCTTACTCCATCTTCTACAGGTCACTCTCCAAATGCATAGAAAAGGTTTTCTCCTCACACCCAGCAAACCTCACCTTCTTTCCATTACAGTTTCTCTGGTTTAGCTTCCAATAATTATTTTTTCCCACTGGTGAGAAACTCCTTTAACACATATGGAATTAACTTATATCTTTGGGGGCAATTTCTTAACTCAGTCTTTGCTCTGTTAGTATCATACTGTCCTAATTACTTTAGTTTTAAATTGTTTGAGTTTTTTTAAGTAATACATGCACATGATTTTTTTTTTAAGTTCAAAAAGGTATCTAGCGAACAATACTTTTTCTTCTCACACCAAATCCCATCCCAGATTCTCCTTTCCCAGAGATAACTACTAAAACCAGTTTGTTGTGTTTTCCAAGACGTGCTCCTTTGTTTATATAAAGAGATATCCAGTTTATTGAGAAATATCAACTTGGTATTTAAATTGAGATAGCTTTATTTTTTTTCAAGGACTACATTCAACTGAGCTCTGAAGAATCTCCTTTCTCCTCCCATACAATGGCTTAGGCATGTCCTTAACTTTCTTCCCATTTTCAGTTAAACTTCATTTTAATTTGTTTAAAATCCCCACCTCATAGTCAATTTAAATCTCATCTCCTCTCTTCTCCCAGTGAAGACTTGGCATTGCCTCAGAGGACTTGGAGTTGGGAAGAACTTCTTTCATTGAATGGAGGAAGCAGAAAAGAGTCTGGTTGCTTTTCCGGATCAGGCATTCTAGATGAAGGTGGGGCGGGGGTGGGTAGTGCGGAGGATAGTGCAGGGGAAGGGATTAGGAAGAATAAGAGAAGAGCAGACTCTTATATTACTGGCAACTTCTGGATGTTTGGGAGGGTCCTCTAGTCTTTCTCTGGCTCAATTTAGTTCCACCTGCTACTGGTAGCCTTTGCTGATGGGGAGGTCTCCCCATGGGTGCGATAATTTTCTTGAAATGGTACTCAGCTTCCCCGTGTCTTCCTCTATTGTTGAGAGCCACCTCAGAGAGTGGTAGCTCTGTCTCCCTTCAGCCCCCATAAAAAATTAAGTCCCTGTTATGAGCTAAATTGTCCCCCCAAAACTTATGTATTGAAACCCAAAACTCCAATACCTCAGAATGTGACTATGTTCAGAAATAGGGTCTTTACACAGGTATTAAAACGAAGCTGTTAGGGTGGAACCCTAATCCAATCTGATTGTTGTCCCTTTAAGAAGAGGAAAGTTAGGCACAGGAAGAGATACCAGGGCTGCACACACAGAAAGAAAAGGCCATGTGGAAACACAGGGAGAAGGCACCCCTCTTGAAGCCAAGGAGAAAAACTTCACAAGACACCAAATCTGGCGACACCTTGATCTTGGACTTCTGGCTTTCACAACTGTGAGAAAGTAAATTATGTGGTGTAAGCCTCCCAGTCTGTGGCATCTTGTTATGATAGCCCTAGCAAACTAATACAGCCCCCTAGCCCTGCACACCCCGTCGGCCCAGAAGCACCTGGAGACCCTCCTGGCCTGCACTCTTGGCTCGCACCCTCACACTCTTTCATGTGAAGATCCAGTACCCTGTGAATTCATCTTCCATTTTTCCCAAGGGCATGGAGAGCTGCAGGTGGGGTCACCCCCTTCCTCTTCCCATGCAAACCCCCCATTGCTTCTCATCTCTCTGCAGTGGATGACCCCTGCAGGCTTCCTGCTTGCAGAAATCCCCAGATAAGCCATAGTCACTGGGTTCAAATTACCTCCAAACCCCTGGAGCACCTGTGAAGCTCTCCCAAGTAGAAGACCTCACTCCAATGGTTAGACCACAGTAAGCCTGCATGTGGAACTGCATCCAGCCAAGAGAGGAAATGCCACTTCTTATAGGAGCCCCATCCCTAAGAGTGAGTCTTCTGGAGCACCTTCCCTATATCTCAGGGGACAGAACCTTGACCAGTGTAATTATTCCATAATCTTTTTATATAAGCATGTGGGGGCAGAGGAGCTGATTGAAGGGACAGCACCAGTTTTGCACCTCTAAGGAAGCCCAAAGAGAAGTGTCTGTCCTTAATTGTTGGCAGCTCTCTTTAGCATGTGAACACTTCTTTGTTCTCAACTTTCAAGCTTATTCACTTATTTGGAAGGAACAAGAAAAGTACAACTCCACACAGGTATATAGTCCAAGTTTTTGCTCAGGCAAAGAAAATATAGAGTTTTTTAAATTGAAGCATAGTTGATTTACAACGCTGTGTTAGTTTCTGGTGTACAGCATAGTGATTCAGTTATATGTATATATGCATTCTTTTTCATATTCTTTTTCATTATAGGTTATTATAAGAATATTGAATATAGTTCCCTGTACTATACAGTAAGACTTTGTTGTTTATCTATTTTATACATAGTAGTTTGTGTCTGGTAATCCCAAATCCTAATTTATCCCTTTCTCCTCCCTTTCCCCTTTGGTAACCATGAGTTTGTTTTCTATGTCTGTGAGTCTGTTTCTGTTTTGTAAATAAATTCATTTGCACAAGTTTTGTAGATTCCACATACAAATGATATCATATGATATTTGTCTTTCTGTGTCTGACTTAACTTCACTTAGTGTGATAAGAAAATGTAGTTTTGACTATAACCAATGTGGTCTGCACATCAGCCCCCACTTTCTAGGAGGTAGTGGGACACAAATCAACTTTTATTCCTGTTTGATTTGACACTCGGTCCAACCCCTTAAACAGCCCCTTCAGGTGACACTCAGTCTCCTGGGATAGCTGCTCAGTCTTTTCATACAGTAAACAATGTTCAGTGGCTGTTAGTGTTTATGTCACTTTGTGCACACGTGTGTCATCGAGTAAACTCCTAGAAGAGGAACTGCTGAGTCAAACACCAATCAATGAATTTTTTTAAATATCTGATAGATACTTTAAAAATGTATTTATGAATAGACATTGATTTGACATCTTGCCAGGCACAGTCGATAAACAAAACAGAAAAATTAATTTCTGCCCTTGTGGAGCTTACATTCTCATGGAAAGAAGCAGACAAAACCAAAATAAATATCAGTCATACAGTATGTTAGAAGATGCTAATAGCTGTAGAGATAGAGAAAAGTAAAAGGGAATGAGATCAGGAGGGTGCAATTTTAAATCAAGTGATGAGTGAAGGCCCCATTGAGTTGGTAGTATTTCATCGAAGACCTGAAAGAAGTAAGGGATGTGGCTCTGCAGGTATCTGGGGAAGACTGTTCCCGGAACAAGCAACATCCCACACAAAGGTTCTAGAATGGAAGGGTTTCTGATATGTTCAAGGAAAAACAAGTAGGCCAGTGTGGCTGGAGCAGAGGGAGCTAGAAGAACAGAGTAAGAGATAAGATTGAGAGGTATGGGGCCAACTTACTTAGGGCCTTACAGCCCATTAAAGGAATTAGGCTTTTGCACTTAATTTAATGTGAAGCCAATGGAAGGATCTGAGCAAGACGTGTGGCATAATCTGGCTTCGGTTTTAAAATACTTACTCTACACGTGTGTTGAGAATAGACGTTGGGGGCAAGAATGGCAGCAGGGAGGTGGAAGAGGAGGCTGTTGAGGTAGCCCAGATGAGAGATATGTGGACTCAGACCTGGATGGCAGGGGCAGAGGCACTAAAATGTGGTCAGAGTCTAACTAGAGTTGGAATGCATGTGGCACAGGTTGCCAAATTGCCCTCTAGAGCAGTTGCACCAATTTATCTTCCCATCAACAAAGGAGGCTTCCTGTTTCCCCACACCCTGGCCAGTGCAGCACAGCAGCAAACCCCTGAGGCTTTGCCACACTGGCAAGATTTAAAAAAAAAAAACAAAAAAAACAGGAATTCCACAGCCCTCAAGAGCAATTGCCCCGCCCATCTTCATCTGTCACGAGGTGAGTGGGGTCCACCAGCAGGCTTGCTGAGACCTCAGCTGTGGCACAGTAGAGAATGGCAGAAAATTGGAATTGAAGGGTTACCAGGGCCAAGGGAATTGATCTAAATTAGGCTGGTCCTCAAGGAGGTGTGGCAAGGCACCAAATGACAGTGCCCAGAGGAGATGGAACTGAGTGGCATAAAGAAGGAGGGTAGATCTACCCTGGGTCAATGGATGGCCAGAGTGATTCAAAACAGGGCTTCGGACAGTGGTACAGGCTTCAGGGAAAAGAGACCAACTCAGAAGAGAAGAACAGAGTGGTTAAAAGCAGGAAACTTGGTGCCACGTTACCTGGGTTCAAACTCTGAGTCTGCCACTGACTGGCTGTGTCACCACAGGCCAATTACTTATCCTCTCTGGGCCTTAGATGCTTCATCCTTTAAAAAGGGTATAAGATTCAATAGCTAGCTATCCATCAAAAGCTGAGAACAGCATCTGGCATAAAATACAGACTAAGAAGAGGAACCCAGCAAGAAGCAGTTCAGGCTCAGGAGAAAGCAAATGAAAACAAGGCAACTGAAGAACGTAAATACCCCAGGTTTCTTTTTTCTTTTCTTTTCTTTTTCTTTTTTTTTTTTTTTTTTTTTTTTTGATTTGTTTGTTTGTTTGTTTTGGAATGATCCACAAGTTGTGAGAAAGCTCCGAAGTTTAAGCACAGCAGGATACAACCAATCCAGATTAATCATTTCAGTTCAGCTTGAGGCCTAGGACCAAAGGAGCAAAAATACACCTTTTAAATATTAACTCAGCACCAGGGCCACTGCTTTCCCAAATGGCACCTTTTTGGAAATTGGAGGGTGAAGGGGGAGCCCCTTCCCCAAAACATTTCCAAGCTATTTGCTAGGAAATTATTATAGATACACCAACATACAAAAGCCCTGATGTGAATGGAGTCCCCAGCATCGTGCAGTGTGTGTTTTACACAACAGCACACATCAGCCTTCCGGCTCCAGCTGAAAGTTTGTTTCCCTGTCTTTTTGCAATAGGTTGCATACTCTTTATCATGAAAAGTTTTAAATAAGAAAAAGAAGAATGGTATAAGCCACATTAATCCTTCCTCTTCTTGTGGTAGACTGGAATATTTTCATCCTTATCAGATTTTAAAATAAATTCCTGAAAATCCTTTTTACATGAGATGAGACTACTTCAAAATGCAATTAAAAAAAAAAAGTTCCAAAAGTTCAAGTTGTTTAAAAGCAAAGAATGTTGGATATGATCTAAAGTTGGAAAAGCTATGTAAGTAACTCTTTCGTTTTGAAATAAACTTCTGGAGAAGTTTAATAAAACCTGAAAGGCTTTAAAAACATTTCCGCAACAATCAGGGTCCACAGAAGAATATGACAGGGCTTGAGGCAGTTCGGCTGAAACAAACACAAACTCTTCTAGTTTGGGTAGGGTTTTCCCCCCAAATTATTTTCCTTTTCATCACAAAATAGAAAACCTCTTTGTTTCATGTATCCAGCTGAGCCCCCGTGGGCATTCATTCTGGTTTGGTCCTCGGCTAAATGCAGAGAACACAGTGGGTCTGTTTCAAGTCGACGCTATGGAGGCGTCATGAATTCATCACTCTGCTGTCACAAATGTCCTCCTACAGTGCTTTTCATTGCCCAGTGGTACCAGAAGAAAGGAGCCGGTATTGTTTATGAAATGGCTGTGAAACAGATATTTGATTCCTTTTTCCCTCCGAATCTGTTATAAGCAACGGAAGCAAAGGAAGGAGGAAGGAATTAAAAACAAGAAGGGCAGTCACTTCAGTAGCGTCACACAGAGCAGAAGGAAAAGGGGAGAAAGGAATAGAAGGGAAGAGTTGAAAGAGGAAAGAAGAAAGGCAGAGGGAAAACGCGAGGGAAATAATCTCTGTTCTCCAACCTCACCTCTGGAATATAAACGGACCCTAATTTGGAGGAAGTCTGGTGGTTTTTTTTTTTTAATGGCTAATGTTTATACCTTGTTAAGCTGTGATCTTTATTTATATATTTTTTGCAACATCATGAGCCCAGTATTCATCTGAGACTTTCCTTTCCCAAAGTTGTGCTATTTAGACTTTTATCAGAACCTCTGGGTAATCAAAAAGGAGGTAAATTTGAAACAGTCTTGGAGAAACCTGGGAGTATCTCTCCTTTCACTCTACCCTCAGGGCCCGGACTAGGATGTGCAAATTAAGACCCCAAGATGCAAAGTCTAAGGAGGCACTCACTCTCAGGCCCACCCGGCACTCACATGAACCTGACTGTGGGTGTCTCCTTAAATTTAGCACCTGGGTGCCTCGCTCCTCCTGCCATAGTCCCGCCCTGCCAGCAGCTCCCAGCATGTCAGCCCTGGCAGTAATCTCAGTGCTCTTTCTCTTATTTCCACCCAAACGCCAGGTGCTTTGTCTCCTTTCCCTTCTGAATCTCCACTGTATGCCTCCACTCCTTCCCACACCACCTCAAGCCTTGGTCTCACCTCCCTCATCCAAGCTGCTTCTGTCTTTAGGAACCTATGGCTGAGTTTTAAACAAGCCACCAAGAATTTCAGAGGTTAATAAGTTGTTTTGGGCCTCATTTCGGGGGGGGGGGGGGGGGGAGGATTTTCTTTGTTGTGCTAGGAAACTATAAAACCAAGTTTACTGACAACGTCATGCCTTAAAAACCACCCATAGGTTTATCCAAAGCAAGATTTTTATCTAAGGATGAAGTGAAGTCCAACTAGATGGGCCTTTCTAGTTAGTTATACAGTAGATTACTTTATTGTTAGTTTAGATGCCTGACTGAGGTTTTCTAGAGGAAATCGTGATGTCACAGAGGCACCTGCTGGGGGCTTGCTTCAGTCATCCAGAGCCATCCTTTCTCCCCACTCAGCCTTCCTTCCCTACAGACAGTTGCACTGTTATGCAGAGGGGTGGATCATATCCCTCAGGTGTGTTGAGCAGCACGGTTTTTGCTGGAGATTGCCTAATGACTCCGGAGAGAATAAAGTGACTTATGTCAAAGCAGCAAGGCTCCAGAGAAGTCCCACATGCTTAACGTCAGGTAGGCAGAGCCGTTTCTTGGTCAGAGACTCCCCTACAGCGCCCTCCAAATCACCGCAGGGGGCAGTCGGTGCTTTCCCCACTTCCTCTAGAAACAGCCTCTGGATCCTGAAACACAATTCTTCTTTTGGTTCTTTTGATGACAGAGCAACAGCAAAAATGCTGCGGCAATCAAAACCGCCTAAAAGCAGCATATTAACTGTTCAGAGTTTTAATTGAGTTAATCAAGGAAACGTCAGCACATATGCTCTCCGCGGTTTTTCGCGCAGAGATGATTCGATGCCGCGTCCTTGAGACTTGGTGCGCGTTCTCACAGAGACGACTCCCTCCGCCGGATGGTACTTCAGGATGCAAGGAGTGACTTCCTCATGGGATGAAGGTAGGAATGATGTGCCAGACATTTACAGACACGGTCTCATTTAATTTTCCAAAGAACTATGCCAGATGCACACCCCTGTGTCATCATTTTGCAAAGGAAATTGATGTTCAGAGAAATTCAGTGGCTTTCCTAAGTCACTCGGTGTGGAAAAGGTGGGGTTAGGCTTGGAACCCATGTCTATCTAATCCCGTAGGACTTTGCACTCTTTGCCCCCCTTCACCCCTCCCCCACCACTGTTTCATCCCGTGAGGTAGGAACCTTGGGAACCCGCGTGCTTGGTTGGAAGCTTGGTCTATTAATAAAAACTGGGCCTTGGACTTTCTTTTCTGAGCTCTAATCAGTGGACTAATGCTGAACGAATCTTCTGAGGCTGCCTCGTGCAATTCTTTTAAATTATGATGGGAAAACGAAAGTGCAGTGATTGAAGTCCTATGCCCCTAGTGAGCCACTGAGTCAGTGCCGGAGCAAGACCAGCGGGGACTCCGAGGCGCTGCGCTGCCACCGCACGGGTCCACCAAGATCCCCCAAGGAGAGTCCTGCGTCCTGGACGTGGGCTGCTGACTCTCGCAAGCCCCCGACCTTTCTGGGGACACACAGGCAAGTGGTGAGGTCTGGAGTAGGGGTGAGGGCAGCACCCACACTTGTTTGACTTCCGGGTTCTGTTTCGTTTCAGCAGAGTAATTCTTGTCGTCAAAACCCTGTAGAGAAAACAGATATTAGAGTGAACAGGAAATAGGTTCTCTAGCACTCTTCCAGGTTGATTCCTGCATCTTCCAAGACTTCTTGTTTCTCTCGTCCTCAAGCACTTACAGGGTTCCCTACGGCAGTACCAGATCCAAATGACTCCTTAAGTCACCACCACCACCCTCAACTCTTTGTAATCTGTTTTCCAATACGGCCCTTTGGTCCAAGTCACCCAGTCTACATGTAGGAGCCCCACCCCCACACACCCTCCAGCACCCACTTCTAGCCCAGTTCTCCTGCCATGGCTCCTGGATTACTGCCTCCTCCCCCATTCTGCGCCCTCCCTCCCCCAGTTCCTCTAAGCCAGGGTTGCAGTCACAAATGTCTTCAGTGGCCACGCAGGTATGAAAAATGTGTGGAATGCTGGCTGCACAATGATAGGGAATGGTGGGAAGTGTAGCAAAACTAAAAAGTGCAAGCCCCACCTAAAGAAATTCAAATTTAAAACATTTAAAACATTCTGCTGATCAAAGTACTTCTACAGCCTGAACTCAGGGGGCATCAGTTTTCGACCTCTGTTGGGCCTCCACTCTAACCTGTAGGTATTACTGTCTTCAAATCCTGACTCCAGGTCAAATTTATTTCTCTAGTGTTTTCTTTACTAATCACCACTCCTTTTGTCCCCTTAACTGTATGTACAATTTGTACCATATTATCTGGCTTTTGATTTCACACCTTGAGGGCAAGAACGGTTTCCCTGTGTTTTATACCTCAGCTTTATACCAGGCCCTACCTCAAATTTACTTAACCAGAACTTCCAAAGATATCTAGTGCATAGTGTACAGGTTTGATGAAAAGAGCCCACATTTGATGCAAGTCCTAAGTGTATAGATGTGTGTTATTGGCATCTTAGGAAACTCCTAATAATGGGGCAGAAGTTAATTTTCTGTATCCCCATAGTTTGGAGGAGAGAAAACGTTGTTTTTAATTTGCACTAATACAAATAAACCATATGGCTTTCTGAATGACACAGTCACTGTGACACCCAGCCAGCTACGCCTGGGCCATTTCTCACTTGTCTCCCCAAAAGCTGTCAACGTAGAAGTTAACCTTAATGGCCCATGAATCTACCTATCATCTGCTGCCCTCTAGTGGATAGAAGGGATATAGTGAACAGTGTGGTCCAGAATCCAGAGCTCCCTGAGCCTAACCCCAGAAGACAGTTAACAGTCACAGAAAAATCGTCCCTTCCTCTGTAGTGTAGAGTTGGAGTAATTAAAATAAAAACAGGAAAAATTACAGAGGAATCAAGCTACTGTTTTCCACTAACACACTGGAAGGCAAAGTGTGTGTTAAAATAAGTATGAGTCAAAAATTCAACATCTTTTTTTAAAAAATAACTTTCAGTGGTATTTTTCCTATTATAGGAAATTATGTAAACCTCATTGTACCAGTTTTTCTTTATTACACAAATATGTGTTCATCTTAGAAAATACAGATAAGCAACAAAATAAAAATGAAACCACCCTCCATGAAAATACCACTGGCAACATTGTAAGTGTGTCATTCTAGACATTCTTGAATGCATATGTAGACACAAGATTTTGTTTTAACAAATACAGGATCACATTTTGCATCCAGTTTCACAAGCTGCTTCTTTACTGAGGTATTCTGAGGTCACAAAAGTGTTCAAGTTTCCTGAAATCATTCCTTACATGTGTGTTTCAGCTACTCAGAGAGGAGGCTTGTGAGTGTGCTAGGACAGGCAGTTACCTGGAGCCCTTGCCCATCTAACTTTTCCAGCAACCACAGCATATCATTTTATCTTAATATGGTAATTAAAATAATAAATCTGAGCATATGGAAAATAAATTAGCATTAATACTATCTAATGTAACTGTATTCATCATGGTGAGTTGTTTAATTAAGATACACTACAGTTGTGGATTTAAACTTTGTGGATATGGCATTCTATCCCTGCTTAATATATATTATTTTAATTATATCTATATGAAAGATTTTTTCCCCGAAGAATTGTAGGAGGTATTTAACTCTCTTAAGAGAAGATTTCAAGTGTAACCAATCTGGACTTCTCTCAGAAACAAAACACAAATCATCATTCCTCCAAGCATGTGTAGTTTGTCCTCACATTATAAACACAACAAGGAAAAGCACAGCATCTACTTAAGAGGAAGCCCTGATGATAGGAATGAAAGACAGCATGACCAGATTTAATGTTAAAACAAAACTAAAAACTCCAGAATGGTACTTGAGTGAGCGTAATGGGAACGTATTGTTCCTTATAATGATTTTAAATGGAAATTACAATTCAATCACAAATAAAAGTAAATTGTAGACAGTCAGGCGAACAAATCGGTTACACTCAGATTCACGGTGATTATCAAATTAGCAGCTACTCATTCACCACTAACCATTTTCAGTCCTCTTGGTCTCCCTAACAGCACTGAACTGCAGCTTCATGGTGATTGCAGTGGTGGCAGCTCATCAGAGCTGTGTTTTAGCTGTGCTTTTATCTTCCCTGTTTTTCCTTTTCATTGCTTGCCAAGGTTTAAAAAAAAAAGAACATTAGAAGAGTGAGAACATGTGCTTGCACCTGTTTTTAAAATTGTGCAGCACCAGTTGAAGGCCTAGCTCCTGGCTGCCTCATTACCTGTCTCCTAGCACTCGCCCCTCATCAGCTCCACTCCAGCCATGCTGGTCTCCTTTCTGTTTCTCCACTCTAAGCACACTCCTGCCTCAGGGCCTTTGCACCTGCTATTCCCTTTGCTAGAACATCCTTCCCACCTGCATATGCACAGGTTACCACTTGGCTTCATTAGGGTGAGTTCAAATACCCCCTCCTTGGAGAGCTTGGCCTTCCCCAGCTGACCCTTTCAAAATAGTCCCTCCTGTCAATCTCTACTCACCCCCATTCTGCTTTGTTTTTTTCTCCCCCGACTATCCATCACCACCTGACATGATATTATATACCCACTTTATGTTTCTGGGTTTATTGAATGAACCCAGTATCACCCAAGGAATTCTGATGGAGAAGGCCCAGCATGAGTCTGGGAGTACATATATTGAAAAGCTCACCAGGAGATTCTCATGCATACCTGATTAAGAACCACTGGTTTAACCACAGCTTTTGGAGTCAAATGGTCTGGGTTAAAATTCCAGCTTGGCAAGCATGGGACACTACAGCTGCAGGCCCAGTCAGATGCATAGTGACAATGATCCCCATCTGCCAGGGTTGTGCTGAAGATGACACCAGGTAATGGATCTGAGACCTCCTCTCGAACTGGAAAGTGCTGTATAAATGTTAGTTATCCGTGCCCTATTTCTTCTCTGAAGGTGAACTACTTATATTTTGGAGAAAGAACATTTTTAAAATAATAATGCCATCTATTTCTAATCAGAACCACAATCTCTCTGAATCAGTGTTGCTTTCTTGTAAAGCATACTCTAAATTGTTATGTCCATTTTCATCCCTGAAGACGGTGCAAAGGAGAAATTAATGGAATTTGGCCAATCCTCGTAGCCAGTGCAAATAATTCCATATTCTGAAATTCAAAATTGCTAAAAGCGATTTTTGCCTGCTTTGCCCCAGAGTGGCCTAGGTGAACAGGCGGTCTCCCCACCCTCCATCCCCGCGCTGAGCATCCCTGAACGTCGCCCTTCATCCGGCTCACCCCGTGGGGTGGGAGCCGCTGGCGCCTGATGCCACAGCCAACAGGCGGGAGCGCGCGGAGATGACGGACAGATGGTGACAGCGCTGTCCAGAAAGACCGGGAGAAAGCATTTCAGGAAGCAGCAAGCGGAAACGGGGCATTTTGGAAACATTCGCTCTATTCACGAGAGAATCTAACGTGATCTCCGAAAGGGCTGGGTCCTGTGTCATAAAAAGCAACCGGTGAATTGAGGAGGCTCAGACTCGGACCGCCAGCCCGCACCTCCCAAGAGGTCTCATAACAAAGCTCTCTGGTAGGAATTAGTCCTCCAGAGAACTGATTTACGCCCCCCTTTTATGACAGAGGTAACCAGGAAAAGACTTAAGAAACACACAAGCGGGGGCTTTTTATTCGTGTTTACGTAACCAAGGAAATGAATATTTTATAGATGTACTTCTATTTATAAACTCCTCTAGCCAGGTTTAATTAGATCAAGAGTGACACCTAGTGGACAAGGTTTGCTAAACTATTTTGTCCCCCTCCAAAATCAAATTAATTTCTCTTATAAAAATTATTCCATCAATAAAAATGTTTTTTAAAAATTACTCCACAGTATAAGCAAGCTGTCATAAAGCCAATGCCTTTGAAAATTGCACCCAAAATCCTGTAACTTCAGTCTCTTTAAGAACAACAGCAAAAGGAGACTGACAGACTAGATACAGTTTTAAAACATTTGTGTGCGGATAATGAAAGGAAACAGTAAAAGAAGTAAGACAAATCTTTGTCCCAAGTTTCTTTAGTGTGGTGTGAAAATTTTCCATCAGACGGAGAGAGAACAATTTGAATTTGACTAGGAATCTGTGAGGAGGACTTTTAACATTGGAAGCAGATGAAAAACAATGACTGTTACCTCTAGATCTGCTGAGTGGCCTGGCCTCGGGCAGTGGGCCCCTTTACCTTGTGGGCTCCAGAAATTCACTCTTGCCCAAATCTGTGAGCTTCTGCAATCCACATGTCCCACTTTACACCGAGCAGAACCATCTATCTGGATGCCACCTTAGACTTCTATTCCCCAGATACCGTCACCACTTTTTTCCTCAAATGTTTACCCCCAAATCAGGGAATATTACCTAACACCCAGTGGACCATAAAACAGAGCCAGGGAACTAAGGAGTGCCCAGGAAGTTCAAGAGACTCACTTGCTGTAATCACACAGATACGAATTTGCCCTTTTGATTTTCATAAAGAATTCATCCTGCCTCCTTAATGTCCTCTGGGATAATAGTTTGCTTTTTATTAGCTACTTTTCAGGAGGAGGATTTTACCAGCTCCTCAATAAAGTCGCTGTGCCTCTCTGGTGCAACCGGCTTCCTATCCCTCTCTCATCCCTGCCTGGCGTGATTGCAGCTTCCCCGTTCCTCAGTCCTCCTCACCCGCATGCCCGCCTCTCAATTGCCTTCTCCCAGGACTCATGAGGCCCCAACCCATGATTTCCATCCCCGAGTGTTCCCACCCAGGGCTTCCCTCCCAGCTGCCTCCCAGTGATTCCTCTGAAACTCACTGAGTAAACATCAATTTGCCATGAAACAGCTCCCACCCTAGTATCTCCTTTCCCCTGGAAACATGCCCATACGACTTGGGTGCCCGGGCAGCACCGTGCTGTCGGTTTGCTCCAGCAGCCGTGTTGAGCCTAATGGCATAACTCACTCCTGTTTGTTTAATTGGTTAAATCGCATTACAGTGTTTGTCGGGGCTGGGGTCTGGTGTGCTCACTTGCATGTGTTTTAATTTACACTCACGTTCCCCCGATGCTGAGACCCAGGGGCAGTTTAAAAATTAAAAGTTCTCAAAGCCATGCTGATGACAGTCAACATAGTTAATAGACTTCACAGCCAGCAAATACTTAATATAGGGTTAATTACCAAGAACAACTGAACTTGCAGGCCCAAGGGGTATCACTCCCTTCTTCGAGTTTCCCAAAACCTGGCTGCACCAGAATCACCAGGAAACCTTCACGAACAGACACAACCCAGAAATCTCCTGAACTAAAATGTCAAGGCAGGAACCTGGAACAGCTATTTCCACAAGCTCTCAGTCAGCCCCACATAATTTCAGTCCAATGTTTGGAAGCATTGCTTGGAATCACAGTTCAAAACTTACCTGTTTTGGAAAGGCCTAATAAAGCAACTTCTGCCAGGGTCTCCTAGTCTAAAGTCATGTATGTCATCCTGATTTTTGCCATATCCATGTACCACCTGTACTGTGATTTACCTATGATATGTGTATCAATTGGCTTGCATTTTTGCATAAATGGATTTCTTTCTTTTTAAGTTATATCACTACTATGAAATTGTAGCTTTGGGTGGATATTATTTTTTTTAATACACAATACAATAAATATATACCATTAAGGACTTTTTAAAATTCCCTGTAGGAATAAGCTAAGTTTGTATAAGCAGGTACACCTACAATACTTGACAGAACACTGTTGGAAGGAAATAATCTCTGATTCTACCTTTCCTTCTGAAGGTGGCCCTAAGGGACATTGGGAATAGAAGAATTTCGTATTGAGGAGCTCAATTCTTGGGATCTGACTAGCAGTCTGTGAGTAGGACTTTTCAAATTGGAAGCAAGTGAAAAACAGTGGCCACAATCTCTGGAAACCCTGCCAAGTGGTCTGGCCTCAGGCAGTTGGCTCAACTCTACAAAAATTGCAGACTCCATCCTTCACCCATCCCCTCCTTCCTTCAATCATAATCAATTGAATCACGGAGGGTAGGGCCTAGGCCTATGAAATTCTAATGCGAAACCAAAGGTAAAAACCATCATGCCATTTCCCTTTCAAGAGACATTTCTCCCCAATTAGAAACCCCAGTTACCCCCTACTTCCTCCAGGGGGCTCCTCTGTATTCATTGATAGAGATAGAAGGTAAAAAAACATTCAGCTTATTAAAACATTCTCACGAGGACAGATCGGAGCCAAAAAGCTCATGCCTTGGCTCCAGAATTCCAGGGAAGGCTAACCTCCAGGGATGTCGTAAACTCCAACTCCACTAACATACCTATGGGTCCACTACAGAAGGCCCTGATCTCTTCTCATTCTTCCTTTCTTCCTTCTTACTCTGTTTTTCCCTTTCACTGGTTAAAAATAAATGATGTACTTTTTTCTTATTTTGAAAGCAAATGTTCAATGGAAGAAAGATTAGAAAGTAAAAGTAAGTAATATGTGTAAATATTTTTAATGGTCCCTAATACAACCAAAGATAGATACCCACTTTTAACACTTCAGGATGTATATTCAGAACCTTTTCTAGAATACGTGCCAGGAAATTATTCACAGATTGATGTGTACTGAACTCGCCGCTGTGAAAGAATGAGAGGTAATTTTTCCTTCCTCTTCCCCCAGCCGACTCTGTGTCTGGACCCGAGCCTCCGCACATTACATTTTAGTTGCAGAGCTAGACATGGAAGCCAGGGGATGCTAGAAGGCTAACATCTCACCCACCCAGAATGAGGCCTGAACCAGGACAGAGATTCAGGAGGAAGGAAGCCAGTGGCAGTGGATCCCACAAATGGGGAAGACTCATGCCCCAACCCCAGAGAGCCCTCGAGTAGTGATCTGGCTTCTGGAAAAGAGGGACTGAACCCAAAATCTTGGGCCTTATCCTGTAGCATAAGATCCGTGTACCCAGCTTGGCACAGAGGAAATGAAGCTGCCCTCTTAGAAAGGGTAATGAGCACCTTGGTGGCTCCCACAGGGACCTGAGAAGTTGACCCCCACTCTTTGCTACACCCCACATAAAACTCAACTAAGAGGGAATTCCCAGCCAGTCCTAGTGGGTGGTACGGGGCCAATTTTATTTCATTTAGAATTGTAAAATCCCATTGACTGAAAGCACCAGAACTACGCATGGAACCTCTCAGTAAGAGGGAGTTTGAAGAAGTTTCTTATGGGATTTGGGCTTTTTATGGATACAGTAGTTCCCCCTTATCCACAGGGGATACAATCCAAGACCCTCAGTGGATACCTGAAACCACAGATAGAACCAAACCCTCTATGTACTGTTTTTTCCTGCACATGCACACCTATGATAAAGTTAAATTTATAAATTAGGCACAGTAAGAGAATATCCAAATTGCCAGCATCAAGACTACTCCTGCGCTTTGGGGTCATTATTAAGTACGATAAGGGTTATATGAACTCAAGCACTGCCTCTAAGTGACTCACGGGCGGGATACACTGGACAAAGGGGTGGTTCACGTGCCCTGCGGGGCAGAGCAGGATGGCGAGATTTCATCCTGCTACTCAGAATGGTGTGCAGTTTAAAACTTACCGGAATTATCCACTCAATATTTTTGGACCAAGACTGACCTCAGGGAACTGAAACCATGGAAGGCAAAACCGCGGATAAGGGAGAGTGTTGTACGTTAAGAAGAAATTAAGGAAGCAGAGATCCAATATGGGTTGGCTTCTGTCGAGAAGGGGCAATATGGTGATGACTGTCTCCATTTTTATCTTGTCGGGAAACAAACTAAAGTGAGCGAGGGTTGTCATAAGTTTAAAAAGAAAGAAAGCAGTGGTCAGCATTAGAGGATATCTAGTCACTTCTGTAGTGACTTGTCTTCATCTTCCAAACGTGATCGGACTGGCCTTGTCTGAGTGTTGTTTATATTCTGTGAATCTCATTAACGTTCACCTGGGAACATCATGACCCAGCTGCCATCAGTGCCATTTTTTTTTCACTTTCCTAAAAAAGGGAATGTATCAGCACTTAGACCAAATTAATATCCATTATATACGTACATATATATTTTTTACAAATATAGGATATTATATATACTTTTTGATAATTTACATTACCTAATGATATATCAACAAGTTTTTCGTGATAATATTCATCTGTGTCACTTTAAATGGAAGAATGGGGTTCCGTTGTGCAGATGAGCCACGCATATTTAACTAATCCCTTATTGCCAGCATTTAGAATCTTTTCTTTTATGCATGTGTGCGTGTGTGCATGCGCGTGTGTGTGTATTTACAGACGTATTGGTTTGCTAGGGCTGCCATAACAAAGTACCACAGGCTTAAAGAGCAGAAATCTGTTTTTTCACAGTTCTGAAGGCCAGAAGTCTGAGGCCAAGGTGTGCACAGGGTTGATTTCATTCTGGGGCCTTTCTCCTTGACTGATGGCTGTCTTCCTCATCTGTCTTTATATGGTCTTCCCTCTATGTGTGTCTATGTCCTAATCTCCTCTTCTTATAAGGACCAGTCATGTTGGATTAGAGCCCACCCATATGACTCCATTTTATTTTAATTTTCTCTCTAAAGGCTCTATCTCCAAACACAGTTACCCTCTGAGTTACTGGGCATTGGGATCTCAACAGGTGCATTTGGGGTTCGGAAGGTAGGGAGAAGACATAGTTCTAAGTGTAATAGTGTGTGTGATATGTTTATAAGTAATGCTGTAATGAACGTCTCTGTATCTAAGATTTGGGGTACATTCATAGTTATTTCCTTAGGATAAGTTTCTAGAGGCGGGATTGCTAAATCAGTGAGATCACAGTCCTAAGACCTTTGGTAATATTATCAGACTGCCCTTTAAAAGTTGTTACAATGTACACTCTCACAAAGCAGAGGAGAGTGATTTTAGCCCCTTTTCCTTCAGTGCACTTTGTAATTTTTCTTTTTTTTTTAACATTTTTCATTGATTTATAATCATTTTACAATGTTGTGTCAAATTCCAGTGTTCAGCACAATTTTTCCACAATTCATGGACATATACACACTCATTGTCACATTTTTTTCTCTGTGAGTTATCATAACATTTTGTGTATATTTCCCTGTGCTATACAGTGTAATCTTGTTTATCTATTCTACAATTTTGAAATCCCAGTCTATCCCTTCCCACCCTCCACCCCCCTGGTAACCACAGGTCTGTATTCTCTGTCTATGAGTCTATGTCTGTCCTGTATTTATGCTTTGTTTTTGTTTGTTTGTTTTTGTTTTTGTTTTTTAGATTCCACATATGAGCGATCTCATATGGTATTTTTCTTTCTCTTCCTGGCTTACTTCACTTAGAATGACATTCTCCAGGAGCATCCATGTTGCTGCAAATGGCATTATGTTGTCAGTTTTTATGGCTGAGTAGTATTCCATTGTATAAATATACCACATCTTCTTTATCCAGTCACCTGTTGATGGACATTTAGGCTATTTCCATGTTTTGGCTATTGTAAATAGTGCTGCTATGAACATTGGGGTGCAGGTGTCATCCTGAAGTAGATTTCCTTCTGGATACAAGCCCAGGAGTGGGATTCCTGGGTCATATGGTAAGTCTATTCCTAGTCTTTTGAGGAATCGCCACACTGTTTTCCATAGTGGCTGCGCCAAACTGCATTCCCACCAGCAGTGCAGGAGGGTTCCCCTTTCTCCACAGCCTCTCCAGCATTTGTCATTTGTGCTTTTGAATGATGGCCATTCTGACTGGTGTGAGGTGATACCTCATTGTAGTTTTGATTTGCATTTCTCTGATAATTAGTGATATTGAGCATTTTTTCATGTGCCTTTTGATCATTTGTATGTCTTCCTTGGAGAATTGCTTGTTTAGGTCTTCTGCCCATTTTTGGATTGGGTTGTTTATTTTTTTCTTATTGAGTCGTATGAGCTGCTTATATATTCTGGAGATCAAGCCTTTGTCGGTTTCATTTGCAAAAATTTTCTCCCATTCCGTAGGTTTTCTTCTTGTTTTATTTCTGGTTTCCTTTGCTGTGCAGAAGCTTGTAAGTTTCATTAGGTCCCATTTGTTTATTCTTGCTTTTATTTCTTCTAGGAGAAAATTTTTGAAATATATGTCAGATAATGTTTTGCCTGTTTTCCTCTAGGACGTTTTTGTATCTTGTCTTATGTTTAAGTCTTTGATCCGTTTTGAGTTGATTTTTGTATATGGTGTAAGGGAGTGTTCTAGCTTCATTTTTCAATTATCTGTTTTTATTAGTTTCACATTTCTCAGATTTATCTACCTCCGAGAGAGTTCAGTTGGTCCAAATATATTAGTGAGACCAAGACTACCTATTTAATACTTCAGGAGGTAAATTTTTTATTACTAGTTAAGTAAACAAATCAAAGGGGTTGTCCTATTGATAATAAGTCAGGTCATTTCCATACACAAAGGATAGCATATTAAAGTAAATGTTTTTACTGACAAAAATAGTTCCTTGATTTTTATCTCAAGCATTTAAAACCTTACTTTAGACTCCATGATGTCTCAATAAATATTGGCTGATTTTCTTTTAAACACTATCTGATTTTACTAGGAATCTTTTGGTTGCAAGTTACAGAAAACTCAACTCTAAATAGCGTAAGCATAAGAAAATTTTTTTCAAGGAATGTATTAACTAATGTAACTGAAAACTCTGGAAGACAGTATACCCACAGGTGAGGTTTCATTCTGCAATTAAATGCTGCCACCAGGACCCATCTCTGACTGGCTGCCTTTGGACTGGCTCGATGCCTAAGCTTTCTGTGGTGGCCGCTAGCAGCTTCAGGCTTTGTCATAATAGTCACAAGATTAATGTAGGAAAACCAGAAAGAAGTCATCATGGATACTGGGCAGTAAAGCAGCAAATACCATCATCCTGACTCTCATAGAACTCCAGAACTTCTAGGAAATTAGAAATCATCTAATCTAGTTATTTTAAATAATTTTAAATTATTTATTTTAAACAAAACCCCCAAAATAAAGTTTTTTTTTTCTTGGTCATGTTTTGATTTGCTGGACCAAACAATCTTTTGCTTTCCTTAAACAACTTCTTATGATGGTGTCAAATACTTAAAATAGAGTAAAACTGAGCTGGTCAGTTTGAAAGAGGGGTGGGGACCCCCACCTCCGACCACTTTGCACCCCTATCCTCATCCTCCTGGAAGCACCTCCAAGAAGCACACTGCAGATCACTTTAAAGGCAGGAAGAATGAGCCCCAGAGCACATCCGTGGATTACTCTAGGACACACAGCCCATGAGTGACAGAGCCAGGGGAACTTGGTGCCCTCCCCATCTCCTCCGTCTTGCAGCCTTGTTTGCCTCTCACTGCCATTTTGAGTATTATGTTTGCATTCCATCCCTGATTTAGTACCTCTGCGCCTACAAAAAGGTGGTAAGCAGAATTGAAAGGCTTAATTGTCCGCCATCAGTGTGTACGCACACCATGTCTCCAGCCACAGTGGGTCACCGAGACCAAGTCAGCAGTGAGCAGGTGTACAGCTACGTGGAGCCTCCGTGTTCCTTCAAGTCTGCTTGAGTTTTTTATTTCAAATCAGCACCTAAATCAGTGTTTATTAGGTGTAATCTAAGGACTTTGTGGATATTTCGCCAAAAATCCTCTTAGGAGATCTTGTGTTTAGAAGATATTTTGGGACAAGATGCAGTATGAGCAATAGCGATAACGTGAACCAGGACTGAAGTTCTAGAGACAGCTGTCCTAGGAGAGAGAAAGGTTATCAGTTCCACTTTAAGGGATTTCCTTTAACACACAATTGAGAGTTAAAACCAATATTGAAAAAGAAATTTTAAAAGATGGTCACATTTATGCAAATATCAAATGAATCCTAAGTAGTCAAAAATAAAATAAATATTTAAAATAAAATAATAAACAGCACCATCTAGGTCTGGTGCAAAGAAACATACCCCCAAAATATCACCAACATGCTTTGTCTGAATTTGTAGTCGGGAGAGCTTACCAATCTATTCTCTCGTTCTCTCTCCAAATCATCCCCCAATCTTTCAGTTTTAATTAAAGCTTTTCTTATGGAGAAGGTTCAGGGCATAGGGAAAAAAATCATAAAACTACATTAGTAAATTTTCCAAATAAAACAAAATAAAAGGTTAAGAGTCATTGGGACACAGGGTGACATTCAGAGCTGCATAAGTACAAGATAGTGGGTGAGAGCTAATGGGTAAATGTCACAAGAGGCTGGGAGGCAGCCAAGTCTCTCCCTCGTAAAGAAAGATCTCTGTTTTTCTTTTTTAATAATTTCACATTTCGTGGGGGGGTTAAATTTATTCGTTTTTATTTATTTATTTATTTATTTATTTATTTATTTATGGATGATGGAGGTACTCAGGATTGAACCCAGGACCTTATGCATGCTAGGGACATACTCCACCAGTAAGCTACACCCTTCCCTACAAGAATGATCTTTGGAAGGTCGCATTAAATATAACTCTTCCTTTATATAGAAGAAAATAATTTCTATCAAAACTACGATTTCTAGCAAAACCCACACATAACGTTTTTCGTTGTACATTGGTATTCTGCAATTAAAAGCAATGTTTAATTACTTGAAGCTAGAGATGTAGAGTCTTTTCAAATGTTCAGGTTATAAAAGAAAAAGATTTCCCTTGGATATAGAAGGAAAAGTTAGAATAACACTGAAATAATGTATTTACGGATCTCTTTCAGATCTAAAATCACTTTGTGGGATTAGTTAACACAGGAATACATTAAATCCATCATGACTTGTTCATAGGATCTTGAAGTCTCATGCACAGGCAAGCTGTGACTGTCAGGAGGAATAATTCCAGTCAGGGAGGCATTCATTTTTTTCACCTTTGGATTTGAATAACCCCAAAAATTCACCCCTCCTTGACCACCCACTTCATTGTTCACATCTCAGTATTTGTCACCCAGTGCTCTAATTTTCTGTCTGCTCATCCATCTTTCCCTCCACACTCCAAGCTCAGCAAAGGCAAGGACTGTATCTTACTCATTTAAGGGGCCTAGGAGAATGCTTGGTACTCAAGCATTCAATAAACTGAGTAGACACTCAGTAAATATGACAGAAACGGAGGCAGAAAAGTGCCCAAATGCATTACATCAACACTCCCTCCGAGCTTTGAATGGCTGCCATTTTTACCTTTTTTTTTTCTGGGTTAGTAAAAGGTTAAGTGTAAGTCCCAAAGAAAGGCTGGGTCAGAAGATTCAGAGAACATGGCCAAAGTAAGGATTAGAGATGTCTAAGAAGGTTCTAGAAACATTGGGTGAAATTAGTTTATCCCGACAACAATAGCTTTTGCCGTTTTCCTTTGCCAATTTAGTTAATGAAAAAGATAACTAAGCTGTATGCTGCATTGCCAGGGAAATGGCAGCCGAAGACAAGTAGGGCGAGCAGCAGAGGGCGCTCACACCACAGGTATTTGTAGTTGACTTTTTTTTTTTTTGAACGTTTGCCCATGAAGGAAGGTGGAGGACGACAACTGAGAAAGGCCAGCATTCTTTCCTAAGGAGCTCATAATTCTCCTAGCCAAGCAAGAAGGAAAAGGGAAAACACCAAGGGTAAACAATTGGTAGAGAAGCATGCCAAAGACGATGGACACGCACCCCTGAGGCAGAGCTTTATATGGCTCTTAAAGGATTGTCTACCCCCCCCCTCACTAAGGCTTAAACAACAAAAGAAAAAGTGCCAAAGAGAAAGTGTATTAAGCCAAACCACATTCTGGACTGCACAAACCCCTCCCCCTGCACTGCCTTTCATGTCTTTTTAGTTCCATTTGTCAAAACAAGTCATTTCTTTCTAGGTTTAGACCAAACCAGGAGGTCTGGGACACTTGCCAGACCTGCAGTGGTAAGCGAGCGAGTTGTACTTTTTCAGGGAAGAACACTTGCGTTCTCTGGGATGCCCCATGGAGCCTGCCCAGGCTTCGAGCTGTGGAAGCAGATAACTGTGTCTCCACCCTCACCCTTCTTTGGGATGGTCACAGACTGATGGTCTAAACTTGGGGAGAGCTAGCACCTTGGTTTTCCTCCTTCTCTGATGGCTGCCATCACATATGATTGATTCAGAGATTGGGAGGTTTACTACCCGATCTCATCCTGTCTCAAAGCCCTGGCTTCCCCAAGGCCATCTGGGTTTGAGGATTTCATTTGCGTACTGATCCAAAATGCACCCTTCTCCTGTGTAGGACCCTACAGTTCCAACTCCATTGCTCCTGCAATGGCTCAGGCCCTTGTCATTCCTAAAGGCATCTAGTGGGCTCCCTGCTCCAGCCCTGGTCCCTGATCAGTCCTTCACACTGCATTGGAGTTGCCTACCTGGAAAACATCTGACTCCTGCCTACCTCAACCTCACTGCCCACCACTCTCCCTATCGCATACTTCTGCCAGACTGGCCTCTGTGTTGGTCCTTGAACGTAACTGTGCTCCTGCCTCAGGACCTTTGCACTTGTGGTTCCTTCTGTCTAGAATTATATGCTCCCAGATGCTTAATGATTCATTCTCACATTTTAGTCAGGGTTCTGCCCAAATTCCATCCTTTTCTGACCACACACATCTACACCAGCCCCTGCCATGTTACACTCTACCCCTTCCACTGCTTTGTTTTTCTTCATAGCCCTCCTCAGGCTCTGACGTTCTATTTTATATCTGAGTGTTTATTTCGGTCAGCTCCATGAGGGCCGACAGTTCCATCTCGTGCACAACTGTATTGGCAGCACTTGGCACATTGGATGTTCCCAATACATATTTAATTCACTAATTAAAACATACTGTTCATCCTCCATCCCCTCAGGTGTTCCTCATTTACTCCAGAATTAAACCATATCCTCTGGCATGGCATTCAAGGCTCATGATCTGACTCTATCCTCCCTTTCTGGCCTTATCTCCTATCACACACTGCCCACCTGCATCGCACCCTGAACTCGAGCCAAACCTTGTGACGCACCATCCAAACTCCTGCATGCTGTGCTCCTGCCTTCTGTTCCATCGCCATTTGTTGAAATCTTCCTAATCTCTTAAAAGCCTTCTGACCTGCTCTCTCCCCATAGTGAAGACTTCTCTCTTCTACCGTCTTTCCCAGCCATTAGCAGTTCTGTCCTTAGATACCAGTTTGTATATCTCTTATGTCCCGTGTTATACATGATGTAACTTTCTCTACCAGCAGACAAAGTGTAGGAACTGGATGTTAACTCTTAACTCCCAAGTACGTAAAGCAGGGGTCTCAAACTCAAACTCCTACTGAAGTAAGTGAGATCTATGGGTGTGTGAGTCTGTTCAGGCTGCCATAACAAAGTACCACAAACGTGGGGGCTTGAATCAGAGAAATTCCCTTTCTCACAGTTCTGGAGACTGAACGTCCAAGATCAAGGGGCCATCAAAGTTGGTTGCTGGTGAAGCCTCTCTTCCTGGCTTGTAGAAGGCTGCCTCCTCCTTGCGTCTTCACACGGCCTTTGCTCTGTGCTTGCCTGGAGAGGGGGAGAGAGCTCTCTGGTGTCTCTTCCTCTGCTTATAAGGACCCCAGTCCTATGGGGCTATGGCCCCACTCTTTTCACCTCAGTTAACCTTAACTGCCTTCTTAAGGGCCCTATATCCAAATATAGTCACATTGGGGTTAGGGCTTCAACATATGAATTCGAGGCTGAGGGAGGACGCAGTTCAGTCCCTCGCAGTGAGCAAGGTGGGCTTAGCAGGACGGGAAGGCATTCCCCATCTGTGGGGGGGCAGCTGCTGCCCAGCGTTGGCCCATGGTCCCAGGCCTGGCGTGTGCCTAACATTCCCAACCTTCAGAATGTGAAAGGAGCTAAAAATCTGGGTAATTCTTACTTGAACTCTCTTAATTTGAAAAAGTCAGTAGCTAATTAAAACATATATTTAACTCTGTGAGAAGAACCAGCCCTGCCCTCAGGCAGCATTCAGCCTGGGGACCCGAAATAGATTGTTTTCTGAATTCCCGTGGAAGTCCTGGGCCCACGGCGAAGGCTTGTAAAGTCCTCTGTGAGGAGATGGCTCACTGACGTGCGCACCATGGCTTGGGAAACTCTGAAATGAAAACGATACTGTGGGGAAGGTATATGCCTGCTAACTGTTCTGCGAGGATGCCTGCCCCTCTCCTCTTCCCCGCCTCGTTCATCCACCAACCAGCTGCTGCCGGCCCTGCCGGCCTCTCCACTCCCATGGCCCCTGCTCTGCTGTGCCAACCTGGGCAGACCCTCCCTGAGCGCTGAGTCTAGTTTTGACGCCTGCAATCAATGGAGGAGAAAGAGAAACTGGAGTCCATTCAGAAGAAAGCCACAGAAGCAGTTAGATGTCTGAAAAATGAAGATCAGGAGAAGTTAAAGGAACCAAAGTCATTCTGTTTAGAGGCAAGAGGGTTCCAGGGTTACTAGCAACAGTTGTCAAGTATATAAAAGGCTCAGGCCTGGGATAGTAATGAGCTGTTCTCCTTGCTGAGAACAGAGCAAACAGGAAGCCGGCTCCACGTGCAAAGTGGGGATTTGGAGGTTTCTGTCCCTAACACAGGTATTTGTTAGGACTTGTGTATTCGAATGGATATTTACAGTGGGAAGTGCTCCCCCCCCCATTCATTATCTCCCTTCTGGCTGTAACACTGTGGATTCTAGGAAAATCCTGTTGGAAAAGTTTGTTAATAATGAAAGATTGAGCCATAAGGGAAAAGAAAAACATTCATCTACATAAGAAGCTGGTGATATGATGGTACTCAGTGAAGAAAGTAAGGTTTCTGTATTTACCCACGAGATCCACTTCATACAGGAAACAGATGACTTTGGTAGCATGTTCAAGGTCATAGGTGGCCATAAATAGCCACGTTATCTTCACTGCGTACTTTCTGGTTTTACCAAGAAAGCTAGGTTTTCTCCAGTCCAGGACGAGGGGTGAGGACGCTGTAACAAGTAAACAGATGTACAGAAGCCACCAAACAAACAACCTGTTCCTTAAGAAGTGCAGAGTCATGGTCCTCCAGGGCAGAGAGGAGCTGCCTCCCAGGACAGCTGGACGTTTCCCAGGGCCTCTGTGATGACTTGCACTTTATCAATTTCCTAACTGGAAGGAAGAACAAGGGTGAGTTTTTGGGTCTGGAAACTCTGGCAAGGCTAGAGCCGCAGTCGACCTGCCTGCAAGGAAGCCCTCGGCAGAGCATCAATGTTGGTAAAGTCTTTGCTGTGTGCAAGGTGCTTCCTTCCCCTCGGTGCCCCACTGCCCTCCTGACCCTGGACTCCCCCACCAGTGTCTGTTCCCCTCTGCCAGGGGCCCCCACCCAGAGGCCAGCCTAGGTTATCCTGTTTACTCACAGCCTCCCTCTGTCTAGGAATTCCAACCAAAGGGATACAGTCTTATTCCTCTTTTTAAGAATGCCCATTGTCACATGACTCACGGGAATGAATTTGGAGGGTTTCCCCGCCTCCCCCCATCCCCCAAGCTAGTGGGTTTCAGTTAAACACATGCCCTCGTATCCCCTCTTCACACAGGTAAAACCTGCCAGATTAGTTTGTAGCATCTGCTCAAACTAGAGCTCTTCTCTCCTCCCCTTTCTACCACTTCCCAAGATTTAGTCCTTCATTCTGAACTTACCTGATAATATTTTTCTCCTTGTTGGACATTTAAAGGCCCTTGCTGTCATGCTTTGATTTGATTAGTTAATAATGACTAAGAATAAGGATGACTGTCAACATGAAATTGAAAAGATGTGTTTTGTGTTGCTGTGTTTCCTGTGGCAGGACTCCACCTAAAGAATCTGCAGGGCAGGGCATCCCACTTAGGTTGTAAATTGTTACTGCACATCTGGAATCAGGGGTAAGGACCCCAGGGAGCGGCAAGGCTGATACACGTGAAGAAGGTTTCCTTGAGACCATGAATTTAGAAACAGCTAAAGGGGCAGCTTACCTTATTGCTATTATTTCTTCCAGTGCCATTATGCTCAGTGCTGTCATGCTCTGAACGGGCTTGAAGAGCATAAAAATGGGGAGACGAGGACACTGAATCCATGTTTTATGAATAGAGATCCAACTGCTTATTTGGGAATTGGTCACACGAATTTGGAGTCAGACAAACCCCAGGTCAAGTCTCAGATCTGCCCTTTGCTGTGAGAACCTGGCCAAGAAATACTATCTCTCAAATAAAGATGAAAATACCAACCTCCAAGGTTTTCTGTAAAAATTAATTTATACAAGATGCATCAAACACATAGCAGTTTTTAGCACCTGCTAAACTTGTGACGCATGGTAACTACTATTACCATTAAAATAACAAGGACATTTTCACTCCTTGCTGCCTCTGCAAACACACCTCTCTAGATTCCAATCAAACAAACTTACCTTGAAAGCAGACAGCAGCAGGCCTGCTGGAACACTGGCCAAAGCAGCCCCAGAACTGGCTCAGAGACTGTTTCTCCAGTGGCTTCCACTGAGGTGCGCAAGTGTGCTCAGCGCATCCCGGGCAGCCTCCCCCTTTACATCGTCCTCCACCACCTGGTCTCCTGAGTCTTCCTCCTCCTCCCAGCAAACCCGCCCATGTGCACCCTCCTCTGCCTTGCCCCACAGTCACTCCTCCTCTCACCCTCTCTTCTTCCATCAGAGCTCCTTTTCCTTCAGGACTGTGGTGTTCTGTTTCTGCTCTGGGTCAAAGGTATCATCAGTTTCCTCATCAGCCAACCGAGCGAGTGAGTGAAACACCCCCAACTGCTCTGGGCACTCAGAAGATCTCAGTAAATGTGGGTTCTCATCCCTCATGTGCAAAGGGAGAGATCTGGACAAGGTTGCCTCTAAGATCCTGGGAACGTACAGAAGCTCACAGCCAAGCGTGAACCCAAGGTTTGCGTGCTGGCGGGAGACTTTTCTTAACAACCCCCATCCCCGCTTCATTAACCTCTAGTTGGTGGACTATGTGATATTTAGGAATACCCAGGGAAGGCAGATCACCCCCGGCCCACACACAAAGGCCAGGGCCCTGCATGGCCATTAACCTCCTCCTCACCCCACTGCTGAACAGAGGCTGGCCCCTGTCCTACACACTAACACGGCTAGAAAATTAAAATCACGGCTAACACCTGTTAAGGATATTTATGGACAATCAAAGGAGACAGAGGTCAACTTCATCCTGAGGGGACTCTTTGATCAGGAGCTGTGACCTCAGGTTATCAGAGACATGACAGGCTTTTCAAGTAGACTTAGAAACAGCTCGGGCAGCCCAGGCTTCTGGTAACATCTGCCAGATTCAGGCTGGGCTAAACTGATCTGAAGATACCACTTGTCATTAAGACAAGTTTTTGAATTTGGTGACTGCTTTGTCAAGCAGAGAACCATCCCACTGATGGCTCCGTAGGAGTCCGGTAATGGAATTATGTGCCTAGGATACATGGCTGGCAGTTACACTCTCTGCAGATCACTTCAGGCAGCAAAAAAGTGCTTTATAATGTATCCATTCATTTCAATACAGTCGGTAGTAACGTTAGAAAGTGGTTCGTAGCAAGAAAAGGCTGAACTGCATTTGAAAAGGAGAAAGGGATTCTTTCAGAGAACCAAGTCAACATACAAGAGCTACTTCATTAAATCAGAAGTCAGCCTGGCAGGTGAGCCTAATATGCTGCCGGCAGAAGTGGGAATTGGAGCGAATGAAACAGTGGGAACAACGGAGCTACAGGTGCGCCTCGTTTTTGGTTCTGATCTCATTTGTATTAGTACAGGCTGCACCAAATGTATTTCCAAAGGTTGATAGTAGAGCATTGCAATAAATAGATCTGGAGTTTCTAGAAAGCATCAGGTATTTGTTTGATGGACAGCTTAAGGGAGAAGACATGGCTTCCAGATTGTCCTCTCAGAGATGCAATGGCTTCCAAGTATACGCTCTGTTCCAATGCTGGTTCTGTTACAACGCTCTTCTCCCTTCCTCTCTCCCAGGGAGTGTGTGTTGGGGCCAGTGGGGATGGACTCCAAAAGGAAGCTGAAAAACACTGAGATAACCACCCAGAGGAAGGGGACTGCCCTAAGGGGCTGTCCTGATGCTTCAAAAGTAGTTAGACCTATGAAGGGAGCAAAGCTGCATCCCCAGCCTTGAAACCCTGCCCATCGCTGTCTATAGTGTCATTTCTTCTAGGATGATCCATCTTTTTTAAAATGAACTCATCAGGAATTAAGATAGTGCTGTAGGACAGTTATATTTCAAAACAAACAAACAAACTCATAGAAAAAGAGATCAGATTTGTGGTTACCAGAGGTAGGGGGTGGAGGGAGAGGGAACTGGATGAAGGTACAAACTTCCAGTGATAAGATAAACACTAGGGATGCAACGTACGACAGTTATAAGATAGTAAGCACTAGGAATGTAACACACAACATGGTAAATAGAATTCCCACTGCGGTCTGTTACATACGAAAGTTGTTTGGAGTAAATCCTAAGAGCTCTCATCACAAGAAAAAAATTCTTCTTTCTTTCTTTAATTTTGTACCTATATGAGATGTTGGATATACTAAACTTACTGTAATAGTCACTTCATGATGTATGTAAGTCAAATCATTATGCCTCACACCTTAAACTTGTACAGTGCTGTATCTGTATATCTCAGTATTGTATCTCAGTAAAACTGGGAGAACAAAGGGGAAAAAACAAACTCGTTATCTTCTTTCTTCTCTTCTTCCCAAATTAGACTCTTACTTCATGTATTTAACATGTATTTATTCAGAACCTACCTACCATGTGCCAGGCACTGTATTTACCAGGTGAGTGAAAAAAAAGAGAGACAGTCTCTGTCCATATGCCCTTACATTCTAGTAAGAAAAAATAGAAAATAACCAAGCAGATAACTAAACATATAATATATAGTCAGTTGAGAAAACACACTATGAAGAAAAATCAAGGGTAAGGGGAAAGATCAGTGTTGAGAAGTTAGGAAAGGTGTCTCTAATGAGGGCATATTTTAGCAATCTCTGTAGCTTAAATCTTCAATCTCTGTGCACCTTCCAGAACTTTTGTGGAGAGTAATATTTTTCATGTTGAGAGTATTGGTTGATTATTACAAGATACTGGATGTAGTTCTTGTGCTCTGCAGTAGGACCTTGTTGTTTATCTATTTTATATGTAGTATTTTGTATCTGCTAACCCCAGACTCCTAATTTATCCCTCCCCCCTCCTCTCTCCCCTGTGGTAACTGTAAGTTTGTTTTCTATGTCTATGAGTCTCTGTTTTGTAAGTAAGTTCATTTGTCTCACTTTTTTATATTCCACATGTAAGTGACATCATATGATATTTGTCTTTCTCTGTCTTACTTCACTTAGTATGATAATCTCCAGGTCCATCCATGTTGCTGCAAATGGCATTTCATTTTTTATGGCTGAGTAGTATTCCACTGTGTTGTAAATCAATTTAAAAAAATAGAGTATTAGTTGAAAATTCCAATGTTTGCAAAGGTAACATGAATGAATGAAGAGGGCCAAGTAGGGACTGAAAGTGCATAAGCAAACCAGGTAGATGTGTTGGGGAAGGATGCTCAGGGTGGAAGAGGCGGCCACTGCAAAGGCCTGGAGGTGGGACTATGCTCGCCTTGTTCAAGGAACAGCAAGGAGAGCTGTTTGTCTGGAGAAAGTGAGCAAGATGGGACAAGGGACAGGGCACAGCTCCCAGTTCCTAGTCCCTTCCAGGTTGGAAACTGTAGGCAAACTACAGTGATCTTTTACTCCCCTGGCCCTGTCCTTGATCCAGCTGTATTCAGTTCTCTTTTCTAAAGAAGGATTCTCTAAAACCACCCCCTTCCTGCCTCCCTCTTCTCTCCCCTGAACTCAGCCTCCATCTTATGCCTGGTTTATTCAAGAGCATCCTAACTGGCCGTCTAGCTTCATGCATCTTCTATTGCTCTAATCACTTTATTCTAAGCTTCCAGATTAATCTTCCTAGAGTGTTACTTCTGTCAGATCTTTTCCTCCCTTGTATAACAATGGCTTAGCATTACCCTGGGATAAAGCAGAAGCTTCTTAGCTTCTGCCGGCTCCACCCTCCCCATCCCTGCCTCAGTCTGGCTGAAACTCCATCGCTCTGACTCTGCTCCCAACTTCCCAACTCCAGTGACCTCCACCCATCATGTATCCAGACTCTGTAGTCTCACTCTCGACTCTTGAAATTCAGCCTAAGACCCATCCTGAATTGTCCAGCCCAAAACAGACCACTTCCTCCCTCAAACAGCTGGTGCACAGTCAGAAACCTCAGGATAAACGCCGTCATTGGCATGAGGTGCCAGGGACCTGACAATGTCCTGGGAGATAGCTCTAAACTGATGCACCGAAGGCCCTACCCCACCCATCCTTAGGCAAAAACAAGCAGATGTGGCTTTTCCAGGCACCTTCAGATCTGGAGATGATTTGAGGGGTTCCTGCCACAGTTCGAGTCTCTCTCTGAACCAGGTCAGGGGCATGGGCCTTCCCCTGACAGCTTGGCCCTGGGAAAACCTTCACTTCCCTGGAGAATACTGTATCCCTCACACCCCAGCCAGACACCTTAAAAGTAAAAGCATGTCCAAATTAGAACTATAGTAAGATATACTTTTTCACCTATCAGATTGGCAAAATTTTTAAAATATTTTTTAAATATGTATGTATAAACACACAGATATATACATCCAGTTTCATGCTTAATATACAGCAGTGTACAAGGCGCATTGCTCCCTCCCTTGGTCCTGGCTCACTCACCTAATTCACTGAGTGCAGGAACCATGTCTTCTACATCCTGTGCATCACTTAAGTGCCATAAATGTACCAACCATAATTTATATAATATGTGTACAATAAATACTAACAAAGATTTCTGGGATACTGACAGGCATATGCAGAATAGATAGACAAGATCATACTGTATAGCACAGGGAAATACATACAAAATCTTGTGGTAGCCACAGCGGAAAAAAACGTGACAATAAATATATGTATGTTCACATATAACTGAAAAATTGTGCTCTACACTGGAATTTGACACAACATTGTAAAATGACTATAACTCAATAAAAAAAAGTTTGAAAAAATTTCTGGGATGTCAGGCATTGAATTAGGTAAGAAAAATGCAATAAAATGATCACATTGTGTCTTTGAAGCCCTCCTTTTTCTGCAGGCAAAAGGGGGCTATTCAAGGCAGTCATCTTCCTTTTACAAGGCAGGATGGTAAATTCAGCAGCATGGTCACAGACATCGTCTTTCGTTCAGCTCCTAGGTTCAGTAACTAGCCATCTAAGTAATCAGAGACCTCACATATTTATGTTAAGCACTGAGTGTATGTAATTACAAACTCTCTAGAGAAACACTATCAGCATGGTCAAACCAAATGTGAAAACTGCACACACCTACCTGGGCTTCTAGTAGTTAAGCTGATAGATCTGACGAGCCTTGTAACAGTGAGAATGAGAAGATGCATTTCTTCAGGCTTCAGCACCAACGTCAAAAGCTGGGCACCAGCAATATTTGCCCACACAGAAAGCTCCCATGGGTGCCAATAAAAACATAGGCAAGGTCTATAAAGCCTGCATTGTTGTATTGTTATGAAGAAAATATGAAATCTCGTTCTTAGATAGAAAGGCTCCCAACAAGAAGCTAAAGTAAAAAGGCTTCACTTTTGGATTCCCGTTGGCCTTGCACAGGGTTGTCCTATGGAACTGAACTGTCTGGACAGTGTTGTACATGCATTCTTTGAAGTTAGCACCTGCAGCTCCTTTGAAGTTCTAGCTTTCTAAATAATAATCACAATAAAGTTAAACATAAGAGATGCAGGAATTCTGTATTTAATTCGTATTTCACTTGTTTTCAGCAGGATGAAGCATGTAAAAGGAAGGTGGCCAGTCACCAACTTCCAGCTGCCTCTCCTGCCCACTTTCCACCTTAGTCCCCAGAAAGCCGGGCTGCTCTGGTGATACCATGTGTGTGCTGTTCAGGACAAGCCTTACTCACAACGAAGCAGGCAAAGGCCTCCCCGGGTATGAAATGTTCATGCCCTTATGTCCTGCATGTCTTCCCACGGGCAGAGCCGCAATTCCATTATCTCTACAGCTTCCTTCCTTCTCTGTAAACCTGCAAGAATTTTAAGAAAAGATAATGTTTTAAGATGTCTTTTATATCTTGGTGCAAAGATTGGAATTCTAGCATTGACAGGGCCTGGGAGGACTAGGAGGGGACTGAAGCCAGTAGCTCCCCTCAGCTCCAGCAGAATGAAGCCGTGCAATATGTGCCCAATGCCACTAAGCCTTCTGATTTTTGTTAGGGTCTGTTTTTTTTTTTTGATGCTTTTTTTTTAATTTAAATATAGTCAATTTAGAATGTTGTGTTAATTTCCAGTGTACAGCAGAGCGATTCAGATATACATATATATATTATTTTTCATATGCTTTTCCTCTATAGGATATTACAAGCTATTGGATATAGTTCCCTGTGCTATACAGTAGGACCTTGTTGTTTATCTGTATTATATATAGTAGTGTATGTCTTTAAATCCCAAACTCCCAATTTATCCCTCCCCACCCTTTCCCCTTTCGCAACCGCAAGTTTGTTTTCTATGGCTGTGAGTCCTGATTTTTTAAGAGAAAACAGAAGTCCAGATTTTCACATGAAACCTCCCAATTTTTTTTTTTAACGTTGGCAACTATCTCTGGTTTGTTAAAACACTGTATAGACCAGACCAGACCCACCCGCAGGCCAGCAGTGAAACACATACCAAGCTTGCCCCAGGCCAGTGCAGGGGAGAAGGCAGGAAGAGCCAGCACCCACCTGGTGACCGAGGCAGGTGGGGGCAGAGGGGGCACTTCAGGGAAAAGCCAAAGGCCTGACAGTGGGTGGAGCAGCTTGGCCAAAGACAGGCTGTGCAGTGGCTTGCCTGGGTACCAACCTGCAGAGAAGAGAAAGGAGCCATACTTGGAGCCTTCAGAAGGGCCTGCACACAACAGCTCTGTCCAGACCCATCTATTTCTGCTCCATTCAGGCCTACACTCTGATGTTCCTGGGCACATTTTCTTTAATTGAAGTATAGTTGACTTATAGTGTTGTGTTAGTTTCTGGTGTACAGCATAGTGATTCAGTTATACATGTATATATTCTTTTTCATATTCTTTTTCACTATGGGGTATTACCAGCTATTGAATATAGTTCCCTGTGTGATACAGTAGGTCCTTGTTGTTCATCTATTTTATTTATAGTAGTGTGTATGTGCAAATCCCAAACTCTCAATTAATCTGGGCATATTTTAAAATACGTAAAATGTGAACTACAGCTATGCCAGTATAAACAAATAGGATCCAGACTAGATTATATTTGTTTTTTTAATTCTGATTTTAAAAGAAATTAAAACATTTTCTAGGGCCCCTAAAAGTATCACGGGCCCCAGGCCCTGGTCTCCCGTGCCTGAAAGAGAGAGTTGACCCTGCTTCCAGCAGTGCTTCGCTTAAACACTGGGTGAAAATTCTTGGTGACAAGGTGTGTGTCCCTGTAAATGTCGCAAATCAGTAGTCAAGTTGGAAGGTTATGGTGGACGTGAGTGTGAGCCTGAAAACCAGACCATGTGGGTTCAAACCCCAGGTCTACCACTTCCAATGTCGCTCCAGAAGTCAGTGATCCTCTCCGTGGCTTGATGGCCTCCTCCATGAGACAAGAGTAATGACAGTCCCTAGCCGAGGATGCTGGGAGGGTCAAGTGAGTTAACATACATAAAAAGTTTAGAAAAGTACCTGGCAGAGGGAAAAGGTAAATGTTAGCTTTGTTCCGTCGTGTCCCCACAACTGACTAGCTTTACTAATATTGACTAAATTACTGAGTTAACATGTAAAAACTCTTGAAGAACCAAATAGTCTCAGGTCATGAGGGCACCAGCTTTATCATGATTTCCTAAAGGTAACTTAACAATGTAAAATTCAGGAGATAGACAACTATGCAGGCTTGCCTTGGCTCATTTTTAGTATCTTTTGTGCCTTCTGTCAGCTTCCCCCATTTTTCTATAAAAGAAATTCAGAGTGGAGACTCAAGTTTAGAAACTGACCCATGAATTGTATTCTATATCCTAAAGAGATGTGATCTTTCAGTAAACAGCCTTGCATTCAGAGCTTTCAGAGCAATTGAATATTATCCAGTGTTGTAACACACATTCAAAGCGTCAGAACACAAGAGAGGACGTTAGAAAACCTCATGCCACTGGCAGAACCCAGACTCAGTCTTTCCTGTTGTCCTGGGATTCATGTGATTACTGTCAGTGATTTCTGCTGTGATCCACAGAACTGCAGAGTAAGAAGGAGCCTCTCAAGTCACCAATCCATCCCTCATTTGCCGAGGACACTAAGGACGAGGGACGTCAGCTGTTTCCTTGAGGACCCATTGGTTAGTCTCAAGCTCTTTATATCTGCCCCTGCCACTTCCATCATCATTTTGCATATCTTGTTTATTCTGAATTCTTTTGGATGAATTCCTATCTCTACTGCTAGAATTGTGGTCACTAAAGACAGTTATAGGCTTTTGTGTAGATTTTAAATTTCCTTTGGTGGAAAACAGTAACAGTTGGTGCTCAAAAGTACTTGCTGAATGAATGAATGAAAAGTTCTTAAAGGTTTCATGTCACACCATCTCGTGATCTGGCCGTTGAATTCCTCACCATCTTGCAAAGGAGGAGGAAATGAAGACCCTCACGTGTGGCCATCTCAGCCTACATGTAGTCCGGACGGTTCGTAACTACACGGGTTCCATGTATTGTGAAGCCATGCAATACTTCTATTTCCAAATGTTTAAAGATTATATTGAATGTTGTTTTCTTTCAAAAGAGCTGACAAAGACGTATCCAAAGCCTCATGGCGTGGTAATTCCTGAGGACGAGAATGAGGGAGGTCACGTGGAATCGCGGGCTAAGCTGAGCTTGTGTTCCTTGCTCTTCCTACATAATGTATCTCTAACTGCTGAGAACTGTGAAAAACACTTATTCTCTTCTAATCTGGAGAAAATGGCACAACTTTAAATTTCTTCCATCAGCCAAAAACTGATGCATTTTTCAAGATAAATCTTTACTATGGCCTAGCAGTTTCCCACCCCCCCAAAAACCAATCAGCAAAAACCTCCTCCACATTTGAAAAATACTTTAAAATTGGTAATTCCTCCCAACAGCATTGTTAGCTCCTTTTATAGCGAAGGGACCAAAGAAAGTTAGAGGCGTATTACGGAGTTTTACGTAACTCACATTCTAGTCTCTTGTTGCGTCCAGTGAGCCATGCTGCGTTCCTGATGTTCAAATAGATATCTGAATCTTTCTTTGGGTCAAAAGAAACCAATCGGCTGCATCTGAAATAGCTGCTTTGTTAAAAATCAGAGTCATTTATAAACAGAATGGTTATTTCCTTATGGCAAAAGAACAAAATCCATTCCCGGCCTATGTTCACATATGACATTCAGTTCTATGGGCCCAAATGCAATTCTGGAACATAAGCCACGTCAGCATTAAGTGCTGAATGTAGGCTAATATATTGTCTCTTTTTAACTGGATTGTTAAGTCCATTAACATTTAATGAAACAATTTTAACTTTAACTGCAGAGACATTCACAATGACTTTCCATCAACTCCCTAAAGGCAAAACAACATAAATTTTAAAGAAAAATAACTATGAAGCTTTGCTAAGTGCAGATGATTTCCATCGGACAGATTAAGTCCTGAATTTCTTTCAGTGCAGTCCACATTTGACTTTTACTGCAAAGATAAACTCAGACTGGTAATTACCCTTGGGTGACCCTACCAAGTAATGTCAGCGTGAAAACACTGGTGTTCTTACTACAGTGTAATAATGTATATAGAGTCAGCTAATGTAATTTCACTGAGGGTCTTAGTAATCCATTTTGAAATTATGCTGTGAAACATTGTCTTTTAAAATATCGTGGTAATTCTTTTTCCTTTGTAGCAGTCTCAGAGTAAAGTTATATTCCCTTTGGCTTGAATGATTAAGACCTAGAAACCGAAGTCCTTTATAGGGACCCAACCGTCACATTGCCAGAGAGAGAGATACGTGGAATACAAATAAATCAAACTGTTTATTCAGTGGCGCTTTATTCCCTGCTACCTTCAATGCATACATACACCAGTTTACACTCACGTTCATTCCTAACCTTAACACTGAACCTTTCTGTAAATATGTTTTTCACCAAGTCCTATTTGGAAACTTCTAAAGTAGAACAAAGTGAATGTGGTTCCGTTATCAGCTCTTAAAAAAAATAATAAACACATACTCCTTCATATTTCTTAGAGTGACGCAACTACCTGGACAATTCTATAGATTAAACAATTCTACATCCATCCCTTCCAAATTTGATCCCTTTGAAACAGCTCTCCCTCAATTAAAAAAAAAAAAAAGAAAAGAAAAGAAGAAAAAAAGCTACCAAACATCAGTGACTTACAGCCATGTTTTTGGCAAACTTATTTAATACTTTAATGATTAAAAAATAAGTCTTTTTAAAAAAAAAAAAAATCTTGAAAGACCTCACCTGGCAGCTTCAGGGATTTGAATACGTTTGAGAAACGTGAACATCTAAAGGAGTTTGTGGGACTGACGCGGTTGAGACACCGAACATTTGAAGTTGCGGTTGTAGAAGCTGTAAGTGTACCACAGTAGGAAGCAGCTTTCCGTGGACTTCAAAGGAAGCGGCAGTTAATTATCTAGCTTTCAGGAGCAGTGTACACCTACCGTGACAGCTGTTAGGCGAGGGCACACGGCCACCCCCACCACCAAACATCAGCTCGTGTCATTGTTCAGCTTGGATCTCATCGGAAGGAAATGCGTAAGGTCTCAGCTTGGTTCAATTCAAACAAGTCTAAGAGTTTTCCCAGATGGTGTCTCAGCACAGGCTTATTTCTCACCCCAAGAGCCTGTGCTTCACCGGCACCTCAGAGCTGCAGTCGACGTGCTGTTTGCATATGCTCCAGCTGCATTTTTAATGCCATACGTGGGATACAGCCATTTGAACTTTCTCCTCCCCGTCATTATGGTGAATTCAACCTGGAGATGTTGTAACTTTGGTAAGAAAAAAAAATGCTGCTTCTTTTCAATCTGTCTCTCACCGCCTTCCCATCTACTCCCCTCATTTTTAACTGACAGAGATGATTGATTGTTTCTGCCTAGTGCCTAACAGGTGGGGTGTCTTGGGGTGTTCTTCATGCCTGGCCAAATACAGTGGATGGAACAATTATTTGACTTGCATGAATCCTGGCAGGGCCTGCTTGTCCACATTTCCCCAGAACACCCACTTCTGTCTACAACCTTATCAACCTCAAGATCAGCCATGAGAGTTGCCCAGAGCCACTGAGTTCATTCTTGGCCTTCTCTAACACCACTCCCCAATCAAGGGCTGAGGTCATAATTGTGCTCTTTGCTGTATCTGGCACCTTTTTTAGATCCAGAACTTATCCTTCTTGTATAACATCATGTGATCCATAAACAGAAGGTATGTGCCCTCAAGGAAGGAAAAAAAAAAAAAGAAGTAAAGAATATATTCCTTTGGTTAGACCAGCTTGAAGAAAGGAGAGAACAGAATTTGAAGGGGGGAAAAAATGAGGGACAGAGTTATAGGGGTCAGATAGCTAATTAGGAAAGAGTTTGAGAAAAGGAATACACACAAAAAAAGAAAACTGAAGTACCCACCTAAACTAACTCCATTCCTTTTAGAAAATTCCACCTTTTAAGCACACTAAGTTAGTGAGGTCTTGCTCTTAAACTTGAAAAAGAAACAAAAAAAAAACCCAAACACTCGAACAAAAATTCTCAGCAGTTGCTGACCTCTCATTGCCATTTACTTCAATCAGCCCCATACTGTTTCTTGACTTGTCCCAAGTCCCCAGTGAGGCCATGCTGATTTAGAGCAGTCAGTAACTACGTGCAAAATATGCAAAATCATCTTCTGGGGACTTCAAAAACCCAGAACTCTTCTTGTCCCTCCAACTCCAGGAAATAAATGTTGAATGCTTTCATCTTTCTAGTGTGTAAAATGTTTTCAAGCTGCCCATAAAATGTGTGATGCTAGCAACTTGACAAGAATATTATAGAAATTTATTAATTATCTTTAAACATGTTTCTTTGCAGTTTTCAGTTCATCTTACATGAAGTGCTGAGCAGAAACTGGCTTGGTTTCTTACAGCCAAATTACACAAGAGACATAAATCTTTAATGTTCTTGATTTCCTTTAGTGACTTTGTTTTCTTCTAAAAGGGTCTGAATAACCTCTGAAAAGTATGCTGGATACATTCCCAAGATGCCAGGCTGGTGGCCAGAATACTCAAAGGTGATAGGCCACAGCTGTTTCCTCCTTTCTAGGGAAAAGGGTACAAAGGTGCAGGTCACTGGATACTTGACAAATGTGTGATTGCCAAGTGTCAGGCTTTGTCTTCTAGGGAAATGCTGAGTAGACTATATTTAAAGCAAGCTACTTTATATGGAGAGTGCATACTTAACCAGACCTAGCATTTATAGTCTAAGTAAGGCAGTAGTTAATCAATAAAGTGTGGAAATGCACTTTAAAACTCATAGTGAGACAGAGGGAAGAGGGCAGGACACAACCATTAAAAGAATGACACAGCAATTAACACCAAGACAGTGGAAGATTCAACTCCCAGGAGACGTTGAGCTTCATTATACGCCCATTGTAATACAATAGCTGCTAAATGGTCCTCCCACAGGAGTCATGGCAGTTTCAAGGCTGACCATAAAAGGTCAAAGAGTGGGTAATGGCTTGATTCCTAGCAATCCCAGCCCTTTCTCCAAAGTAGTTGGAATAATCCTCCCACTAGTTAGCATGTGACTTACCAAGCCCATAAAAACTAACAACCCCACACATCGGGGCCACTCTCCTAAGATGGCTCACATTCTGTCTGTGGAGTGGGTATCTCCTCAGCACTGGTTGTTCTCTCCTGCTTTCTGAGACAACTTGCACTCTGTCTCTAGAGTGTGTATCTACTTTTGCTTTAACCACCCCAACCTGTAGCTTCTTTGGCCTTCTGAGATGGCCTACACTCTGTCTAGGAAGTGTGTAACCCTCTGAATAAATCTACTTTCACTCTATTATGGCTCATTCTTGAATTCTCTCCTGTGTAAAGCCAAGGACCCTCGCTTGGCAGAGTGTATCCCAGGGACTCGACCGAGACCTGGGACACAGCCATAGTCGTGTGCCCCATTTTTCCTGTATCAGTAGGGTCCAGAGATCTGATCCAAGAATATCTGCTATAAAACTCTTACTAAGTAATCTTTTGTTTGAACACGACTGGGGCAGAGAATCTACCCTGTGTTAAAATAGTCTGTACATACACACACAATTGTAATTCATGCCAGATAAATGGAAAATCTTCATAATATGTAAAGAGGTACTACACCTCACTAAGAAAAATATCAACACTTAAATAGAAAAATGGACAAAGGATATGGAAAGAAAAAGAAATACAAATGATTCTTAAATATAAAAAGAAGTAGAAGATACACTCAACCTTACTCATAGTAAGAGAAATACAAATAAAAACTACACCAAGATTCAACTCTTCAAACATCTCATATATTACTGGTGTGAGTATAAATTGGTACAATCCCAAAAGAAGGGAATTTAGTAATTAAAGTAACAAATGCATATATTTGATTTTACTTACTATTTCAACTTTTGGGAATGTGAGATATGCAAAATGAGCTATGTGTATGGTTGATCAGTACAGCATTGTGCTGACAAAAGATGTGGAAACAACCTAAAAACGTACCAACAGGGTAAATAAACCATAGTATATCCATGCAATGGAGTGCTATGCAGCTTTAGTGACAATAATAATAATAAGGCAGCTCTTAATGTCCATAATAGAAAGTTCTTCGAATTACATTATTAAGGAAAAAAGCTAAATATCCTCAGCTGGAACAACTGGACATTCACATACCAAGAAAATGATTCTAGACAAAGACCTTACACCCTTCACAAACATTAACTCAAAATGGATCATGGACCTAAATGTAAAACACAAAACTATAAAACTCCTGGAAGATAACATAGGAGAAAATCTGGATGACCTTGGGTTTGGCAATGACTTTTGAGATACAGCACCAAGGACACAATCCATGAAAAAAAAAATGATAAGCTAGACTTCATTAAAATTAAAAATTCCTGCTCTGGGAAAGACAGTGTTAACAGAATGGAAGCATAAGCCACAGTTGGGGAGAAAATATACTCAAATTGATATATCCAATAAAGAATTGTTATTCAAAATATATTTTTAAAACTCTTGAAACTAAACAATAAGAAAACAAACCACCAAATTAATAAATGAGCCAAAGACCTTAACAGATACCTTACCAAATAAGATATACATATAGCAAATAAGCGTATGAAAAAAGATGTTTCACATCATCTGTCATCAGGGAAATGAAAATTAAAACAACAATGAGACACCAATACACACTTATCAGAATGGCCAAGATCTAGAACACTGACAAAATCAAGTCCTGGTGAGCGTGTGGAGCAACAGGAACTCTCATTCATTCCTGGTGAAAGTACAAAAAGGTACATACACTTTAGAATGTATTTGGCAATTTCTTACAAAACTAAATGTATTCTTACCATATGATCCAGCAATTGCTCCCCTTAGCTTTGATCCAAAGGAACTGGAAACTTATGTCCACACAAAAACCAGCACATGGATGTTTATAGCAGCATTATTCATAATTGTCAAAACTTAGAAGCAGCCCAGATGTCTTTCAGTAGGTTAGTGGATAAATAATCTGTGGTATATCTAGACAATTGAATATTATTCTGTGTAAAAAGAAATGAGATACTGAGCCATGAAAATATATGGGAGAAACTTAAATGTATTTTACAAAGTGAAAGAAGACAGTCAGTCTAAAAAGGCTAGGTGACTCCAATTATATGACGTTCTAGAAAAGTCAAAACTATGGATATACTAAGAAGATTGCTAGGGTTTGGGGGAATGGAGGGATGAACAGGCAGAGAGCAGAGGAATTTTAGAGCAGTGAAACTATTCTGCCACAATACTACAATGGTGGATACATGTCATTATACATTTGTCCAAATCCATAGAATGTACCACACCAAGAGTGAACCCCAATGTAAACTATAGACTTTGGAGGATAACAATGTGTCAGTGTAGGTTCATCAGTTGTAACAAATGTACCACTGTGGTGAATGATGTTGAGACTGGGGAGGTTGTGTATATGGAGGACAAAGGGTATATGGGAACTCTCTCTACTTTCTGTTCAATATTGCAGTGAATCTAAAATTGCTCTAAAAAGTTTATTAATATAGTAAAAAAAAAAAAGTGAGGTAACACTTGTGCAGTTGAAAAGAATTTATATTCTGCTGCTTCTGGATGGAATATTCTATATTATCTATTAAGTCCATTTGGTCTAATGTATTGTTTAAAGCCAGTGTTTCCTCATTCATTTTCTGTCTGGGTTATGTGTTCACTGATGTAAGTAGGGTGTTAAGGTTCCGTACTATTATTGGATTACTGTCAGTTTCTCCCTTTTTGTCTGCTAATACTTGCTTCATGTATTTAGGTGTTCTTATGTTGGATGCGTGTATGTTTACAATTACTTTATCTTCTTGGATTGATCCCTTAATCATTATGTAATGTTCTTCTTAGTTTCTTATTACAGTTTTTGTTTTAAAGTCTAATTTCTCTGATATTGGTATTGCTACCCCAGCTTTCTTTTCACTTCCATTTGCATGGAATGTGTTTTTCCATCCACTCACTTTCAGAGTGTGTCTTTAGATCTGAGATGAGTCTCTTGTAGGCAGCACATATAGTGCTCTTGTTTTTGTATCCATTGAGCCACTCTGTCTTTTCACTGAAGCGTGTACTCCATTTACATTTAAAGTAATTATTGACAGGTATGTATTTATTGCCATTTTGTGAATTGGTTTTTGTGTTGTTTTTGTAAGTTTTTTTGTTCCTTCTTTTGTTCTCTTCAGTTGTGATTTAATGACTATCTTAATGTGATGTTTGGATTCCTTTCTTTTTTCTCTCTGTGTGTCTATTATAGTTTTTTGGATTTGATTACTGTGAGGTATATGTACACACACACACACACACACACACACACACACACACACACGTGCATTTCTACTCTCCCACCAACATTTGCTGGTTTAGATATCTTATTTTACATCATTTTGTTCTGTGTATCCCTTAACTACTTATTGTGGAGATAGATGCTTTTACTACTTTTGTCTTCTAACCTTCCTATTAGCTTTATACATGGCTGATTTACTGCTTTTACTATATATTTGCTTTTTCCTTTTGTAATTTTAATCTTTCTAATTGTGGCCTTTCCTTTTTCACTCAGAGAAATCCCTTTAACATTTCTTGCAAAGCTGATTTGGTGGTGCTGAACTCTATTAGCTTTTGCTTGTCTATAAAGCTTTTGATTTCTCCATCAAATCTGAATGAGAGCCTTGCTGGGTAGAGTATTCTTGGTTGTAGATTTTTCCCTTTCATCACTTTAAATATATCATGCCACCCGCTTCTGGCTTGCAGTTTCTACTGAAAAGTCAGCTCATGGCCTTATGGGAGTTCCCTTGTACGTAACTTTTTGCTTTTCCCTTACTGCTTTTAATATTCTCTCTTTATCCTTAATTTTTGTCATTTTAATTACAATATGGCTTGTTGTGGTCCTTTTTGAGTTGATCCTGTTGGAGACTTTCTTTGTTTCCTGGACCTGGATGTCCATTTCCTTTCCCAGGTTAGGGAAGTTTTCAGCTATTATGTCTTCAAATATGTTCTCTGACCCTGTCTTTCTCTCTTCTTTTGGGATTGCTAAATTGTGAATGTTAGTATGCTTGATGTTGTCCCAGAGATCTCCTAAACTGTCCTCATTTCTTCTTATTCTTTTTCCTTCTTTTCTGTTCAGCTTCAGTGATTTCCACTACTCTGTCTTCCAGCTTCCTGATCCATTCCTTAGTATCATCTAATCTACTGTTTATTCCTTCCAGTGAGCATTGTACTTCAGTTATTGTATTCTTCATCTCTCTTTGGTTCTTCTTTATATCTTCTAACACTGTTAAACTTCTCACTGTGTTCACTCATTTTTCCCCCAAGTTCTTTGAGCATCTTTACAATCATTACCTTAAACTCTTTATCAAGTAGATTGCCTATCTCCACTTCATCTAGTTCTTCTTCTGAGGTTTATTTTGTTCCTTCATTTGGAATATATTCCTCTGTCACCTCATCTTGCCTAATTTGCTGCTTTTATTTATATGTATGTGGTAGGTTGGTTATATTTCTCAACCTTGGAGAGGTGGCCTTTGTAGGAGACATCCTATGTGACCCAGCAACACTCTCCTCTGGTCACCAGAGCTATGTGCTCTAGGAGTGCCCTTTATTGGGGTCTTTCTGTTGTGGCAGGCTGACTACTGTGGGTAGTCTGAAAGTCATGGCTGGCCTTCAGTCCAGTTGGTTGCTATACCCTACTTTGTATGGAAGCTTCTGGTTGCTGGTATGTGGAGCTGGATCCCAGGGCCACTGACTGAGGAGCTGTGATGTTCCTGGGGCTGGTGCCCACCCACTGGTGGGTGATACCAGGTCCTGGCTGCAGGGCCCTAGAGGTCCAGGGGCTAGTGCTAGTGCATTGGTGTACAGGGCCAGGTCCTGGGCCCTCTACTGGACAGGGTTGGGTCTCAGAGTGGCTGTGGGCTTAGGAGGTCTTAGGGTAGGGGCCTGGTAGCGGCTGGGGCTAGTTCTCTGCCTGACTAGTTGCTTGGCCTGAGATGTCCCGGTACTGGGGCTCTCAGACTGGTGGAGCTGGGTCCCAGCACTAATAAGCTAGAGGGAGGATTCTAAAATGATGCTTGCCAGCACCAGTGTCCTTGTGGTAGAACCAGCTCCCCCAAATGGCTGCCGCCAGCGTCTATGTCCCTAGGACAAGCCTCAGCTGCCTTCTGCCTCTCCAGGAGGGTCTCCAAGATCAGTCTCCAAGGCTCCTCTCAAATTGCTGCTTCCTGCCTGGGTCCCTGAGCATGTGAAATTTTGTGCACCCTTTAAGTGTGGAGTCTAATACAAATGGCCAATAGGCACATGAAAAAATGCTCAATATCACTAGTTATCAGAGAAATGCAAATCAAAACAATGAGGAATCACCTCACACCAGTCAGAATGGCCATCATTAAAAAGTCCACAAACAATAAATGCTGGAGAGAGTGTGCAGAAAAGGGAACCCTCCTACACTCTTGGTGGGAATATAGTTTGGTGCAGCCATTATAGAAAACAGTATGGAGATTCCTCAAAAAACTAAAAATAGGCTTACCATATGATCCAGCAATCCTGGGCATATATCCAGAGGAAACTCTAATTCACAAAGATACATGTACCCTCAATGTTGATAGCAGCACTATTTACAATAGCCAAGACATGGAAGCAATCTAAATGTCCATAGACAGATGACTGGATAAAGAAGCGGTGGTATATTTATACAATGGAATACTACTCAGCCATTTAAAAAAAAGAATAATAATGCCATTTGCAGCAACATGGATGGGCCTGGAGATCTTCCTTCTAAGTGAAGTAAGCCAGAAAGAGAAAGAAAAATACCATGTGATATCACTCATATGTGGAATCTTAAAAAAAAAAAAAAAAGACACAAATGAACTTACTTATAAAACAGAAACAGACTCACAGACATAAAAAAAACAAACTTATGGTTACCAGTAGGGAAAGGGAGTGAGAAGGGATAAATTAGGAGTTTGAGATTTGCAGATACTAACTACTGTATATAAAATAGATATAGAACAAGTTTCTTCTGTATAGCATGGGGAACTATATTCAATCTTGTAGTAACCCATAATGAAGAATATGAAAAGGAATATCTGTATGTATATGTATGACTGAAACATTATGCTGTACACCAGAAATTGACACAACATTGTAAACTGACTATACTTCAATAAAAAAAATTTTTTTTTAAACAGTAGGGTCTAATTCCCACAGCCCTCTGGCTCTCCTCAAGGTAAGTAAGTCCCACTGACCTTCAAAGCCAAATGTTCTGCTTGCTTGTCTTCCTGGTACAGAACCTCTGGGCTGGGAAGCTCAATGTGGGGCTCAGATCACTTGCCTTGTGTGGAGAACCTCTGCAGTTGTAATTACCCTCCTGTTTGTGGGTTGCCCATTCAGGGGTGTGGATCTGGACTATATACCATGTCTCCATCCCTCCTACTTGGTTGTGGTTCCTTCTTTATCTTTTTAGTCGTAGGAGATCTTTTCTGCTGGTCTTCCAGTTTTTCTTTTCAATAATTTCTCTATAAATAGTTGTGATATTGGTGTGCCCATGTTAGGAGGTGAGCTCAGAGTCTTCCTACTCCACCAGCTTGGCCACTCCCTTGCAGGGTACCACTTAACAAGATGCATGGGTTATTTCTATTTGCATAAAAATAGGGAGTGGTTCTTATATGTGCATGAAATGGTTCCGTGTAGAAAGTAGGACAGGGGTTGGAAGATTTTTCACCATAAACTTTTTATGCTTATTTTGGACTATTAAAAAAATTATCTATTCAAAAGTGAAGTAAAATAATTAAAAATACATTTATAATAATAAATAGCCTATTCTGTCCCTTTCTTACAGTCAGTTAAAAAATCCATTTCAGTATTGAAATACTGCTCTAGTTATCTATTTTCATATTTTTTTAAACTGAGACAATTACACAGTGTTCTATTTATTTTAGCCCTGCCCAACTTTCAATCTTTTTGAAATCAATAAAAATATAAAGAAAATCCTATAAAATCTCCAAAATGGAAAAATCAAATCTTTAAAGAATATGGATTCCTTTATTAACCTCTGCCTTCCTTTTTCTTCTTTTCCTTATTTAAACTTCACCTTAAACATTAACCAGTAGTCTTGATTATTTACCTGCCATTTAAGACCTTAACTTTTAAGTCTCCAATCCAGAAGATTCTGCAGGCAGGGAACATTTCATGCTGTCTGTGTCACGGGTGTGTCAGAAACACCCAGCTGTCCCTACCAGCTGAGTATATTCCTTGGGAACTGCTAGCCGCAGGGCCTCTGTTCCTTTAAAGCAGTTTTTCTCCTGACCTCAAAAAGCATCAAAACACCTTTTCTAGACAGTTACTATTTCTTTCAGAGCCTATTTGTCTTTCAGAACTTATTTGTCTAGGAGGTCTGTCAGACAGATTGCTAGAACCGTTACGTTTGATAAAAGCTATTCTTCTGCTGGTCTCTGGGGGGTCTGGTCCCTTTCTTACAGACATCCCTTTGTGACTTTCACATACAGTGGCCACACAGTTTCTTGATGAATTTGAATTTGATTCTAGCTTAACACGCCAGAATCATAAGGGAGGATCACTTCAGGGCAGGTGGCTGGGCAGCTCTGCCTCGTCTCCCTTTGGGAGAGCCCACTTGCCTCCAGAAAGGGCTGCCCTCAGCTGACACCAGCAGAACTTGCCAAAGAGTTCACATGCTAATTTCCTGATAGGCCCAGCAAGGTTAGATAGTATCACCTCTCCTAAGCTTTTGGCCAGGCCAGCAGCCGGCTGAGTCCTAATGATGTACCATGACAGAAGTGTTTGGGCTGCAGTCCCCTGTTTGGCAGTGGAGCAACGTAGTATCAAATTCTGGTGACGGCTTTTTGCTCTGTAGTATTCAAGGAAGATCCTGGGCTGCAGAAGGGGTTTTCCTGATGCAAACTGACAGAGAAAAATCTTCAGCTCAAGGTCAGTCCATGCTGCATGGAGTCAGCATACCCACAAATCCTTAAACTATTGATTGCAGTTGTTTCCGGAATAGAGATGTTAGGAGACTGTGAGTCCGAAATCCTTACCAGTAAAGGTTAACAACGTGGGTGGTTTAGCAAATGGTTAAGGCTGTTTACATCCAAATCAAAAATTATCTCCATCATCCAACAGAGCCAAATCTGAAATATTTGGGGAAACAAACATTGTATCTGGTCATAACAAACTTGAAAGTTCATCAGAAGGAAAAGTGAAAGCACCAGATACGTGTCTTTAAGAGCCATGTAATTAGAACCAGAAGTGAGTTAGTATTTTATAGCTCAAGGACCATGTCTATCTATGCAGAATAGTAAAAAGTCACTTGGTCTCACCTTAATGGAAAAAAAGTGCTTAAAATATGTATTTGGGAAAAAACTTAAATTTCCCTTAAAAAGCTTAAGTACCAGGACTGAGGAAATTTCTACTTCTACATAAACACCTTTTCAATTTACAAATGACCACAACAGCACTAGGTATTCATGGTTTCAAGAATTATAGGTTCCTATAATTGCTCTATGTGCGAAATAGTGATGCATCTATCAATGCGCCTTCTGAAAACATGTTGCTTTATTAAGAAGCCTATTTTCAAAAATCTTCAGTAATCATTTCAAGCAAAATGATATGTACTCATGCATGACAAAAATACCTCTGGGCAGAGTCTATTTACTGGCTCATAAAAGGCATATTCACGCCTTGAAGGTAAACAATTTCTTGACCTCTCAGTTTCATCATTTTTGTCTGCAAAAGGGAGCTAGTAATATCTCCCGCCCAGGGCTGTTGGAAAGATTGAGATCATACGTGCACTTCTTACCCCTTACTGTGCCTGATACTCAATTTGCTCTCAAAGTAAGTGTCTCTCTTCCTTCAACCAGAACTTCTTTTTCTCTCTCATTGTCGGTGAAATATTTTGTCCTCCATAAGAAGACTTTTAGACAGGTGGGGCTATTTCAGGAGTTTAGGACATTCCAAGAAATCATCAAGCCTTTGTTCAGAGAGCCCTCCCTGGAATCAGGAGTAAGTGGCCGAATCTATTCTAGGAGCTGCTTGGGAATTTCTGGGAGGGAAGTAACATATGTCCTCTGACACCAGCTTTTCAGGACCCGGTGCTATCTTTGCACTTTTTCATTCCCACCCCCACTCCTTCTCTGCCTGCCCATGGGCTAGAGGCCTCTCTCAGCCTTCCTCTCACATTCATCCATCTTCTACTTTCTGCCTCTTTCTCTCTTAGAGACTCTTCTTCAAAAAATCCAATGCCCCCTTTTTTCCTCTCTATCAAAAGGAGAAGCAGATGGTGGGAGCTTATTGACATACTGCCTGCCTACGTTGGCAATGAGTATCTCTGAGGGCCTACATTCTGGGGAATGTTTTGCCTCCCACTTAAATTTCAGTGAGGCAGCACAGCTTAAGAGGCCCAGACTCACTACTCTTTACTAAAATGACCCTGAGCAATCTTCTAACTTCTCCAAGTCTCAGTTACATCACCTGAAATATAGGGACAATAATTCTGCATGAACTAAAGAAAGTCATTTTCACCTCATGGAAAAGAAAAAAATAGTGCAAAACAAAACAAAAAATAAAACTCTTTTTTGTTTTCAAACATTGTGCTCAATAGACATCCCTCAACCTCACTCTCACCTTAGAGGTTCGAGGCTGAGACTGAACTCAGAGATGCGGTGAGCTTGAGGGACGGGGTGTAGTTCAGTGATGTGAAGAGGGTTCAGGTTGGATGGGGGTACTTGTTGCAGCCTTTAGGGTTTTATTTAAGCTGGAAGCTTAATTTTTTTTTTTAAAGAAGAATTAAACTGTTGCTAGAGTCCCAGTGGCCTTGTGAAAATATCATGTATCCAGCTGGGTTACCTGATGGGCTGTTTTGAGGACCGAATTGTGCCATTCACAAGACAGTACTTCCTATAATATATATGTTGTGACCTTGTGGTTTGACAAGGTTCTTTCTCCATGTTTTCTGCTCTTTAGGCAAAACTCCTGTAGTTGATAGATCACAAAGACTTCAGATTGTAATGAACCACGGGGTCATGTTTTCTAATCCTTCTCAAATGAGGCCCTGAGTATACACATGCTGGACAAGTAGAAGCAGATGGCACTGATGTGCTTAAAAAATGTAATTCTCTGGTAATACACATGGGGACTTAGGTTCCCTTCTCTCTCACTGTACCATGAGTGGACATAAGGTCATCCTAAGACATAATCAATTTGTATAAAAACAATAACCTCCATTTTTCATGATTGTAGCCAACTTTGGCAGTGAACTTTGAAAGTTAACTGCCATTCCTATAAAGTTAAATATACCATACTATACAACGCAGCAATCTCACTCCTTGTACTTGAATATTCATGGAAGCTTTATTCATAAAACCCAAGTAGAAGCAACTCCAATATCCATCTGCTGAATCGATAAATACATTGTGGTGTATGCATACAAAAGAATTCTACTCAGGAACAGAAAGCAATGAACCACTGATACTCAACAACATGAATAAATCTCAGAAGCATTATGCTAAGTAAAAGAAGCCAGACACGAAAGCATACATACCGTATGATTGCATTTATTTGAAATTCTAGAAAAGGTAAATGTATATGAACAGAAATCAGATCTGGGATGGGATTGACCACAAATATACAGAAGGGAAGTGTGGGGGATAATTGTGGTGATAGTTATACAACTGTATATATTTGTCAAAGTTCATCGAATTATATCCTTTTAAAAAGTGAAATCACTGTATATAAATTATGCCCTGATAAGGAATTTTAAGGAAAAGGTAATTGTCAAAGAGATTCTCTTAATTTTCAGTCTTATAATAGTTAATTTAAATTATTTAACTCACTAGCTAAAAGATAACAAATATGGTAGCTAAAAGATAACAAATATGATAACTAAAACTTGAAAGGTGAAAATATTTGAAATGTTCAAGAGTTGAAGAACCTGGACAACTTTATCCCTCCTATTCGGCCACATTCATATTGTTATTATATTATATTACTGGTAGAATAAATAATAAAAGTAAGATTGAAAAATCAAGCAATTACTTTGTCTTTTTAAGATTTTAAACTAATTACAGAAGGTTATTCCCATCTGGATCAGTTAGCCCTGTCTCTCTAATTTATGAAATTTTCATTTTACTGACGACTCACTACAAAAACCTCCAGAGTCACCCAGATTGAGCTGAAATTTCATCTTCTGTGCTCTACTCCCACTAGAAACCTCTGATCACTTAATTATTTACTAATTAATTCCACATTCCTTCCCCAATTCCAAAGGATCTCAAGCAACTTCATAAACAAGTCAGGCAGGATAATAATGGGGAAAAAAGTTAAAGCACAAATAAATGCAGGATGGAGAGCCTAAATAGCTACTCAAAGCAGTTGCAAATTTTGCTCTAAGCCTCTAAGTGGCTTTAAAAAAAAAAAAGAGGGAAACTCAAAATGTCTATAAGAAAAAAACGAAATACTAAGGAGTGCAACATTCTTTCTGATACCAAGACCAATGTGAAAATTTCCCCATGGATCCTCTGAAAGAGGAAATTGTGTAACAAAGCAGACATCTTCAACAGTCCACAGGAAAAGCCACAACAGTGGGTTTTCTGTGGAATTCCTTAGTGAGTTTACTTAAAGCCACAGAAAAAGTCAAGAAGATAATGCCACTCTAAGGAGGAGAACATGGTTTCTGGGGGGACAGTGTAGCAGGGGAGAGTTACTTTTCACCATACACAAATTATTCTGCAACTTTTGAGTAAGGCACAACGTTCACACATTGCCAAACAGTGGTTAGTGTACAGACTGGAGAGGTAGGTCACCTGGCTCAAATCCCGGCTCTGAAATTTACTACCTGCATAATTTTGGGCAAGCTCTGTGCCTCACCTCTAAAGTGGGAATTAGAGAGTACTTCATTCAATTGTTGGGGAGATGAGTTAATATGTATAAGAAGCTTAGCATCAGGTATGTGTCAGCTATTACTAATAATAATGCCAAAGTACAGTTTTATAAAGGTTGTCCTGTGATGGGACAAAATGTTGTTCATGTATAAAGCTCAATGATATTCAGATTTTAATGGAAAATATAGATTTAGAGTATCTAGTGGATATGAAAATCAGCTGTCATGTCTGGTTTCTGCAGCTAACAAGCCTGATTTGTTTGAGTTTTGTTGTGTTTTAAAAGGCAATAAAATACTAAACATTGTTGAAAGAAAGGAGAGATTTTAGTAAATGAAAAGACATCCCATGTTCATGGATCAGAAGGCTTAAACTGTTAAGTTATTAATACTCCTCAAATTGATCTACAAATTCAATGCAATCCTATCAAAATCTCAGCTTCCTTTACTGCAGAAATTAGTAAACTGATCCTAAAATTCATATGGAAATACAAGGGACCCAGAATAGCCAAAACAATCTTGAAACAAGATTAAAAAATAGAGAACTCACTCTTCGCAATTCCAAATTAATACAGAACTGCAGAAATCAAGACAGTGTGGAACTAGCATTAGTATAGACATATATATGAATGGAATAGAATTGAGTCCGGAAATAGAATTGTCACATTTATAGACAACTGATTTTCAACAAAGGTGCCAAGACAATTCAATGGGGAAACAAAAGTGTTTTCAACAAGTGGTACTGGGACAACTCAATATTCACATGCAGAAGAAAGAAGCTGTATCTCTATTTCACACCACACACAAAAATTAACTCTAAATGGATTACAGACCTAAATTTAAGAATTGAACGTACAAAACTCTTAGAAGAAAACATAAGAGTAAATCTTCATGACTTTGGGTTAGGCAATGGTTTCTTAGATATAACACCAAAAACATAAATAAAAAAGAAAAATAAATAAATCTGACTATGAAGAAATGTAAAACTTTTGTGCTGCAAAATGCACTAAGTGGAAAGCCAACCCACAGAATGGGAGGATATATTTGCAAATCATATCTATATGCATATCATGTATATCTGATAAGGGACCTGTATCAAGAATATATGAAGAACTCTTCCAACTTAGTAATAAAAAACCAGCTCAGTTAAAAAATGAGTAAAGTGTTTGAACAGACATTTCTCCAAAGAAAATATTCAAATGGCCAATAAGCACATGAAAAATGTTCAACATCACTAGTCATTAGGGAAATGCAAGTCAAAACCACAACGAGATACCACTCCAAACCTATTAGGATAGCTATAATAAAAAAGACAATAACAAGTATTGGCTAAGACGTAAAGAAATTGGAACCCTCGTACTAGTGGGGATGCAAAGTGATACTTAAAACTTTGGAAAACAGCCTGGCAGTTCTTGAAATGGTAAACACAGAGTTACCATATGATCTAGCAAATCTACTCTTGATATATATCCAGGAGAAAGGAAAACATATATTCACGCAAAAACTTGGAATCTAATATTCACAGCAGCGTTATTCATAATAGCTAAACAGTGGAAACTATCCAAAAGTCTACCAACATATTTATCTATGAAATGGATAACTAAGATGTGATATATCCATATAATGAAATATTCAGCCATAAAAAGGAATGAAATACTGATGCATGCCACAACATGGAAGAACCATGAAAACATTTTGCCAAGTGAAAGAAGCCAGTTACAAAAGACTACATATACGCAAATCTCTATAGACAAATCTGCAGAGACAGAAGGAAGATTAGCAGTTGGCTAAGGGCTGAGGGAAAAGGAGAGAACAAGGAGTTCTAATGGGTACAGGTTTCTTTTTGGGTGATGAAAATAGTCTAAGCTTAGACTGTGGTGATCTTTGCACAACTCTGTGAATATACTAAAAACCACTTAATCGTATTCTTTAAATGGTTCACTTTAAATTGTATACTTTTCATAGTATGTGAATCCTATCTCAGAAGATTTTTTTTTGAGGGCAATGTAACTAGTCGCCAGGCCTTTGCAATTTGTGGACTTTTGGCCTCACAGGATAATCTTTCTTGAAACTAAGCTTCCAATTAGAAATGGACAGGGTTGTGGTCACTGACAACAATTCTGGGTATGAATTTTGTGAGTTATCAATTAAGGGCAAAGTTTTAAGAAGTTAGTTATCTAGTTAGTTCCTATGTCTGGCCAGATGTGGGACATCTATTTCATGGACAGTCTGTGGGAACCATTTGTGTCTTAGGCCAGCAGCTTGCCCTCTGCTTTGGAATATATTTCTAGGTCAGTTGCTTCGACCACCAATTAGTATGTGTGCTCAAGGGAATGCAAACTGATTTCAGCACTATCTTAAACAAAACATAATTAGGAAGGTAAGTATCCTGCCAAAAAATTATGTAATGCATTCCAAAGCCAGCTAAAAATTAATTTGAACCAACCAGGCTGCATGTACGCATTTAGCATAGATTTAAGTGGCTAGTAGTTATATGTACTCATGCAGAGTACAGATTTTCTTTTTAAATTAAATCTTTCTTTTAGGAATCAGAAATCCTGCCAGTTTAAATTTCACAGGAAAAAATAAACAAATGAGTCTTAAACATTTGTCTCACTACAACGTGCATGTCATCTACTACCGCAAAGCCTTATAGTCCAGAATGTTCGAATACCTTGATATTCAAAGTTGGTCCACAACCTGAAATCCTCCAAGACCACTAAGTCAGAATCTGCATTTTTATATTTTAACAAAATCCCCAGGCAATTTGTGGGCACATTAAAATTTTTTTTATTGAAGTATATTTGATATACAATGTTGTGTTACTTTTAGGTGTACAACAAAGTGGTTCAGCTATACACACACATATATATACATATATACACATAGACATACATATATATTTACACACACATTCTTTTTCTGGTTCTTTTCCATTACAGACTACTACGAGATATTGAATATAGTTCCCTGTGCTATACAGGGATACAAAACCTTCTTCATCCTGTAAAATGAGGATACAAAACTACTTCACAATGGATCCTTGCTGTAAATATACTATATATATATTTATTTTATATATAGTAGTGTGTATATGTTAATCCCAAACTCCTAATTATCCTTCCCCTCAACCTCTTCCCCTTTAGTAACCAGAGTTTGTTTTCTATGTCTGTGAGTCTATTTCTGGTTTGTAAATAAGTTCATTTGTATATATTTTTTAGATTCCACATATAAATGATATCATATGATGATATTTGTCCTTCTCTAGCTGATTTACTTCACTTACTATGATAATCACTAGGTCCATCCATGTTGCTGCAAATGGTATTATTCCATTCTCTTTTATGGCTGAATAATATTCCACTGTATATATATAACATCTTCTTTATCCATTCATCATTTAGGTTACTTCCATGCCTTAGCTATTATAAATAGTGCTGCTATGAACATTGGGGTGCATGTATCTTTTTAAATTAGAGTTTTCTCTAGATAAGTGTCCAGGAGTGGGATTGCTGGATTATATGATAACTCTATTGTTAGTTTTTTAAGGCACCTCCATACTGTTCTCCATAGTGGCTGCACCAATTTATAGTCACACCAACAGTATGGGAAGGTTCCTTTTTCTCCACACCCTCTCCAGCATTTATTATTTGTAGACTTTTTAATGATGGCCATTCTGACTGGTGTGAGGTGGTACCTCATTGTGGTTTTGATTTGCATTTCTCTAATAATTAGCAAATATTGGGCATTTTTCATGTGCCTGTGGCCATATGGATGTCTTAGTCGCATCACATTTTGAGAAGCTGTGATCTCATACCTACTGAAGCTGAATGCAGAACAGGCCCAGGAAAACTAGCCACTGTTGGTAACCTCAATTAAGAAAACATGCAAGAGTAGACTGTAGCAACTTCAAAATGTCCCAATTTGGTTCAATGTGGTAACAGCTGTAAAGTTTTTGTTTCTGCAAATATGCATGAAACACCTGTAGTGACTACTTTTACTGAAACTTGCTGGGGGATGGGGCAGAGAGGAGCTTGTTCCTAAGGGAAGCTTACCAGTTCTGGTTGTCACCAGGCCCTTTTGGCCCCAGAACCACAAACTGCAGAAGCCCAGCCTGGACAGTTAGGCTTCAAGAAGAAGGTGATCAAGGGCCACTGATGGCAGGAGGGTTCCTGGGTGAAAGATGGAAACTCCATTCTTTCAGGTCCATTTATCAGTATGAAAAGGAGCAATTCAGACCCGGAAGCATCACTCCGTTTTCCCTCTCCCCAGGCTGGTACAATTCACATATGGCCTTTATATTCCTTAAAGAGCTCCGACTCTTCTAATCCTAAAGACTTTGAATAAGTGGAAACCCATTCATTGCCCCCACATTTCCACTTCCTGCAAAGGAGGTTTATAATGTCAAGTAACCAGGTGGTCTTCCCTAGGGCATCAGTGGTCTCCCTGCCGTGGTAGGGATGGGGGAAAGGATTCAAGAGAGTCTCCCAGAGGGTGGCAGTTTGGGCTAAGGACCACAAATTTGCATTTTAACAAGTGTCCCAAGGTCGAGGCCTACACTAGAGGAAACGGTGGTATAATTGGTTTGAGAATAGCAATACCATCTTTACAAATAAATCACTTGTTCTAAAGCAGCTATTTCATTTTTCCAACTGGTGTTGTCAGCTTCCTGCTAGGCTTCCACTCAGCATTTACTGAGCAGAGACTTGTGCTTGCTGTGCTGTTCTTCTGGTTGTGTTTGGGCTGGATGGAAGAGACGGGGAGAGAAGGGTGTGATCACATTAGGGAGCTATTTCTCAACTTCCTAGAAGAATGACAAATTCACCTTTTCATGTCTTGTGAAACAGATTAACCTTAACAACTACATTACCCAACCAGTTACCATAATTTTCTGACTTTTATCATAGCAGCGTACCAGAGATGTCATGGTCTTGCCAGTAAAAAGGTCACTTATGGAAGGAAACTAACTGCCATGGTTCAAATCCTACCTTCTCTACTTATATGATATGACCATAGACAAGTAATTTAACTTTCGGTGCCTCAGTTTCCTCGTCTGTAAAATGAGGATACAAAACCTACTTCAATGAGTTAATGTGAAGATTAAATGAAAACACCTAAATACTTAATTGATGCAGAGGACCCCAAGAATCTAATATACGGAAGAGTCATTCTGTTTTTCAGTTAAGGCCACCAAGAAATGCTTCTAGAGGCTGATTTGGAATTCTAGGTGAAGAAAGGGAAATTAAAATTTAATTCAGGCAGTTCAGATGAATTATTATTAACTATAGTGATAACAGGAACTAGGGTTTTCTGTTTGGTAAGTTCCCTAACCCTTGGCTTCTTTGGGAGTTTGTCCCACTTACGCCACACTCTGCCCCAAAGTCCCACTCCAAATCTTTGACTCGGGGGGGGGGGGGGGGGACGACACGGAGGCTCGCGGTCCCAGGCAGGTGCCCCTTGAGAGCAGTACCAGGACCAGAGGGGCCGAGGAGAGGGGCCGAGGAGATGGACCCAGAGCCGAGACCCAGGGCTGGAAGGGCTGAGTGAGGACCCAGCCGGGTCCCGCAGCCCCGGGGCAGCCTCCCGGGCCGGCCGCGCGGCGGGGAGGATGCCGGAGGGCGCGGGGAGCGTGCGCGGCCACGTGACGGCAGCTATAAGAGCGCTCCGGGCGGACGCTCGGCTCCCGCCGCGCCTCCTCGCTGGCCGCGCTCCCTCCCGGCGCCGGGCTTCTCCGAGCCACCAACCTGCGGCTGCGGCGGCCGCCCGCGCCCCCGGCAGCACCATGACAGGTACGCGCCGCGCCGCGCCGCGCCGCCCACCGCCGCCGCCGCCTCCCTTCTCCCCCTACGTCCGCCCGTCCGCCCCGGGGGAGCTGCCGGCTGGACGAGGACCGGCGCAAAGTTGCAGGCTGGCCGCAGCCGGGCGTGTCGCTTCCTGCGTCAGCCGCTGCCCCGCCGCCCCGGGGACCCGAGCTGCCGTCCGGACCCAGGAGACGCAGCCCTGGGGGCCCTCCCGGCAGCGCCTGGGCCCTCCGCCGGCGCCCCCGTTCCTGCTTCCGTCTCCTTGCCCTTCCTCCTGCGCTCACCGTGAAGGGCGGGCGGAGCAGCTGCGCGGGCGGCGTGGGGGTGGGGAGCCGGCTCCCCGGGGGCGCCGGTCCCGAGCCCCGGAGCGCGGCGGGGGCGCCGGCGCTCTCCCCACCGCCTGCGGGCCGGAACCCTCGGAAGGGGCGGCCGCGAGGCCAGGACGCCGGCGGCCCCGGCCCGGCTCTTCGGCCGCCCGCCCCGGCGCTGGCCGCCACGCCGAGCCTATTTTTAGGCCTTTGGGGCTGGGTTGCGGGAAGTGGGAGCCCGGGGAGCGGGCCCCGCGCGGTGTGAGGGCGCCGGCCGACTTGTTGCAAGGTGACGGGGCTGCACGGCGAACCTGCCCCCGAGGGCCGGAGGCCCCGAGGTAACTGGTCCTTCCCGTGCTGTTCAGGCGAATAGCAGGGGTATTTCAGCAGTTGAACTGCGGAAAGATTGCAGATGCAATCCGTAGTTCTGCCAGGTTGAACTCCTAGCCAACTGTCATTGGTCTCTGCTGTTCCTTTATAATGTTGGCTAGGTCTGGCGCTCTAGCCTATGTTCCTAAGCATTTGATCTGTCCCTTGCATCATCTTGGAAATAGTCCATATCCTTGCTTCCCCAAATCCTTGAAACTTACTACCTTATTAAACATTTCTCCACCATCCCCCGGAATCAGGACCACTTTTACGTTACATCATTCATTATGCACCTTGGGCAGGCTGACTGAAATGCCTTCTTATGATGGGTTGAAGGAGCAAGTACTGACAGAGGTTGATGGGCATGTCAAGGGACAGAGGGCACTGTTCTGAGCTTCCCTAGGGTGTGACTGGCTGGGATGCCAGTGGCCCTGCAGGGATGGGGAACACCAGTCTTTCTACAACTTAAGGGAGAGTCCAACACTATGTGTAAAGGAGGCCCTGGGATCAGAGGCTGGGGTGTGTGTTGGCCCACTTGACAACCTGCAACTTCCTCTCACTTCTCAGTGGAATTTCCATGGTCTCCAGCTTCCACTTTAGAAAATGGGCCAAGGGAGAATGACAAAACCTAAGACAGAGAATGATTTCATGACAAAATGTCCCAACTGCCTGCTTGGGCCACAGTGCCCCAAGTGAACCCTGCCAGAGCTTGATCCTAAGTATCCTGTACATTTGGATGGCCACCAGCTTGCTAATGTCAAAACCCCTTCGGAGACAGCGTGTGCCCCAGAATCATCCCGGGAAAGGACTGGAGAAATCCTAAAGGCTGTGCTGGTGGCCTTGGGTGCCTGGGGTGTGTTCAGGAGGAAATAATTCACGTGTTTGCTTTCAGCCCTAGTGATTATCGGAGACTGATTTTTGAGTGTGTGAAAGAGTGTTGGGAGGGCCCTAGGGTACAGGATAGGGGGTACTGCTTGTTTCTCCGAGGGAAAAGAGGCAGGTTTCCTAGAGCTTGTGCGGCTGTCCCTAAATCCATTTAACAGCAATGGGCCACTATTTAGATAGAAGCATCGATTTGGCAAGGTGATGTTTGAGAGAGTCTTTGCTCCAGGTTGAGGAAATAGTATAAAAGCCTGAGATTTGGCAGATGGAAGCACCAGAATGAAGAATATGGCCTCTGTGTTAGGATACTCTCTGTTGAGGTTGTTGGCTGGATTTGTGCTTGGCTGAAAATACTGTTTAGGGTACCTTGTAGGAGAAACAGAAAGTGCACTTCTTGCTCTTGTCATTACTACCTGTTAATTGTCTGAGGTTCACCCTCTGGGTGTTAAGCTGCTGTTTAGTCTGAGAATTTAGCTCGTGTGGACTCTAAATTGGATTTAATTTTTATAGCTCAGTCAGCCTCTTGGAGGTTGCCAGAGATTCCCTGCTAAAGAACGGTCTGGAACCATTCTTAAAGTGGGCATTTGGGTTCTCCCTCCCACGCCACCCTCCAAGAGGCTGCTCCTTTATTAAGGGAGCTAGTTAATCTCAAAGGAATTGATTTTGCCAAATACTCACTGAAGAGGGTCCTGGGGTAACGTTTAATGAATGTGTTTCTTTCCTTGCATCAAGATCAGGCCTTTGTGACGCTGACCACAAACGATGCCTACGCCAAAGGAGCCCTGGTCCTTGGTTCGTCTCTTAAACAGCACAGGACCACCAGGAAGCTGGCTGTGCTCATCACCCCACAGGTCTCAGACTCCATGAGGTGAGGACCTTACTGCCAGCTGTTGCTGGAGCTCTGACATCCCTCTCCCCTGTTTCTGACATCAGTGGACATTGAGGCCATACCCTTTCCATGGGTTGAGTGCCGGTGAAGAGAGATGAGAGTTGCTGAGTGAAGAATTCCTGGGCCTGAAACCTCTTCCTCCTCCTCGGGAGATGTTCCAACCAAGCTCCCTCCGGGAGGTGGTGTTCTCACCCAGGAGATTCCGACCAGGAGCAGGGCTCTCCTGTGGACAGGCTCTCTTGGGGCGATCCGAGTGAGTGTCTCGGTGCAGCCACCCCCCGGCACATCCTCAGACTTCACTTGCACGCCCTTCCCCAAATGCAGCAGATGCTGTTTGCTCCTATTTCCAACCAGGGAAACCTAGGGTGACTTTGAAAGAAAGTAGCAGTTTTCACCACCACAAGTTGACATTAGTAACATAAAGATCTTTATTTACAATTTGAGAGACTAGAAGGGCTCTCTGAATTAGGGGCCCTGCTAGGAGAGCACCCTGGGGGGCACAGGCTGCTTGTTGGTTGGGTTAGTTTGTGTCAATTTGTTGGAATTAATTTTCGAAGTATCTGAATGAACTACTTTGATCCTAATGCTAACTTATTTTAAAATATCTGGGCACACTAGCAGCTCTGTATTGTGTTTATTTTTGCGTTCTCCTATCCCTTTTAGAAATTGAAAACGCCCTTTTGTGGCTTTTTTTTTTAATGTAAGCACATGCCAAGGACCTCTGAAAAAGAGCCATTATATATACATAAATGTATTTCTCACACTAACAACCTTGTTCCTAAAGGGTAATTTAGTAAAATGCCCCCCCCCAAATGTCTCCTATGTGTATGTCCTAATCTATAGTCTCTTTCGTGAGGATTATGTAAGAAGGCGGATGCAGTCTTAGAACCCAGCCCCCTTTACTGTGGTAAATGGTGCCACCAACCATTTCTTTCAAAAAGATCAAGTTTACTGTGTGAACTAGCATGCATTTTTGCACAGCTTTCAAAGCAATAATGCAATACCAGTTTTGTTCTACATGCTTGACATGGTTATAAACACTCAGTGATGCTCTGTCTTTACCGTATCTTTTTCCCTGTGCTGAGTTTGGCATCTTACCTGAGGACACCCCGCTTACTTCAGCTCAGGCTTGCTTTCTAAAATAAATCTTTAGTTAATTTTGGGTATAGAGAAGTACTGTACCTCATAGACTAGAATGAGCCTCTCATTATGAGGGCTAAGCACATAATAAATGTTGGTTATATCCGAGGCCAAAAACTGGAAACCCAATAATTGAGTCATTTAACTTCTTTTAGGACATGGAGCCTCTGTCAACTGCTTTAGCAAAAATTATCAGCTATAGGCTTCATTACAGATATTATATGTGCTTAACTCAGCATCATTTGTAAAAGTATTCAGTGGGCAGCAAGAATCAGTTCTAGTAAAATATTATTAAAGACATAGGCTGTTGCAAAGGTGTATTAGCAAACATTAGTAAAATTTTCACAGGCTATTTCACAATTTGTCTGATATTCATGGTACAGTGAAGCATAGAAAGCATCTTCTGTGATAATATTTTAAGACAAGTAGTTCATCCTCACCATAAGCAGTTCTTACTGTTTCAGTGAAGTCAACTGCACATGCAAATTAACACAGTTTGTCCTGAAGTAAATTAGGACATATTTAAGAGACTGTAATATACCAAAGTAACAGACTGCTCTAGTAATTGTTGGGCTAATAAGAATGCAGTCTTACATTAGAAGGGTCACTTGTTCTGCAGAGATGCTGAGAGCTGTTTTCTGGATTTTATTTTGACAGGAAAACTTTAGAGACAATCTTTGACGAAGTCATCATGGTAGATGTCTTGGACAGTGGTGATTCTGCTCATCTAACCTTAATGAAGAGGCCTGAATTGGGTATCACATTAACTAAACTCCACTGCTGGTCCCTTACACAGTATTCAAAATGTGTGTTCATGGATGCAGATACTCTGGTGAGTATGGCTTTGATGGCTGGAAAGATGGATATAGTAACTGAGACCAGTTAGGCATTTAAAGAATGCTGTCAAGACTTGACAGTAAAGTTCAGATAAACTACTGTCATAAAAAGTGTCAGGTGTTGAAGGAGGTAGGCCCAGGCTGCCTTTCAGCTGTCGTCTGGATGGTTAAGACCAGCAACAGATTGCATCTTTTGTACTGGATAACTTAGGGAGAACTTAAGAAGGGTGTGCTGCAGCAGAACAGATCTGAAATGCTTTCCCTTCTCCCCACCCCCTGCCCTTGAATCAGGTCCTAGCAAATATCGATGATCTTTTTGAGAGAGAAGAACTGTCGGCGGCACCAGACCCAGGGTGGCCTGACTGCTTCAATTCTGGAGTCTTTGTTTATCGGCCTTCAGTTGAAACATACAATCAGCTGTTGCACCTTGCTTCCGAGCAAGGTAGTTTTGATGGTATGTATCTGTTTTCTTCATATCTGATAAGCTGTTAGTAACTTCTAGGAACTGCTCTTCTCAGGGAGTTGCCTTGGTTCCTTGTGCCTGGAAGGTAGCGATACATGAGATGTGGCAAAGATTTTAAGCTGTGTTGTTTTGGGAAATAGCATTATGTGTTTGTGTGCGTGCATGCATCTTTTTCCTATGGGTACATAGGCTGTTTTACAGACTTGCCTTTGATTGATTTTCCTGTGTCTAAATTAGAGTATGTTCAATGAACCATGATTATTCAAGACATAATAAAAGACTGTTAAACAAACCAAAAACTTTAACAACTATCTTTAAACCTGAGTAAACTTAAGAACTAACAGGAGGACCAATCACTATCTCCATAAAAATTTGAGGAATAAACCAAATAATTTGGCTCTCATTCTCTTGGGAGGCCTTGAAAGAAAAAAGAAGATAGACTGTGTGAATATTTGTCTCCAGATTTTCATTCCCTGTAACACTGTACATCAGATAGAGTGATGTCTGCAAGAGTAGCATATTGGCAAAGCCAGCATCCATTTGCCACGATGTGTAAGTGTATCTGTAGCTATGTGTGTCTATAGAAAGTTTCTGACTGTTTGTAACTTAGGGTCTCACATCCTTTGGAGAATTTTGATTAAATGAAGTAGTAACTATGCTTCTGTTTCAGGCCAGTCTCTAAAATAATGAATAGTGACTTTAAAAAAAAAAACAATAAGAGTACATGCTTAGGATGCACGAGGTCTTGGCTTCCATCCCTAGTACCTCCAGGAAATATAAATAGATAAGTAAACCTAGTTACCCCCCAAAAATAATAAAAATTTTAAAAACTGGAACAAAATGCACACAAGACAAAATTAGTAGTTAATATGCAAAAGCAGCTCCTTTTAAAATTAACATTGATGGATCTTTTGAATCAAAAAAAGACCCAGTTGCATCTAGGAAGAAGGATTTGCACTAAGAAGTGCCGTCTCAGCAGCGACTCCCTGTCAGATGCTTGACACGGTGGCAGAAGCCCAGGCTGGAAATGTGGGGACAGGCCAGCGCCCTGATTTGGCCCCCCTCCACCCCACCCCAGGGGACTTTTGGCCCCTTGGGGAGACATTTTTGGTTGTCACAAGTGAGCGGGGAGGGTGCCACTGGCATCTAGTGGATAGAGGCCAGGGATGCTGCTGAGCATCCTGCAGTGCATGGACAGCCCCCACACCAAAGGGTTCTCCCGCTCAAGGTGTCAGTAGTGCCAAGGCTGAAAAAGTCTGCTCTATGCCGAGTCATTATGTGCTCTAAAACAGTGAGCAGGAACATCTGACCCATAGTGAATGGCAGCATCCGACAAGAAGTGCAGCCTTATTTTCAGCACCTTAAGTAAGAATGTGTTGAGTGTTCAGTGTGGTTAGGGCCAGATGTAACTTCATGTCACTGACAGTTTTAGCTCCTGCTGCTTTCCTTTCATGTAAGGAATGAAAGCTGTGTTAGTATTCGAGCTCAGAACATGGATTCCTTCTTCCTTCCTTCCTTCCTTCCTTCCTTTCTCTCTCTCTCTTCCTCTCTCTCTTTCTTATAGACTTTATTCTTTTCGAGTAGTTTCAGGTTCACAACAGAATTGAGCAGAAAATACAGAATTCCCACATAGCCCTCCCCACCCACACATATATCTTCCCCTACCCTCAACATCCCTCATCAGTGTGGCATATTTGGTACAATCGAGGAACCAACTTGTGTATTCCCTATTTCTACTGCTGAGACTAAAACAGTTGCCTCTGCACTAAAGGAAGATGAGAGTATTTTTTGCAGAAGTCCACTGTTTGTCTTCATCTTCCCGTCAGGGTATCTTTCATCACCTCCTCTCATTGAGTTAAAGGAAGTAGTGTAATCCTTCCAGAAAGTCAGTGTAAATTCTCAACTCCAGTAAGTGAATCACATTCTAAAGTAGATCCAGCTGCTTGAAATCCACACAACTGTAATAGTGTAAAGAGAATCTAATTTCTAGTCTAGAAGAATACTAGACTTTGTTGCAAGATCATAGTGTGGATACCAGACAGTAGTGTGCCGTGGTAAATTACCCAGGTTACAATTTTAGAATTTCAGACTTATTAATGCTCTGGTAGAGACCAACTTGGATCATCTACCTTGTTCTAGAACCAAGAGGTACTAGAGGAGTTGATGAATTAGTTGTAAAGAAGCAAGAATATGTGGAAAGTGCTCAACTGGAAAGCACTTCCTGCTTTTTCAGCCAGAATCTGAAGCCACGGAGAGATCTTTCTGTGCCTGGTAGCACACTCATCGTTCAGCAGCAGGGTCTCCAGGAGCTGCGTCTCTGTAAGGTATTCCGCTTACTGGCTCGTTAGCGGCGAAGGATTGAATTTTCTGTCAGTAGAAATGCTTAATTGAAGGAGTTAAAAATCCAACTGTGTAGATGGAAACTTACAGTTATTCTCAATACATTATTGAAATTCAACAGAAGAGTAAGTCCTCAGCTCTCAAATGAAAGGTCTTTGGCTTGGTGTGTTACAGATAAGCTTTACTTAACTCATCAAAGAAAGCTCACTGTGCCATGGGAGCCTGCTCCTCTCTGGAGGGGTTTACTGTCCTGTTGAATCCACACCTGTGTGACTTAAAGGCTTACTGAACTTACACTTTGTATTAACACAATATTTCTTTGCGAGCTACATCCTTTTCTAATGCTTTGCTTGCTTTGCTCCACGTTCTCAGTGCAGTGCCCGATTTTGTATAGATGTCACACCATAGGCACCAAGAGGAACACTTTCAGATGTTTCCTTTCACCTTACCATACCTTTTCTAATATCCACAGGTATCCTCCCATAGCCCCAAACCCCCAGTTTTACTGAGCAGGGAGTCTTAAGTCCCAGCATTTTTAGACTGGTATTAAAGTACACCCGTTTGCAGATGACTGTATCTCTGTCTGAATGTCTTGCAAGTCCTGCTTAATCTCTTGCATACATTCAACAAGAACTGATGGGGCCTGGTGTCCACTGACAAGCCGCATGGGTGCTGATGGCTGAGCATTTGCAGCTGCTTCCGCAGCCCTTCTAATAGGAAAGAATGTGGCTGTCGGGCTTCTAATCACCAGCCCTCTAATCACACCCCTCCCATGCCTCTGGCCAAGAGAATCGTCCTAATATGGCAATTGTGCTAGGTACCCTGACTTTTCTTTTCTTCCCAAACATCTAGAGTGTTAGAATTTAAAACTAGTGACTTCATACCTAATCATGGCTGGCATTTAATTTCCCACAGTGAAGTGTTTAAGTTCCTATACTGTTGTTAATATTTGCAAACTATCTTGGCACTTTCTTCGTAGGTGAAGTTACATGTTTCCTGAAAGGTTGTACAATAGCTGTTGTGAAATACATATACACTAACATTTGATAGAATGTGACACAGTAAGGTCAACCTCAGGACTCAGCAGTGAGAAGGGAAGAGAGAGATCATGATTTCATAGCTACTAACCAGCAATGTTGTCTCCACATACTCGTGTGCAACAAAGCTGATGCACTTGACTCTTAATCTGAAGAAATCAATCTGAGATTTATTTCCTTTTCCACCATGGCTCCAAAGTATCCTAAATTAGGGGTGCTTGTACAGTGGAAGACAAGGTGTAGTGCTTGAACATTTCTGATAAATTTCATCTGTATGTGTCAGTTTCAGAAACCTAAGTGAAAAGGATTCATATTTTTCAACTTAAAGTATCCATTTTTGAAAAATCTTGGAATTCATTACTGTAAACTAAATACCCTAAACTTTTTTTTTTTTAGAGAAATGAAATGTTGGTCTGTGGTTGTATTTTCAGAAAAAAATAGAGAGTAAATTAGTGATAGAATCTAGGTATGGTTTTAATTTCAGCAGAATCCAAGATCTGCTTTGAGGTCATTATAACCATGTGTTCCATATCCCAGTTCTAAGTGTTCACTGAAGATCTTTTTTCTGTGCTTGGAGATGTAGTGAACCAGGAGAGTATGATAAAGTTTTAAAATAATTTTTATCAGAAAAGATTTGGTGCTAAATTCTGTTAAGTGTAAAATTGACCCCAGTGCTGCCTTCCCTAATATTCATAATTGTTAGGCTTCAAGCTGGACCTGCCCAAAAAAGGAATGAAGGAGAGAGGTATATTCTCATACAGTACTTGTCTTGTTCAAACCAAGTGAGCTCAGAAATTCAGGTGTGCCTCACCTGGTTTCCTGACTTGATAGGTTCCACTCTGACAGCTGCCTGTGTTGGGCTTTCTCAGGCTGCTTGTGGCCCTTAAGCTATTTTATCAATTGCTTTGAAAATTACTCTGTTCTCCTGCATTTCTGTCATTTCATTGCTATGTTGGGTAGTAAGTATCTTGAATAAGTAAAGATGACAAGCAAAAGTATGTAATAGCAAAATCAGTGAGCACACACAAATTTTATCTTTAGAGCTATTTTTATAATGACCCAGGAGGTTTTTTTTTGTTTGTTTTTTGTTTTTTTTTTTAACTTAGCCATCTGTTTCTAGCCTTGTAACCAGCACAGATCATGAATCCCATGAGAAACAGAGGAGGGAAGGACTAAAGTGTTACACATGTACAGGCTGTTAGGCTGGCTGTTCTACTTACTTTTTCACTTATTTCTCAGCAGTCCTAGGAAGTAGCCATCCATCCATTCATGTGTTCAGAGGGTATTTACTGAAGGCCCGCTGTATAGCTAGTTTTGGGCACCTGCCATCATTACAGTTAGGGCAGCAGCTTGCCCAGTGTCCCCGAGCTGGTGGCAGACTCAGGTCTGAACCAGACAGTCTTTCTTAACTGCATGGCTGGGTTGTGTGAGCGTAGTTTTCTTCCTCCTTTCGCAGTTATCCCACACTGCAACATTTACAAAAATGTATCCTGAGAATGATACAGGAGGGAGGAAAACCTCTGTCACACTGGCCTGATTACAGATTAATTACTTACAATTAGTTCCCCTGAGTAGAGAAAGCAGCTGGTGTTTTCCTCATTTTAGAGATGAAGACACAGCGGCTCACGTCTTCTGTCTGCAGCTACTGTTCCTCCCCTCTGAACCAGAGTATCTAGAAATACTTTATCTTTTTATTTTGTATTGTTAAAATATTAAATGCATTTTATTTTATTAATGAGGTATAGTTAATGTACAATACTATGAAAGTTTCAAGTGTACAATATAGTGAGTCACAATTTTTAAAGGTTATACTCCATTTATAGTTCTTATAAAATATTGGCTACATTCCCTTTGCTCTACAATATATACTTGTAGCTTGTTTATTTTGTACATAGTAGGTTGTATGTCTTAATCCCCTAACCTTATCCTGACCCTGCCCTCTTCCCTCTTCCCACTGGTAACCTAACCACTAGTTCTCATTATCTGTCTTTTTAAATCAGCACAGTTGATAGTTGTTTTCTGGGTCTAGAAGTATTCTCAGAATTGATTTCCCTTTCCTATATCTCTATAATAATCTCCGTAGTATTTTTTTTTTTTTAAAAAAGAATCATTTCATCTCCTAATCTGGGGAAGATGGTAAGTTTAAGGGCCAGGGAATAGATTGGTAAATGATACAGGTTTTATCCCTACTTCTATAAAGCTTATATTCTATGGTTCCATAGAATATAAGCCTAATCACACAATTAATTATGTAATTATGATTCTGATAAATTCAGAGTGCAACGAGAATCTAGGAGGACCTGCCTTAGAATGGAAAGTGAAATTTAAATCATGCATAAATGCTTCCTTGCATCTATGTAACTATTTAATAGTTTGATTACTTTTAAAAAATCTTTTTTTAAGGTGGAAAATAAAAGCTGTAATATGAAATGGTAAAATAAATCAATTGTTCTCGGCTTACATGGATTGAGGCCAGTGAGATACAGTGATGCTGAGATCAGAGCTCCAAGTACCTGGATTTCCGTGAGCCACCTGGGGTTAATCCGATGATCCTTAGTAAACCTCATGGAAATATCCCCAAGAGCTGGGCAGTCCGTGAACTGTAACTTAGTATCCTTGGCATTGCTCTTTAGGCAGGAATGGTGATGCCTGCCAAGCAAGTCAGTGTTAAGGAGTGAGTCACAGTTTCATTTCAGCACTTGTCTTATACTTCTATTGTATATATATTTTTTTGCTTTGAATTACTTGTTTGATACCTGTTCTTCTGTCCCCTTATTAGGTTGAGAACCATTTTGAGAGTTGGAATCTATCTTATTCATCAGCGTATAATGCCTGTACCTAATTTATATAACTTCAGGCATTTTATATAGAAATGACATTTCTCAGAATTACATTCTCTGATATAATAAAATAAATAAATAAGGAGTCATTCTCTGTAAGGATTTGTTTCAGAGGTTAAATGACTGTGTCGTTACAATAAATGCATCTTTAATTAAAACAAAGTCAAACTATTTTTTTAAAAAAAGGAGTCATTCTCTAAAAGACTCTAGACCAGTGCTTTTCAAATTTTAATATGTAAACAAATCATCTGGGGATTCAGATGTGTTCTGATTCTGGAGTTCTGGCGTGGGGCTTAGCATTCTGCATTTCTGTCAAGCTCCCAGGTGATCCCTTGCTCCTGGAACCTGAACCTTGCTTTGAGTAGGATTTTAAGGGAACATTTTTTTGCGGCTGAGATACTAGGGTTCATGTTTTAAGCCAAAATTGACCCACCCTCCCTGCTAGCCACAGAAGGCAAGCCAGCTGCCAACAAACTATGGAAAAGCATACAGACTACGTAAGCATTGAACAAGTGCACAAATTTAAAAGACAGCACTGAACTCCATTTCTGTCTCATAAAATCATGAGCCCAGTTTCTGATCAGTGCTGTAATGTGTCCATGGTTACCAGGCTCATGACTCCAGTCAGAAGGCCTGGAAAATACTGAGTGTTTGTAAGGTTGTTACTAGCACTTGGCCAGCTGGAGGGAAGGAAGATGGAGAATCTGATATTTGCTTTTGGTTGCAAAACAGGTGCCGTGTGTCTCTTGTTCCATTTCCTTTCTCTCTTATCTCTCACCTGGGCCGCCACCCCAAGCCTGCTGGATCACAGCTGCTGGCACTTCTGCTAATCATGCTTGTTGGTTCTGAGATGATTGAGGTTAAAAGTGTCTTATCCTGTCAGAATAAATAAAGCTGGCTCCAGAAGTCTGACTAGAAGGTACTAGACAAAAGTCCTGGGGCTTTTGTAGTGAAGATTCAGTAGTCTTGAATGCATCTTTGTATGTTTTGTAGCACAAATGTGCTCAAGTTTGCATTTTGCTTTAAATTGTGCTCTAATTTAGGGACTTTGGAAGAGAGGGTATTGATAACACCACGCATAGATTTTGCTGGTGAAACTAAAACATTTGCCTGATCTTGAGACATGGAATTGTGCATTTGGTAAAAAGGTGGTTAGAATGCTGAATTTAAAAACTATTTAAGAAGCCACAGACTTCTAGGTGGTGTTTAATTCTATTTTTAATGTACAACTTTGGGCTAAAAGGTGACCCTTTGTAGTCACATAATGAAGCCAGTGGCCATGGGAGTTTCACGGTCTGTATGTCCTGTCCCCTCCAGAGGCAGGGTCCTTGCTGAGTGTTTAGGGATTTGCTGCCTGAATGGGCACCGCTGATTCACACGTCTCCTGCCCTGCCTTTCCCACGTCTTGCCTGTTTCCTTTCCTACCAGTGCTTCTCAGCCGCATTTTGGCAAGGCTGAGGGACTGATAGTATTTGTAGGGTACCTGAGGGTGAATGGAAGTGGCCTTTTGTGGCCAGAGGCAGCCAGCCAGGGGCTCTGAGGGATCAACAGCTCCGACTCCTGTTCCCCAGGCTCACTCTGTTGGACTGGGAAGCTCTGCTTTACAGCTGCTGCTCCGACCTTCATGGAGTTAGATTTCTTCACTGCATTACATGTGGTCAGCAGTGGAATTGCTTAATCTCAAAAAGGTCTTTGAAAGTGGTGTAAAAAAAACAAGTAGTAGAAAAATACATAGTATGATGCCCAATTTTACAAAGTTCAAGAATAAGTGAAAACATATATTGTCCGGAGGTATACACCTATGTGATAAAGGAAATGGGGATGATTACAAACAAAATTCATGAAAAGTAGTCACTCCTGGGGAACGGGGCAGTGCGATTAGAATGGGGAGCCCACACAGAGAATTTAAACAATATTGTTCATGTCAGAGTTCTGAAATTGGACACTGGGTATAGTATTATTTAGTTCTATTATTGGTATACTTTATAACCTACATGTATATTTTTCTTTTGATAATATACTTAATAATGAAAATAAGTTAACAAGCAAAAATGTTTAGAAAGAAAAGGTGTTAGCACAATTCCCATTCTTGCTCCTATTTATATTATTAATATTTTAGAATTACAGAAATAATGTAACAATAGTAAGGAAGAGTCGGGGGGAGGGAATGTCTGTTAACACCAATCCCCTCACACAATTACTGTTGTTTGGTTTATTTTCTTCCACTAGGAATGTTTATGTTCTTAGTTAGAATCGTGATGTATGTTGCTGTGTATCTTTCTGTTACACAGTGGACTGATGGTCTTTAAAGCCATTAGTTTTAATGTCTGAATAGTATTTCCATGAGTGGTTAGTATCACGGTGTACTGGCCTTTCCTTTATGGTGGAATATTCAAGTTATTTCAACTTTTCTGCTCTGGGAGAACATCTTCAAGGTTCTTGCATTCATTCCACAAATATCTTGCCCATGTGTAAAGCATGCTGCTGTGTGTTAGAAATGCAGCAGGAAGCAGAAAGAGCCATCATCTCTGTCCTCGTGGAATTTAGAATCTAATGACTAAGTTCTTTATTGTATTTTTTAGCCACAGTAATCTCAGACTTTTAAAAAATCTTTTTGAGAGAATTGTAGATTTATACACAATTGTTAAAAACAATATAGAGAGATCCCATGTATTCTTCACCCAGTTTCCCCCCGTGGTAACATCTTGCATAACTAATTCCACAGCAGGAACTGATACAGTCCACCAGTCTTATTCAGGCTTCACGTGTATTCATTGGTGTGTGTATGTTTTCTATACAGTTTTATCACATGTGTAGGTTGGTGTGACAGAACAGTTCTATCACTAGGATCCCTTGTGTGATCTTTTTGTCACCGTGGCCACCTGTCTCTCTCTTCCCCTCCCTAACCCCAGCAACCACAGATCTGTTCTCTGTCTTTATAATTCTGTCATGTGAGGGATGATATATGAATGGATCAAATAGTATGTAACCTTGCAGGGTGGGAGTTTTTCACTCAGCATCATTCTCTTGAGATCCATCTAAGTTGCTGTGGTATCAAAAACTTGTGCCTTTTTATTGCTGAGTAATATGCTGTTGTATGGAGGTGTCACATTCATACACCTGTTGAAGGACACTGGGCTCTTTCCAGTTTTGTATTATTACAAATAAAGCTGCTGTCAACAGTTCCTCAACCTTTATTTTGATGTTTATGTGTAAAAGGAAATCAGTAAGACGTTAGGCCTCTGTACCTCAGCCATCATTGTCTATGCCCACATTTGAGATCACTTCCCAGAATCCAGAGTAAGCCTCTGATGAACGGTATAGGGTCGTGGCTTTACTATTTTGTGTCTCAGAATACATTAATTTGTCTGTTTAGTTAAAATCTTCTATATAGCTGAAGGTTCATGTAACAAGTAAAGCATATCCTGATGTCATCTTATTGTCCTTCAAAACTTTCAAGGGTGAAACCTTGATTTGCTTTTGAACTGTTTGTCCCTTGAGGACTGGGGACCTGTCAGGGCCTCTTTGTACAGGGAGGGTACGCCTTAGACATGTGCTCAGTGACTGTCTTTGATCCATAGAGTTGGTTGAGGGTATCTGGAAAGGAGGGGATCCACAGAGGATGGGTAAGGTACGTTTGGACTTTAAACCTAAGGCCCCCATCTTACTACTTAGCTCCAAATATTAAATAAACCTTCAGATTTTTAAAGTCTCTTTCAGAACCAAAAAAACAAATAGTTATGACAGCCAGTTGGACATGCTGTGTGTCAGAAAGGAAAGAAGGTCTGAGGGCAGAGCAGAGCAAAGTGCAAGGTAACTGCACAGTATGCCAGCCTCATCCGCTGAAAGAGCAGGGCCCTCCCTGCCCACTGCCCCCCACACACACGTGCACACTCCCGGGCTGCTGCATGGGAGGCTCTGGTTCTGTGCCTGTTTTCTGAAATCTCATGAGCCTAAGGCAGAAAGCGCATGGGCTCCTTGGCAGAATGCATTTTCAGGCGTCTTAGTGACTCTTGGGTTACATGTGTGTCTATGATTTAGGTCAGACACTTAGCTGTTTGGATTCTGATTGTTTCTACTTATTTTGAATGAATAGCCATGGTCCTCACTTTCCAAGGGAGGCCTGACGTCCAGGAACCCCCAAGGTCTGAGCAAGCTCTGTGCTCTGTGGCTGTGGCTGACATTGCCCGGTGTTGGCTGACCCCAGAGGCTTGGTCAGTGGCAGAAGGTGTGCCAGGGCACTGTGGCCTTCTGTCATTGAGCCTTCTGTCCATGTTGGGGGCTCCAGAAACAATTATGTGGTTTGTTCTCTTTTGCTTTTGACTTCTTTTTCTGTCTCACTGCTGTTAACGTAACGTCTAAAATTTTTACCTGGGAGTAAAGTCTAAAGTCCGAGCCCGGTGAGGTCTAGTTGGTGCCTACCTCTCGGGAGATTTGCTTGTGGCCTGCGACCCCCACTCCACTCTGCAGTGCACTCACAGAGGCCACCTTCCAGGTCTTTCTGTAGCTGCATGTCTGCCCAACTCACGTCTTTGCTGCATGACAGGTGTTCTGCCCGGGACACCACCTGCCCTCCTTCTCTCCACCTGCATTTGTTAAGTCCTCCAGTGCACCCCTCAGATCTCGGTTAAACACAACTTCCCCGACCCATCACATGAGGCCTCCATCCACTTCCACGTGAATCTTCACTTGCTGATAGCAGTGCTCCCACCCCCACCACTACCCCACCCCAATGGCCGTGTCTCTGCTCGTCATTGACTCTCCAGCACCTCAGGCAGTGTCTGGCACATAGCAGCTGCCCAGTAAATATCTGTTGAATTAATTAATTAACTCAAGGAAATGCCCCCCCCCAAATGTCCTTAGTGGGTCTAACATGGAATTTCTTACTTTAGAAATGGAATTAGTACCTATTTGTAAAGGTCCAGTTAAGTATTCCTATAAAGTTACTGACCTGTCCTTGGAGTCTGTGACTATAATTTTTTTTTTTCTTTCAGGTGGGGACCAGGGTTTACTGAACACATTTTTTAGCAGCTGGGCAACAACAGATATCAGAAAACACCTGCCATTTATTTATAACCTAAGCAGCGTTTCTATATACTCCTACCTCCCAGCATTTAAAGCGTAAGTGCCAATGGTTTAAATGTGGGGGGCGGGGGGACCATGAGGGCAGGGGAGTGGGGTTTAAGATTTGGGGGGTGTCTCATTGTCATTCCGAGGGCAGAAACTGGTGGGGACTTTGAGGAAGGTCTTTCTCTTATAAGAGGCTTGGCTGTCATGGGGCCGAGCCTTGGCTGTTGTCTGTCACATTACGTTTGCAGTGACCCCGAGGGCACCTGCTGCCCGTGGAGAAAGGTTCTCGCCAGCTCCCGGGGTGCCTGGCCCTCTGATGAGTCTAGAACACAGACGCAGCACAAACCTAGCTTCTGCCTGGCGCCTGCTGCTGGGCTTCGGTTCTCTAAACGAGGATGCTGACGGCTCCCCCCACGGGAGTTCTGGGGGGTAAGCAAGGCGCTGGTCAGGGGTGGGTGTGGAGCTGGACCACCTCGGTTAGCGCCCTGGAGGCGCTGCTTCCTGGACGATGAGCAGTCAGCAGCAGCCCTGCAGACGCCGGGCTCCTGGCTGGGCTGCCCTCTGCCTCAGTGTCCTCCAAAGGTCGTTGTGAGCCTTAGGGAGGCAGCCGCGTGAGGAAGTAAGAGGAGGGCCTGGCCCGCCCTCCGTGCGGGGACGTGGCCTGGCAGGACCACAGGCCAGTCGTCTCAGGCCGAGGGGCGGGTGCGCCCTGGCTCTGCCGCTCCCTCCCAGGGGCTCAGGCTGTGCCGCAGGTCCTCCGGTGCAGAGCCAGGAGGGAAAGGACACCTCCCACCTCAGCGTGTCGTGAGGATGAAGCGAGTTCATACACGTAAAGTGCTTGCTGGACAGACGTTCGCAGTTTTTGGCAGCGTGTTTATTCCGCGCTGTTCTGGTGCGTTTCTAACTCAGCAGCTAATACCGCCTCGTTACAGCGCTTGTGTCACTGGCAGGGCCCAGGCCCTGTTCTTCAGCCTCTGACTCATGTGTGTGGAACCCAGAAGATGATTCTGGCTTCTTGAGTGGAGGCCAAGCTGTCAGGTTGATCCTGAGACACAGCCGTGAGCCGTGAGGCTCTACAGGGAGCTGGGCGGGGCTCTCCAGTCTCCATCCCGCGCGGGCATTACTGAGTGAGCAGAGAACAAAGGGCCTTTCACTTCTCATGTTTCATTATCCAGAGTCTTCTCTCTAAGTCTTGTCCCCCACCCCCACCTCGGTAACAAGCATGTCTGGCTTTTTGTGGCAGAAATGTTTCCCTTTCTGTTCTTTTCTGGGCAGACTCTGTCAACACGCCCCAGATAAAGATTCTAAGTGTCTATGTTCTTCCCTCCTGAACTGTTCTCTTGGCGTATGTCTCGGACATAGTACAGCCTCTTGACTCTTCCTTTTCTAGAACAAAACAGGCAAACTCTCAAACGTATCAGCTGTAGTCTGAATAAAGCAAACAGAACAAGATTTACTAACAATAGATGGAACAGGAGAAGCATTATTTTTTGCCTCTAGTCTGTGGCCTTGTAAAGTATAAGCCTGTCTTGCTTGAAAGTGTGGACCAATTCTTTTATTTTTCATTTTTTAGTTTCAGGTATACAGCAATTTTTTTTTCAGATAATAGGTTACTACAAGATTTTGAGTATAATTCCCTGTGCTGTACAGTAAACATTTGTTGCATATCTATTTTATGTATAGTTGTTTATATCTGTTAATCCCATACTCCTGATCTGTCTCTCCCCTCTGCTTTTCCCTATGGTACCCATAAATTTCTTTCCTATGTCTGTGAATCTGTTTCTGTTTTGTAAACAGATTTGGGTTCATTTGTATCATGTTTTCAATTCCACATAGAAGTGATATTATATATAAGTATTTGTCTTTCTCTGTCTGACTTCACTAAGTATCATTTTCTCTGTAGACCTGATTCTTTACGGTCCTTATTGCCTCATAACTAACCCTGCCAGTTTGAACAGTGTTCCTCCAAATCATGGTAGCTTGACCTTCTAAAACTGGTCTGTACAAGGGCAGTTGCTTAACTTAATTGACTGGCTTCAGCTGAGCAAGCAAAAAGATGATCATGCAAAGGAGAGAGAATCATTAGTGGTGTGAGCAATTCTGCCCCCTATTCCCCTCAAGTCTGCACAGTGAGCATGTGTCCTAAGATGACTAGGTCCAGGAGATGTGAATCTGACATCCTCCTTGTTGGGCTCGGTTCCCAAACAGGGTCAACACAGCATTTAAAGATTCATGTTTTTCATGTAATGTGGCTCCCATTTCCCTTGTGGTTCACTTGAACTCCATCTGTTTTCATCTTACTTCCAACACTGAACACACTGTACCTTACAGTGACAGCCTGGTTTGCACGGACACTGCTTGCGGTTATTTTATTTTGACAAAGAACAAGAAGCAGGTGGAGAAGTGTTAAGTTTTTTGAGGGGGAAGGTATACTTACCTGCTCGAACTTTGGCCTGCTCTCTCAGGAACCCAGTTTTTATATCCTCTAAATGAATTTCCCAGAAAAACAGTTTGAGATCTGAATTACCAAAATGGTTCTTCTTGGCTCAACAAATGAGTGCTAATTTTGGAAATCTCCTTGGTGTGTTGCCATAACCATAGAGTAGATGATGCCCTGGGGATGTTAGGAGCAACTCCATTGTTCGCTAGACGTCAGTGGGCGTGGAGCCTGGCAGAGTTAAGGCTGCCTCTGTGCAGCTCGCCCTGGGCCGGGAGATGGTGGAGGGGCAGGCCCTGCATTTCAGTGATGGGACTTGTCAAAGTGATGCCTTGTCTCACCCCGTTGCTGCCTGTTTAGGAATGTGAAAACCAGATCACAGAACTCACTTTCTCTTCCCTTTGCCAGAGAATGCTTTTTGTTCTTCTTGCAGATAATCCATCTCTGGAGACATTTTTCCATACATTTTTCTTCGAGTTGGAAAGGCCTGAGAAGGCAGTTACATTTCATTTTTTGTTTGTTTCAAGTGAATGTAAAATTGTGGCCCAAATCTTTTAAGCTGAAGTAGACGGCCCTGAATATTTGGGCTACCATCACTACCTGACCAAGAGCCCTGTGGGCCTGTGAGAACTGTGTGAGTTCAAAGCCCTGCTATTGGGCTCAGGATAACCTTGGTGGCCTCCAGGAGCGAGTGGCTCTGTGGTGTGCTGGCCACAGGACACCTAGGACGGCACAGGTGATGACAGGGAGAATGAGACCACAGGGTAGTTAAGTGGCTTTGTGGGTGCAGGAGTCGAGAATTTGTCTCACCAGCTCCTAGCAAGCAGGTGCCATGAGATCACCAAGGCAGTATTTAGATGCCCCTGAATCTTAGGGCCTTGAGAACTTAGAACAGCCTAGCCTTTTACTGATACGTGAAGTTTCTGCTAAAGGATGGCCTAACATGAATCAAACTTAACGTGAATTTGAGCCACGAAGGTAGCATGTCTAATGCCTTTCTCTACACACCATTTGGATAAAAGACAAGACAGAGGAAACATGCTTACTAGTTTACCACTTTGAATGGATACTCAAACGTGGCTTCTGAAAAACAAAATTAGTAATATTTTCTGTAAAAGAAGATCCTGTTTAGCACAGCGTAATTTAGAACTAAAATTCTTAGCTTGGTAACTTTTAATTTGTAATATGTGCATTGGGAAACATAAATGCATTTCTTAATGGAATAATATTTCTGAGAGTGCCTAGCAACATGTTTGGGAAAAAGCAGGCTCCTGGTTAATATTCATTTCTTATGTTTTCTCCATCGAGAGGGCCTGTTTTATCCAGATAGCAAAGAATTTGGCTTGTGCATAGTAAGAAGCAAAATCTCATTAGTCTCTTTAAAATCAGCCATTTAGTCCCATTTTTGCTTTCTATTAAATAGACTGATTAAAAGCTGTTTTTGTTATATCGTGCTGTGTAAAGTGGGCCTAAAGCAAAGATAAAGAATTCTCTAGTATTGCTTTAAACTGCCATGCAAATTAATGGATCAACTTGATTGACTGCAAAGCTAGATTTACCAAATAATTTAGAAGTAAATATTTTCACTTACCCTTGTACTTGAGTCTAGATATGATCTGAGACCTGGCCTGGTCTAATCCCAGAAACTAGGTCTAGAAACCCAAAATACTTTATTTCGTTTGTTTACTGCTTTAAACTTTTCTAAGGGTATTCATACCCATTATTTCTTTTCCAGGAATGTGGCTTATTCACTAAGACCTTATCAAACCTCTTCAAAATCAGTATTTTCCAGAAGGGAAATTGAACCTTCAGTGTCCTCGTTTCTGTTGCTCTTGTGTGTTCCTGATTTGGTTGTTTGCCCTTGGCCTCTGAGACGCCCATGGCTCCAGCTCTCCATGGGATGTTGTCACTGATGCCATACACTTTGTCCGTGTTCATTTCTTTTCACACTTCTCCATCTTTACCTAAAACCCCGAGGAGTTGCAGTTTGTGCCAGTCTTTTTTTCAGCCACTTGTTGGCCCACTCCTCAGTCGGTGGCCTGGAGCATGTAGAGGGGCCCCAGCTTCTGCTCACCGAGAACCACGAGAAGGAATGAGGGAGCGATAGCCTCATCAACGCGGCAAACGCTTGCGTGTGCAGTTTCCTGTATGTCGTACAGAACAGACCGCTGTGGTTCCAGTGTGGTTGATTGGTGTCTTCTTTCTCCTTTCTGGGTGTTAGTAATGCCTGTTGGGCCCCAGGCGCCCCATTTCTCAGTATGGCCATCGGTTACCACTAAGTGTTTATCAGATGATCTGTCCTCAGGTCTTACTGCTGCCGCCTATTCCGCCGCCCGACCTGGGTCCTCATCACGAAGGGGAAACGTCCTCATCAGACACGTCCCAGCCTTCAGAGGCTGCTCTGACAGCAGGCACAGAGGGCACAAGAAGCGACATCTCGTGGGCAGAAGTCTGGTTGAGAAGCGCATCCTGGGGAGCAGAGGGAGCCCGGGGAGGGAGGAGCGTGTGGATTAGGTGGGGACGCCCCCTCCTCAGAGCTCTCCACCTGGTGGGCTGCAGACTGTATCCGTCCCACAGATATATTCTGTCTTCCTTACATGGTTGTCTTTATTTTCTCAATTGCTAATGGTTAAGAATTGGAGAATTTCACATCAGATGCAGGTTTCCAACTCTTTTGGAAAAAATCAATTGTTTGGTCGAATGTAAGAAAAAACTGTCAAAGATGATGGTTACGGGTATGGGATCTGAGCAGCTGGTATAAAGGAGCTGCCATTTCGTGAGATGGAGAAGGTTGTGAGCAAAGCAGGCTCGTGGGGGCAGGAGCTAACCAGAGATGTATCAGATGTATTAAGTTTGAGTCACGTATTAAATATCCTAGTGGAAATGTGGACGAGGTAAGTAGCTACAGGAGTTGGGAGTGCAGGAGAGAGGTCGGGTGAGACATGACTGTGGGAGTGTCAGCATATAAGTGATACTTATAGCAAGAAGACAAGATGATATAACCAAGAGGGTGAATATGATAGAAAAGAGTCCTGGAGACTGAGCCCCGAGACAGGAAAATGTGAAGGAACAGGAACAAGAGATGGAGAACAGCGAGGCAGGAGGAAACCCAGCAAAGTGAGGCGTTGCCCAAGCGAAGCAAAGAAAACGTTTCAGGAGGAGGGAGTGACCCATCTGTGTTGGATGCTGCAAGAGGTCAGGTAAGAGGACAGATGAGAAGTGGCCCTGGACCTATAACGTGGAGTCACTGGTGACTGGCGAGACGCATCTGGTGGAAAGATGGGGGACAAAGCCTGATGGCAGTGGGTCCAAGAGAAGGGAGAGTTGGGGCTCTTCTGGAGCATTTTCTTTAAAAGGGAGAAGAGGAATGGGTTGGTAGCTGGTTGGGGAAGTAAGACCAAGAAAGGGCGGTGGTGGTGGTGGTGGTTTTTTAAAGGTGGGAGAAGTTACGTTGTGTTGTATATCGATGGGAGTGATCGAGGAGAGAGGGGGCACTGATGCTGCAGAAACTGGAGGGCGACTTCAGCAGGTGAGGGGTTGTGTCCTAGGGTACAGGCGGAGAGGCCGGCTTCCGATAAGAGCCTGGACAGCTGTGTGGGCACAGGTGCAGGTAGGTGGGGGTATTTTTTTGGTGGGTGAATGAATGGGCAAGCAGTCAGCCAGGACAGACTAAGAATGCCATGCTGCCCCCAGGGAAGTCTCCTGGTGGCCTGGCGTTGGGGCTTTCCCCGCTGCTTTGTGAAGAGAGACCAGCCTGGTGGGTGGTGGTGTTGATGAGGTCCAAGTTTCGGTTATTGAAGTCTGGGTTTCAGTCCTGCTGCTGTTCTGATTTCCAGGGCACAAATGGGAGGGTTGTATAGCTTGAAAGCAAAGAAAACTCAGGTGGGTCCCTGGTGGCCACAACTGTTCGCCGCCGGGTAACAGCTGCCTTCCGGTGATGGGACACGCGCTGGCTCCACGGCCCCCACCTCACCAGGTCCCCTCCTCCGCTGCACCAGCAGCCGGCCCCTGGGGCACTGGGGTTTAGCCTGTGAGTGGGTGTGAGGAGGAATTTTTTGGTAAGACAGGAGAGGTGGCTCCTTGGTCGTGGGGAAAGGTTTGTGTGTGAGAGGGAGCCTGAAAAGGTCAGAGAGTGGCCGCGGCCCAGGGCACGTGAGTGGTGTCCGTGGGCCAAGTGGGGTGGGAAGCGGGGCGCCCGCAGTGCTGCGGTGCTGTTCTTGGTCCGCCCGTGCACGGGGCACACCCAGGGCTTCGTGAGAGCCACGCGGCTCCCGTGTGCCCCACCGTCGCTTTGTTCCTCCTCTGTTCTGAACGGTTCTGGAGTCTCATCCACACGTTACCGGCTGCATTTCTAACTGCTAAACTAGTCGTGAAAGTTCTATCTGATCTTTCGGTGACACCAGGTCACAGGGATCATTTTAACGGCTAACATAAGCAGTATTATTGCTGGCTCGGGTTCAGACTCTGTCTTGTGATCTGGACGTCTCTTTTGAGATTCTATCAAGTTAAAATTAGAATACTTATTTTAAGAGCTGTGTGCAAGCTGAGACAAATCCCTATTAGTGGGGCAGAATGAATGGCGCTCAGTAATTTAGAGACAATTGTGATGTGTACCCAACTTTTTTTTTTTTTCCTGGCTGGTAAAATTTGGTGGATAAACCAAGCAGTGAGTCAGTGAATCTCCTGATTATCCTTCCTCTGAGTTGAGGTCGGTTGAACTTGATCTCCTGACATCAGCATTTCCCCTTCTTATTCATCGGCTATTTTGCCTGTAGTCAGGTGGCGTAAATCCTGCCTCTTGTACCTGTGTGTTGCCTTTGGTGAGGGAAAGAGAACACCAGAAAAATATCCTGGGTTACCTGCCCTTCCCAGCTTGGATTTAGGCTTAATTATTCTTTTAAGCAAGAAGTAGTTTCCCCTTTTACTTATGATCTGTGCTCTTATTTCAGTTCAGCCTGGTTATTTTGGATGTTCATAAATGACCAAAGACTAAATTGACTTAAAGGATAAGATATGATTTTTAAAAACATTCCTCAGGGAGCATGGTTGAGACAAAAATAATTACACGAAGTTCACCTCTAGATTAATTGAAACTCCAGATAAAAATTGGAGACCTTCTGGTCATCTTTTTTGGTGAACAAAGAGTTTTATTGTGAAAGTGAAGAGAGCAAGCCCTTCATGCTACTTTGCCGTGTAAATAAACACTGCTCCATTTGTGCCTTGAGGATGGAGAGGATGGAGTTGGGTAGTTCCGACTGAGTCACTCACAAAGCTTCACATGTGGCAGCCGGTGTTAGGCTGAATATAAGGCTGCCCCTTGTCTGGAGCCCAGGGCGGCCCGCGGTGATTTCCAGGAACATCCTGGTGGGTGGCTCCCTTTTGCAAAGCTGCTGAGTCATTTTCGCTTTCTCCCCCTACTTCTCTCTGAGCCCCGATCAGAGGGCCCTTGGGCTGGCCAGAACCTTTCACAGTCGGTCAGTGACTCCCCAGGCTGCTCTTCTCATGAAGCGCCCTTGCTCTAAAACTTGTTTTCCTCCCACCCTTTCCCATCCCCGTGGGTCTGTCTGGTGGCTGGCCCTTAGGGGAAAATAATGCCTCGACACCTAAAAAACGACTTCCTGCTCCTTGCTGTGCAGACAGGCCTGACCGAAGCCCGACCCCGCGACATCTGAGGCCTCCGCACGATGCCTGTCAGCTCCAGCATCCTTCTTAGTCTCTCTCGTGCATCCTCTGCCCTCACACTCCCAAATCCTCGAGGGCTCTCCCCTGTCTGCCCCTCAGTACCCTGGCCCCGAGCTTTTTTTTTTTTTTTTTTCCAGGAAACCTCTTACTCCATGCATTTTGTGATTTGTTCTGGCATCTGGGTAGCTGTTGGGAGAGCTACCCAGATGCAGTCTTCAGTAACCCTGCTCACCTCTACACCCTCCCCACTTGCCCCCCCAGGTTACTGGCACCCAAGGAATTCTTTTCCTTTGAGCATAAAGGGCAGCTCTGCCCACACTCAGGACCCTTTAAAATCTCAGTTTCTACCTCAAACAGACTTATCAAGAACTGTCTTAAAACCAAGACCGCTCCGTCTGTGAAACGACTATCCAGTGGACAGAATTTCTCACGTTCGTGTTTTAGGTGTTCATGGAGCGCAGCGCCCTTTGACACTGTCCAGCACAGCCCAGTTCTGGGTCCTCAGAAACACTGCCCGGTTCTTGCACTTGTTCTCCCCCTCCTCCCTCGACTTGGCATCTTCAGACAGTGCTAAGTTGCTTGCTTTGTAGCTTTCTTTCCTGTTGGTTGCTTTCCGCTGCTCTGTCCCTGACTACGCTGAGGGTATTTCGAGGGCTCATTAGGCACGCTTTTTCCAACTTTGATATTGATAGGCAAGAAATTAATCCATGGAGTAAAAAATGACACTCAGATGACATCCTTATAGTTCTGGCAGTGTCTTACAGTGGCAGCCTAGCTGTGGTTAAGAACCTTAGCTGGGGAGCCAGACTCCTCGGGCAGAATCCCAGCCCCGTCACTCAGCAGCCATGTGATCCTAGACAAGTTAACTTCTTCCTGCCTTGGTTTCCTCACATAGTTGTGCTGGAGATTGAGATGAACCATGCAGATGTTAACCAGTGCCTGGCACACGTGAATACCCAGTATAGGTTCGCTGTCATGATGACTACTGCTTAAGCATTTGTGAACTGTCCGGGGAGTGGGTTAGAAATGAATAGAGTTCATGCTCTATTCACGTTCTAATTTATTTTAATTACCGTTACTACCACTCATGTAATGACTGCCTATGATATTTATATTTGGCTCAGCAGATCATGGCTTGAGACTCGCTAGTCACTTAATCCAGAAGGAACAAACAAGTCCTCTTGCTCCAGGCAGGGAAGTCAGTGCAGGAGAGTGGGTGTCCGAGGAGGTGGAGGGGCACCTCCTCTTCCACGTGAGCTCTGTTCTGGTTTGAGGCTTAAGTGTACCGCCAGGATGAGGAGGTGCCCGTCATCCTGCCCGTCCCCCGCCCCTATCATCATTAGGACATTTGTTGAAGGCACTCTTCATCCCGCTCATCTTTCCCAGGCCTGGTCAGGCCCCACTCTCTGCTATGAAGCCTCTTGGGAAAACCCCCACCTGCGGTAATTGCTTTGGAATGTCCAGGGCCCTCGGTGTCAGCGCTGCCCTGCCTTGCTGCCCTGCTTGTGCTATTGTTTCGTATTTTTATGTAGATGACTCATCTCCCTTATCCAGCGGAGCCTCCTGGAGCCCAAGCACTGAGCAGAGAGAGTATAGTGCCTTACGCATAACAGCTGCTTATTTAATTGATAGCCCTATCTGTGCACACGTTTGAGCATTATGATTTATCCTTTTAAGGATAAAATTGAGAGTGCTTGTGTGTGTGTAAAATATACCGCATATATGAAATAAAGAGTAAGTCTGGGGATATTAGGTTTCCATTCCTCTTCAGAAGAAATGCACTGGGGGGTGGTTAGTTACCCTTAGGAGGAAATTTACCAGAGGCTTTCTTCTTCCCGCATAGTTTTGGGGTAGCAGCACGGTAGGATGGTAAGAGCTTAGGCCTAAGAGAGGGACAAAACCGTGCTGAATCCCATCTCTGCCACTACATAGCTGTGTGCCTCTGGGCAACGCACTTAGCCTCTAGGAACCTCCATTAATGCATTAGTAAAATTTACCTGGTAGGACTGTTATTATTCCCAAATGTTTTCCTGAAGGAATGTGGGCCCCAAACATAGTAAGCTGTCAGATAATGATAGCTACCTAACAGGTCTCTGACATAAAAACCAACCAACCAACCAGCCAAGCACAAGGTTAGGAGAGAGAAAAGGTTACATGAATGGAGTTTCTGTACATCATGCTCAGATACTTTGGTTCCCTGTAGGATAAGTCCACTAAAATCTAACATTTGAGCCCAGCACCCGAGGATCTGTCCCATTTTACCTTTCCCTGTCAAAGCTTCTTCTTTGGCTCTAACTGGAGAACATTAATCTAGCACATATATGCTCGCCTGATACCTGCATCCTCCTGCCGAGAATTCCCTGTTAGCACCAGCTGCCCGGTTCCTATCTATTGTGCAAGTGTGAAGTCACGTCCACTCTCTTGGCCCCTCCTGCCTCACTGAACCCAGCTTTCAGTGACCTCCCTACCTCCGAATTTCTGGGGCACTCACTGTCCCATCTTCCTTTTATATTCCACTTGTATTCACCTTTCTTATTTTGTTTTATATGTGTAGATTCCGCCCCCCCCCCCCAGCCAGAACAGGACCACTCTTTAACTCTTGCTCTTTATATGTGTGTGTGTGTGTGTGTGTGTGTGTGTGTATAGTGAAATATAGTATGTATGAGTGTATACAAAAAGTGTTTTTGAATCTCCACCACCCAAGTTAAGAAAAGGAACACAACCAGTATCTAGAAGCCCCTTTTTGTCCCTTTCCTGTCACAGCTTCCCCTCTCCTCCCAAGATAACCAGTATCATGAAATTGGTACTGATTAGTTTTCTACCCTTTAAATAGTACTTTTGTTTGTTTTGTCCTTATGGAAGTGGATTTATATGTATGTATTGCTATTTGAATTTGTATTTGTATATGTTTCTTTTTTCCAGCATATTTTAAAAAATTACCTACTTACGACATGATGTGTGTAGCTATAGTTCATTTTCATTGCTATATTGTGTTCCATGGTATGAATATACCAGAAGTTGCCCTTTAAAAAAGAACAGGATGGATAACTAACCATCAAATCTCAGTGACATTCAGCAGTCTGCATGTATTTCTTGCTCATGTGTTGGTGGATAGGCCAGACAGCTCTGCTCATCTCAGCTGAGTTTGGAGCCAGCCCACGGGTTTGATCCACATCTGTTGCCATCGTCTCATTCTGGAACCAGCAGGCTACCCAGGGCACATCCTTCTGCTGGCAGAAGTTGCAGCTTCTCAGGGAGGGTGAACAGAAAGAAGGTGCTTTTTCAGGGCACACTGTCACTTCTGCCCACATTTCATTGGCAAAAACAAATCATATGAACACACCAGTATCAGTGAGGCAGGAACGTGTACTCCCCACGTGGAGATTGAGAAAAGAAGTGGATGCTTGCTTGCTGATCGGTAACCCAAGCTAACCTGTGGTCATTTTGGCTGTTTCCAGTTTATGACTATTTCAAGCAGTGCTGCTGCTGCGAACATTTTGATTATGTCTCCTGTTGCACATGTGTAAGAGTTCCCTTGGGGTACGTGCCTAGGAGCTGCGCTTCCTTCTGGGTTGTAGAGGGTGAGCACTTTCCACTTTACTAGGTAATAGTGAACGGTTTTTCTGGTGGTTGTACCTGTTTCTGTGCACAGTGGATCGGTGTTTGGTTATTGCATTGATCCATTGCTGCTTTTGGATTTTTGTGTATATGTAACATACAATTAAATAATTTTAGAAGTATGTCTAAAATGTTTTCAGTGAGCTCAGCTTCTTTTCCAGTGCTCAGACTCCACTAACCGTTTCAACTTGTGTTCACTTGGCAGATTTGGTGCAAATGCCAAAGTTGTGCATTTCCTAGGACGATTTAAACCGTGGAATTATACTTACGATCCTAAAACAAAAAGTGTCAAAAGTGAGTCCCACGATCCCAACACGACTCACCCAGAGTTCCTCAGCCTGTGGTGGGACATCTTCACTACCAGCGTTTTACCTCTGCTTCAGCAGTTTGGCCTCGTCAAAGATACCCACTCACATGTGAATGTGGTAGGTTCCTTTTTTTCTTTCAAGTAATTTAATGCTGTATTTTTAAAAACTTGGTGCACTAGTAGAAGTGGAGTATTTAGTGGTATTTTGAACAAAGATATAATTAAAACTTTGTGGAAAGAAAACAATGTCCATCTTAGAGGGGAGAAATATTACCAGCAAAGATAAAAGCAGAAGTAGATTTTGTAGCAGATTTCATTGGACCTGAAAATGTAAGAAAGGCTTTTTAGAAGTTTTTGTATATGTAAATATATATATCCATATTAGATATATAATATATCCATATTATAACTATAAAATTCATGACCCATTGTCCCAAGAAAAGATTTTAAGATGATTTCTGAAGTAGTGGTTTACAAAAAAAAAAAGTCCCATTTCATGTTTTAGAAACTGAAAAAGTTTAAATATACCTATTTATTTTTGCCACCTGCTTAGAAGAATGTGTTTCCAGTGAAAATTACAGTAACATGAACATAGAACAAATACTTTTCTAGGATTATTTTGATTTGCCATGTTATACTCCTATGGTTGTATAGGATCTTCAAAAATCTCTTTGTAAGAGGAAGATGGCATATTAACATTTACAGTTACAACCTACTTACCATCTTTTCTGACTTTAAAAGTCTTCCTCTGAGGTTTGTTCTTATGGAAGAATTGGAAGAATTTAACTTTTATGTTACATATTATGATATAAAGAATACAACTGAATGGGCGAATTGTAGTCAAGTCTAACAGATCGGTTAATTACCTGGCTATACTTATAAGAGAGTATAAGGTTATAAGAGATTCTTCTCTTTGCTATGGTATAGATTTAGCCACTTCACTTATTAGCACTTTTGCCAAAATATAAAAGGGAGAAAGGGAAAAATAACTAACACTCGTGTGCTTAACACTAATTGCTTTATGTGAATCATGAAATGATACTTACACAGTACTTCAAACATTGCCTGGGACATAGTAAATGCTTAAGAAAAGTTATCTATTCTTATTTAACCTTTGTAAGCACCCTTTCAAGTAAATATTATGGTCAGTTACACCTTTTTATATATTAAAATTAACTGAGGTTTAAAGAAGTTATGTAACTTCTCTTACGTATGTAACAGACTAGTCAGTAGCAGAATGGGACTCACATCCAGGCCTGAGAACCGTTACCCTTATGAACAGTATTGCGAGCAGAGGACTCTGGAAGAGGCTCCTATGACTCCTGTTGCAAGTGGAGGCAGAGGCAGAGCCAACCCAAGGGAAGGATTCATGTTGCCTCAGCTGTAATACAATCCCATGCGATCTACCCAAATACCTTGGAGTTCCAGGAGATTTAAATACATACATATATACTTATGCTTACACACCTACATAGCAACAGAAACAGATAATCAAACATTTTGTTCTACCATTTTCTCTGTTACAAGCAATACCTGAATGTATTCATTTGCCTTACTTTTTCTCTGCCAAGATTTCCAGTATCATCACACCTGAGAGCTTGATGAAGGATAACTGATGTTCTTTTGTGATACAATTGAAGTTAGTTGCCTACCTGTGTGTAACGAGAATCACATTTAACGTAGTGGAGGTTTGCTCCATTTCCTGCACTTTTGCTTTGTTCCTCCTGCAACCCAAGGACTGAGGGTTATGGACCAAGGGAAGGTGAAGATGGGAAATGAAAACTAATTAGAAACTAAGAAAATTGAATTAACAGAAGCTACAGGAATAGATACTTCTTGGTAATAAGCTTGACCAGGCAGATAAGATTGGCGTACAGTCTCCAACCGTTTAGCTTTCACTTTTACAGCGTGACAGCTGTGTGTGTGGTGTGGCTCTCTGCTTAGGTTTTTTCTGAAGCTTAGCCTATGAGGCATCATTTTGTTTAAGTTCTCAACCTTTCTGAGCCCACACAGATCAAGAGTTTATCGTGAGACTTGTGTTCCCTTGTCCATCCATCTTACGCTTTCTAATGAACTGTTTGCAGCTTTCAGACTTGGTCTATACACTGGCTTTCTCTTGTGGCTTCTGTAGAAAGGTATGCAGAACTTAAACATTAACCCTACCTAATTAATTTGTTCTCCCAATGTTTTCACCGAGTCAAGAAGTCTTCATTTTGTTAGGAAAAAAAATCATATGATCCTTGTAATTTGATGTCTTTTTGTTGTTGTTGTTCATTTTGTTTCACGTACTACTTTTCGGTTTTTGCTGTTTTGCATGATATTTCATCCTGGCTTTTCTCACCTTCTTCAGTTTATCACATTCTTCAAAACGGTCTGACTTTCAGCTCTAAAGGACTCTGGTTATTCTCTCCTTTCTAGGAAAGTGTCTCAGGAGCCGTGTCACAGCTGTCCCTTGGGGAGGTCCCGGCTGCCGCCCAGCCTTTTGTATCCTCAGAAGAACGGAAGGAGCGGTGGGAACAGGGCCAGGCTGATTACATGGGAGCAGATTCCTTTGACAACATCAAGAGGAAACTTGACACTTACCTCCAGTAGAAACACTGCCATTTTCCTGTGGACACATCCACTTCACAAGCACTTGTTTCTGATACTTAGTATCTAGAGCTGGGTTAAGAAAGGTCTGTTACAGTTGCTAGAAGCTTTCACTAAAATTCATCAGATGAGGGGTTTTTGCAGGACTGGTGAGAACTGGGCAAAAGTTGTTAAGCGGCAGTTCTGCTACATGAACAACAGTGTTCTGCTTTTTAACCTTAGGCTTATTCAACTAATGTTTCAGAAATTCTCAGTTATGCTGATTGCCAACATTTGTGGTAAGGGAAACTCAATCTTAAGCTGTTAAGATGGCTGTATCAATTCTTAAAATGTGCCAAGCCAGGCTCCAATCAGTCTCCCTTCAGAATGGGACGCGGCATCTGTCTCGCTTGCTTGTACCCTTCACTAGACCTGCGTTTTACAATTGCCCAGAGGCTGCAGAGCGATTGCAATAATGCTTTCAGATAAAGACAGCCTATAACAACACTGCTGAGTGATTCATGAACATATCAACAAATGGTGTTATCTATCCCATTTTATTCCTAGTCCTAATGTTCAGAGATGTTCACGAGTTTTCTACGTACAATCAGGCGGCATGCTGAAATGCTTTTGTTCAGTTCTGTATATCTGAAAACAGCAGTGTGTTCTCTGATGGTTACCTGCAGTGTCACCTTGTATGAAAAATAAAGATATATTGACATATCTTGGTTGTCTAATTAAATTAAGGACCCCCACTCCCCTCGAAGAAAAAGTATTAGGAAACTTCATAATTTGTAGAATTTGTGTTTTGAAAACCAGTGTAAAACTTGACACTGGAATATATGCTTTAAAAATTGGTTTCTAGATAATCTATATCTAGTGTTCTCCAGTGATGGTGATGGGTCTGATCGGCTAGATGGAGGAAAGGGAGATCAAACTTATCTAATGTGTCACCCACATTTCATCTCTGTACTAACTGGGTATGCAGATTTTAGAATATTGTAACCTTAAAGTCACCATAGGTTGATTGTCAGTCTCTAAACATACTCAATAATCTTTCAGGACTATTAGAATCAGCACTGGACCCAATGTCTTCTAGTGTTTTAATCCATGACTTAAAATGATAGAAGTGTAAATAAAGCGTATTTATTAAAGGTACAGATGATTCTAGGTTGCAATGATGGCAAGCTAGTGAAGGGTAGGATCTTAAAATGACCTTTTAAAACTAAAGTGAATAGTCAGAAATCATTCTCTTGAAGAAAATGAGAGAGAAAACCATGACAAGAAGAAACTTCAGGTTTAAATATCCAGCAGCTGCAATGGCTTTTACAGGCTAACCTTCACGGTCACCTTCCTTTATTTCCATGATAGCCTATTGGTTACACAGGTCTGCCCTATTCAATAAGCATGTGAGTGAATACCAGGGGTATGGAAATCTGGAGGCAAGAATGGATAGGGTATACCCTGGGCTACCAGCAAAGCTCAGGAAGAACCTGAGGATTCACCTAAAACTGTATAAACTATTAAATGATAAATGATTTCTGAAGATTAAAAAAGCTACAGTTATTTGGACTGGTGGAGAATGAGTTATGATCTTCAAGTACAGGAAGCACTACCAAAGATCTGAAGTGCCTTCACGTGTCTGGTGCTGTGGTGCAAAGACCCCTCAAGATACTCCTCGTCCAGAGATCTCAGCATTAATGGTATGAGCTAAACTCCTCCAGTGAGAATCCAGTGCATAGAGAATCTAGCTAAACAGAAATTAAATTCATTACAATGTAATTTGCAAGTCATACAAATGAGCCTTTAGTTCTGGACAGTCTATCTGTGTCTAATTTCAAAGTTCATTTCAACCCTGTGCTGCTTTCACAGTCTCAGTGGTCATAAAGATATGTCTGGTTTCAGGGGAAGTACTTGAGCTTACTGTAGGAATTACATCAAAGCATTTATTCAGTTATCTTAGTTTCACATCAAAGACAGTGTCAGCTGCCATACACATTTAAGACAGACAACTCAGTAATTCATTCAACAAGCACTTATTATAACACTGACCATATCACACATGTGACTGGCATTAGAAACATAGGACTGTACAAGACAGACACAGTTCCATACTCAGGGCATAGCTCTGAGGTGGCCAATGGGAGGTGAGGGGAAGGAGGAACATTCTCTTCAGAGGGAACTGTGCGAGCAAAGGCCCTGAAGCAGGTGAGAACTTAGTGGACATAAAGGCTTCGAAGACAAGATGGAGAGGTACAGAGTGGCTTCGTAGGCCAAGGTATGGGCTTTGATTTAATCTTAAATTTAATAGCTATCAACTGAAGTTTTATTAATGTAATTTATACTTAACATAGACACAAAAGTAAGCAGCATAGTATAAAGAACCCCCATCAACCCAGCTTCAACCAGTTGTTTCATCTGTATCCCCACTGACTCTTCCCTTACCAAACTATTTGGAAGCAAACCCCAGATAAAAAATTTCATGTGAAGTATTGCCATATATATCTTTAAAACATAAAGACTCCAGAAAATTATCACACAAAAAACATTTAATTCCAAATGTCCTCTATTTGTGTTTTCTTTCCTCTTTGATCTTACCAGGATCCAAGTTAAGGCTCACACAGTGCAACTGGTTGGTATGTCTGATTCAGTTGTTTCCTCCCCTCCTTTCTTGTTTCCTTGCAATTTACTTACTGAAGCAACTGGGTTTGTCCTGTATAGTCTCTCACAGTCTGCATTTTACTGATTGCAATTTGACATGTTTCTTTGTATTCTGTTATTTCTTGTAAACTGATCTAGAGGACTGACCCAATTAAAGTGTGATTTTTTTTTTTTTTTTTGGCAGTACTTTATAGGGCTGTTGGGTACTTCCAAGTCTCTGGTTGTCTTCTTATGATATGAACTGCCATTGATGATCGATGGCTGAATTATTAGGGGTTGCAAAATGGTGATACTCTCAGTTATTAGCTGAACCTCTTCCGTATACTTCCATTCAACAATAACTTGATTGTCCCGAGGTTAAGTTTCTATTAAAAAAAAAAAGCAGGGTAAATGCTTGATTATTTCCTTTCATTCACTAGTTAGTACATAAAATAAGGAATTGGTTCCCTAGCATCCTCCAGAGGTGGTTTTGTGGGGGTCTGTTCTAGTATCATGAATTAATGTATTTTAATATAGTTCGTTTCAATCCATTGCAGTCCTTACAGAGGGTCTGATCGTCTTACCTTTGTAACTAGTATTTTAAGAACATTGCTTCCGCAGCTTGTGGAAAATAGCTTAAATGAGGACAAGAGTTGCTGGAAAAGCAAGTTTGTTTGCTGTAGTGGTCCTGGGGAGAGACAGTGATGATCCAACATACCTTTCACCAGGGTGAATGCAGTGAAACTGGTGGATTGGCCGTGGAGAGAAAAAAGGAGGACTTGAGAACTAGAGGCTTGAGCAACTGAGTCTCCAACTTGGCTGTTCCTGAAAACACTGGAGACTTCATTGTAAGTAGTTTTGTGGACCTCATCACTGCAGATTCTGATTCACTAGGTCTTGGTTGAGGCCACAGTATCTCTACTCCAATTAACTATCAGACAGTAACTGGCCCAAATGACATTTGAGAACCACTTGATACATTAAAAAAGTATTTACACTAAATACAACAAGGAGTCATGTTTTAGCAAAGGTGTAGCAGTTGTTACATGGCAGGGGACTCAACTTCTGATTAGTAAAGGCTTCCCAGGAGACAGGCTCCGCTTCTTGAGTGACACAGGAAACATTACCATAAATAACATCTACAGATAAAATTCTATAGTGTTTACCTCTTTAGTGTCACTGGTATTTGGGGCCTTATTTTGTAACACTCCATCTGTACTGTAAGAGATCACAAGATTCAAAGACTTTTTTTTTTTTTAAACAATTGAGAAAAGATATCAAAGCATCAAACTGAGGGGGTGGCAGGGAGAATGAAAAAGTATCATCTGGTAACTTTTTTGTGTTTACTTACTCCCTTTTCTTCCCTATTTTTTACACAGCATAAGAGATAAAAGCTCTAAAGTGAAAAGACATACATAATTTATTTTAAATACTATTTAGTGAAGGCTATTAACTTTTGGAATAAGAAAGTGACAAATTTAGCATAGGAAAAAGCATATAATGTGCATAAAAAAGGCTGGGAAGTCACTCAGATTTCCTTCCCTGATCTTCCAAGATACACCTTTATTAAGGTGAAGTATTAACTTTGCCATGCAGAACTGCATAATTATATTGCAAAATGTTTTCCAGGGAGCCTAAAATACCAAGGGTCATTTAGTAAGATGTGTAAATAGACAACAGCTACTCAGACACAAGAACATACATTTGTGGAGGTGATCAATATAGCCTTATTTTTTTTAATCCCCTTGTAAACAGTGATGGGTATATAATAGCCTTTGACTATAAGACAAATTTAACCACACAAAGGTCAGAAACATGCCTTTGGAGATGAGCTCCATGCTTGATCAAGGTCTATGATTCACGCATATCGTGAATGTTTACCTTAATTCTTGCTTTTCCCTGTATCTGCAAGAAGCATATTAAGTGTCCTTCACTAAACAATTTATCACGAAATATTTACCATTATCAATATATTGATGATACCAGTGCAAAAATCTGTGTAAAAAACCTACAATGTACTATTAGGGAATAGCCCTTCCCTATCCTAACAAAAAGGGTAAATTGGTTTAAACATTCAGGAAGCTGTATCCTAGTTAATTTTATCTGCCTTTTTAATGAGCTAGAATGCTGAAAAGATGGCAAAACTTAGTGAAAATGTTCCTAAAACATTAGTCCCATTGCTGCTTTAGCAAATAGAGCATGTTTTAACAGTATATAATCTCTTTGATGACTTGTAATATTACATCTGATACATTAAATACCCTCTTAGAATAGTCTAAACTGGGTTTCAGATGTGCAAAGACATGCCCTAGAATTTGTTTTATCTACCAATCTAAGAAATCATTTTGACATTTGTCCTAAATGAAGTCCCAATGTAGCCTAGCTATTATAACTTGATTGAGGTTAATGTAGGTGTCCTGTTCCATGTACATTAAATTATATACATTATTACAGTTGTATTATTTTCATATAGAAATTAATTTTCATATTTAAAGGTAGAAATGGTTTAAATTTGTCAGAAAATTCTTGATCAGGAAGGTTGAGTAGGGAGCTGGAAAAGAGATTTTTTTGAATCCCATTTTAACCACTAAAAGATCTGACTGGGAAAAATATCTCATCTATCCCATCAAAAGCAGTAAATTGTTATGGCTTCAACGAGAAGACTGTTCTCCCTTATTACTACACAATAAATATGACTATATTAACATGGAAGAAAAAAACACTACATCTGCTTACTGAGTTTCTAATCAACAGTTTCCCCTTTGAAGTAGACATTACTGCAGGGAAGCATGTCAACCATCATTCACAGCTATCAGTATCTTTGGCTTTTTTTATTCAGAAGTATCACACAAATGAGGTACCAAATTACAGAATGTAGAACTTGTAAGGAAAGTCATTACATACAGACTGGTGAATTAAATGAAGGAAAGCTATTGTGTTAAATCTTTTGCAAGAATTTTAAAGTTAAAATAGTTGAAAACTTAAGGTTAAGCATTTGAATTCTTGTTAATAAACAAGAACATAAAATTTGTCCTGTTTTTAATGATTCTTCCTTCCAAATACTAATGAACAGAACTTTGGCAAGCACTAGAAATAAAATGAAGAAAAAATACACCAATGCCTTTGATATCCCCCAAGAGAAAACATACTCTGTGTGAATATAATTTTATTGGTACTCAGCAGTATTAAATATAAGATGATTATTTTCCTGATTATTTCCAATCCTGGAGCTGTAATTAAGGCAAAATCTACAATACAGAGTGTTTACCTAGTATACCACTACACATAGCTATCATCACAACTCTTTTTTTCCTGGCAGACGGGGACATAAAAGTAATTGAAACCAATGTTTAAGAAGATCAAGATATTTAACATAAAGTTTAAAAATATATACACTGATTTCTAAACAAGAAAGTTAACTAGTTAAATTGAAACTGAGTAAAATTTTAAAAGGGCAGGAATATGAGTCAATTATTCTCACTCATTGTTTTTTAATGTACTGTCAATAAAAATTAAATAATTATATAATATAGACATCTTAACAGAAGTGTATGATTTATAAAGATTAAATGTTCTTTAAAGAAAAAGTACTCATTAAAATTATGGCACCAAGGAAGCTAATAATTTTTAAAACTTTTATTGATTTTAAATTTAAAACAAAATGCAGTTTGAACCACAAGTGGGGATACAATGCTTTAAAGATATTTCTAAAGTTATTACTCTACATAATGAAACAGAGTTAACAGCATAAACGTGAACTTTTCATTCCAGTGGTTTACATATTTTCCTAGGATGAATTTGTTGTTTTTTATTTAAAACCGTTTAATAGAACTGTACAAAAACAGAATGATATTGTTTTAAATGACTTGCCAAATTTATCATTATGAATGTGTTTCAAAACACAAGTCTATAAATGTCTGGGTAAGGAAGCAGCAAAGTCTTCACCTTTACAGTGAGTTTGCAAGGTTTTGCCTTTGTAAACAAAAGTAGATGGTGTTTTTTGCTGCAAACTCTTTTTACACTTAATCTCACTGCAGTATTTATATATAGAGAACCCACATACTATACTTTGTGAGATTCTGATCAACCTGATTTTTTGTGTAATGCTAGTCCTACAAGGTAAAGAACTTCCCTACTGCTCCTTATGCTAGTGGACCAACTTCAAGTTATTACGCTACTCTCATCTCTGCAGAAAGGTCTGTTGGTCCCTTCCCTCAGCCCTCTGCCTCACCTGCTGCCGGAGAGAAAAGGGACTGGGAAGATTCTTGCTGCCTAATCCACTGTTCCCTTGGAGCAAGGTACAGGGCACAGAGAGGGAAGGATTTAGCTGCTGATAGATTTAGCACATATCTTAAGATGTGTGTCCTAGAATACAACCCTGCCTCCAATCTCCTCTTATCTTTCAGTGAAGTCACTTCTAACACTGTAAGTATAAAATACAAGGTGTTAAATCTGTATCTTCAAACATGACACTTCTCCTATTAAGTAACTAATTTCTTCTTTCAAGTTAAAAGTTTCCCTTAAGGAGAAAAGCCACTGACTACCTAACCTGATCGCTAAATTTATAGCTTGTTTTAAATGTGACTGAAATAGTCATTCAGAATTCTGTGGCAACTACTGTGCGTTTGATTATTAACAAAAAGTAGGAACAAGATGACTAGTTCTATAGATAGGTGTAAGGATGAATTACTGAAGTTCCAAAATCAAATTCTGATTCTAAACACAATAGCAAAGAAAATTTCCATTCAGAGATTAAGATGTCTTTAAGAGTTGAAACAATTTTGGAGGTCATCCAGACCAACTTCCATCCCAATTATCATGACTCACATATAGTAGTCTTCTGAATTATAAAAATTTATAAAGTTATTTCTTAAAAGCTACATAAATAAAAATTATCTATATATAGAAATACCTCTTCAGCAATTCCATAATTTAAATATTCAAATCAAATTGGGAGAAGCTGTTCCTTCTAACCCTACAGACTGTATTTACACACTAACACACTGAGTTACATTTAAACAAAGAACACCACCTGGCTAAAATGGAGAAAACAGCGCTCTAACACAGTCCCTAATTTTTTTATGAACACAAAATTGCAAGTCACTTATATGAATTTTAGCTCAATGAAACTGTAAAAAAAAAAAAAAAAAAAAAAAAAATCCACAAAAAAACCCCAAGAACAAAACAAAAAAACCCACAAACCCAAGTAACTTGCTATAACCTGGACTTTGGTCTCTCATTTAAGGTTCTGGAATGCAAATACGGTTTTTCGTGGTCCAATAAAATCAATTACCTGTACAGTCTGTACACATATTAGTTATCTACAAGGACTGTGAATCCACTGCATCACAAATGGAAGGCTCTGATGAATAACCAAATGTGTCCAACACAGAAAATAACTTTTATTTGGTCAAAAGTATAAAAGGTTTGACCTTAATCTGAAATATGAAAAAGCTGAGTACTTGGAAGATATATGAAAATACTCAGCATAGAAACTATGAAAACTTGAATAACAAACTAACTTTTTTTTCTCAAAAAATTGTTTTAGGCCACAGTATGTAACAGAACTTATTGCTATTTGAAACATCATTAAAAATAGGTTCATATATAGAAGCAGACTATGTATCAGTAATACCTCTTCACTAATATAAAACGATATGCCCCTTTTAGGAGACGTAAGACATACTCTAGATCTCATTTCTAAAACTGTATTTTTCTCATTTCCAAAAATTCTGAATGTATCTGATCACACTGACCTTACCTAAATCCCACAAATTATAAATCAATCAAAGTTTTGATTTCATTAATTTTAGCTTGTTTCATGTCACTAGCATTTGTTTTTTTAGTTCCAAAGGCTCCAGCTGCAAGTTCTCTCTTTGTGTTTTGTATTTTCAGCATATTTTCTTCAACAGAGTCCTTCACAATGAACTTTAAAAAAAAAAAAAAAGTTAAATTGGTTAAATACTTTTTAGGTCACAATACTTAAACTCTTCAATGTAAAAAAAAACTGAGACATGATGAAAATGATGCTCTGCTTATAAAGGAATCTGCTTTACGGTATTCTGTAGCTTTCAAAAACTGTCAATAATAATCTATCAGAAGCAGTTTAGCTCTTCTTTTTCCCTCAGTACACAGTGAGAATATTTAGAACCTGATATAATAACTAGAGATGAGCACCGCTTTCCCTTATCATTCAATACAGTTTTCCTGTATAAAGAATATAGCTGTAAGGACGTAAGTTACATATTACAAGCTCATCATCAGATAAGAACAGCACTCAAAAACCAAACTTTATAGGCAATTGTGTAGCTGGAATATTAGCAAAGTAAATTTAGCATTATATTTAAAAAGCCAAATGAGATTTTCACAGATATCCAAGAATAAGGCTTCATCTGGTATAATTCATAAGGTTAAAAATTAAAGATAAAAAGAAGATCATCTAAATAGATGCTAAAGAAGCATTTCATAAAACTCAACATTTATTGCTGATAAAAACCCTGACTAAAAAATCTTAATTAATCAAGAAATAAATATCAACTTGATTAAGGGCATCTACTAGAAACTTACCAAGAACAACATACTTAATGTAAAACAATACAAGTATCCCCAACACAGACAGGAGTAAATCAAGAATGATTACTGTCACTACCCTTCAACACTGTACAGGGGGCTGGGCCAAGATGGTGAAGCAGCAGGATACGCCTAGCTTACCCTCTTCCATGAATACAGCAAAATTCACACAGAATACCTACTGAACTTTGGCAGAGTATCTCTTACATTGGAAATACAAGGAAGTCCTCACAAAACTGATAGAGGAAAAAGAAAAAGGAAATCGGTGCGGGACCTGTCCCCTGGGGAGGGAGCAGCAAAGGAGGAAAAGTGCCCTCCCTCTGGGAAGCCACCTCTTCAGCGAGGAGGTCAGTGGGGACAAAGAGGGAGCTTCCAAGGCTCAGAGGAGAAAGCAGCAGGCGCTCAGCAGACAGAACTGAGAGAAAACAGCACAGAGGGTCCCTGCGATCCCTAGCCTGAGATGGCGTTGGCAGGAGCAGGCTGGCCAGGCTACAGGAGAACTGGCTTCAGTGGTCGAGCCCAGGGAGAGGACTGGGGCTGACTGAGGCAGCCTCGGGGGGCTGGAGTGTGGTGCAGGCTGAGGCTGGGAGTGTGTGCAGAACAGAACACCCCATAAAAAGCACCACTGCTGGTGTGCACAGTGGAGAGGGGCACACCACAGCCCAGCCACAGCAGACATCTCCACCAGCTCAGAGGGTGTTTGCTCAGCACCACTGTTGGTGCACATTCTCCTGAAGAGAGAGGCGGGATTCAGACACAGCCATCTTCTAGCCATCTTCTTGGTTTGCTATGGAGGGGCACAATCACTGCTGTGTGACTCCTGGTGGAGGCAGGGCCAAAACCTGAATCCACACCCAAGGGTCCTGCAACTTCACAAGCAGGACTGAAATTTGATTCTAGCCCCTGGCAGAGGTGGCAGATTTGCTCCGCTGAGCAAATCTGCCTCTGTGGACCTGCGCCTCTAAGGTGAACAAGCCAAGTTCTGGCACACCGCAGGGGAGGGTTTGGTGTGAACAGTGGGCCTGTGTATCATATGCAGATTCAGGGCTGGAGTCTGGTGCACTACGGTGGGTCCTAGTGCCTGATGTTGGCAGATCTACACCGGCGGCTCTGCAGGTGCAGAACCTGGACAAACACGAGTGGGTTGCCAATATTCCCAAGGCTGAGGCAGGGACAAGGGCAGTGTCAACAAAGTGTACTTTGTAAGCCCACATAACAAGTGTCAGACAACACCACAGAGGGCACTCCCCAGTGGACATCTCCTACAGAGGAATACTCAGTGGCTCCTCTTCTAACAGAAGCACTCCAGTCCCACATACCACACAGCACAGCTCAGATTCCAACAACAGCGGAGCAAAACCAGTCCCTATCTGGGCTGTGACAACCACAGAGCAACGAAGAGGACCTGGCTTAACAAACAGGGTAGGCTCTGGTCACCACACCACCAAACATGCCCTCAATCAAGGTGAAAACAGCCAGCACACATGGAGGAAAGATGGCAACCATCCATAGTAAAAACAGCCCTCATGACAAAATTATTAGATGCACAGTCTACATAGGAATGCTCACACTTAAAAAACAAATAAATGAAACAGCCCTTCAAGACCACAGTAGATAACTTACTCCTAAATTCACAGTCAAAGAAATATGAGTAAAATGAAGAAGTATAGGAATCACTTCCAATTAAAAGAACAAGAGAAGTCCCCTGAAAGAATAAACAATGAAATAGACCAAGAGAGCCTACTATATCATGACTTCAAGAAGGTGATGAAAGCACTGAAGGAAATAAGAGACTACCAACAGAAATGCAGAATACTAAAGAAACCAAACAGAAACTATAAAGAGAATCCAATTAATCAGAAAACTCAACTGCTGAGATAAAAGCTGAGCTAAAGGCAGTCAAAAGCAGACTAAATAATACAGAAGAACAAATAAATGATTTAGAAGACAGGATAACAGAAATCACTCAATTAGAATAGCAAGCAGAAAATCAAATGAAAATCGATGAAAGCAATATAAGAGACCTATGGGATAATATAAAGTGTGTCAATCTATGCATAATAGGGGTCCCAAAAGGAGAAGCAAGAGACAGGGAGATCGAAAACGTATTTGAAGAAATCATGACTAAAAACTTCCCAAATCTAAAGAAGGAAACAGATATCCAAGTATAGGAAGTACAGAGGGTCCCAAACAAGATGAACCCAAACAGAACTACACCAAGACATATAATTAAGATGGCTGCAGTTAAAGAAAAGATTCTAAAGGCAGCAAAAGAAAAACAAAGTTAGTTAAAAGGGGACCCCCATAAGGCTTTCAGCTGATTTATCTGCACAAACACTGCTGGCCAGAAGGGAGAAGCAAGATATATTCAAAGTCCTGAATGAGAAAAATCTGCAATCCAAGGTACTCTACCCACCAAGACTATCCTTTAGAATAGAAGGAGAGATAAAGAATTTCACAGACAAGCAAAAACTAAAAGAACTCAGCAATGCTAAACCTATCCCAAAAGAAATACTGAAAAGTCTTGTCTAAATAGAAAATAAGCAGAGAAGCTACAGAAAAAAGAAAATCATAACTGGAAATGCAGTAACTACAATGAGCTGCAAGAGAATAAACAAGATATAAAAGAGGACATCAAAACATAAAATGTGGTAGAGGGGAGCAAGAAAATGTAGATTTTTCTCTTCGTTCTTCTTAGGATGTGTTTGAGCCTATATGACTATCAGTCTAAAGCAAACGGATATAGTTAATGAGTTAACATACTTGTAAAACAGGGAAACCACAAATTAAAAGCAATACAATAGAGTCACAAAAATCAAAAATAAACCAAGCTAATACAAAAGAAAATTACTGGGGGAGGGTATAGCTCAGTGGTAGAGCGTGTGCTTAGCATGCACGAGGTCCTGGGTTCAACCCCCTACTATCTCCATTAAAAAAAAAAACCTAATTACCACTCCCCAAAATTAAATTTAAAAAGTAAACAAACAAACAAACAAGCAAAAAAACATAAAAAGAAAAAAGGAAAGAAAGGAACAAAGAAAAAATACCAAATCAATTGGAAAACAAAGATTAAAATGGCAATAAACACACATCTATCAACAATTACCATAAATGTCAATGGACTAAGTGCTCCAATCAAAAGACACAGAATGGCAGATTGGATAATAAAACAAGAGCCTCCAATATGCTGCCTACAAGAGACCCATGTTAGAGCAAAGGACATACATAGACTGAAAGTAAGAGGATACAAAAAGATATTTCATGGAAATGACAAGAAAGCGAGGATAGCAATACTCATATCACACAAAACAGACTTTAAAACAAAGGCCATAAAGAAAGACACTATATAATGATGAAAGGAGCAATAAAACAGGATATTATAGTAATTAACATATATGCACCCAATGTAGAAGCATCTAGATATATAAAATAAATAGACATAAAGAGAGAAACTGATGGGAACACAATAGTAGGAGACTTTAACACCCCACTAACATCATTGGACACATCTTCCAGACAGAAAATCAATAAGGCAATGGAGATACTAAATGACACAATAGAACAGCTGGACTTAATTGATATTTTTAGCACATTACATCCCCCCAAAACAGAATATAAGCCGATAGACCACAACTCAGACACAAAAGAAGCCTCAACAAATTTAAGAGGATAGAAATTATTCTGAGCATCTTTTCTGACCACAATGGCATGAAACTAGAAATCAACCATAGGGGGAAAATGAGGAAAAAACGACTGCATGGAGCCTAAACAACATGTTACTTAAAAAAACCAATGGGTCAATGATGAAATCAAAGAAGAAATAAAAAAATACCCGAGACAAATGATAATGAAAACACAACCACACAAGATCTATGGGATCCAGCAAAAGCAGTCCTAAGAGGTAAGTTGACAGCAATACAAGCCTTCCTCAAAAAACAAGAACAATCTCAAATAAACAACCTAACCTACCACCTTAAAGAGTTAGAAAAAGAAGAACAAATAAAACTTAAAAGTCAGCAGAAGAAAAGAAATAATAAAGATCAGGGAGGAAGAAAACAGATTTTAAAAAATAGAAACAAATCAATCAAATCAAGAGCTGTTTTGAAAGAGTAAACAAAATCAACAAACCTCTCGCAAGGCTGAGAGAGAGGAAACAGATAAAGTAAGAAAGGAAAGTGGAGAAATTACACCAACACCACAGAAATACAAAAAACCAGAAAAGAATATTATGAACAACTGTACGGCAACAAATTGGACAACCTAGAAGAAATGGACAAATTTCTAGAAACATACAGTCCACCAAGACTCAATCAAGAAGAAACAGATCACTTGAACAGACCAATCACTAGACGTGAAATAGAATCAGCAAACAAAACCTAACTGCAAACAAAAGGCCAGGACCAGATGGTTTCACTGGGGAATTCTACCAAACATACAAAGAAGAACTCACACTGATCCTTCTCAAACTCTTTCATTCTACGAAGCCACCATTACCCTGACAACAAAACGAAAGACACTAGCATAAAATAAAATTGCAGGCCATTATCACTGATGAACATAGATGTAAAAATCCTTATTAGCAAACAGAATCGAACAACACATAAAAAAGATCATACACCATAATCAAGTTGGACTCATCCCAGGGACACAAAGATGGTTCAACATATGCAAATCAATCAATGTGATACACCAAATCAACAAAAGAAAGGACAAAAATCACATGATCATCTCAACATATGCAGAAAAAGCATTTGATAAAATTCAACACCTATTTATAATAAAAACTCTTACCAAAGTGGGTATAGAGGGGACATACCTAAACAAAATAAAAGCTGTTTACAACAAACCCACAGCCAGCATAATACTCAACGATGAAAAACTGAAAGCCTTTCCACTAAAATCTGGAACAAGACGAGGAAGGCCATTTTCACCACTTCTATTCAACATAGTTTTACAAGTCCTAACCACAGCAATCAGGCAAGGAAAAGAAATAAAAGGGTTCCAAAGTGGAAGAGAAGAAGTAAAATTATCACTATATGTGGATATGATACTATATACAGAAAACCCTAAAAGCTTCACACAAAAACTACTAGAGCTGATAAAGGAATCTGGCAAGGTGGCAGGATACAAGATTAACATACTGAAATCAGTTGCGTTTCTTTATACTAAACAATGAAATATCAGAAAAGAAAAGTAAAGAAACAATCCCTTTTAAAAATTGCATCCAAAAAAAAAAAAAAAAAGTTAGGAATAAATCTTACCAAGAAGGTGAAAGACTTATACATGGAGAACTGCAAAACACTGATTAAGGAAATTAAAGATAACTTAAAGAAACGGAAAGGTATCTCATGCTCTACAATTAGAAGAATTAATATTGTTAAAATGGCCATACTGCCCAAAGCAATCTACAGATTTAATGTGATCCCTATCAAATTACCCAGGACATTTTCCACAGAACTAGAACAAATAATCCTAAAATTTATATAGAATCACAAAAGACCCAGGCATGACAAAGTAATACTGAAGGAAAAGAATGAAGCTGGAGGAATAACCCTCCCAGACTTCAGATAATACTACAGAGCTACAGTAATCAAAACAGTGTGATACTGGCACAAACAGCCGTATGGATCAATAGAACAGAACAGAGAGCCCAGAAATAAATGCAGACTTACCATCAATTAATCTTCAACAAAGGAGGCAAGAATATACAATGGAGAAAAGACAGTTTCTTCAGCAAGTGGTGTTGGGAAAACTGGACAGCCACATGTAAATCAATGAAGTTATAACAGTCCCTCACACCATACAGAAAAATATGCTCAAAATAGCTTAAAGACTTAAATATAAAGCAAGACACTAATACACCTAGAAGAAAAGATAGGCAAAACATCTGACATAAAATCTTAGCAATGTTCTCCTAGGGCAGTCTACCCAGGCAATAGAAATAAAAGCATAACTAAACAAATGGACCTAATTAAACTTAAAAGCTGTTGCACAGCAAAGGAAACTGTAAGTAAAACAAAAAGACAACCTACGGAATGGGAGAAAGTATTTGCAAATCATGAGACTGATAAGAGCTTAATATCCAGAATATACAAATAGCTCATATAGCTTAATAACAAAAAAACAAACAACCCAATCCAAAAATGGGCAAAAGACCTAAATAGTCATTTCTCCAAAGAAGACATACATATAGCCAACAGGTACATGAACAGATGTTCAATATCGCTAATTATTAGAGAAACACAAATCAAAACTACAATGAGGTATTACCTCACACCACTCAGAACAGCCATTATTAAAAAGTCTATGAATAATCAATGCCGGAGAGGGTGTGGAGAAAAAGGAACACTCCTACATCATTGGTGGAAATGTAAACTGGTACAGCCACTTGGAGAATAGTATGGATGTTCCTTAAAAAATAAAAAGTTACCATATGATCCAGCAATCCCACTCCTGGGCATGTATCTGGAGAAAATTCAATTTGAAAATATACGTACACCCCAATGTTCACAGCAGCACTATTTATAATAACCAGGACATAGAAATAACCTAAACGTCCATCAATAATAGATGAATGGATAAAGATATGTGTGTGTGTGTGTGAGTGTGTGAGTATACATACATATATACACACATGTGTATATATATGCATGTATAATGGAATAGTATTCAGCCATAGAAAAGAATGAAATGCCATTTGGATGGACCTAGTGATTATCATATTAAGTGAAGTCAAAGAGAAATATATGATATTAGTTATATGTGGAACCTAAATAAATGATACAAATGAACTTATTTACAAAGCAGAGATAAACTCACAGACAGAAAAGAAACTTAGAGAAGGGTGGGGATAAATCAGGAGTTTGGGATTAACATATTACTATACTACTATATATAAAATAAACAACAGATACCTACTGTATAGCACAGGGAACTATATTTAATATAATAACCTATAATGGGAAAGAACATGAAAAAGAATGTGTGCGTGTGTATATATATATATATATGAATCACTTTGCTGTACATCTGAAACTAAAACAGTGTAAATCAACTATTTTAAATAAAATTTTTTAAAAGTAAAATTAAAAAATTTAAGAAAACCCAGTTGAGATGGTAAATATTGTATTATGTATATTTTACCATGATGGAGAAAAAAAGAATAGGTTTGATCTGTATGTTCTTATATGGTAGTCTCCAACATATACAGTTAAGGGGGATAAAAAAAAAGTCTGCAAAATAATAAAGTATGATCCCATTTACCTGAAAAGAAATTTTTGAAATTTACACACAGATGTTAAGTATGAATGTATATAAACACAGAGAAAGAAACTCTGAATGCCATATGTTAAACTATTGATGGTGGTTTCCTTCTAAAAAGCAGATCTTAATATTTTGCTCTGCATAATTCTATTTCAATCTTCTACAATAATATATTAATGCAGTATTTATATAATTTTAAAAACCGTATCAACCTAATTTTAAAATAGATGTCTTAAAAACTCACTTTTGTGATGATAACTTCTTGCTTCTGGCCAAGTCTATGGCATCTGTCAAAGCACTGATCTTCAGCCGCTGGATTCCAGGCCTAATAAGAACACGAGCTGCATTATTACCACCCTGATCTGTGAGTGTTCTGTGCATATTCTTTTGTTGCAGTATTATTCATTCACCTTTTATTGACTGAAATCCTTCTGAATGAATTCAGACACTGACATTATAAATGCTCTGGGGAAAAACATCCACACATCCCCTCAGCCTCCTCCAATCACTACTATGACAGGCAGATATTCTCTCTCCACTGTCATTTCACTCCACCACTTCCTAGTATCTAATACAGGGCCTGATACAACACGCCATATAAATGGTTGTTGATTAATCAAATAATATCTTTCTGCCTTCCCCCCCCCCATTTTAAAGTCAAACTATGTATGTTTAACAGAGAAAAACAAATTTACACATCCTCTTAAGTGACTTAATTTACATTAGAAAAGATTGGTAACCAGGTCCATTTATGAAAAAGTTTTCTCCTTTTTGATGGTCTTTGGTACTTTTTCTTTCATGTTCCTCCATTCATTATGTAACAGCACAAGATTTCAGAAGTAATCAAAAGTCCCCAAAATTATTTAAGACTTCATTGACACAATTTTCAGTATCTATATTTGAAATCAGTATGACTTCAAAATTGAACTAAAAAAGTAACATTAACTAATTAACATAGGCATTATCATCGGGACTGTATTAAGGTGAAGAATAAAACAATGAAGCAATGAAAAGGGAAGAATAAGCAAAAGGATATAGAGCTCTTCGGTCTAGAAAGATAGGAGTCAAGTGGTTTTGAAATATTATCATGAACTGTCAGGGTAGAGATCATTAAAAGTTAAATTAAACTATTGAGTGATTCTTGAAGCTAAAGACAGGATGTTTTGAAGAAAAGGAACATTTATACAGCAAAGTACCACCTGAAAATAGAAACAAAATCATAAATGCATATGTAGATGGAACAAGTGTATAGTATGACTTAGGCAGTTATCTTCTGTTTAAAGTTCCCTTGAGAGTTAAGAGAAAAGCAGATTTTACTATTAACTTGCTCTAATTTGGTTGTGGGATTGTTTTTCAGTATAGAACTTAGATTTAAAAGACTTATTTCGGTTATGATTTTCTAAAACTAACAGTCATATTCTGTGAGTATTTTTTATTTTACGATTGGACATATTTTGAAACCATTATACCAAGAGCTCAGATACAATGTTCCTTTCTGTTGTCTGTATTCAGTCTAGGAACCTTATGGTGAGCTGGCAATACATATCAAGTATGACTAGATGTATAAAACAACTTATTTCATGATAATATAAAATTGATAGCTCCCATTCTCACATACAGTGATAAAGAAAGCAATAGCTTTATCAAAAACTCATAATTGAACATCAAAATACACCCTAACTTTTATATAATATTCCATGAAGAGGTAAAATATTTTCACGAGCATTTTATTTTACTGAATATTTTCTTTCTAGGGCCTGGATTTTCTTTTTAAGTTAGAAGCAACATGTCAAAGATTGAAATGTTCAATGAAAAATGATCAACTTACTATGAAATTGCTAAAACATTCTGTTTTCTGAAAGTGTAACTGTTAAAGAGTTTAATCTCTGATCAACCTTATAACACTAATTAAATTACTGTTTTTGGTATTAACAACCTCTTCCTTATCAAGTACTAAGATTTTAACCAAAGGAAAAAAAAATTGGGGAATCTGTTTCAAAAATCAGCTTCTAGGATTATCATCAGGTTAGCTAACAGGTAACTTAATCTGTAGTTCCAATGAATATTTTTTATAACAATCGTAAACTAAAACTCTAGCAAAGATTTAAAACTTCATCCATAGAACTGAGACAAGAAAATACGACAGACCACCGCTACCCTCGTGGCATTAACATGAAAGCCATGAATGCCTAAGCATGGCTCTGGTTGTAGTATTACCAGAAAGGTTACCCTCAGGTGAGGAAAAAAAGCTCTGGTAACAGGTAAATGCTTCAACTGGATAGCTTTAAGCAGAATAACTCAAAATTCGTATCTTAGTAAAATTTCTTTATATTATGAATTTTCTGAGTTTCAGACAAGCTAAAACCACAAATCTTAGATCTGTGAATGCACAGAAATAGCATAGGGCTGCCTCTAGCTCAGACAGTACCCAGTGCAAATTAGAAACTGAATTAGTTCAGATTGCTTCCAGTCCAAAAAGCCCCTTTGTGCAATTAGGAGAAAAAGTGCTCCTATGTGGATTGCAGCTCTAAGTCACACAGTTTGGTGCATCAAGTTTAGAGTGAATTCTAGCTCCCATTCTACCCTAGACCTGTATTGCACACAGCAATTGCATTGCATTAGACACTAAAATTTACCCAAAACATTCCATTAATGGTATTTGTTTATAAAAATGTGATGCTGAACCACCTGCACCTAAATCACCTATGGTCTATATAAAAATGCAGCTTCCTATGTCTCATCAAAGAACTCCTAAGTCTGAGGACAGAGGTCAGAAATTGCATTTACCTAATTCTTATGCACATTAAAGCTTGAGACCATTAGCACCATGATGGTGGCTACTTTGTCTATCTTGTTTATAGCCAGATTCCTAGTGCCTGTGAAATTCCCTGACACAAAGCAGGATCTCATTATTCACTAGCTGAGCCAATGAAAACAGTTCCCTAAGGCATTAGAGTTCACAGAAATTTATTCTGTATGTAGAACGGAAAAGCACGGCACAATACTTATAAACATGGACTCTAATCCTGGTTTGTATATTACTAGCTCTGTGATGAGGCAAGTAATTTCACTTCTCTATGTTTCAGTTTCCTCACCTGAAAAATGAGGATAGTAACAAGATCTACTTTACAGAGATGCTGTGAGAATTTCAGTTGATATATGTAAAGCACTTACGAGAGCCCTCCATTTTTAATGAGATTATCTACCTCTCAAGTTTGCCTCAGAATTTTCACAATCAGTTATAATTATAAACGCACTTAACATATAGTTTTTGGTTTGTTTTTTTTTTTTTTTTTTTTTTTAAGAAGTAGTAACATACCAAAAAGTCTACAGAACTACTTACTGGATCCATTAAAAACACTCGAGAAGCTGCAGAAAGATTCAAACCAACTCCACCTGCTTTTAAGGATAGAAGCATTATAGTTGGAGATCCAGCTTCAGTGTTTTGAAAACACTGAATTGATTCCACTCTTTTCTTTTGGGCCATGGAACCATCCAAACGAGTAAATACAAATCCAGAAGCTCTAATGGAGGGGACAAAAGAGACAAGGAATACTTAGCTACACTATAAAGACATGTTAAGTAATTTTAAATCTTTTCATTCAACCAATTACTTCACTTTTCTATTCTGAAACAAGTATTTACCAATCATCTATTAATATGTCAAGCTCTGAGTCAACTTTTTCCCTATAAATTCAGCACTTTACCATTAGAATCCTAAGTTCCTAGGAATATTCTTTATTGTGACTGACTTATTTTAGATAGATGAAATGAATAAAACTGGTAAAACAAAATTTTTTTGGTTTAATCCAATGGTTTAATGCAAATTAAAACATTTATATAAAATCCCTTTGCTCAAAGTGAGAACCACTGTTGAACTCACCTGAGTGGTGTTTCTATTAAAGACAGGAATGTTGTAAACTGAGAAACAACTAAACTTTTTATGTTGGGGTTCTTCTTTCTTAAGTCAATCAATGCATGCATTAGAGCATTAATCTGAAAAAAATTAGAATACCCATTAAATTCCATTTTGAATTGGAAGAGAAAGGTCCTGCCATATTACCTCCCTACAATGCAAAAGACCACTAATTTTTTTTTAAAATTTAAGACTAAAAGAATATTATCATATGTGAACCCTCCCTTTCTCTTTCCTCTCAAATTCACTACTAGAAATAAACATAAAGCCAGTAACCACCAACAGAGTATAATACTCACAATTACATGACTGGAAGCAAAATTATTATTTCTAAATATGGTATTTCTTTATATAAATGTAAAGCAAATACTCAAATATTTGTGCATGTGTGTTTTACCTTTGAACTGGATGTCCATTCCATATTAGACTTTTTCTCAGTGTCACATGCCAATTCTTCTGGAGGACATTCTAATAAATTGTCTCCATGTATATCATTTCTGCATAAAGGGCATTTAGCATGTGGCTATAGAAGAAAAAACAAAGTATGAGTGATACTTAACAAAGGAATAGAAATATACATTTGTCTAAAATTTTTATAGAGCATGGTAAGTTCTGTATCCCTAATACCCAGCATTTTATTTAAACTTTTATTAGATTCATCCATTTAAGATAAATCTATACAGGCAGATATAATGTTCTAATGTGGTAAGTGGGATGAGTAAAAAAGAGGAAAAGTATGCGATCTTGGCTAGCAGTAAGAGCCTGAAACAATAAATATTATACTATTTGCAGGCATGTAAAGAAACCATGAACCATGAATAAAAGTTTCTTGACTCTAACTACAATGTATTAGTTGGAACTATTCTTTAGAAGCAAAAAAACCCCAAAAAAACAAAAAAACAAAAAACTTTTCAATAGCTTATAAAGCGAGTCTAGATCTGTTCAATCCTATCAGGTTCATTCAAAGCAATTATCCATTGTGCCCATTTTGTATCAAGGCATACTAATAAGATTATCTCTAAAATAACTACATACCAAATACCATTACAATAAAAAAGATTCTGAAACTAAAACAGAATCAGCATAGTTAGAAGTCAGCATAGTAGGAGGAGGGAGAGAGTAATGATTGGGAGGGAACACAGGAAGATCTAAGTAGTAGTTACATGGATATGATTACTTCATAATTCACTGAGCTGAACAATCATGATGTGTACTTTTCCCTATAAGTACATCTCAATAAAAATGTTTAAAAAAATTATACCTCAGAAGGAGGAATAATCCTTAAAGGATTATTCCACTTTACATGAGTCTAGACCTACCTAGATACAGTTTGATAGCTAACAGCCACAAGCAGCCAGTAAGCCACTGAAATGTGGCAAAGCCAAATTGAGATGTGTTGTAAGTATACAATACCACCAATTTTAGAACACTTAAGTTTAAAAAAAATCATGTAAAGTATCTCAACAATTTTTACATTTTAGATAAATAAAAATGTATTGTAAGAATTAACTTCGTTTTATTAGAAAATTTTAAATTATCTTTGTTTCACAGTATCAATCTATTTCTTAGAGATGATCTAAAGAGTTAGTGAAACTAGAATACTGACTCTGAAACATACCTCCAAAAGCACGTCTTTTTATGTTAAAAGGGCTTAAATATAAGAAATATATCAACTATTAAAACACATAATTAACTATAAAAGGTGTATTAGTAAATCCAAGTACAAAACTCTTCATAGTCTGCTAGACTTGGGTCTCCATTACACTCAACACTAGAACACTACTCCATCAAACACTGTATCTGTACTGAGCATAAAACTAACCTGTTCATTCTGAATGACTTGGCAAATACAGGGTTTACAAAAGACATGTGCACAATATGTTATGACAGGAACTGTTAAAGAATCCAAGCAAATTGCACATTCCTCATCGGAACCTGAGCTCAGAATTAACTTCATCTTCCTTATTAATGTCTTCCGTAGTTCTTCAGGTGTATCATTTCCTAGAGAAAAGGCTGAAAAATTAATTTCAGAGCAAGACTTGTAATATGACTAGACAAGTTGTTAATCTTTCTTATATAGGAAAAAGTTTTGCTTAGGTAGTCTTTAGTCTTTTTTTTTTTAACCATAGGCAAAAAGCATGACTTAAATCTGAAATTTTAAGAAAAATCCAGAAGCTAAAATAGTAGTGAACCCACTTAACATACATTACACAGAAGCATCATTATAACAGTCTGCAGGTAACACAGAATAAAAGGCTGACCCAATCTGATCTTTCATCTATCACTGGAAATCCTGAAAGACCTCATTAATATTCCATTTCATTGTTAAGAGATTCTTGAGTACATTTCTAGTTGAGTCCTATACTAAAAACAATGTCCACTTGACAAATAAACTAAATTTAGGCCATATGAAAGGTTTCTCATTCTGATTTAAATATCTCTAATAATATGATGTGTAAACCAATTGCATATACCTACCTGAGGGACCACTGGAAGACACTGCATTTGTAAGAAGGTGAGTATGACAACAAATCTGCCGCAATCTAAGCAAAAGACCCAGGACATCTGCATAGTGTGCAAGGACAGTCCCTTCATTAAAATACCTAGAGGTAAAAACGTTAAATATTATGAGGGCCTCTAAACAATACTTCCTATTCTAAAACAGTGGGAAAAAATGGCATTGTTCTCTTCTTCTCTGGAAATCACTTCAAAACAGAATGGAAAACAGAAAAGTAAACTCTATCTTTAACGAAACCAGGAGAGATTTGTGACAATAAAGTAGAATATATGAGAAATGGCTGCCAACTGCGGTGAAAGTCAAACAGGAAGATTCCAAGAGATATGACTGCAGAGCTCAAGCAGACCTGCCAAAGCAGAATTCTTCAAAATAAACAGCATGCCCTGAGGAGAAAATCATCATCTCTTATTTGCAGAAATAAAAACAGAGTGCATGGTTCATGGCTTGAACATCCCTGGACAAGTTTATACCAAGAAAGAAGGGAGGCAAGCTGAATAAGAAAAGACACGAACCTACTGTGTTTTCAGAAATGACAATGGACACAGCACTGCCTATTGCAAGGAACCCTGAAGCTTCTGATCCCGCTTTATAAGCATAAGTAAAACCTGAAAGAACTCACATGTAACCTTGAGCCATAATTAAATAGAGATATATTTCCTGCTAGTCAGGGATACAGCTATGACCCCTATCCCTTCATATGAATCTCTTGCAAATAACTAGTCCAAAAAGAACTCAATGCATTCAAATATGAGTAATAATCAGTAGTAAAGAGCAAGGGAGAGAACAAACGGCAACAAAAGAAAACACCAGAAAAATGTTGCCATATAGCAAATAAAAATTATGACCAAGAGTACTGCCATGATTTAACACCATTCAATAAAACAGTTCCTCCTAAAAAAAAAAATGCTTAAAGCAGAGACAAAGAACTTTGAAAAGGTACAGCAAAACAGAACAGAGATGAAAGATGAGCTGATACAGCTAAAGAGTGTGAAATAGAAAAGTGAATGCAGAGAAAGTCACAGTGAAGCCAGCATAAAAGAGACTGGCTACTGATAAAAACACAGGAAAGAACATGGGGAACAGGAATGAGAAAAGCAAAATTAAGCAGAAGGATGTAAAGGATTAGAATAAAATGATACCTATGGAAAACAAAGAATATCCCACATACAGAGAGAAAAATAAAATAATGGGACAGAAAATAGTATTTAAGAAAACTTTACAGAAAGAGGAGTGGGGGGTGGGGAAGCCTAGAATCTACAGATTTAAATCGTACCATATGTTTCAGAAAAAAACCAACAGAGGTCCTGGTCAAATTGCTGGACTTTAAAGAATAAAGTTTTCCCACAGAAATATTCAATATAAAATATAGTAGAACAAAGATAACACCAGCTCTGGAGAAAGAGTAGGTGATCCAAAAACTATATATCAAGGTAATCTGACATTTAAATATTAAGACAATAGAAGAAATATAACTTAATGGTTAGGAACACAGCCTCCAGAGCTAGACTGTCTGAATTCAAAACCTGGCTCTGCCAATTTAACTGAAACCCTGGGCAGGTTTCTCAACCCATGTCTTGAGCCTCCTCGGCTTTAACAGTGGCATAACACATACCTCATAGGACTGTAGTTTTAAAAAAGTTAATACTTGCAAAACATTTAATAGTGCCTGGACTACAGTAAATGATATTTATCTGCTGATATTAATAAGAGTTGTAGTAGGACAACAAATGCTTCTCAATATTCAGGAATGCAAGAAATAAGCAATATAAAGATTAAACTTACAAATTCTAGAATCAAAGTGCCTGAACTTACATACCAGCTCTGTCACTCACTAGCTGTGTGACACAGTACAAGTTACCTAACTGCTCTGTGCTTCAGATCCTTTTTCTGTAAAATGTAGGTAATCCTTCTGCTGACTTAATAGGATTAGTATGAATAACACACTTAGATGAATGCATAATATCTGGTAAGTACCAAATAAACATTAGTAAATGTATTACCTATTAAATATTTTTAAAATAACATCTTTCTCTGAGAACACAGTTTAATTAAGTTTTACCAACAGTCTAATTATTCCCTGGCATGGTCACATCTTACAATGATAATCAGCATTTCAGTTTAAAAAATTTATTTTGAGTGCCACATAATGGAAGCAGAAGCCTCCTCCTACCTTCACCAGCTTACAGTATTGTTAAAACTCTTTCCTAACTTCATGCATTCTCGTGGTGATCTTACTCAATCTCCTGGCTTTAATTACCATCATTTACACACAGATGACTTTCAAATTTGTATCAAACCAAGAACATCCTCATGAACTCTAATCTCACATTCAAGTGATTTTGCAAGATCTCCACTTGGAAATTTATGCATAGGCATCACATAATCAATGTGTCCGAAGCTGAGTTTCTCATCTTTCCTGAAAAAACTCTACTGCTCCCATACTTATGCTGCAAATGGCCATTCTACCCTTCTAGTCACTCATGTGAAAAACCTTGGAGTTACCTTTCTCTCCTCTCTCACACCCCATATTCTATCAATCAGCAAGTTCTGTTGGCTCTACCTTCAAAATATAACAGAATCCAGGCATTTCTCACTCCCTTCGTCACTACTACTGTAGTAAAAAACACCATCATCTCTTACTCTGATTTTTGCTACTGTTCTCCTTATTTATGCCTTATGCCTAAAATCTAAGTCTTGACACAGGAGCCAGTGATCTTTTAAAAATATAAAATTAAGTCACTTTCCTGGCCCAAAACCATTCAAAGGTTCCCAAATCTCATAAAAAATAAAAGCCAAGGTCCGTGAAATATTCCACAATGCCTTACATACTTTGTCATCCACCCCTACTCCAATAACTTTCTGATATCACTGCTTTCCATCTTGCTTATATTATGCAGTCACACTTGCCTCTTTGGTGCTCAAGTTCTTCAGGTATGCTCCCAAGTCAGGGCCTTTACACTTGCTGTTCCCCTCTGCCAGAAATGTCCCCATTCTCAATCTCCATTAGATCTTTTCCCACATATCACCTTCTCAGTGATGTCTTCCCTGAATACTCTATAAAAACAGCTTCAGCACTCCCTATCTCCTTTCTTGGTTTTACTTTTTTCCCATAGAATTTAATTGTTTTATCATCTATTTCATCCCACTGAAATATAAACTCCTTGACGGTAGAGATTTTTGTCTATTTTATTCCACTGTATCCCAATGTGTGTAACAGTGTCTAGCACACAGACACTTAATACATTTAAGCTGAAAGAATGACTATGAAGGGAATTTCAATCACCACTGTAAGATTTTGAGCTCTGAAATCTCCTGCGTAGAACAATCTTTCTAATTCCTATTAAATCTGCTTTGTACGTCACTGAAGTTCTTATTTTTTGAAGATTCTTCTATATTCTTTTTTTTCCTGATTTTTTGTTTTTATTAAAGTATAGTCAGTTTACAATGTTGTATCAATTTCTGGTATACAGCACAATGCTTCCGTCATACCTGAACATATATATATTCATTTTCATATTCTTTTTCACTGTAAGCTACTACAAGATACAGAATATCCCCTATATTCTCAGCCCTGCTTTGTCTTCACTTGTCTCCTACTCATTCTGGTTCCTACAGGTATGCATATCAAACATGCTCTTTGCTTGAACCAGAATGTCTCACCTTCTACCAATCCCCAATATCTTTAATCTATACTCCGTTAGTTCCTATTCCCAGATTTCCATGTGTGGTTGGAAAGTAGTATTGATTTAACTTTCACATATATTCCACACCAACTGAAGCCTAACACTCTAAAAACCTTACTTTTATGCAATGGCTGCAAACCCAGTCTACCTTCCTCAACTTCCCATTACCTTACTCTGCAGATACTCTTGTCTCACAGTTCACTGATTATACTCTTGCTATTATCTACCTCCATACTAGGCTTTATTTTTCTCTAACAATTTGCTTTATTCTCTTTTCTGCTGGTAGTCTCTTCCATGTTCTCTTCCTCTCAAAGTAGTGACACAAATAAAATCATAAAAAAATTGATCTAGCAGCCAACTATCTACCCTATCTACCAATCTCAGTTTTTTCCTCACTTTTAAAGACAAATCGTGAAAAATGGTCTATCCCTACAGCTGCTCTACTTCACAATCCCCTTACTCCTACAATTTGGCTACATGTCTCATTATTATCGTGAAACTATTCTGGGAGTTAACTTCTGAATCACCAAATTAAATAGCCTTTACTAAGCCTCTGCACTATGTGACACTACTGACCATTCCCTCTTTCTTGATTACGCTGTCTTTACCGAGATTCTATGAGTTTTCTCTCCTTTCTTCATACTTCTCCCCTTGACAGAATCTCTTCCAATGGATCCTCCTTATTGTCTGAAACGTGGACATTCCTCCAAGTTTTGGTCCTTAATAGGTTTATTTTCTCTATATATACTCTTCTCAATGTTTTGAATCTTCTCCCATGACACAGAACCAGGGACAGAAGTAAGCAAGGTCTTCTGACTAGTAATTCAAAACTTGCCATTTCATGTAAATTTTATATTTTTTCCTAACTTTAAGAATTACTTACCTGGTGAATTATTTATTTCACTCACTTCAACCATTAGTTCATAAAAAGTAGTTTAAGTAGCTAAAGAAACAATTTATACGTCAGTGTATTTAAGACTTTATATCTAAAAAATATTATTCAATTAAATGTTAACAAAGAAAAAAACTGTTTTCTAAAAAGACTTTCTTTCTCCATACCTTCCAATAGTAGCTCTGCCTTCATTTTTCACAGACTGATAAATCTTTCTCTCTTCCTCTGAAAGTGTAATGTGCTGAATAAATACTTTACGTTCTGGTAACTCCAAAACAGGTTTTCCTTTAATTTTGCTTGTCTTTGTTCTTCTAAGTGTAATATTTTTAATTAGGGACTGTAAACGCCTAGTCAAAATAAAACAAGTAATTATATAACTTTTTATTTCTATAAGTTAACTCAATGAGAACAAAAAATATTTTGATTTATTACTGTTTTACAACCTTAGTAAAGGTTTTTTTTTTCTTTTAAAATATCCTTTGGGGTTTTTATTCAATCTGATAATGAAAGACATATTCTACAGACAGAAAAACTATAGCAACAAAACACATTTAAATTTGCTCTCAATTCAATACCTGTTAGTTTAACCTTTTATCTCATCCTCATTTTTCTTAAGCTCTTCTCTCCCCATTTTTCTAATCACTAACCCTTTCTATTTCCCAGTTCTGTCAACTACACCACCCAATGTTTGACATTCAAACTCTGAATAAGCACCTACTACTAAGTGCAAGGCATTCCACTACTCTAGGCAAAAAATTTGAACATTAGCCTAGTACCTTGATAAATGGCTATCACCATGTTGGGAAAGGTGGGTTAACTTTTAATAGTAGTCAGAAATTTCTGTCTCCTCAAATAAGAATCACTAGATTTTAGGAGTCAAAGGCATTAAGATGTAATCACTTTTTGGAGAGGAAAGCCAACAGTCAGGTTAAAATAGTAATGAAAGTGGTAACTGATTCAAGCTGCTAACAATTATTTGCAGCTAATATTAATCAGTTGTCATGAAATTACTTACCTAAGTCCTCCTTCATCTCCCATTGTGACAGGACGCTGTATTGTTCTATGCCACCATTCTCTATCAAGAAATGGTTTAAGTTTTAAAAAGGAAAGAAGAGACCACAAGTCCTTTAAAGAATTCTGGATTGGAGTGCCTAAAAAAACAGAAAACTGTTATAACTCTATGGCCAGAATACACAATCAGAATATCCACTTGGCCCAATCAGTTGAGACAACAGTTGAAAATGGGCACTTTGTACTTAAGCACAACCGCTAACAATTAAGCTGTAATCCTTTGTTAAACATACATACAATTTCAAAATATAGTCTGGCTCTAATTTTGAGCTCTCACTTGCCATACTAACAAAAAGACCACAGACCCCGTAAACTCAATTTTCTCCTTATCAAGAACATTTGCTTATTTGATTTTTAAATCAGCAGCACTAGCAAGAAGGAAAGATCTAATGTGAGTTTACAGTCTCTTCCCCACCTTCCAAAGTAAAGGTTCACGAGTAGTAAGATGGGAAGTAGAAAAATCATGATTCTGATTGGAAGATTAAAGTGTCTAGAGTTTCCAAGGTTCAAAAATAAATCTAGTGACTGTTTCATAAATGAACAATAATTCAAATGTTGCTCTATTATGGGCAGTTATAAAAAAAAAGTCAAGATGTTTTATTACATGATTCTATGAATAATTTTGGGAGAGACCTTATTATCCACTTTAAGTTTACAAAGTTACTTAATAACTTACTTAATGATACATATTTGGGAATTAATTATTTAAAATATACACTATCATTACCTGTCAATACCCATCTTCTTTCTGCTTCTAAATCAAGTACAGCTTTTGTCTGCTGAGCATTTGGATTTCGTATGGCATGTCCTTCATCCAGGATCACTCTTAGCCACCTTATGCTATGTAATGGACTATCACCTTTAGTCTAAAATAAATGTTTCATATGAATTAAAAACACAGAAAGGTAAAATAGTACTTTATGTAATTTGGTAAGTAATATGAGTTATTATTCTTAACTTATTTACTATGCGGTAGGTACTGCTTTAAGCACTACATATATTAAGTTACTGAATGTTCACAAACTTATGAAGTATTATTATCCCTATTTTATAGATGAGAAAATTGAAGCACCAAGGTGTGAAGTACGTTGCTCAAAGTAACACAGCTAGGAAGTACAGAGTTAGCATTCAAACCCAGATAGTCCAGCTCTCTGCTAAGACCTTGGTTCAAAACACTAAGCTATTCTGCCTCAGAAACATATGATGATATAAAAATTGTCAACTTTAAGAATTATTTGAATATAACAAAATTACATTCTTTTATGTAAAAGTTAATGTTCTTAACTTGAAGACTAAAATTTTTACTATTAAGTATTTCAGAAAACATTTTAACTTAACTGGAATTACAGACAAACAATAATTAGATGTCTAAATGAACTGGGAAACTTACAAACTTCAGATACAAAAAAGCTTATTTTTAAACTAGATAATCAATAATCAAACCATTGTGATAGAAAATATTCCATAATATTAGAAAAAACAGAATTCATTTACAAACTGCTGTATGTAATTATAACTTTAAGTGTTCTATATGGAAAATATTACTAAATTATGATCTAAAGGAAGCCCAACGAACCTTTTTTGCACAAGATTAAAAAACAATTTCCTATTTATTTCCTATATATTAAGTATTTAGAAAGAAAAAAGGGAAGAGTATAAAATCTGAATTTCAGAACACTTTAGAAACTTGAAGCAATTTCTTAAATTCAACTTTTGAAAATCTGAGTATCAACATACTTACTCCATAGTCATGAGTTAAAATATTGTATGTAGTTAAAACAATATCCTGCTTTGAAAGCAAGGCTGGGTCTCTAACACGATCAGGACCATAATAAACATAAAAATTCAAGTGCACATCTGATTTTATATGTTGTCCAAACTGATCCTAAAATAAAATTAGAAATATTTTTAATAATAAGTAGATTAATGTCAAGTTCAATACGTGTATAAAATGTACTGTCTTGGCAGTAGTGTCACAAATCAAACTACTAAAATTGCAAAAAATCAAGTTTCATGCAATTTAAACTAAAATAATGATAGTAACACTATTAATTACTTTATTGTCAAGGAAACTGACATATACACAACAATAATACATTATAGAAATCTGTCTGGCCCTCCCAGTGAGCAGCAGCTTCATTTTTAGAAGGAAAAAGCAACCCCACTTTTTAAAAACAGTAATTAGTTTTTTTTAATTTAGTATTTTAACAAAAAGGATCTTTCAATGTTTCCAGTTAGTGACTTACTAGTATCAAAATTAAACAGTAAAAGAAAAGTAAGCAATATTTTCATGAATGGAGGCAGGGATTCAAGCACAGTATCCACTCTCATTCATTTATTATAGGCCTATACAGTATAATTTATCATTATACTGTTTGCCAGGTATCAACCAGAAGGGTGGTACGGATAAAAAGAAAAAGAAGACCTGATCCCTGCTCTCCTTGAGAACATGCTCAATTTAAAATACCTGTTTTTTTGTTTTTTTTCCTAATCATGAAAACAGTAAATCTGGGAGATTCTGAGCAGGAAAAATAAAATCATGATTAGATGAGAGACAGAAGACAACAGGGAGACACAGCTGAGAAGCTATTAGGTGAAATATGATGAAGACCTAAATCAGAATGGCAGAAGTAAGAACAGAATGGAAAGGACTGGTGTGAAACAAAGACACTAAGAAGAAGGGACTGATGAGACTTCAGGATAATTAAAAGGGGAAAGGAAGCATAACGATGAGAAACAGACAGTGAGTATTATCAGTTAAGACATTTAAAATTTCTGGTCACTGTAGAATATCTGACCGGAGAAGTATAGACTAGGAAAATTTAAATACTGGCCTGTAATGGAAGTGTAGAAATGGACTTTCAGGTTAAGAGTAGACAGTACATGAAGTTATAGGAATGAAAAAGATTTTCTAAGGAGAGAAAATGCAATGAGAAAAGGGAGCCAGGGGAAGAGCCTATAGAACAGTAGTATTTAAAGAGCAGACTTAAGCTTCTATTGGGAAATATGACATGATGTCTGGGATATGATTTAAAATACTTCAGCAAAGAAAAAATAAAGCAAATGTGGTGAACTTTTGGTTCTTGAATCTAGACTAAATGGTGGTCTCATTACAAATTTCATAATACTAAAAGAAAAAAATCATGCTTTAAGGGGAAAAAAGGCAGTTTAAATAGAAAGCATGGAAGGAAAATAGAGAAAAACAGTAGTCAGAAAGTTGGGACAGCAAACAAAATCTTGGGAGGAGGATTAAAGAATATCAAAGTTTCAAGAACAAATATAAAATAGATTTTTTAATTTGTAATTTATGTTCATTTCCTTTCTTTACCAAAAGGACTAACGATGATCTACTAAGACAGACATAACAAAGGTAAGAAAAGCAAAAAGAAAGTCAGGGCAGAGGAAAAGAAAAAGGGAACTCACCAGACATGGCAACAATTAAGTCACTGAAGGCATTCACAAAAGTTTCTATGGAGGGTGGGAGCAAAAACTGGATTTACTATGGGCTGAAGAAAGAATGTAATTTGAGACAATAAAGGCAAAAATACAGAGACAGGATAAAACATGCAAGAGTTACGGTGAAAATGCAGAGACTTTTATCAACAAATCTGGTGGAAAAGGAAAGGAGAGAGAAAATAATGAGAAAATTAATCAATGGGTTGCCCTGAAATGGAACAGAGAATACTTGTGGAAAGGTTAGACTTGAAACAGAAGAAAATTAACTCTTTGGAGAAAGAATTATAATGAGTTTCAAGTCACTGTGCTAGGTTATGTGTGTATGTGTATGTGTGTGTAAATGAAATAGGTGTCATTATTTCCTTTTCCATTGGGTGGAAAAAGTAAACTCTCAAAATATCCAGAAAAATCATGTGGTAGAAGTGAGACTGGTATCTTACTGTTTTAACTGAATTCTATTCTATGTCTGAAGACAAAGAAAGGAATATAAGGTAGCTCTAGCCTGCTCATTAGAGTGCTAGGTAATGTGACTTGGGAACTAGGAAGAGAGCAGCTTACTGAGAGATTGCAAGATTCTAATTCTTATCCCTATATGTTCAACCATCACATTTCTTTAAAAATCAGTTTTTCCATAACCTCAGTAGGCATGATTTTGCCAAGGTTTCCTTTCTGAAGTTTATATCATCTAAACTTTTGTTGTTTCCATATCACCTAAACTCTTGTTGTTTTCCAAATATAATACATTGAAATATATTTATTTCCAAATATAATGAAACAGTGATTACTCATTTTAAAAAATACATATCCACACCCCCAACCATCTAAAGAATCACTGTTCTTTTGTTTATACCTCCATTAGTACTTGTAAACTTCACCCTGAAACTGCCATTCAAGTACCCATGTATTGTCCTTCTGGCAATGGATCACACATGGGAAAAAAAAAAAAGCAGTAATTTTGTTGAATTAAAATAAAACAGCAAGAAAGAACTAAAACTCATCCTAGTCCTGAGAGGAAAAACGACACTAATCAGGAGAAGGTGTAATTAAAAAATAAATACACCAAAAACTTTTAATAAAAAGGTAAGTGCCAAAGAAGGCAAGGCTATATAAAAGTCAAGAAGATAGGAAAGAGGCCATGGAATTTGACAATGAGACAATAACTACTGACCTTTTCCAATGCAATTTAGAGAACTGGTGGCAGAAGCCAAATTACAATGAGCTAAGGAGTCAGTAAGTAAAAGCACAAAGGAGAGCACAAAGTGGAAATTAAACCCCGAGGTATGACAGTGAAGGAAAAAAAAGTAGTAACTTAAAGGTGAGACATAATCAAGAGAAAGTATTGAAAAATGAAAAAGATCTGAGAACATTTCATGAAAGAGCCAGGGGGGAGACCAAGAAGAAGAAAAATAACAGACAAAATGCAAAGGCAGAAAGAGAATCTAATGTACAGACTAAGGTATTGATCTTATAAAGAGCAGGACCTCTTCCACCTCTGAGATTAGAGGAGGAAAGGCCAAGAGAGATGTAGATAACTTTGGAGGTGGCAAGAATGGAAGTTCACATCCAGTGGTCTTTATGTTCACAATGCTTCCAACAGTCATTATTTCATTATAACATGCAGCTTGAAGCTCAAAATGGAAAGGAAACAGAACCCAAGCTGCTCCTTACACATAACACATAGAGGTTCCATTCCAATGTAATGTTTTAGAACAGAAATGCAGTGTGGAATAAAACATAAAAATAAAAGAAAAATAAGACAAAATTTTCTGGTGGGCAGCCTTAAAAGCATAGGCTCCAGAGTCAGAACGTTGGAGACTACATCCTAGCTCCATCATTTATTAACTAGATGACTTAGGCAAGTTACTTAACTTCTCTGTGTTTCAATTCAGTCACCTGGAGAATGAGAACAGTTGTGAGGATTACATGAGAAAATCTATGAAAAGAGCTTAGGGAAAAACTGAGCACACAGAAGCTCACTAAATGTTACAAGTTGTTACAAAAACAAATGTTATTTTTAGTGGTATTCTTAGAAAAGAGGTCCCAACAGTTCATAAATATGATGTGGTCTTAAATTACACCCTTTTCCTACTCTGGGGGACAGAAATGGAAGAGGCAGAAGTACAAACCAAATCCTACCATAGCAACTGACAGTTTCTCTACCATAAATCCTCAAAGAAAAATCACTTCCGTTGAGCAAATATAATCTCAATTCACTTAACAATTATTTGAGTTTAGATACAAAGTGCTGACTAAATTTATTTCTCCCAATGAATGACTCTGTAACACAATACTTTTTATAATGTAAAACAAATATAAATTATATCACATTTTAAAGAGCTGGGAAGACTTACAATCCAGTTGCTCAACACAGAAAGTGGACAGATGATCAGTGTTGTTCTTGGTCTCTCTTCAACATCAGCTTTCTTTGAAACCTCCACTGCAGATGCTCCTGAAAGAATCAATCAGTGACACACCCTTTAGCTGCTCTCTTTTCCTCAAATACACATGGAATCAATAAGGAGATGATAAAAGGAATTAGGAAGAATTAAAATGAGGGATTCTGTTTCTAGCCATAATGAAATAACAGAAACTAAATTTTACTGTGCCACTTTATACAACTAAAAATGCAGACAGTGATTATTTATGGGGGGAGGTAGAGGATTGTGGCTGGGAAGGGGCACGAGGAGAAAATTTTGGAGTATCTCCTGATATTCGTTAGGTTATTCAGTTATTAAGGTGAATATTTATTTTATGTGGTTTTCTAAATTTGTATTATAGTTAATATGGTAGCCAGACTCCAAGACGGCCCCCAATGATATTTACTTTCTGACACTCACAATCTTGTGTAGTCCCCTCCCACTCTCAACTAGGACTGGCTTACGGGACCAATGGGGATATGGTAGAAACGATGGTATACTACTTCTGAGATTAAGTTATAAAAGATGCAGCTTCTGTCTTGAGTGCTCTCTCCCTCTCTCTCCTGATCACTCCCTCTGGGGGAAGCCAGCTGCCATGCTGTGAGGACACTCAGGCAGCCTATGGAAGAACATACTACAATTTTATTTTCCATTCCCCTACTGGACATTATTTCCAATATTTCACTAAAATAATGTGGCAATGACAACTATTTTTTCACATCTACTTGTATGTATCTGTAGAGTTCTAGGTAGTGTATCTTTGGCTTCATTGTATTTGGCCTACTTGCTCTCCATGGTAATTTACATTCACATCCACTGTGCATTCCTGTTGACGCACAACCTTGCCTATACTTGACACTGAGATTTTAAAATATTTGTAAATATGATGGGTGAGATGGTATCTCACTATTCCTTTAATCTGTATTTCCCCAATGACAGAGTCTGCCTATCTTTTCCTATGGTTACTGGTCATTTGGATTTTCTTTCCATGGACTGTACATTGATATTCTTAGTATCTAGCCTCCTATTGGGTTGTCGTTTTCTAACTGATTTGTAAAAGATTCTTTACATATTCTAGATATTAATCCTTTTTTAAGTTGTAGTTATCACAAATTCTTCTTAAGCTTTATCATTCCTCACTTTGTTTGCATAGAAACTTAAAATGCAGCATAATTTAAACAATAATTTCCTTATGACTTCTGGTGTCTTAAGTTTAAGAAATCACCATCACAAGACATGGCTTCCATCTCTACTCACTCATTTTTGCTTCTATTCTGCTTCTCTTCTAGAAATATGGTTTTTTGGGTTTAACATAGCTATGATTTTTCAAGATTCTCTCTTGTATTACAGCTATTGTCTGCAACAGAAAGGGACTTTTTTTCTGTGAAATTAATTCTATCTCAATTAAAAATTCCACATTTCTAAAAATTTCTAAAGTTAGGATCAAGTGTAGTAATCTATCTGAAATGCCTATATATTCTATTCCTAGTTGATTTTCAGATGAAAAGTTGGTTCTTTCTAAACATTCTTCGTTAGCTCAAATATCACCTTCTTAAATATGCACCTTCAATCAATCTTTATTTCACTATGGTCTTTTATTTTCCTAACAGTACTTATTAAAATTGTTCCATATATATTTAGGTGCTCCTATGTTGGTACATATTTACTTAGAATTGTTGTATCTTCTTGGATTGATTCCTTGATCATTATGTAGTGTCCTTTGTTTCTTATAACAGTCTTTATTTCAAAGTCTATTTTGTCTGATGTAAGTATTGCTACTCTAGCTTTCCTTTAATTTCCATTTGCATGGAATACCTTTTTCCATCCCCTTGCTTTCAGAGTGTGCATGTGTCTCTATATCTGAAGTGAGTCTGCTGTAGGTAGCATATATATGGGTCTTGTTTTTGTATCCATTCAGCCAGTCTGTGTCTTCTGGTTGAGCATTTAGTCTGTTTACATTTAAGGTAATTATTGATATGTACTTTTAATTGCCATTTTGTTAATTGTTTTGGATCTGTTCTTGTAGGTCTTTTTTTCCCTTTCTTTTGTTTTCTTCTCTTGTGACTTGATTATCTTTAGTGTCATGTTTGGATTCCTTTTTTTGTGTGTGTATATCTATTACAGATTTTCGATTTGCAGTTACCGTGAGATTTTGTATAGCAGTCTCTCTCTATATAAGTGATTGCTTTAAGTTGCTGATCTCAATTTCAAACGTATTTTATTTTATTTTTTAATAAAGCATTTTTATTGTTTTGGTTTTTGCTTGTTTGTTTGGGGAGGAGGTAATTAGGTGGTTTTTTTTTTTTTAATGGAAGTATGGGGGATTGAACCCAGGACGTTGTGTGTGCTAGGCATGCATTTTACAAGTGAGCTATACCCTCTCTCCTCAAATGCATCTTAAATACCCCACATTTATACTCTCCTCCCCCATGAACAGTTTTTGAGATCATATTTTACGTCTAATTTTTCTGTGTATCCCTTAACCACTTATTGTAGATATAGGTGATTTTACTACTTTTATCTTTTAACTTCCCTACTAGCTTTGTGTGTGGGTATTTCCTACCTTTACTGACTACTTGCCTTTACCAGTGAGCTCTTTCATTTTGTAGTTTTCTTGTTTCTAGTTGTGACCTTTTCTGCCTAGAGAAGTTCCTTTAGCATTTATTGTAAAGCTGGTTTGGTGGTGCTGAATTCTATTAGCTTTTGCTTGTCTGTAAAGCTTTTAATTTCTTCATTAAATCTAAACGAGGGCCCAGCTGGGTAGAGTATTCTTTGGTTCTAAATTTTTCCTTTTCATCACTTTAAATATATCATGCCATTCCCTTCTGGCTTGTCAAGTTTCTGTTGAAAAAAATCAGCTGATGGTCTTTTGGTATTTCCCTTGTATGTTATTTGTTGCTTTTCCCTTTCTGCTTTTACTATTCTGTCTTTATCTTTAATTTTTGTCATTTTAATTACAATGTGTCTTGGTGTCTTCCTCTTAGAATTCATCCTGTATGGAACTCTCTGTGCTTCCTGGACTTGGGTGACTGTTTCCTTTCCCAGGTTAGGGACATTGTCAGCTATTATGTCTTCAAAAATGTTCCCAGGCCCTTCCTCTCTCTCTTCTCCTTCTGGGACCCCTGTAATGTGAATATTAAAGCACCTGACGTTGTCCAAGAGGTATCTTAAACTGTCCTCATTTCTTTTCATTCTTTTCTGTTCAGTAGCAGTGATTTACACAGAGCTAGAGGAATCATGCTCTCTGACTTCAGATTATACTACTAACCTATAGTAATCAAAACAGTATGGTACTGGCACAAAAAAGAGACATATAGATCAATGGGACAGGATAGAGAGCCCAGAAATAAGCCCACACAATTATGATTAATTAATCTATGACAAAGGAGGAAAGACTATATAATGGAGAGAAGACAGTCTCTTTAATAAGTGGTACTAGGAAAACTGGACAGCTACATGTAAAATAATGAAATGAAAACATTCTGACATCGTATACAAAAATAAATTCAAAATGGATTAAAGAGCTAAATGTAAGACCAGATACTCTAAAACTCCTAGAGGAAAACATAGGCAGAACACTCTTTGACATATATTGCAATCATATTTTTTCTGGATCTGTCTCCTAATTAGGTAATAAAAGCAAAAATAAACAAATGGGACATAATTAAACTCAAAAGCTTTTGCACAGGAAAGGAAACCATCAACAAAACCTACAGAACGGGAGAAAATATTTGCAAATGATATGACTGATAAGAGATTAATAACCAACATACATAAACAGCTCATACAACTCAACATCAAAAAACCAAACAACCAGATTTAAAAATGGGCAGAAGAACTGAATAAACATTTTTCCAAAGAAGACATGCAGATGGCCAATGGGCACATGAAAAGATGCTCAATATCGCTAATCATCAGGGAAATGCAAATAAAAACCACATGAGATATCACCTCACATCTGTCAGATAACTATCATCAAAAAGAACACAAATAACAAATGTCAGTGAGGATATGGAGAAAAGGGAACTCTCCTACACTGTTGGTAGGAATGAAAATTGTTGCAGCCACTGTGGAAAATAATACGGAGGTTTCTCAAAAAACTAAAAATAGAATATATGAGCCAGCAATTCCACTCCTGGACATATATTTTAAAGATATAAAACCACTAATTCAAAGATACATCCACCCCAATGTTTACAGCAGCATTATTTACAATTACCAAGATATGGAAGCAATCTAAGTGTCCATAAACAGACGAATGGATAAAGACGACGTTACACACACCCCCCCCCCAGAATACTACTCATCCATAAAAAAGAATGAAATCTTGCCATTTGCAGCAACATGGATGGATTTGAGAGGGCATTATGCTAAGTGAAACAATTCAGAGAAATAAAGACAAATATCATTTATATGTGGAATCTGAAAAATACAACAAACCAGTGAATATAACAAAAAAGAAGTGAACTTACAGATATAGAGAACAAATTAGTGGTTATCAGTGGGGGAGAGGGGATTAAGAGGTACAAACTGTTAGGTATAATATTAGCTATAAGGATATACTGTACAACACAAGGAATATAGCCAATATTTTATAATAGTTACAAATGGAGTATAGCCTTTAAAAATTGTAAATCACTATACTGTACACTTATAACATATAATATTGTACAGGAACTATACTTCAATAAAACAACTAAAATTAAAGAAAATTATGTTTATTCATTTTTTCCATCATTAGACATAAGCTCCATGAAAATACGTCTATCTGCTGTATTCCCAACATGTAAAACAGAAAAGACTAAGGTGCAGAGATATTTAATAACTTGTCCCAGATCACCTTAACCACAGTTCAGTCTCTTTCCACTTCAAATATTTAAGACTCTTAAACAGTGTCATTTTCCTATGAATTACAAAATATGAAGTTATAATAAAGATCATTGACATTTTTAATTGAAAAGCAAATTCTTCTCATACCAAGAATTAAAACTTTATTATAATTCAAATAAATCCAAATTAAATTTTAAAGCAGCCATTAAGTGCTCTATGCCTTCATTAGAAGAAATATCTCTGCTACTCAGAAGAGTAAGTAACCTCTTCCCAACCAATTTTTGACCTAACTAAAACAAATACAACAGAAAAACAGACTCATCAAAATGTACTTTTAAAAATGAGATTACTTATTTCTCTACTTTCTTAACTTCTTATAATATGGTTTTATAACTTGTCACTGAAATTGTTTTCTGAAAAATAGAAAAAAATCAAAGCTAAAAGCTCAGCAGATTTACTGACCTTTTTTCAACATTTTCTTTTTTGTTGCAGGGGTAGATGAAGTAAGTGCACATGCAAACTCTGCATCTTCTTTAACTTTAGAAGAACCTGCTGAAGCAAAAAAACAAAGAATCATTAAGATATTTGAAAACTAATTTTCTCCTATACTTAGGTACAGATATTTTCTAAGGATAGAAAATATAATACCACTTCCACACTCTCTTAAGAGCTTATATAAAGTAAAAATAGTATCTAGTAACCAAAATTGCCTCTTCTAACACTAAGCATATATTTCTAGCTCAGAGAAGAACTGTAGTCATTCACGATAAATTGTTGCTTCTCTTGAGGAAGAGATGTGAAAGTAGAAGCAGCTGTATGCATAGTGATTCAGCTCCCAGGTGGAAGGAGAATTTTTTTCAAGGAAACAGGTGTTAACTTTTTATGAAGAGGACACAAAATTTTCAGATCAGTCAACAGTGATGAGTTATTTTCCAAATGCTATACAATTTCTTAACTTATTATGAATACAATATGATCTGATTAAGAGGAAAAGGAATGTTTTAAAGATAATGGAGAAAGATATTCACTGAATATGTATAAATCTGTATAGTGTGAACTAACATAATTAATAGTACTATGTTGCCAAGAAGGCACTTTCACCCTACTTTTGCAACTACAATTTATATGTATATGGAAAAGGTTTTATTAATGTCATTTTGTAAGTAATAGAAAGTACTTTGTTTTGTTTAAAATTGGTTTAAATATTTTCTCTTAGGTTTTAATCCGAAACTATCCTTTCAATTTGCTTCATTCATTTAACACCCTTGGTAAGCTCCATAAATAGTTCAAATGTAAAAAGCAGTCAAATCTATGACCTGTTACTAAAGAATTCCAAGCTAGACAGATACAAATCAATGAACCTTTACTTTAATAATCTTTAAGTGTAGATTATGGATATTGAAATATATATACATACCTTTTACTCTGATTTTAATCTCTGATTGTGTATTTTTCAGTTTGCCTAAAAACAAAACCACATATAAAATGCTCATACTAGGGAATTAAAATACAGGACACATTATTAAATCAAACTCATTTCATATTACCTTTCATTTTCTGTGGCAATTCACTTGTCTCAATTTCCTCTGAGTCACTGCTTTCAGTGTACTGTATAACAGTTTTTCTCCTAAAATTAAGTATACACAAATTTTTTATCACCCAAAACAAAATGGGATATAAAAACTTACATTTAATAAATACAATACGAATGCTTTTGTCCTGGTTTTTTTTTTTTTAATTTGAAGGAAAAAAATTTTTATTTGACAAATTACAGTCAAATTTGCTAAAAGCATTTTGCTTTCACAGCCAGATGCATTCACTATAAAAAATGCAGTATTACTACCATTTTTAAAAATCTGAAAAAATACTCCATTCCAAAATAGTAATCACTTCAACATTTTCTTCAATATTTGGTAATTCAATTAAAATGCTTATATAAAACTGGAACAAAAAAGAAATAACTGATGATCAAAGAAAACCCTCCAATATATGAAATAAGCAGCTAAGAGGCAAAAATATAAATCTTTCACAATGAAAATTTTTATAAATTTTGTGTAGAAATAGTACAGTATAGTAGTTAAATGCCTAAGAACAATGGACTCTGGAGTAAGACTGCCTCGATTGAAATCTCCATTCCGCCACTTATCTGCCTTATTTAGGCAAGTCACCTAATATTCTTATAAACTTCAGTTTCCTCTCTTGGAAAACAGGAATAAAGATACAATCCACTTTATAGGATAAAATGTGTTATTACATGCAAAACCCCTAAAAGTGTGTGTTGCACAGTAAGTATGTATGTATTAGTTATAGTATGTGTTGGTTGTTGTTAGTTTTTCCCATGTCATCATTATTTCCATGCCCTTTGATCTGATCTGGTACACTAACAGTGCCATTACCCAGACTCACAGTCAGTTCAGAGTTGTAAGATATGAGATCTAAATGAGAGGGAAACTGATGAGTCCTAGTTTTATATTCAGTTCAGACAGATATTAGAGCTAGAGAACAATTAACAAAACTCCAGTTTTGAGACTCTATTGGTGGAATAGCTAATAGGGATTCAGATTTGAGGTTATGCCTGCAGAAATTGATGGGGGACAATAAAACACAAAAGCCTAGTATTTAGATCTACTTCAGAGGGTAAATAAAATTCATAAACTTAACAGATTCAAGCTGAGATAAGAGGGGCATTATGTGTTTTATTCAAATTCTCCCTCTAGTCTACATTAATATAATACTCTCCATAAATAGCTTTATTATGTCTTATTTCTACTAAAGGTGAAATGAGAAAGAACTAAGATGAGCAAAGAATGCTTTTGTCAAGCCATCCAATAAATTATTCATCAGTTCTCATCTCCTCAAATTCATAAAGAAAACTCTTCTAAACAAAACAAAACCAAACCCCAAGAGCTAGATCTTAGTTCCTACGTGAAAGAAATAGGAAAATGTCTGAAAGACAAGTGATTATTTAAAAATTATCAGTTCATCTCTTATATGTTACTTTTTTTCACCTATAAAATGATAACAGCCTACCTGCCTAAGTCACAGTGACTTTAGCAGTTTCAAATTAAAGAATATATTTGAAAGAACTATGTAACTGAGATAATGGTCATATCTCTCTCTTATATGTAAGAAAATGGAGAAAGAGTTTAAACATATTACATATAATCAAACCATAATAGAGTTTTACCTTTTGGGGCGGGAGCTAGACAATTCTGACTTGGGATATTTATTCTTTCCCTTGTCATCTGAAATACTGGGTTCTCCACTACATCTAGATCCTTCCATTTCAAAGAAAAGGACAAATATAGAGTATTAGTAAATTGTCTTAAACTAGCAGTATCCTTCTTAAAACCTTGGTTTTCCTAACTTGATAGTTCACCGTTCTTAATACCATCATTCCTATTCTTTCAATCAGCCAGCTGTTCTCTCTACAGCTTCCTAATATAGTATTTTTTCACTAGAAAGTACCTTCAGTTGTTTTGTACTCAGTCTTTCCCCTGTAGTCATCCAGCCAAATTTCCTGGCTGAACTTCCTGCTATACCAAGGCAGCTGAGAGCTGCCAGAAAAAAAATGAACAATAAATAAAAGTACATTTTCCAATCTCAGCTGTCACCATGTGTCATTTGGCAATTCTTTTACCTAGCACACATCCTCCCTATCCACTCACCAGAATGATTTATACTACACTGGATCCTCTGCCTAGATTTTTAACTCCTCTTACTCCTGTTAGATGACCTACTTCACTTTACAAAGAAAATCAGATGTCATCTTCTATGAACTACCAATTTTCCTACTTTTTTATTCCCTCAATTATCTATATTTTCCCTCAACCCTACTTCCTTTCTTTCTAATGCTAACTCATATACTTGTTTTCTTGATCTCATTTCCTCCCAAATTAGGCTTACAAATTATTCTCTCCATAGTTTCCAAAATCTCTTCCTACCCATGGATTTCTTTCTTAAACCACTGCCCCCAACAACTCCCAGCTCTGTCATCCTCTCTAACAAATTTTCTATTTTTCTCCTATCTCAAACACAGCAAAATACATAAAAGCACACAGTTATTTCCAATTCTTCATCTACTAGTCTTACCTCAAAATATTTTCAGTCTTGCTCTGCTCTAACTTAATTTCTAATCTTCAGAAATTAATTTTGTGAAAGTCACTGACTGCTAAATCTAGCCAAATATCTGTTAAATCCAGAGATCCCTTTTCATTTCTCCTCTGACTTTAGAATTTGTCCCTAACCTATCTTTGTTTCCTTATCTGCTGTTTTTCAAGCACATTACATTATAAATACTATACACTACTGTGAGGTCACAAAACATGTTCTATGTTTTGTTTTGTTTATAGCTGCCTTTTCATGGGATTTTTTTCCCTCAACCAAAAATACTCTTCTTCAGTTTCTCTAATATACTACTATCCAATTCCATTATCGTCTCCTTGATGAAATTTATCCTGACTACCAGTCCTCATGAGATTTTCTAAAAAAAAAAAGAGATCTGAAATTTCTGTATTGTACAAAAGCCAGAGCTGGAATTACAATCATTAAACTGGAAAAATCTAAATCAAATATGCGGTCATGTTCAAAATTAAAGTTTACCTTTAATTAGTCCATCAGCCTTTTCACTGGTATTGTTCCCTCCAAGTTTCATAGATTCATTGTAAACATTACATTCCTGGATGAAAAGGCATATTTCTTACACAGTACTGCTGTCAGTTTCAAATAAATTTCAAATGCATCCTATTTTATAATTGCTTTACTTTACATAATAAATACTACTTAAATTGCTACCTCATTTTGGAGCGATGTCGGGAGGTGCATTAAGAGAAAAAAATGTACAAATTGATGAAAAATTTTTTCATAGGTATCTCAAAAAAAAAAAAAAAAACTAGTCCATCTTAACCTTTTCAAAAGGAATACAAAAAGGAAACCTCAATTATAAATGGTATATTAGTCACTGTGACAAACATTACTCTAGAATTAAAAGGAATTCTAAGACTACAAACTTTTAAACCAAGTCCCTACTCAGTAAATAATAGATCTTTAATGAGGCTGCCACTGACATCCTTTTTCTCTGGAATTTCCAGGGTGGGTAGACGAAAAAGTCAGGTTTCAGAGGGTCTCCTCCCTTACTCTATCAGGGATTTTCCTGCCAACCCTGGCTTTTTCCTTTTCCCTTCATACGTTCTCCCTTGTTTCAAAATAGACCTATGCATATGTGAGTGAGTATAAAAACTTTTATTAAAGTAAAATTTTATACTTCTTTGTGAAAATATTTTCAACTGAGTTAGTAGGGCAGGGTTCCTCCAATCTTATTTTTAATTCTTGACTTGATTCCCTAGGTAGGAATGACAAATAAAATTGTGTTTAATCAATTTTTCCAGTTTAAAAAGAAAGGTAAGTCATATTGTAAAAGGTAGGTCATATTGTGAATCAAAACCTCAGAATGGAGTTTGGGATTGGTTGGCAGGAGTACAAAGTAAGTTTTGCTAAGAATTAAGGCTAATAAAGGATATCTGATTTTAGTTTCTGAAAAAATAGAATTGTAAATGTTTTATAAAATCCCATTAGAGTTCACATTTTACTAAAAATATGGTTGAAAAAATACGGCATGAGTCTAAATAAGTTAAAAATCAAAGATACATCATTTTTAGATATGTAACTAGAAGATTTAGATAATTAATGTTTTAAAGCATTAGCTCCAAGAAACTGATGTTAAAAATGCCTTTCATCAAACATTCTACTCAGCCTTCCCCAATAAGCAGTAAAATCATTTACATTAAACAGCATGTAAAAATAATTTAAGAATTTATCCACAAATAAAGGGTGTCCCTCTACATTATTCTTTTCATATTAAATGATTTTGCTCAGCAAGCCTTTTCTTCATAGAGTTCAAAGATATATGTATTTGTAATAAAGTCCAACCTATTAAATCATACTATGCTCCAATCTCATGGAATTTAAATCAGTAACATTTCACTCTGTAAGCTTAGCATATCCAAATCTATTTGAATTAATGAAATATTTGCTGTAATAAATGCTTAGTTGGAAATGACATTTTCAGCCTCAATTTCAACCAATGCAGCAAATTATCCTAAAATCTTTCTACTACATAACACCTTAAATGCCTGGTTGATCTTGTGGAAAAAAGGGAAAGCCTTACTGATAATAGATAATTTTTAAATTGATAACTGACAATGAAGCTATAAATAGTCTTAGGTGCTATTCTTCAGTTTTAACAATCAAATGTAGAAAGAAAAGGATGTAAAGAACTGGACTATTTATTTGGGGTAAGGAATTGAATCTCAGACGTTAATAGCAGTGTTAAATGCCTAATAAAAGTACAAAGAAGGAAATGCAACTAAATGCAGAAATCAATAAAGTAGAATCTTAATAAATAGTGGCTGGAAAATGATGTGCAGTATCTTTGGAAGCTGAAGTATCATAAGAACAGCAGTAAACTCCAAAAAAGAGATATTTTGCACATGCTTTTCACTTAGTTATTTCCTACTTTAAGTTCTTTGAATTTTTAGCTGAGAATGAAGAATAACTGTTTCATTCTAGTAACATTTATTTTTCCCAGAAAATTAACTATTAACTCTTAGAAACCAAATATAAATACATTATGTATATATATCCTATAAATAAAAATATACATAAGCTAAGTATCAGTAATAGTCACCCATACTCTCATCACTAGGACATAATTATCACTATTAATATTTTGGCACATATAGTATGTGTGATTAAACTTAGACAGATATAAACATGTACTTACAAAATGAGGACTCAAATTCTATACACATATGTATGCATCTTTTTTTAATTAAAAAATATCATGAAAGTATTCTTCAAAAATAGGATTTTGTAGTTTCATAGTACTGAATTTTATGGCTATATCATAATTTAACTGTAATCTTACTGAGAGATGTTTCTTTTCTGCCTTTAAAATAATGCTGGGGGAAAAAACTCACATTATTTTTCTCTTAGGAAAAATGGATTTCTGGTAACTTTTTAGATAGTTTCTTTGAAATGGCATTACTGAGTCAAAGATTATAAACACTTTTAAGGTTTTTGATACACGTTACTAAATTGCCTACCAGAATGTGGTATAAACTTTCACTCTTATCAGCAACACACAAGAAAGGCCATTTATTACATCTCTAAAAATCGGATATTATCAATTTTTTGACAATTATTTTTAATGACAAAATTGAAAGGTTATACAATAAACCAGAGACTTTAGAAAAAACACACTAATACTTTACCTTCTTCAGATTTTTTTTAGTTCTTTCAACAGGAAGAGATTTGCCATCATGGAAGTTGGTAAGAATCACTGCAATGGCTGTCAGAGTTTTGCCCTTTAAAATGTTTTACAAAGACAAATTGTCAGATTCTGAAACCCAGTTGACCAGAGAGCATTCCAAAATTGATTTTAAAATCAAGTAAGAAAATATCAGACAGCATTCAAGTGTGCTAATTATTATATTAAATAATATACATATTAATGAAAATTGATTAAGTTAGGAAATGCTTTACTACACTGTAATTACTAGGAGTTATTAAATAATTTAGTCCGTAACTAGTATAAGCATCTGTGAGAAATCTCATTTTATTGAATGACTGCCATTTTAAGATTTCACATTTAACCCTGAACTAAACTTTATCATGAAACCAAAACTATTTGTTTGCCATATAATTCAGAGCTAACTTAAAATGATTACTAATTTCAGTATGAATATAAGATAATTATTTCATTAAATTTTATTTAAAGATAATTCTAAGACTTAGGCTATATCTTACCAATAAAGCATAAAGGACATATTTCTTGTGTAAAAATCTTTTCTTAAATGAAAACATGAAATTTTTCGTTATTTTCCATAGCTAAATTTATACTTCGCAACACAGAAATAAATCTGTCAGTTTTAAAACAGTGTAAAGCAGCAGTTTTCAAAGTATGGTCCACAGGTCCTAGAGGTTCCTCAGGACTCTTTCAGGAATATATGCAGTCAAAACTGTTTTGACGCTACTAAAGACCTTGTTTGTGTTGGTATCTGTAGTGATTCCACAAAAAACAATGGTGGTAAAACTGCTCCTACCTTAGCATGAAACAAAGCAGCTGGGACAACTGCATTTTTAACCACCACATATAGTAAAAACAAACAGCTTCACTTTAAGAATGTTCTTGATAAAGCAGCACATATTCATTTTATCAAGTCACCTCTTAAATACATACCTTTTTAATATTCTGTATAACAAGAGGGGAAGTACACAACATACTTATTTTGCATGCCAAAATATGAAGGTTATTTAGAGAAAAATCACTTGTGAGACTGAACTGCAGGTTCAACTAGCTACTATGCATCACCATGCATCATCACTTTTCAAGTACTATCATTTTAACTTGAAAGACTGACAGCTAGTTATTTATAACTAAGTGGCAGACATTTTCTTGAAAAATGAATAAAGTGAGGCTATCAACTTCAAGGGAAACAACTGACAGTATCTGTTGTTAATGATAAAATTTGAGCTTCCAAGCAAAAATGAGAATGTTAGAAAACTTGTATCCAATACTACAAGCATAGAAGCTTCCCAAATATAAATGCCTTTCTCATAAGATCAGCAGTACTATCAATGAACGTACTTTTTTTATATTGTTTGATGAAATAAATCAATATTTGGCAGATTTGTGTAACTCAGTGAACCAGTATTTTACAACTGAGTAATACGTAATGTCACAAAATCAAGCATAGGTAAAATATCCATTCAATGTGCAAGCTACAGCAGTGGATTTTAATGGAACAGGGTATAAAAAGTTCATTGATAGGATTTCTAAGTCCCACATTATAACTATTAACCTTTAATAAACTAATACTAATTTTACTGATGTATCAAAGACGATCTAGTTATCTAAAAAGGGTATTAAGACACTCCTTCCTTTTCCAACTAGAAATCTGTGAGAGGACTAATTTTCTTTACATTAAAGAGATCTGTAAAAATGTTCAACAATGCCAGTCTTCTCATCAAAATTGCTTTTGTTTCAGAGTATTTTTCATTTTAAAATGTTATTTCTGTTAACAAGTAATGAGCTTATTTTAAAAATAATAATCAAAAAGTTTAATACCTAATACTATAAATATCAATAAATATATTAATAGAGATAACCCACAAAAACAAAGGCTCTTTGGGATCCTCAATTTCTAAGAACATAAAGGACTGCTGAGACCAAAAAAGTATAAAAACTGCTGATATAAGGAATTATATCTTTCCTTTGAGAAGACTCATGAAAGTTAAGTTACCTTGAATTTCAAAAGAAAACTGAGAAACATGTTTGTATCATTACTGCTAATTATTTTAATTGTACCATAAGCAAACAAACCAAAAGAAAAAAAAAAGCTTAGCATTATTTTAAGTTAAAACTGTGGAAAATTGTTCTACATAAACAGTGAAATCTAATCCCCAACTGGTGCCAACATATCCCTATCTCTACCTACTTCAAAATTATTTCCTATAAAATCTTAGTTGCAAAATAAAATATTAACTTGAGAAAAAAATAATTACCAAACCCATATCATCAGCTAAAATTCCTCCATGAACATTTTCTGGTCGGTCCTTCTCAGAAAAATTTGTTATTGTGTTATAGTATACGTCACTTCGTTGTTCCCAGAATGGTGGAAGTTCTTCACTGTTTTCCCGTGAAATCATCCAAGCTAGAGCTTGTTTTTGATGTGGAAGCAACGGTGTTTCAACAGCCTATAAATAAAAGAAATGTCATACACAGAAATATAATCAGCCCTTTCTTTTTCCCCCATGCAGAATCTGGAAAATAATTGATCTTATGATTAAAAAATGAATAGATTAACACCATATTTTAAAATTTCAAATAGTTTGAAATAGGAAATGCTGGATCAGTACCTCAGCTGGTTCCATTTCATGAGTTTTATCATCCTCTTTTAAATCTTCAAACAATTTGTCAAATTCAGTTTTAAGCTACAACAAATAGCAAGAAGAAACATTATCAAACAAACCAATTAAAATAATATTTGCAGTCAATTAAGATTTCAAATCATTTAATTAAATAAAAGTCAAATATCAAAAGGTACATAAATAATTCTTTGAGATACTACACTGCTCAATAAAGGTAGAATAAGTAAGTCCTTTAGGTAACTGTTACAACAAGAATTGTAAATCCTGAATTTCAGTCACAGCTCTGTCATAAATAAACTAATATGTAACTTTGGGCAAAACACTTAACCTTTATGGCCCTGTACCTTATTCCTGCAAAATGAAAGGGATGAACTAGATTTAGAGTGTCTTTAAGGTTCCTTCTGTCACTGAAATTCTGTGATTCTATTAGCTGTATTCAAACCATTTTGACAGGATTATACCAGGTATTTTCAAGTTTTTCAAACAAATGACATTTCACTTATAATTACTACAAATCAAGAACTAGCTATGTGCTACAAAATATTACAATGACTTCAATCTTATGCTAATTTAGCTGGTTCTTTAAATTAATCTAGTCCAATTTTATAGTAACATATATGCATTATAATTCCTTTTGTAAATTAGCAAATAAATACATAGCAGCAGCCCAGAAGAAATCAGGCCAAGTCTAAAAAGTGAGGAGAGGTTATCTGGGTTTTACTCACCAGACACAGGCTCAAGCCCTTCTAACAATGAGCAGGGAAAACATAGTAACTATAATTAGTATATAAAAAGGCTAACATTGATAAGTAGAGACAAAAACATCTTTGATGTAATTTGTAGATTGATCTGCATTAATTTATTTTATACCCTTTTTCCCCCTCAAACTAACCCAACATAACAGTAGCCTGAATTACAAAGTAGACAAGAAACAGACTAAGGCCAAAGATTTGGAACAAATTTTTTTAGCACGGCATTTGCAATCTTACTGAAAGAAGGAGTATGCTTCAAGTTTCATTTAAAAAAAAAATATGGACATTTAAAAAACTTCAAATAATATAAAAATATCAAAACATGGTAAAACATCCTAGGCATATACAGCAATGTGTGTGTTTTAATGTATGTATGAATGAGTGTGCACGGTGGATATATTCCTTATCACTGCTTTCTTTCTACATAAATGTTTGCAATATATTTTATTTATTCTGCATGTTTCAAAACTTAATATATCTAAAGATTACTAATACTAGCATATACATATTTATCTTATATTTTAAACATTAATCTTCAACATTTAAAATTCACTTTTAGATAACAAAATGAAAGAGAAGTACACCTGTTCAGTTGTCATCTGTACTGCAGCATGAACTGGCATACTATAGCTTGGTCCAGCTCTTCCAGAGCCCCAACCACTTTCCAAACTGAATCCTAAAGCTACAATTTACAAAACGAAAAGAATAAAATCACCAAATGAAATAAATTATCTTTTAGTAAATAGCTTTTAAAGCTTATATAATAAGCTTAATTTAAAATTCCCTGAATATATTTAAGAAAAATTTTAAAGCTAAATCTCCTAAGTCACTCAAAAAAATACATTAAAAGAATTCCATATTATTTGAACAAACTCTTAAAAAACAAATAATACTTTTTCATTCTCTGTTGGAAGATTCTTTTTATCTCTAATTTATTGAAAAGAATGTTTAAAATCAGGGATTTCCAGATATTATCATTGGGGGAAATTTAGGGGCGGAAATCCAGGACCTCCTTGTACATTTTTCTGTGTATGTGTGCAACCTCTTATGAATCTATAGTTATTTCAAAATAAAGAAAAAAATTCAAGGATTTCCTTTAAAACAGTTTAAAGAAAGAACTTGGAGCCTTCAGCACAAAATAGTTTAGCCAACCAAACTCAAAGTATCAGTCAAGAGAATAAATGTTTTACAATTTCCTTATCTTACAATATCAAAATAATAGTAGGTTTAACCCTAAACTTACTTTTTGGTGCAGGACCCAATTTAAATCCATGTTTCTTCAACTGATCTAAAACTGCTTTTCTATTTTCTTCTTTTCCCCAAAAGGTCATATGCAGAGGCATGGTAAAAGCATTGTTTGCACCAAAAGGAACTACCCTATTATAATTGAGATGGAAAAAAAAAAAAGAGAGAAATTAGAAGTGCTATTTTTTACATTTAATTTTCAGTCCCATTAAGAATCTGTTAAATAAATGTCACATTCAAATTCTGCATGTAAGTAAAACAGAAAGGAACTAGTTGGGAAGGCCAGAAAAGATAGACAGCTTAAAAAAGACATGGAATATCACCATCAACAGAGAAGAAAAGGGTGTTTTTTAGGATCAGAATGTCAGAAGAAACTGAGATGAGATAAAAGTGTTTAAATACACAGATAACTTATTACCAAGACTGCAACATAGGTGAAACAGTAAGTTTAATTGAGAAGGTAGAGCTTCTATGAACAGAACCACTCAGTGCAGCAACCCATTTTGGGAGAATGGGGAATGATTTGCAAGAACTACTTCTGATACAAGATTCACTAAAAGTTCACTCTCAATATCTGAAAAACTTGATGAAATGAGAAAGGAGACAACAAATAAACAAATGAGACGACACTGCTGAGTATCTTCAAATTTACCTTTTTATATCCTAAACATCTTAAACATCCTGCATTTAAACTGAGATCACAAACACAAATGCATAAAAGAGAAAAGGTAACCAAGAGAGTTTTAAAAAAGGAACAGGTAGTAGAACTAAGACAACTGCTGTTACTCAGCTCCAGTCAACTGACATTACGTGGAGATGAGTATCCTGCATCACTAGATCTTCCCTTTGTCAAGAGAAATCTTTGTAAATAATTCTTTATAATTAGGTAAAAAAATCAGTGTGTATAAAATGTAGAATATCTGGAATATTGGAAATAAATGAAAAACATTTTAAACACTATGTAGGCAAAATCAAACTCATCTACCTACATCTGATAACAGGCTATCAGTTTACAACCCCTGATTTAAACAAACACTTCCAAACTTCTCAAGTAAATGCACTAAAAGGCTTTTTAAAGAAGCTTTTTCTTAAAAGATGGTGTGGACTTTCTAATAATTGAAGCAAAGTCTATTTTTCTCCATGATAACAATTTACCAGGAAAGTGAGGGCATAACTTTTCATGGCTAAGGTAGCAGAGACAAATGAAAGGAGAACTAAAACATTTATTGCATACATAGTAAAGGTACAGTGACAAAAGTTGTCAGGGCTACTATATAGACCCTTAAATTCAAAGATCACTACAACTCAAAATTATTAAAACTCAACTCCAAAAGTGCATTACCCTTCAATTTGTGCCAATTTGTTGTCCATGATATAAGCCAAAGCAGCTGCAAGATCTTTCTTTAAATGGCCAACCTGATTTCCATTCACATTGTTTACTTTAATTGCATTCTTATCATAGGGGTTATTGGGCTCTCGTTGTAATGCAACCATTTCGTTATTATTAACCTAATAAAAATAATAAACAGATATTATTAGAAATAAACATATGATAGCTTTCTTCATCACACTTTATCAGGGATTTCCATTCATTTTTTAATGTTTACTATATCACACTGCATGTAAGAAAACACATGTTCTTGGGCTCATTTCTATAAAAATATTAAAGAATATATTTTACAATAATTCTTTTACACTATTTTCCTAATTTACATTCATTAGGAAGTTAACAAATCCTTGGTATATAAAAGATACACTCAAAACTACCAGATTCACATTATCTACAACAGTCAACATTATAACTTCTGAAAACAAGTAATCTCTTGAATGCTCGCTCTGTGTCAAACATTGTTCTAAGTACATTACATAGATTGACTTTTAAAAATGTTACAGCCCTACTGGTAGATACTATGATTATCTCCATTTTACATATGAAGACACTAAAGCACTGAAAAGTTAAGTAACTTGCCCAAGTCATAAAGCTAATAAACAGGAGAATTAGGATTTGAATCCAAGCAGGCTGGTTCCTGAACCGAAATTCTCCAGAATCTGAAAGGGGTAAAAGGCATTAATTATAAGTCAGAATGGAACACATCCAGCCTTCAACTCATGCAATTCTCTGATTCCACTTGATTAAAAATTACCTGAGGGTGACATAATTGAAAATGGAAGATTAAGGATTTCTAAAAACTCTCTTCCGTAAAAGCAATGAAAAAACTAGCAAAAACTGTCAGAATCAACTTTTTCAGAATGATAGAAACTAACCAAAGGATTGCAGAAACCCAGGGAGTCTTAATTCAAGAAAATGGCTGAATGTTAGTGCCCTAGCCCCATCTCTGGCTCTCAGCTACATGGTAGTATTTAAAAATAACAACCTGCTGGGATTCTTGGTGCAGCCTAGCAGTTAGAGGGACACACTGGAGCAGAATCTTTTGAAGATTCATTCCTATAGATTTGTCATTATTTGACCTGCATGGTGGTTCACTAGAAGATTCCCACTTGCGAAGCTGTTTCTATTTAACCTCTGAGCTTTCCCAATACCAAAAACCTCTCCCTTGGGTGGGTGTTTGTCAAAAGCAATTTTACAGTCAGTGAGCAATAGCTGGGGCATAAAAAAATAATAACCAAAGGGCTTAAAAGGAAAAACTGGGGAATAAGATGTCCATAGGGGCTTTGGAAAGCTCCAACATATTCCTGGGAATCTAGAAGGCCAAATGCAAGCACAGGGCTGTAAGGCATCTCAGGAAAGACCTGAGAAGGCCCTAAGCTCTAACCTCTGGCTGAACCTGAAACTCTTAATAGGCAGGAAATAAAGGCTAAGGAAGAGTCATCAACTGCCTAGGTGAGTGTTGAAGGAGTGCCCCAAATGCACACAGATCCTCTAGGGATATGTGTACTGGGAAATGTACTGGTTCTAGTACAATCATTAGCTGACCACTAAGATATCAGCGGCCGGGCACAGCAAAGAATAGGTCATACAGAGTTAATTTAGAAAAGTTACCAAATAAACAATTACCAAAATCAGCAACAACAAGGAACCCTGGGGAGAAGGAAGAATTTGATTTCTGGAGTTGCCACATTATTTAAAACATCTACTTTTCAACAACAACAACAACAACAACAACAACAACAACAACAACAACAAAATGAGACCTAAAGAAACAAGAAAGTATAGTTCATACATAGGAAAAAAACTATCAGAATCACTTATTCCTAAGGAAGCACAGATGTTTGAACTATTAGAAAAAAATTTAAATTTTAATCTTAAATATATTCAAAAACCTACAGCAAACCATGTCTAAAGAACTAAAGGAAAGCATGAGAACTATTTCTCAATAAATAAAAATTCTGGTGTCAAAAAAGTACAAAGTTCACTAAAGTTAAAAATTCATGAGAGGCTCAAACAGCAGATATGAGCAGGAAGAAAAAAAATCAGTGAAGCTGAAGACAGGTTAATTGAGATTATAATGTCTGAGGAACAGTTACAGAGTCTGAGCATCAGAAGGAAAAAAGAATGAAGAAACAGGTCCTGTAGGACAACTGCTAGCATACCTACACACACATTATGATTCTCAGGAGGAGAAAAAGAAACAGAATATTTGAAGAAATAATAGCTGAAAACTTCCCAAATTTGATGGAAAAACATTAATCTACATATCTAAGCAGCTCAACAAACTCCAAGTAAAATAAACTCAAAGAGATCCAAACCCAGACACATCATAATCAAACTGTGGAAAGAACACTGACAGCAACAGAGAAGCAATTCATGACTTAGAAGGAATCCTCAATAACATTAACATCTGATTTCTCACCAGAAACCACGGAGGCCAAAACACAGTGAGGTAACTTTTCAAAGTGCTAAGAGAAAAAAAACTCAACCAAGAATTCTGTATCTGGCAAAACCACCCTTCAAAAATAAATTAGAAATTAAGACATTCCCAGATAAACAAAAACTGAGAGAATCCATCACCAGCTGACCAGACCTACATGAAACATTAAAAGTAGATCTTCAGGCTTAAATCAAATGCACTAGACAGTAACTTCAATCTACATGATGAAATAAAGAGTACAGGTAAAGGTAATTGCACAGTACATAATTTTTGGTTGTAACTTTTTCCTATCTGATTTAAAGGGACATAAAGCAATCATAAATCTGTGCTGATGAACATGCATGCAATGTATAAAAGAGTTAATATGCATAACACCAGCACAAAGGAGTGGTGAGGAAGAGAATGGAGCTGCAAGGAAGAGAATGGAAGAATGGAGCTATCTGAAAGCAAAGTTTTTGTACACAACTGAAATTAAGCTGGCACTAATCCAAACTAGATTCTTATGAATTAAGATATTAACTGTAATCCCCAGGGCAACTACTAAGAAAACAATGCAAAACGTATAATAAAAGAAACAACCAGGGAACTATAATGGTACATTAGAAAATATTTAATACAAAAGAAGACAGTAACGAAGGCCAGAACCAAGAGCCAAATATTACATGATTCCGTTTATACGAAATGTCTAGAGTAGGTAAATCCATAGAAACAGAACATAAATTAGTGGATGTCATGGGCTAAGGGGAGGGAGTAATGTGGAGTGATTACTAATGGGTGCAGGGTATTTTGGAGTGATGAAAATGTTCTAGAACCAGACAACGGAAATGGCTGCACAACCTTGTGAATATCTAAAAACTACTGAATTGTACACTTATGAATGGTGAATTTCAAAAAGATACATGCACCCCAATGTTCATAGTAGCACTATTTACAACAGCCAAGACATGGCAACAACCTAGATGTCCATCAACAGATGACTGGGTAAAGAAGCTGTGGTATATTTATACAATGAAATACTACTCAGCCATAAAAAATAATAAAATAACGCAGTTCGCAGCAACATGGATGGACCTGGAGATTGTCATTCTAAGTGAAGTAAGCCAGAAGGAGAAAGAAAAATACCATATGATATAACTTATATGTGCAATCTTAAAAAAAAAGAAAAGAGAGAGAAACAAACTTATTTACAAAACAGAAACAGACTCACAGACATAGAAAACAAACTTATGGTTACCAGGGGAGAAAGGGGAGGGAAGGGATAAATTAGGAGCTCAAGATTTACAGACGTTAACTAATATACATGAAATAGGTAAACAACAAGTTCATACTGTACAGCACAGGGAACTATATTAAATATCTTACAGTAACTTATGGTGAAAAAGAATATGAAAACAAATATATGTATGTTCATATATGACTGAAGCATTGTGCTATATACCAGGAATTGATGTGTAAATTGACTATACTTCAATAAAATATATTTATACACATTAATAAAAAAGCATCCAAAAAATGGTTTTTATCGTATGTGAATTACTTCAATTTTTTAATTGCCTGAAAAAGACACAGGAAAGCTGCTTTAAACCTATCTCAGTATCTGTCTACTGACTCAAGAGACTATGGCCTGATAAACCAGATTATCAGACAAATATTCCTTTCTAGCTCTTTGAAGCCAGACTAAAAGAGTACATAGTGTATGATTCAATGTATATGAAACTCTAGAAAGGCTAATCTACAGTGATAGAAAATAGACTGGTGGTTCTTAGAGCAAGGCAAAGATGAATGATTACAACAGGATGCAAGAGAACTTTCAGGGATGATAAAAATGATCTATATCTTGGCTGGAGTGCTGATTATTAGGTATATATCTTTGTTAAAACTCTTAAAATCACATATTTAAAATGTGTGCATTTATAAATATATATATCAATCACATCTCAATAAAGCCGAAAAGGTTGCAAACAGTAAGTATGCAAAGATAAATACCTCAATTTTTATTACAATACTTTTTATCAGTGATCAACTCCAAAATGCCCATCAACAAGGAAATTAAAAGTACCATATAGATTTGTATTGACGTGAAAAGATATTCCTAATATTTTACTTTAAAAAAAGGTGACTACTATAAAAGGCACAATATAATCTCATTATTATTAATACATAATATAATTTCAATTCACATGTATATGTTCACAGAGTAAAGTGTAGAAGATATAACAAAGTGCGTTAAGTTGTGGTTGTGGATTTAGGGAGACTTAATGCTTTTTCTCTTAGCCATTTTAAAATAATAAATGTGTATTACTTATAAAATAGTAATACATATTTTGAAAAATAAAAAAATTAAGTGATTACTTTTAATCAGCCCATCATATTTTTACTAGCTTACCAGTGCCATGGAAATTATTCTAAGACCAACAAATAGTGATTGTTCTAAAATCAGTAACAACCATGATCTAATATTTCACAATAGTTTAAAATAATTTAAAAATAATGTTAAGTTCTGAAAAAATTTCACAAATCCAAAATAGGAAAGCTCAGAAGTGAGTATGAGAGCTAGAGAACAGATGGATATATAAATTCAGTAAGAACTGATAGACACCACGAAAAAATTAGAATAGAAAAACTTTCAGAATTAAAGACTAAAGTAGAAAGAACACAGAAGTGAACAGATCTCATTTTTTAAAAAACATGGTAAGGGAAATATATGATAAAAAATAGAAAAGTGAAAAATATGATCTAAAAGATTTCAGAGGACTTAATAGGCATATAAAAATGGCATACATATATGCAGAGAAGATATAAAACAAAGAGTAGAATCTAGTCCTCTGAAAAAGAAAAACAAGCTTTACAACAAAGCAAACGTTTAAAAATAATTAAAGAAATTTTTCTGAAATAGAAGAAAATTAAGTTACAGAACAGTCAACACTGAGACATAACCTAATGAAACTATAATACTTTTAAGATAAGGAAAAATATTCTTTAGTTATCCAAGCCAAAAAATTTCAATTCACTTATTTTGGAGAGAAATCATATTGCTATCAGAATTTTAACCAGCAACATTTCATATAACATCAAGATTTCATGGAGAGAAAATATGGGTCAAGGATTTCATATTCAACCAAACTGCCTTTGAAGCATAAATATCACAATTACAAACACACAGAAACTCAGGAAATATTGTTCCTTTCAAAGGAATCCCCTAGACAACACACTTCAACACATTTCAGACAATCACAAAATAATCTTAGACGCTCTGATATTATAAAGAAAACACAGGAAAACAGAAGACTAGACAAATCTAGATCATGGAATTCTTTCCCAAGGAATCTCCTGCAAAACATGCTTTAGAAAACCAAAAAATGATCTGAGAAGCTTCAACATAAAAAAAAAAAAAAATGGGGGAATGGAAGACCTGACAAATTCAACTTTTCACAGAACAATATATCTAGTTTCTGCAATAAATCAATGACCAGAAACAAAGGATAGGTGGGTGACTTATGAGACTTGACAGCCAAGGGTAATATTATTAATTTTTTTGAATCAGGATCAAAACAAGTTAACTATAAAAACACACTTTTGTTGTTTGATTTGGGGGGGGATTAGGTTGGTTGGTTTGTTTGTTTGTTTTTCATGGAGGTACTAGGGACTAAACCTAGGACCTCATGCATGCTAAGCAGGTGCTCTACCACTTAAGCTATACCCTCTCCCTAAAAAAAACATTTTTAAACAATCAAGAAAACTGATTATATCAAATACATGTATGTATATGCATGACTGGGACATTGTGCTGTACACCAGAAATTGATACACTGTTATTGACTGTACTTTAGTTAAAAAAAGAAAGAAAACTGATTATGGATAAGCTATCAGCTATAATAGGGAATTATTATTAATTTTGTTAAGTATAATAATGACCTAAGAAAATGTCTGAATTTTTTTATAGATACACACTTAAATGTTATAAAGTGATACAGTTGGAATTTTTAGTACAAAAGAAAAGCAGAAAAAGTAATGAAGCAAATGTGCAAAAAACTTGTTAACTGCTGAATCTGGATCATGGGTATATGTAAGTTTATTATATTATTCTTTTATACATGTTTGAAATTTTTCATAATTAAAAATATAAAACTAGAGAGATATCATCCAGATAATGCAGAGGCACACTAGACAACCTTAACAAAGACAATTGCTTTCTGTCTCTGTTCTCACACTCAAGCACACACATACACACTGCGGAGAACAGAGACAGAGAAAGATAAATACGGGAAGAAAAAATGGGAGACAGTCTTCCTATAGAAAGAAAATAAAAAGGTCCTAAAAATAGACAATCTCTTATCTAGCAGGAGTTGATCTTCCTAAATTAAAAATATTAAAGTGCAGAAATGTGCTGAAGGACATAAGAGGAGAAAGCAATGGACTGACTTGGAAGTCATTTTGCAAATGTACCACACAGTATCTGTTTTTTGGGCAAATCATTTAACTTTCCTAAGCTTCAGTTCTTCAGTTCTAGAAGGGGATAACAGATGTCTTATCTACCTCAGAGACACTGTAGTGAGTGATCAAATGACACTATACAGATACAAGTGCTTTGTATATTGTAACCATGATATAAAGGTAAAATAAGATGAGTAGTTAGGCATTTGTTATCTCTTGCTCAGATATATTTCAATTACTTAATGTAAAATAAATATTAACTGTATAAATTATCTTATTTTCTAGGCTAGTAACATATCACATCACATTAACTTAATATCTAATGTTATACTCACTACTCCTGTGTAATAGCGTAGACCAACTACATGACCTCTCAAAGTTCCAAATAAAACTGAATCAAGCTCTTCATCACTAGTTAGGAAGTCATCTGGAGGAATAATATCTTGGAATTCAAAACGGGGAAAGAAAGTTGGATATGAAAGGCGTGGAAAATTTCCATGGATTCCGTACTGGACAGTCTGCAAGTACTTCCAAACAGGATCTCTATTTAATTTAAAAAAAGGGGGGGAGGGGGACAGAAAGACAATACAATATTTAATCAAGTATTTCTCTAAGACTATACCATATTTAAAGCCAATTGCTTTCTCACACTTCATTTCAACAAATTAAATCTTATGTGGGTGTATTATGTAAAAATTTGAATCGAGTTCCTATTAGACTCTACTTAATTAAAGCAGAGAATGGAGTGAGTGGAGGCTTCTAGAAACCCTACTTGTTGAATAATGTCTCTTCTACCCACAGAAAGTGAAAACCCCAATAAGGGGTTACAAATCTCTTTCCTAGTGATGATCACCTACTTAAATTGAAATGCTATGCGATGTGTGTAACTAATTATATGCCAAAATTTCAACAGACATTGAGCTAGAAGAGACTTGCAAATATAGAATTTTTTAAAACATGAAGCCATTTATATCCTTACAAATACAAATTTAGCATCATTACCTTAATTCCCTTCGAACAGAAAAACCCATATTTTATTCAGGTATCCCAACCATGCCACCATGGGAAGTTGACCTCAATCCTCCCACTCCCTCAATCCCGACATATAACTGTTTAAGGGCTCCCTCAATCCCCTGATGGATAACTGTTTCCTGAACGGGTACATGAATCAATTTGGACAACGAAAAGTAAGAGGAAGTCGGCTGGGAGGGCTTCCAGGAAGCTTCTACTCTCCTAAGGACGGATAGAAGCTATCTCCCCTGCATTTTCCGGCACGTCTCGAATACCGCTTTTGGCTTTTCTGCAAATGTATTATTTTGCATGTCGGCGCAAGCACATCAACTGTGAGCTACCTGGGGACAGGAGCTGTCTTACCCAGCCCTTTATGCCGAGCACAACGCCCAGCTCACACTGGGTATCTAATACGTGTTTTGTGGGGAAAAGCAAAGGACGCGATCCTGGCTAAGGGTTGGAGCTTTGACCCCAGGACCCCCACAGCCCTTGTCAGAGATTTCCCCGAGACCCTGGCACCAGAGGAGCGAGAGGAGCCTCCCCGCACCAGCCAAGACTACGCGTTTATTTCCCCCGCGGCTACAGGAGCCGCCAGCCGGACGAACACCAGCTGCAGAGATCGCAGAGGGAACGCGAAGGAAACGCGGGGAAGGTCAGGTTCATTTGGGGACGCCGCTGGGCCGTTATCCCCGGCGCCCCACCCCCTTCGCCCCTTCACCTCTTGAACATCCAGGACATGGCGCTGAGTGGGTGACGAGGGGAACGCCTGGGCTCCCGGAATCGTTATCGAGCCGCCTCGATACACCTCCTTCCAGGCACCACCGCCGAGAAGCCGGGGACGGATTCCGAGCGCAGAACTAAGAACGCGCTGCTGAAAGGCAAGACGCCGCGAGGCCAGTCAGACGTCGACGCCGTCTCCTTCCAGCAACAATCTGAGAGACGAGCGACGCTTTGTGACTGGCACTGGGAATGTCCAATCCCGATGAAGGGCCTACGGAGACGAACCAATCAGGGCACTGAGAGGTGCGCAACTCCTCCCCGCGTAGAGATTCAAAGACTGTGGGGGGTCCCGGCTGCAGGGGCGGTTCCATCCGGGTTCTTCCCAGCCCCGGAGACAGGCGCGCGGGAAAACCACGCGGCCCCGCGAGCTCGACTGCGGTGCCCGCTGTGTCAGCGATTCTCTCAGATTCCCTTCCTCAAACGGGATAACGACTCTCCATTCCACTGTTTCCGTCAAGCCCTAAACCTAAGCCCCTTTCCTGAGACCCTACGCCATCCAGCCTCTAATTTAATCTTCATCTGATGTGACGTGTAGTAGGATCTTGCACTGAATAAACGACGCGCTTTACGAGCCCTGGAACTACCAGCGAGACCCTTTAGTTCGTTTCCTGTGGTGAAACCAGGTAGCTGCCCTCAAAATATTCATTTTAAGCTCCACTAGCGAATCAACGAGACACACCAGCTTTAGAGGGCTTAATTGCAATTTAGAGTTACGGAGTCCCCCCTCCCTCTGTTTTTTAAGGGAAATTTTTCATTTCTACCAGAAGAAAGCCATTAAATGTGATGAGAGCACAAGAGCTCGGTTGGTGACCGCTGGAAGCCCTCCCAAAGTCCCCTGAGGGCACGGGGCTGTCTCTGCAGGGAGGGAAGAAGCTTGTTTCCCTCGGGGAGCTGTAGGAGGCCCTCCTAAGTGCTTAAGTGCTCCGTTGCTGGCTTTTGAGTCTGAGGAGACTCAGAATTCGGCTTTGAGGGGACGAGTGGGCCGGCTGCAGCCCAGGTGCTGGCAGGGCTGGTCTCTGCACCTTGGGAGCCTTTTAACTGGTGCAGCAGCGGCACCAGGGTGAGAAACTGGTGATGGCCCTGACCTGCACTTAAAGCTCAGGGTAACTGTCAAGAGAATTGCAGGCTCAAAGAGGAAATGTATTTGAGGATGTGATCAGTATTGACCCCTGCACTTCATTGAACGGTCCATTTTACGCTTCCATCAGCGGAGTATGAGAGGTGGGTCAATGAAACAATTTTTCAAGAGGCATTTGTTTGTTCATTATATTAAACTATCACGATCTGTAAATATGAACCTGCGGTGGAATGAGAAATGGAATTTGCAGTACTTATCACTTCACTTCACTAAAAAGAAGGAAGATGATGAGGAAGATGAAGAGTGTGGCATTTCAAATTATTGTAGTTATTTCACTTTCTTCTGGAAGTATTATGAGGCAGATGGCTATTTGTGGTGTGCCAGATCTAAATAAGTTCTTGGAAAATATGCCAGAAAATGCCCAAATTGAAAATGTTTTGTGTGTAAAGTTAATAAAGAAGTCATGATCATCCAGACTGGAAAATAAAATTTCAACTATGACAATACAAAATGTAACCCTGACCCTTTCAAGAATTGACACCTATGAGTAAAGACCATCCCATGGTTAAAGAATGTGGATTGAATGAAGAAAACATTTGTTAAAGTCATATTTTTTCCATCTTGTTAATATTTTACATCTCAGATCTAGCAGTTGAACTTGGACACTCTTTAATCATTCCTTATTTTTATTTTGAAAAATAAAGTACAATTTGTGCTAGTTAGATTTAAATGTTACAACACTTACAAATTCAGAACTATCACACAAGATGTTTTCTGAAAAATGAACATTTGTAACTGAAGGAAGAGAATGGGAACTGTATAGTGGCCTGTGTGTTGCGCTGATGTGTAAGGAGAATGTCACAAAGAGTAGTGAGGAAGATAAGGGCCAGAGTACATAGAAATTTATGGTCTATAGTAGAGTTTGTATTTTATTTTAAATGCAATAGAAAGCCAGCAAATGTTTTAAGAAGAATGATGATCTGCAGTAGGCTTTTACAAAATTCATTCTGGCAGCTCTGTGGAGACTGGATTAAAGGGAACAAGAACAGAAACAGAGAGACTGCTTAGTTGATAATTAGGAAACCATTGTGTCCAGGTAAAAGATGATAGCTCGGAATGCAGAAGTGATGAAACCAAGATGGCCAAAAGTGTTTGCTGATGAATTTGGATATGGGTGCTAAGGGAGGGGAAAGAATAAAATATTATTCCAGCCACCCACTTACAAACAAGCTTTCTCATCCTTTCCCCCACTTCATGCAAATTAAATATGTCACTCCCCTGTGTGATGCTGTTAAGTATGAAATCAAAGAATGGCATGTGTGGCTTTTTATAATCTGTCCCCTACTTCCCATTCCTGTCACTTCCCAACCCACCCTTCCTATAATGACCTCCACATTCACAAGAAGAAGGCCATTCTCACATGCAGCAAAGTTAATAATAAACCAATCCTTGATGTCTTTTAGTAACTAGTTTGTAATCCAATTTTTACAACTGTCTCAAAAAATGTTCTTTTATAGTTTGTTATTAACAAAATAAAATTTTGAAGCCCTAGGTAAAGAAAATAAGAATCTGAATTTCCAAGTCTGGCTTCAATACAAAAACTTCTAAGTTTATGTCATAGCTAATAGATTCTAGAAGAGTATATGATGTTGTAAGAACTTGGGTTTTTTTTTTTTTTTTTTTGCTTCATTCATCCAAAAGGAGAGAGAGACAAAGTTCAATAGAAGAGATTTTTGAAATGACTTAGGAGAGTTCACAAAGTAAATATCTAAGTGGATCTTAGAGAAAGGGCCTGGAATGCCATCACCCTGGGCCAAACACCACAAAGCGAGGGATGATAGACTGCCTAGCAAAAGTTTCTGGAGATCCTATAAGAAAAGGAAGCTGTGCCTTGTTTTCCAGGGAGTGGCCTCTAGATTCTGCAGATCTTAGAGAGAGGCTCAGAGATGAGAAATGTGCTAGGGCAGTAGAGAAGTAAAAGCTAATGAAGTGGCTCTGTTAAGGGCACAAGGGCAATTCTGGAAATCCTACAAGAGTCCTTGGTGAGTCTCCAATACTGTGAAGGCTGCAGATCTTCACTAGATCATGGTTCTAGCAAGCCCAATAGGAGCCTGGTGACTAAAGATGAGGTGGGTTGAGTTATATCAGCAGGGGGTGCCTGCAGAAGATGAAGTAAAGTCCAAACCTAAGACCCTAAAAGGTAAGAGAAAGAAGACTGAATTTGAAACCTGATTTTAACTGAAGTTTTAAAATGAATGAACTACCTGGAAGTGACTAAAGTAAGATACCTCCCACTAGGCAAACTGAAGGTTTAAGACAAATTATTCAATAAAAATAAAATAAAGTTTTACCTTTGCAAACAGTCAGTAGTTGAAATTAATACATGCTATACATCCATATACACACACATCTCAATGAATTTACATCTAGATATTTATAGCAGATGCCTCTAGTTGGTTGAATTAGGGGATTTACATTTTCTTCTTTTTGCTTATATGCATGTAAAATGTTCTCTATATTGAACATGTATTGGTTTTTTGCTATAAGAAAATAATAAAAGATACAAACTAAATTGTAGTAAAGAAATTACCATTTTTCCAACTTTCTGTTTTCATTTTAAACTTACAGAAAAGTTGCAAAATTAGTAGAAAAAGTTCCCTCACATCTCTTACCCCATTTAACAACATACATAATCACAGTATTAAAAGCAGGAAGTTAACACTGATACAGTATTTCTGATGCATTTTAAAAAATAAGACAAGGCAGAGGAAATGATAGAAAATAAAATCTTTTGTAACTTATTTATGACTGAATTTTCTTACTCTTAATTGGGACCCCTACAGATTCTGGGGCAGATTCATGGGCAGAATAACAGCTGACAGGATAGAGGAAGTAATGTAAAATGAATGCCAAGTAAAATTCTTTTTAATAATGTAATGCATATCGGGTGCCTGCCTTGAAGTACGCACTCAATAAATGCTCTTATTATTACTATTATTGTTGTAATAGAGTTATTATCTAATGAGTCTTCCAGCATTTAACAAAGAATATAGTTAATTGAGGCTGATTTCCTTGTGCTCATCAGCAATTTGTTCCTAAATACCAGAATAACACTGTTTCCAAAAGCCAGTCATTTTCCCAGGTGCAAGTCCTTGAAACAGACTGAAGTGTTTCATCAAGAACCAGAAGACGCTCTGATCCCAACTCCCACTCTGAGAAATCTACAGTGTTCCAGATTACAGAGGCCTTTCCCAGGAGATAACTGTTTCCTCCTCCTTTAGGCCTTGGCTCACTGTGTGCTCCTACGTGCCAGAAGACCAGAGTTGCTGAAGCATTAAGCCTGTCTGGGATCTGTCCTCTTCTCTGTTTCCTGTCCAGGATGCTTGTCTCAGCTTCAGAAAAGCACCACTCTGGGCTGTTAAAAAGAAAACCACGGTCCCAAGATGGCATCACTCATGCTAAAAGCACAAGATACCAAACTTAGACTTAATACCTGATCTTTCAACCTCTCCCAGAAATATAATCTTAATTGACCAGTCCAGAATTTTCTGGTCAAACACGAGTAAAGCTCTCTAAATCAATCCATCTCTCCCCCAGAGGAGAAGAGGCAATCTGCATGACAAAACCCTGCAGTTACCTACCCACCCCACCCCCCAAAATGATGTCCTGGCCTAAAAATAATCCTTTCTTTTCTTTTGCTACTAGCTCCCCTGCCACCCCACCATTCTTCCCATAAAAACCTTCCATTTTGTACAACCCCTCTGAGCACTCTTCTGGTTGCTAGATGAGATGCTGCTGGATTCACGAATTGTTGAATAAAGTCTATTAGATCTTCACATTTATTGGGCTGAATTTTGTTTTTTAACAGATTCATGAAATTATTTAGGGTTCTTGTCATGGCCATGGTCAAAGTGCTTTTTATTTTAATGAATACTATAAGGAGTGATGAACATTTTTCTGCCTCCTTTATGACTAGAAAATTAAAAGCTTTTAAATCTAAATGCATATTTTTAAAAATTCACATTTGATATGATCAAAAACACTATTTTTTAATGTGAGAAACTATATTGTATTAGCAAATCAGTTTTTAGTCAGCATCACAACTTACCAAACTATTGTATCTTACAGCTATGCCCTATGCTAATCCTAAAATTAAGGTTTAACTTGCCATTTCAAATAGTCTTTTAGAAAGTTAAAAAAAAACTCTTAAAAACAATCAAATGTATTTCTTAAATTTGAAAAATTAAGAAAGCATTCAAGTAGATTTTTAGAGCAATTTAATTTCCTGATCTAACAGAATTAGAAACTCCAAGAGATTCAAGTTCATAAACAGATGAAGTTTTAGGATCAGACTGTATTAATATTCTGCTTGCACTGCTAACTTTGTAATATTTACAAATAAAATTTTCATTTCTCAAATATTTTTAGGTGAGGTGTTTGGTCAAAGAGAAATAAGGTAAGATGCACCCCCAGATGAACGTTAAAGCATTGAGGACCTAGGTTAGCATACCAAAGGCAACAAAGTTGGCTGTAAATATTCCAAAAACTGGAGCTTATCAGGAAAAATAAAGAGTTGGCTACATTATAAATATGTAGAAAGAAAGATAATTAAAAGGACAAGACATACATTTTTTTACCCACAAAATGCAGATTTTTTTTTAAAGGATGAAAAACACAGCCTGGTATTCTAAGAGGAGCTCCTTTTGATACTTCTGATAAGAGATAAATCACTATACACTGTTTTCAAATAAACAGTATTGGAAAGAAAATTTGCAGATAGGAAAGAAGTGTTAGTAACTAACAGATATATATATTTTAAAATTTTTACTAAGTACCAAAGAGAATAGGTTTCAGTCTTTTCCCAAGAACTCCTTTATCATTGAAAGATTGTCTAAAACTTGATTTGTTTATTCAGGTTTTTAACCAAGAGTTTCTTACTAACTTTAACAAACTTGAAATGACATATTTTGAGTAAAATTAATTTTTAAAAGCTTTGTTAAAGCTGTATATTTTAATTGAGGGACTATGTTTAATTTTTTTATTCCAAATATAGGTGAATAAGTATTATTACCTTTGGCAGGAGTTCCTGGCTTCAGGCTGGGAATTATAGGCTGTATGTGCTAGACACTTATACACGTAAAAACAAAAGTGACTAGTACACACGTCCACTAAGTATAAAATATAAGTAATGGGAGAGGGTGTAGCTCAGTGGTAGAGTGCATGCCTAGCATTTATGAGGTCCTCAGTTGAAGCCCCAGTAATTCCATTTAAACAACAAAACACCTTTATCTGTCCTTTCTCTGTCACCCCGATACTGGAAAGGACGCAGCTTGGATCCTTGGATAGGCCAGAGAAACAGTAACAAAGACCTTCTTTATTTGGGAAGATTTTCTCAAGGTGTGGAAATCCCTCGGGAACTTAAAAACCACATGCCATCCCCAGGGGAAAATCATCCCTCTGACACCCTCTCCTCCAAGCCAAGAGGCAGCGATTTGCCCTGCTACAGGCCTCCTTCAGTTCCCTCACATCAGGGAGCTAGCCCAGAGGGAGCTGGAGACTTAGGGCGTCTTCTTAAATGGAAGTCCCCTCCTCTCCGCTCAACTTGAGGTCTCCTCTGTACTCTTTTCTAGTTTTTTTCTGGAATAAAATCATTAACCTGGTTTTCACTTCTCTGTCCTTGTGTGTATCTTCCTCCTGCCAAGCACAAGTGCTGCAAGCCCCGTGGAGCCTCTCCTCAGCCTGGCCAACAAGAATCTGCCTAACAGGGAAGGCCCTTACCTGCCCTGGCTCAGCCTGGTATTGGCTGTGGCCCCATCCTGCCTCTTTTTGGTTTCCCTGTCACCTCCCAGTCTGCGCCCCCCTCCCCGCCCCCAGCTCTGTCTGGTCATTCTCTCCCTCCCTTACCCTCATCCCTCTCCCTGCAAAATGGTGACATTCTATTGATTACTTCCTCTCTGTTCTCTGGACCTGTGAGCGACTCCTCCGCCAGGAACCTTGGCCCTGTCCATATATCTTGCCGGACTCTTACCAACTGGTCCTTCAGGTTTCAGCCAGAACCTCAGACACCCAAAAAAACATTCACTAAGGAAACCTTTCCCACTTGCTTCTGCGCAAAGCAACAAGTAAAACACGTGCTCTTTTACTTACACTGTTTTGTCCGTTTTCTTGTTAGCTGTTTCCAGGTGTGAGCTTTAGAAGGAATAAAGCCTACGCTTGCAGGAAGGGCAGGGCCATTTAAAGAGGTAAGAGGAAGGAGCAAGAACTGCACTCCCTCACAAGCCAGCCTTTAGGTAGCACCAACCCAGGCCTCAGGGCACGACCACACGTGCCTACATCTCGTGAGATCCAGCACCAGGCGCCAAAGCCCAGTGCGCATGCGGAGTCGGGCTGCTTATCCAGAGCCCGAAAACTACTGTTCCCAGAACTCTCTGGGAAGGCATCTTGTCATCCAGGACTGTATTTCCCAGAAAGCCTCTCAAGGCTTCGCTCAGAGTTTGAAAGCTCTTCTTTCACCGGGAATGAACAAGGCGAGGTTAACCCGCATCTTTCCTTCTACCTCGGGAACCGAGGCAGCCCCTACCTTCCCCGGGATGGCGCCTGCAAAGCCTCATTTAGACTTGTCACAGTTTGTTAGATTATAGTGTCATCACAAATTACGAAAAATGGAGATTGGGGAGGGAGTGGAAGGAGTGGAGATTGTAGTAAGTGCCAAGCTGAGGCAGGTGGCTAGAAGACGTGGGGCTTTTCTCCAAGTCACACTGGCCGGAAAGGTCTGTTGGTCCCAATGGTCCCAGTGCCCTGGGAGTCACGCCTTGGTGGCCACTGGGCGTCTGCTGTGGAAGGAGAGGTAGAGGCAGTGGAGCCGCTGACTGTTCGTAGTCTCTGTCTCCAGGGAAGCTACCTGAATGGGGCCCCAGACTCTCCTTCTCCCTTGCTCCTGATCTTCAGTTTCAAATTCCACTCCATTTCTGCTTCAGGGACTCTGCCAATCTAGGTGCTAGGATCCACCCCACCCCCACCTTCCGGTTCCTTAAATCTTCAACCTCTAGTGATATCCTAGATTCTTTCAGAACCTACAATCCCATACTTTGCCCTTGTATTCCAGCACCACTCATCGTTATCTCATATTGAGCATGTCACACCTCTAGTGACCCATTAGTGCTGGGGCTACAGGTCATCCAGGGGCTTTCAGAAACCTGCCTGGAGAGGACAGTTCTGTACTTGGGCCTCAGTTTCCCCCTTGGATTCAGGACAGGGAGAAGGGGTGTGTTGAGATGGACGGTTTAGGCAATACATTTCATTGAGCCTTAGTCTCCTCATTCGTAAAATGATTATCCTTAACAGAAGGCCCAGTCAGTCAGACTTCCCTTGCCAATAGTGCAACATTTGCCTTCTGCCCTACAGGAGAAATCAAAACCGTAGGGCATACAGGAGAGAAATCACCCCTCACCAGATACTTCTGGCTCATATCAGTCATGTGACTCAGTTTGGCATTTGCAGGAATCAAGGTCATGCTTAGAAGCTAGAAATAGAACTTGGAAGCTATTGATGCACACTGGTGGTGCTCATACTGTGAAGCTGTGAAGATGAGGTCTCTCTGAGGGAGGATACCCTTGAGAGGAAGGGGAAGTTGGAGGACCAGTCAAGTTTCAGTTCCACAGCTATCAATGATTCTTGTCTTACTGTCTAGGCCCCAGTTTCCCTTTCTGAATAATATGTGTATGTGGTGGAGGAGCAGAGGAGTGGTAGAGCGTGATCATTGACACCTTTTGTGTGTGTTAAAAGCATTCCTGCAGGGACTAAATTAGATTGTTATTTTAGGTTCTCATCACACCACCAGAGGTCACTATTGACTATCTGTCCGAAGAGCAATTTAGCTTATTTGAGGACAGCCCTGCTACTTTCACAATTCAATACACGTTATTTATAAAAATGGAACAGTGCCCCAGGTAAAGGCTTTGATTTATTCAGAACTCTAGACACAAAAGGAAAAGGAGTCTGTTAAGCCTCCAAAGTTCAGAAACTTTATTTCACATTGGAATCTTTAAAAGACACTAATGCCTGGCCCCTGCCTCCAGACATTCTGATTTCACTGATAAAGGGTGAAATGTGGACATTGGTACTTTCAAAAGCTCCCCAGTGCAGCAAATTACTAATGTGCAGCAAAATTTGGGAACCACAGCCTTAGGCCTTTCTCTCAGTTTTAATAAAGGACTGTGAACCTGACCTAAACTTTGTGTGTATCAACTTCAGAGGAGAAAAACAGGAGTCCTCAGGGAAGGGTTTCCACGAACATGCTTTATGTAGCTCCAACTGGAGACAATAATGGACCCTCTGTTCCACTGAGTATTCCCAGGAACAAGAACCCCACTGGAGTGGTCAGGGAATTAAACTGAAAGGCAGTAATAGCAGCTTTCACTTGTGAAGCTCTCGTAATGCTCCAGGCATGTCTTACCCTTAACAGGCTTTAGCTCATTTAATCTTCAGAATAAGAGGTTAGATGCTATCATGATTTAAATTATACATATGAGGAAACTGAGGCACAGAACGGTCAAATAATTTGCCCATGATCATACACCACAGCCAGTAAGTTGCAGAGCCAGGTTCAAATCCAGGCAGTCTGTCTCCAGGAGCACAATCACTATGCTATTCTACTTCCTAATCCACAAACAATAAAAATTCCCCTTTTCTCCCTACTTGGTCTATGTTTCTTCCATTAGTATTCACATCCATTCTCCTCTCCCCTTCATTTTCTGCTCTCATCTGCAAGACCTACATTTCTGGTCATTGTTCATTCTTAAATTACTCAAATTTCTAATACCACATAGCACTGGGGACTCTGGGGAGATTTAGGGATATGACCTTTATTTTCTCACTATGTGACAGGCCCTATCTGTGTATTATTTTCATATGAGGCTCACATAATTGTACTGCAGGTGAAGAAACAGTCTTGGTAACTTATTCAGCTGATATAGTTTGGTCTCAGGCTCTTTCCCCTGATTTCATTCAGGGCATTTCCATCTATCTTATCAGGGTACCAATAAGCATTTATCAAAAAGAGAAAGAAAAGGAAAAGAAAGAAAAGGGAAAGAAAGGAAAGGAAAAGAAGAAAGAAAGGAGAGAAGAAGGAAAGAAAATGGGAAAGAGGCTATCTTCTGTTAAAGATACGGTTAATATTATAAAACAGATCCAGATTCCCTTAGTCTGAGATTGAGTGAAGAGGTAGTTTTCCTTAAATCATACTGCCGGATGGAATGCTGCAGTACTATTATTTGGGATTTCCCTCTGGTTTGGGCTGGTACCTTTTTTTGTGGGTAGGTATCCTGTGTCCCCAGGTAGAGTGCAAGCTCTCTGTTTCATACCTCACTTCACTCAGCACATAGGCTTGTATGTTAGCATCAAAGAATCATCAGATGATTTTAGAGATGACGACACCTTAGAGATCATCTTGCTCACTCCCCTCAGTCTGCAGATGTATAAACACAGGTTTAAGGACACTGAATGTTGGCACCAAGATCACGATTAGTCATAAAACTGGGATCAAAATGCAAGTCGTCTGTCTTGACCATCAACTCAATGCTCTTGGTACTCTTCCAAATTCAGTAAATATTTGTGCATTGATTTATTTTAATGTCAAAAGGAATCATATTGTGATTGGTAAAATATATTATATATCAAATTATTTTATGATAGAGTTACTATTGTAAATAATTTTTGGCTTTAATAAGAGTTCAGATTCATCCAACCAAATAGTTTAGTGAATGGTTCTCAAAGTTTGGTCTGAAGGTCAGCAACATTAACACATTCTAACATTGTTAGAAATGCAATTTCTCTAACTCTGCCCTAGACTTATTGAATCTGAAACTCGGGGGATAAGGCATAGCAAAATGTATTTTAACAAGTCCTCCAAGAGATTCTGATGCATATTCAGGTTTGCAAACCACTGTGCGGCATGAACTGTCTGTCTATTTATTCGTTTGGCTTAATAAATATATAGCTATAATGAGAAGACTCATTTGAAAGATTTTGTATAATGGGATTTTTAAAAAATAAAATATCCTTTTTATATGTTATCTTGACTAGGACTTGTCTGGCCCAGAAACAAGGCAATGTCACTTATTTTATCCATAATCCAGTTTTCATCATATAATTATTCTCTAGAACCAATCCTTTCATAAAAGATTTAGGCTTAGACTGTCATGACAAAGGCAATGCAAAGCCAGTAATTGCAAGTATGTGTGTTTGACAGGCACAGTCTTATTTCTAAAAAATTAATATAGGTAGTTCATAGAAAATTCTATCAATAGTTCACAGAAAAGTAATATTAACTCATAGATATATTTATGTGTGAGAAAAGATGAAATACATAGAATGTTTGAATCTGAGAGTTCCGTTATTAGTTAGGTAACGGTTTTCTTCCCATTTCAGCAATAACTTAGCCCAGTAGAGGGTGCTACCAGCTATTTGAATGTAGGGGCCATTCTCTGTAAGGAAATTCCAAAAGAGGGCACTCTTGAATAAGACATAAACTGACCTCAGCATAACCCAGTTTAGAGGTCACCAGAAATGTAAATAGTCTCTGAACAAAGAAGGCATCTAATCCATCAACTCTGCTTTATTGGGTCAAAAGGTAGGGATGGAAATGTGTGTGTGCGTGTGTGTGTGGCATTGGGCACAGTGAGAAATTTACTTTCCCAAAGGAAATGGGAAACGTAGCCCAGCCCTACTCTGAAAACTGTGAGAATCTGTAACCTTTGGACGTTACCCGTATTTGTTATGTTCTGCTGCTGCCTGTTGGTTTTATTTTCCTAACAGTAATTAGGAGCAAATATATTCCAAATTAAGAGTGCCTAGAGATTGGCTTCAGTAGTCTTATTAGGGGAGGAATCCCAAGACAAACAGCTGGTAGCAATGGGAGCTGCTGAAGGGAAGAAAAGGAAAACAACACTGGCCTGGCTGGGCCTCGGTGGAGGCCCTGGGTAGAGAAATAGAAGGTTGTGCCAGGGCAGTCTCTCAAGGCCATGGGTGACAGATGTTAGGAGAACATGGCTGGAGGACAGTTTTGGTAGCAACTTAGGCATAGGTGCCGTTGCTACCCAACATTCTAAATTAAGAATCATTCTGAAAAAGAATGAAAAGGAATATATATATATACACATATATATATGTATAAATGAATCACTGTGCTGTACACCTGAAATTAACACAATATTATAAATTAACTATACTTCAATTAAAAAAAAATCATTAATCCTTTTTTTTTTTTTAAAGCCCAGGACAAGTTCTGGACACCAATATACTTTTGGTTCCTATAGTAATCCACAAGGTCTACTTTAATAACATTTGGTATTTTAAACTTCTAGAATGGTTGGCCCACCATGACTTTTGCCCTAATGAGTCAGTCTCTTGAAGTAGAAAACTGCAAAAAGACTTGGGGTGATGTATTGGTAAGAAATTCTGAGCTGGGATATTTTATTCCTTTAAACAAATGTTTCCTGGGTGAAGGTTCTCAGAGATGTTCTAGACATTCGTGTTTTTAAAACACTAACAATATGTTTTTATTTTATATTTTCTAAATTAGTAAATAAAATAACTATGGAAATAAAAGTCTAAAACAGCAAGACAATGTGAAAGACCCTAAAAGTTTTTTAAGTGAGGGACTGGGGGTTAGAGGAGCTCAGATGAGCATTTGCTATGGTTATCCATATACGTTGCACACTCAACCCTGTGGTCAGTGGGTCTGGGTATGTTACCAGGAAAAGGAGGAAAGGTACAGAGGTCAAAGATGGAGGTCACAGGCATGGAGGTCAAATTCCCTCAGCAGAGAATTCAAAGGATTGCTTGCTATGTAGAAGGGGCTCAGGATTGAAAACAATGCAGGGAGGCTGCTCTGAATTCCTCCAGATCTCTGGATGATGCCTTGATATCTGTCCCCGGGCTGGTTATATTCACCAATCAATGTCACAAACGCAGCCACCAACCCCAAGCTTTTCTGTGGCTGAGGGACAGACCACCCCTCCTCCCAGTCTGTTAACAAACGATGGGGTACTAGCAAATGGAGGGGCACTCTTAGCACAAGTGTGGGTTGATCAATGAATGCATGTTATGATTCCGAGAGCAACTCTCCATTTCTTTAGCAGCCATCAAACTGGTCCAAACATTTAAAATGGTAAGATTTACTTGAGTAAGATTTACTTGATTTACAAGATTTACTTGATTATGATCTTTGCATCACCTTACTGTCCGAGAGCCAGCCTCTAAATGCCCTGGCTTTGCACATTCTGGGGCCTAAGGGCCAGACCATCAGTAGAGGTCAGGGGTACCCAGTGAGTCCCTGGCAGTCTTCTGAGATCTCCACAGCTGGAACCCACTTCTCCTTGAGGCCTCTAAAATTCCTATGAATAACGAGGGTTCTATTAAAATAACATGTCCCCTAGAATTCCGGTTGTGATTATTACTCTTGCTTTCAGCAAATCCACAAAGAAGAAAAGTGAGTCTGTATATGGTCTGTCATCTCTTCAGGCTGGGATCTGCTGAGATGTTTGTCTTCCCCGTTGATTTTCCATGGTCAGTCTTCTACTTGTGACTGTAAGGCTTTTCCAGTGCTGTTTGCTTATTTCCTTTCCCTCCGGGCCCCTAGGACTGTGGGAAACCAGAGGGGCTGTGTATGGCACCCTCCCATGACCCCACTAGCCTTGGCTGCCCTGGGGTACACAAGGAGATGCGAGGCTGCTCAGTCCCCATTGTCTGTCTATCCTCACCTCAGTGCCACTACTGCAGGGCCTTTGGCAACTCTGCCGACCAGCTCTTTGCTTTCTGGCCGTTTTCCTGTCCTTAGCTCTTGGATTCTTTAAATCTAACTGATATTTCTGTCATTTCATCCTTCCCTGGGCCCCTTTTGTGTGATAGTGGGGAGCCTAGGTTTGGACAGACCCAGGGCCCCTTCTCAGAAACACATACTTGCCTTTAACTACTTTGTTCCCCTCAAACCCTCCACTTCACCTCAATTTAGCACACTTTGAACAATCAGTGGTTTGGGAGGCAACCAGTCCCGCCTGATGGCATAATTTCCCAAATCTTTTTGAACTATAATTCCATCTGAGCTTTTAAAATTTTAAAGACAAGAATTAGATTCTTTGGTTCTGCTCTGTCATCATTTCCCTGAGGGCAGGGAGTATATAATTCCCTGGCTCCTGCTGCCTAAACTGGGTGAAAGGGTCATAGGTCACAGAAAAATGGCAGAAATGAGCAGATATCAACATATAAAAGAATAAGATAAAGACAGAAACACTCTGCAGCACTCAATCGCCTTTCACCATGCATAAAGGTTTACTGAAGGTACATAGATTCATTTCTCATCTTTCCCAGATGGGAGCAATGCTCCCTGTTTGAACTGCCAACAATCAATCATGAAAATGTGGATGTTTTGTCTGCCTGTTTAATAATTGAAGACAACAGTATACTTTAGTTAAAAAGCTTCTTCATTAAAAGGAATGTAACTTATCTCCTCTTCCCTCTTTCTTTGATGATGGTATCACCCACCCACTTTCCTCCATTATGTGCTTTGGACTTGAAATCTAAAAGAGATTGTCATTTCCTTTTCTGCAACATTTTCTATTGGGTTATAAATATATAATGATCCAAGTGCAGAGGTCTTCTCTAATGACTGGTCTATGCTGAGTTTATTCTTTATAAATATGCTATAAATAACTGGATGTCCTTAAAAATAATATCAGCAAAGTTATTATAAATCAAAACACCCCAAACCTTGGGCATGCACAGCTTGGAAGTTACCACAGTATCTTGGGCCAAGTTTATTAATAATTTCCAAAGTTTCAACTGAGATGTCTTCTTCAAAGAGGTACGAAGGGCCCAGACACCATGTTAATGATGACTTTTGTTTCTAAACTCGAAGGGTAGCAGTATATCCATAAACATCACAAATGAGAATGGATCCTTTGAAAGGAATGGTCCTGGTAAGGCCTGGATATACAACATCTGTTAAAATAAAAAGACTGGCAGGGTCAGGGGGAGGGGGGAGGAGGACATGGGAGGTGTTTAATCAAATAAATACAAAAAATTAAAAAATTTTAAAAAGAATAAGAGAATGTGTGAACCACCTGCCAAGCACTGTGTGAAATGCTTTAAAAGCATTATTTCATTTAATCCTCTTGCCAACCCTTTAAGGTAGGAATGAGGAAACTAAGACTATGAGAGATTAAATAAACATGACTATGTGACTGTAAGGGTCCCATTCATGTAGGTCCAAGCTCATTCACTTGCCAAATACTTACCAAGCACCTGCTATCTGTCAGGCAATTTTCTAGGTGCTGGGGCTATAGTTATGAGAAGACATCTACTCTCAATTTGCTTCTTTTCTAGTGGAAGAGAAAGATAAAAAGCAAACAAATGTATAATCTATAATACAATGCTAACTAATGATAAAAACTAAGTAAGAATGAGAAAAATAAAAGAGGCTGAGATGATAGTACCAGAAGTCTGGAGTGGAGGATAAATTATATGAGCTGTCAGGGAAGTAGTATTAGAAAGGACTCAAAAAGAAGCAAGGCAGTAAGTCATGAGAAGTAAGTAATGGTCTCCAGTGGTGGTTTTGACTTGCATTTCTCTAATGACTAATGATGCTAAGCACATACGGGAATCCTAACACCTAATGTGATGGTGTTAAAAGGTGGAGTCTTAGAAGGTGATTAAGTCATGAGGGTGGAGCCTTCATGGATGAGACTAGTGTTCTTACAAAAGAGATCCCCCAGAGCTCCCTAGCCCCTTCCAGCCAGTGAGTACACAGTAAGAAGTCAGCAGTCTGCAACCCCAAAGAGGATCCTCTCCCACCTAAGCCGGCACCTTGATCTTGGACTTCGCAGCCTCCAGAACTGTGAAAAAATAATTTCTGTTGTCTATATGCTATCTGCTCTGTGGTATTTTGTTATAGCAGCTCAAATAGATTAAGACAGTGGCCATCTGCAAGCCAAGGAGCGAGGCCTTAGGAAAAACCAGAACTGCAGACACTTCGATTTTGGATTTCTAGCCTCCAGAACTGTGGAAAAAAATTTTTAAACACTTACTGTTTAAGTCATCCATTCTGTGGTATTTTGTTATAACTGCCTAGCCGACTAACCTAGCCTCCCAGAAGGAAATGATGGTGTGTCCACTGCTACCTCTGCATTTGTAACAGGGAATACAAATAGACAGCTTCTATTTACAGCTACTGACAAACAGGGAAACCAGGCACACCCCCCATCTTTCCTTGGCTACTATGTTTAGTCTCGAAGAATCTTAGATGAGCCCAGGTGCATGCAAGTATGGGGGAGAAGTGGCTATCTCTAGGACTGGTGTTGCAAGCTTTGAGCAAATCTCACTTCTTTCTCCAAACTAGACATTTTAAATGTAGGTAAGATTACAATAATTGTAAATTTAGTCTTGAAATTTTAATTTAGTGCTAAAATTGTAATTTTAAGTCTTGAAAGAGAAAATTAATCAGAAGAGGACAATAAGGCAGATATTTTAGTGGAGAAAGGGTGTATTCATGAGTGTCGTATCTAAATGAATGAGTTTGGGGCTGTGTTAGGCTGGTTGTTTTCTACAGGAGCCTTCTGTGAGTTTGCAGCCCTAGCTGGCTGACCAGAGCAACCTCCTTGTCCACTTCTCAGCCTCATTGAGTTTGATGAATTGTTGTCTCCCAGTGAGTCCCTATAGGTTGGGTGAAGGAGAGAAGGTTATTACTTAGGGGTACTTTATTCATTTAGAGGGCTTAGGAAATGGGGATAGAGTTTAATTAGCTTCAGTCCAATTGTATCTCATTTGTCAATTCTTAGAAGAAAGGGTTATGGTTGCCTAAAGAAAATTTTGCTTTTTCTTTTCAGTTCTGTCCCTGCGTGCCAAAAGTAAGACAGCATCCCTCAATCCGTAGATTACTTTCTGGATGAATTGAAAAGAGTAGCTGCAATATCCGCTTCATCTAAATCTGTTTTTTAGAAAATGGGATTGCAACCCTGAGCTCCGCGTTGAGATGTCAGGAATACTTACAGATTACAGGACAGTCTTAGCAGCACTGGACTGAGCGCCAGTGGTTTCACCCTTACGCCTCTGTATTCTGGAGCTTATACGAACCTTTTCCCAAATATCTGGAGTTCATTAGACGATACGATTCTTCAGCAAATTTTTTTTGCCAAGCACGTTCGAGGCGTCACTCTTTTCCAACCAAAACATTCTGAAAGTTCCAGTATTTCTGAGGAGCTTTTTGGTGTGTTTAGCCCGGAGCTGAGCTGTGTGCACTCGGCTGCAGTTTTTGCAGCCCTATCCTACTGAAGCTCGCAGGCTATCTCCTAGACACAAGTGATGCCCCTGAAACAAGTACAAAATGGTACAAGACAGCATATGATCAAGTGTTAAAATGTGCTCAAGGAACATCTCGCCTGACCCAAAGCAGTAATGTGAAAAGACTAAAGGAAGGACACAGCGGTCCCTGTGCCACCCATCCTCTGGGCGCCGAGGCGTGGTCAGGACTGCGCGGCTGGGTCCAAGGCCGCCGGGCGCGGACGCGGGCGGGCGGGGCGGGGCAGGGAAGGGCCGGCGTGATCTCTCCCCGGGCTGCGCCCTCGCCGGGTAGCTGCCTCTTTAAGAATCCCAGCCGCAGACCCGACCGGCTGGCGCTCACGTGACTCTGCTCCGCGCAATCGCTCGCGGAAGCGGTCCAGCTTCTGAGAGCGGTGTGGGGTCTCCGAGAGCCCCGCCGGGCGGGCAGGCCGGAGCGGGCCCAGTGGGCGGCCCGCAGCCAGTTGCGGGGATGGTGCGGTTGTACAACCTGCACCCGTTCGGGTCGCAGCAGGTGGTGCCCTGCAAGCTGGAGCCCGAGCGGTTCTGCGGTGGAGGACGCGATGCGCTGTTCGTGGCGGCGGGCTGCAAGGTGGAGGCGTTCGCCGTCTCGGGCCAGGAGCTGTGCCAGCAGAGGTGCGCCTTTTCCACGCTGGGCAGGGTGCTGCGCCTGGCCTACAGTGAGGCCGGTGAGTAGCAGCGGTGTCAGGGGGCGCGTGGGCCCGGGTTTGGGGCCTCCTTCCTAGAGCGAGCGACGCCGACACCTCTGGGTGGGAAAGGGACTTCGTGCTTGCCCTATGGTCTCGCCCGGTCAGGCGGCTGACGGAAGGTAAGGTGAGCTGAGCTGTGCGGTTGTGGTGGCAACCACAGGTGGGAGCCTGCTTCTGGTGGGCGGGGGACGCTGATTGTTCCCCCTCTTCTGGAGCACTTGCCGGAAAGGCCCTTGATTGGGGGGGGGGCTGGATTCCACTCAACCCAGACACTTAACCAGACCAAATAAACGTTTTTTTAGTATAGAAAACGACACACACAAAAGTAGAGAATAGTCTCCTGAATCTCCCAGGTTCCCATCTTCAACAATTACGACAACTCATAGTCCCTTTAAATCTATACTTTTATCCATTTCCTACAGATTTTTGACCCACATTATATGCTGATTTTTAAATCTCTATGAAGTAGAACTCGGGTCTTAGACCCCTTTCCCCCTAAACAGAGTAACAGCATCCACTAGTCTTTTTTTTTTTCACCAGAAATGTGAAACAGTACCTAGGGATACTGTGTGGGTGTATCCTTATTTTAGAAAAACCCAACATTTAAAAATAGGTACGTCTTCAGGTTACAGAAGGATTCACCATAGGAGTCTCTTAACTAATAATACACGTGAAATTTGAGTCCAGCTTTTCAAGAGGGGTGTAAAGGTGTAAATTGCAGCATTTAAGGTGGAAAAGCCTGTAGCTGAGTACTTACTAATAAAAGTGGAGAGCGTGAACCTGGGGGATTTGAGATCTCTGTCTAATCTTTACTCTGTTTGCAACTGGTCGGGTGTGAGTTTATGGAAATGTTTGGGTCTCAGTTTCAGTTTGTTGTTGTTGTTGTTGTTGTTGTTTTAAAGTAAACTGAATACTAGATCAGTGATTTCCAGACATTGGAATTCTGTGGATCAGCACAAAAAAATAGGGCTGTCATACACAGTATCTGTTCATTTTACCAAGTAAAACTATATATTAAAAAAAATGAAAAGCCATACTATTCACTGACACCATTATTTATAAAAAGAAAAACAGCCCCAAACATTGGATGTTGTTGCTTTATGAACAACTTACTGTGCTGTTATTATTTTATCTTTTTGACTAGTGAAGACATCAACAGGGGCCAGCAGGTCCACAGACCTGTGTGAAAGCCACTTACTAGATCTGTAAGTTCTCCTTCAGCATGAGATTCTGATTTTGGTATTTATTATGGTATCATTCTCCTAATCATTTCACAATATTGGTAGTTCTCCCCACTGACTTTTTAGACCTAAGAGTCCTGTTCTTCAAGAGCTGTATTGAGTGGTAAACTCACCAGTTGCAACATTAGTATGTTTACATGATTTGCCGCATTCTTCCTAACAGACATTTAATCTAGAATTAGAAGTGGCAGGCTTTATGTAAACCTCTAGCTTTCTTGCCTGTTGGTAGTGGTGATTCCGGGGAATCCTTGAATGCCACTACTTGTGTATAAGAATCGCCTGGGGAGCTTTTAAAAGTACTGATTCCTGGGCCTGACAGCCTCAGAGAGTGTCAGTTTTCCCCGGGGTGTGGCCCAGCATTGTCTCCTGTTTGGTCGAGATTGAGAATCACTGACCTAGAGCCATACTGGCTGCTGTACGCAGCCCAGTAGCGTGGTACTGAAGCCTTGAAAAACAAAGATGGTTTTGTAATTCAGTTGGCTGTCTTAGAGTTCAGGAGTCATGTGGGTATGGCATTAGTCATATAGCTCAAGGGTAACTTTCAGTCCTGGAGACAGCTTCTATCAAGCCACTGGTAGCAACTCTTAACTATGCTGATACCCAGATAACACATCTTCCACTTCTCAGTTTTTTTCCTTTGGGTCTCTTTCCACCCTCTCACAGTCACATGGACATGGAGATTCCTGCTGTGAGCCCAGTGTCTCCCCTACCTTTTGCACCTCATTAAAAAAAAAGAAAAATTTTATATCAGCAATTTATATTTACTGTAAATGCTTTGCAGTTCTCTTACCGAAGCAGAAAACATTTTCAGTTTTTTTTCTTTTAAATCTTTAATTAGCAGGGTATCAGTCTCCTTTTATAAAATTTGGGGGAGTTAGGGAGAAAGTGGTAGAAATTTTGAAGGATTGGGGTTTCTAACATCCTCATCAATAATGGAAACTTAATTTAGGTTTTGTGTGTGAAGGGAGGAAGGGGAGACATGGGAACTCCTTGCTCTGGAGGGAGAGAGACCTGGTGGCCAGGGCTGAGTGCTTTGTGGGGAACTCTGGTGTTGGACACTTGTTTATAAAGGGGTGTCTGCAGGTGGTGGGGCAGGGAGGACGAGACCACGTGGCCCCCATCACCAGTCGTTTAGAACAAGTGTATTAAAAAGCCCATCTTTCTGTTTTCTCCCTCCAAGCCCTACCCTCCCTAAACTTTTCTAAAGTTACAAAGCAGTTTGCTGCATCATATGCTATTTCTGCCTTCTAATATCAATTTTGTCATAGGAGTGCAGCCTTTTCCGAAGTCTGCTATTAGTGTTAACCAGGTTTATGATCTTTCTATATAAAAGGAAAAGTTTACTTATTTTTTTTTTAAATCAATGACTCACAGCTTAAGGGTAAATATAAGAATAATTTTATAATATATAATATTAATTTTAATTAATATAATAATAATTTTCAGGTTTACTTAATGAAGACAGAAGCTGTTATAAAATAAGTAAAATAAAGCCCTGGGCACATAATGTTTTAAAAAGGTTGATTCCTTTCTTTTATAAAGGGTTATAAGCTCCACAGAATCCTCTAGACTTATACCTCCTTTCTAACATTTTTTGTTTTCCTTTCTAACATTTTGAGAGACAGCATTATTGGGGAGTGAGCATTGACCTTTGAGCTAACCACATCCAGGTTTAAGTCCCAGCTCCATCATTTATTGGCTGTGTTGCCTTATGCAAATTACTTAGCTTATCTGAGCCTCAGATTTGTGATCTGTAAAATGGAGAAGGGAATAATGTCCTGAAGGGCTGTTGTGAGGATTAACTGAAAAAAATGCTAATCTAAAGCTCTTCTTGGTCATTTGGCTTGTTAGGTGGACATACTTAGCAAGTTCTAGTTCATCCTTTGTAAAGTTATTAATTTGAAAACATATAGGACAGCATAGTTCCTATCTACAGTTTGCAAATTATATATAAACAGTTGATGTATAGAGTTTACCAGTGAAATAGGCATGTATTTATAGATGCATGAATAAAAAGCTTTTATTATAACTAAAGAAATATTCTTAGTTTTTTAAATTTTTTAATGGAGGCACTGGGGATTGAACCCAGGACCTTGTATGTGCTAAGCACACACTTTACCACTGGGCTATTCCCTACCCCAAATATTCTTAGTTTCAAAATTCACTTAGTAAATTGAATATGATACTGAAGTACTGACATCAAAAGAAAAAAATTAGAAAAAGTGGATATCATCAAAATTAAAAACTTTTCTTCATCAAAGGACACTATCAACAGATTGAAAAGGCAACCCATAGAATGGGAGGAAATATTTGCAAAGCACATACCTGGTAAGGGTTTAAAATCTAGAATATATAAAGAGCTCCTTTAACTCAACAAAAAAACCCAATTCAAAAATGGGCAAAGGACTTGAATAGACATTTCTCTAAATGGCCAACAAGCACATGAAAAGATGATCAACATCACTAATCATCATGGAAGTGCAAGTCAAAACCACAATGAGGTACAACTTCATGACCTGTTAAGATGGCTATTATCAAAACAAATAGAAAATAACAAGTGTTGGTGAGGATGTAGAGAAATTGGAACCCTTGTACATTTGCTGGTGGGAGTGTAAAATAATAGAGCTGCTATAGAAAACAATATGGAGGTGCCTCAAAAAATTAAACATAGAATTGCCATATGATCCAGCAATTTCAATTCTGGGCATATACACAATAACTGAAAGCAGGGACTTGTGTAGATGTTTATACACTAATGTTCTTAGCATTTTTCACTAGAGTCAAGAGGTGGAAGCAACCCAAGTGTTCATCAACAGATGAACAGATAAACAAAATGTGTTTTATACATACAATAGAATAATATTCAGCCTTAAAAAGGAATGCAATTCTGACACATGCTACGACAAAATGAACCTTGAAGACATTATGCTAAGTGAAATAAACGTGACACAAAAGGGCAAATATTGAATGATTCATTTTATATGAGGGTACCTGAATAGTCAAATTCATAGAGATAGAAAGGTAGTTGCCAAAGTCTATTTTCATGAGACACTACTATAATTTATGGCAGTGTTCAGTCCTAGTTTCTACTTTCATTCTTAAAGCATTCAGTTTTGCTTTCAATTTTGTGTACCTTAGTTCTGAGTTGGATCTGCAGATGTGTACAGATAGTTCATATTTATGTATTGTACATAATCATGCAGCATTGATGCTATGTTGTATTATGTAAATAATGAAAGCCATGTAGAGAGGGTGGGGATGGTTGCACAACAGTGTGAATGTACTTCATGCCATTGAATTGTACACTTAAAAATGGTAAAAATGGTAAATTTTTTATTATATGTATTTTACCACAACCAAAAAACTTTTTCTAAATGTATTTACTGAGGGAATTCAAGGAAGATGGAGGCCACATAGCATCTTTTGCCCCCAACCCCATGAAACTGCTTCTCTGGAAGTTTCTGCTTCCACCTCTTGACTAGTGAAAAATGCTATGAACATTAGAGTGAACAAGTGTATGGAACCTGCAGGATATACCTTGGCATTCCACCAGGATCTCTGTGGACAGGACAGATGCAGGCTCTGCCTCTGTGGCATCAAAGGAACCAGCAACAGGAGAAGTTTTGCCTCTCCTGAGGGCTGGCTCCTTCTGGAGGAGGAGGAAGGAGACACTCAGGAGGCTGGCAGAAAGGGGCTGCCCCCGCTTGCATGCTGCCTCTGTAAAAGGGAAGTTAGCGTGCTAACAGCAGCACTTCAATTTCAGTTCACTGGAAAAGGGCTTGTTTACCTAATAATGTTTAAGCATATAGTAGGCTCTCTGTTTGGAAGAACCTCGACTTATACCTCCCTCACCCACAAAATTCTGGAGAGTAAGAATTTTAATTAAAAAACACTAAAATAGAATGTGTAAGGGTGTGTTTATGTCATTTGGAGGACAGAAGAGACAGTTTTAAGCATGTTAGGAAACTCAGAAGCCAAGAAGGAAAAGATACATATATGGCTACATGAAAATTGTATGGTAAGAGACATCATGTAAAGTCAGACAATAGCCAAGTCAAAAGTCAAACGTTAGACTACCAAAAATGATTTGCTATTCATGGCCAACAGAGGATTAATATCGCTCTTACCCAGAGAGCTGCTATTTCTTTATAAGAAAAACAAATCAGTGTAATAGAGTGGATAACTTGCAGAACAGAAATTATACGTGGCTGAATAAACACAGGATAAGATGGCCAGCTTTATAAGTGGTCTGAAGAACATAAATTATAATAACCATGAGAGTGCCTGTTTCTTCCATCACATCGAGTCAGTGCTACTGAGGATGTGGGGAAGCAGTCCCATTCAAGCAGTGCTGGTGACGACCTGTGATAGTAATCTGGAAATATCTATTACAATTCAGAATATGCCTGCCGTTTGGCCCGGTACTCTCACTTTGGGGAATCTATGTCATTGAAACTAACCTCCAGTAAATAAATATATAGGTATAGGCCTGTTTATTACTGCATGAAGTATAGTGGCCAAAAAACTGGAAATGCTTGAATGTAGTATATCAACAGGGGAATTGTTGACTCAATTATGACATACATATACATACAGGATTATTTTGTGGATATTGAAAAGGATGTTAGATATCCATGTATCTAACCTGAAGGGAAAGCTATATTGGTAATCTTTTGGTAGTACACTGGTAATTTTTAAAAGCTGCAGATTGTTAAATATATTTAGTATGCTTCCATTTTGGTAAAAACAAAAACAAAATGACAAGCTGCCACTCTTTGATCTATGTTTATCTGAAAGAAAGGTTTAGAAGGACACAGAGCGGGCTGTATGTGTTAACACTGTCTCCTTATGGGTCGGACTCCTCATGCTTTTCATTTTGTATCTCTATCACTTTGACTTCTCACAACAGAAAGTAATTACAGAATTACTTAGTAATTTTTAAAAAATTAATGAAATCAACAACTAAGGGAAAATTAGCTTGGATTTAAATTTTATTTAATATGTACAGCTTTATCCTATTTCTCAGAATTGACGTGAAGATATGACTTTTGTGGGAAGCAGAGGTGTTGTAGTGTAAGTTCTGCTAACCTCTTCAGAGCTTCTTAATTTATACTTAATTTTAACATCATGCCAATACTAAAGTCTGTATGTCAGGAGAGCTTTGTTGGAGCTGTACATTCAGAGCTATAGTAACACTTAGAGTTACTATAAGGAATAAAATATAAAATTTCTCTGTAAGCTGCGTGAATCGTTAATGGGTTAGCTTAAGACATTAAAATGAGGAGAGATTATATTTCAGATCCTAAATGCCTAATGTCAGTTAAAAATACACACAAGATCTTGTTACTTAGAGTTTTGTTCTAGTCGATCTTTAGTTTAACCATTCACATTAAGATTCATTAATAGTTCCTTTTCATGGTGCAGGGTAAGTGGTTGTTTCTAATTACAGATTCTAAGTATAATCTTATTTCCTTCTCAGGAGACTATTTGGTAGCAATTGAAGAGAAAAACAAAGCTACGTTTCTACGTGCTTATGTGAACTGGAGAAGTAAAAGGACTGAAAACTCCCGAGTGTGTATCCGAATGGTTGGACATAACGTGGAGGCACCCTTCAGTGAAACCTTCAGGGACCAGATGTCTATTTTGGAGATGCCGCTTTCTGAGACCCCCTTGTGCATTTCCTGTTGCCCTGTGAAAGGAGACCTTCTTGTTGGCTGCACAAATAAGTTAGTCTTATTTAGTTTGAAGTATCAGGTGATTAATGAAGAATTCTCAGTATTGGACTTCGAACGTTCCTTAATTATACACACTGACAGTATCACTCCTGTTGAAATTTCTTTTTGTGTTGGATATGTTGCTGTCATGTCAGACTTAGAAGTCTTAATCCTAAAACTGGAATCAGACCCCAAAAATGGAGAGAGTGTTACCCACCACCCACGGAAGACCAACAATCCAATGAAACAGGCAGAAGGTAAATAATGAATTTAGCTTACTTCCTTGTTTTAGGTGAAAACTCTACTCTGAAAGGCTCTAGTTTGTGTATTGCCCAGCCACATTATTTATAGATTTAGTTATTCCTAATACATGGGATTTGGATTTATGATCTTGTTGCCCAGATCTTATTCTGTAGCACGTAAATGTATTTCAGCATCTACTTATCATTAGAAATAGTGAACCAGCTGCTGCTAGATGAGGAATTTCTAGTCCCAGTCCTCATCTTTACTAGCTGAATGACCTTAGGTTAGGAATACCAACTCTGAGTTTATTTCCTCGTGTAAAACGGGGATGATGATAATACCCTGTTGTACTTTATCGATTGTGAGGAATAAATGAGTAACTGCTAAGGCTTTTCAGAACCATAGTGCCTTATAAATATGTGAGATGTATGTGTGTATAAATATGTGAGATGTATGTGTGTATAAATAAATAAAATTTCTATATGTCTATTTAATTGGTGGGAGGATGTGAAATCTAATTTGTGCTCAAGTAGTACTTAGAGTTAATTAAATAATTTCCTTCAATTTTATTTTTTAAGGCATCAGTGATGAAACTTTGCAGCTTGAGCCGGATGATTTTGTTATCTGCCAGAAGCCCATGGAACTTCTTGGTGAAAAAAGTGAACAGTCTGGAGTATCTGTTACATTGGAATTGACAGGATTAGCTGATGAAAAAATAAAATATTTCCACGTTCAGCACCTGCTTTATAGGTATTAGAAAGCTTTTTATTCACTAGGATTTAATATGTATTAATTAATGTGCTTATAAGTACATGAAAATTAGATTTCTCCCTCCCTCTCTTTTTAAACTCACAGACGTTTTGCTCCTGATATTTCGTCCTATGTCTTGTCCGATGACATCAAGTTGCATTCACTTCAGCTGCTGCCCATTTACCAAACAGGTCAGTGTGACAGTGCTGCAGTGCAGTGGGGTGAAAGGCTCCGGCCTGGGAGGGCAGACCGATGTGAGTAGTAGGTTAGGTTCTTCTCCTGAGTCTCCCTGTGGTCTTGGGTAGGTTCTTAGCGAATAACTGAGCACTAGAAAGGGAAGTCGTGACTGCTCGGAGAAGCCATGCCGAGGACCTGACTGACAAAACCCATTTCCCTTTTTGCAATAGTCACTGGGCCCCAAAAGGGGAATTGGAGCTGTATTATAGCTGAGGTTCGGTTGGGTTCCAGCTGGGCTTTTGGCAGAGCTTCTTACGATGATCTTGTGAGCAACGTGGGAAAATGTGTACTGAATGGAAATCCATTTAGAGCAGTGGTTTTCAACCTTGCTGCACATTGGCCTTACTTGGATGCTTTAAAAATACCGATGCCCCGTCTCTTCATGCTGGAGGTTCTGACTTAATTGGTCAATATGATCGGCCACCAAGATTAAGAATCACTATTGAGTTTTGTTCTTAACATCTTAAGGTGATACCTAGGGAGAGATATAAATATTACTCTGATTAAATGTGTGTATAACCTTCATTTATTTTTTTCTTTCTTTTAGTCAACATGTATCACGTACCTGCTCTGTTGGGTATTGTGCTGACCACTAGGGAACCAATGATGAGCAAAAGTAGGCCAAGTCCTTGCACACATGGCGCTTACTGTCTCTCAGGGGGAGGCAGACGTGAATGGAATAATCCCAAAAAGGAGTGTATATTTACACACTGACAGGGGTGGTCTGTGAGAAAAGACCCTGGCCTTGAGAGCCTGAAAGGAAGGATCCTGACCTCGCTAAGAGGTCGGGGCAGGCTTCCTGAGAAAGAGGATCTGCAGAGTGAATGGGGGCTGATCTGGGGATACGGCTGGTGCAGAGGAAGCAGCAAAGATGCCGAGGAGGCAGCTTGTTTGAGGAACCGAGAGAAGCAAGGGAGAGGAGTTGTAACGAGGCTGGAGACCAGACAGGGCCCACAACCACATTAGAGGGTTAATGCTTTATCCAGTGGCTTCCCACAGCACCCAGAATCCCAAATCTTTTCCATGGCCAGCATGACCCTGACTCTGGGCTTATTTTGTCCCACTTGCCTTGCTTACGATTCTCCATCCATGTGGCTTTTCTTTGTTCCTCAGATATGCCAAGTGCACTTGTCTAAGACCTGTTATTAACTCTTCTCATGCCAAGAACGTACCTCCCTCCGATCTTGCACAACTGGTGCCTTCAGTCATTCAACTCATGGCTCAAATACCACCTCACCACTGAGGACTTCTCAGTTTAAACTATTCCCTCTCCACATACTGCAGTTTGTTTAGTCTCTGTCCTAATCCCCTTCACTAGAATGAATGCTGTTACTTTGTCTCATGCTCTGTTGTATCCCCAGAACCTGGAGGAGTGACACTTAGTAGGCACCTGATGGATGTTTTAAGGATATTAGGGACAAATGAGGGCATAGGTAGTGCAATGTGAGCTGAGCCCTGATGGATGAGTAAAACTTTTAGAAGATGGAGATTTTGGTCCAGCACTTGGAACGTGTAAAGTCATCACGTGTGTTTGGCGATGAGCGAGCACTTCTGTCTGACAAGCGCAAAGATGTGTGTGGAAAGAAGAGGCAGTAAAAACTGGACCAGTTGCTTTGGGCCAATTGTGGAAAGTGCAGAATGGGACCTTCTTCTGTGGGTGTCCTTGAAGAGTATCAGTCAGAGCTGTATGTTATTAAAAAAACTTTGCTTACGAAAAATTTCAAACACACAGACGTAGAAAATATAGTACAGTGTCCCCCATGTTCCTACCACACAGCATCAGCAGTGTTGCCTCATGACCACCCCTGCCCCATGCCAGATTATTTTGATGCAAATCCCAGAGTTATTATTGCCATTTTACCCATTAATGTTTCAACATGTGTTTCTAAAAGAAAATAATTATTTTATTTAAACCCAGAATACCATGTCACATTTTTTTAAATGTCTTGATATCATCAAATATCCAGTCAGTTCAGATTTCTCCAATTATCTGCAAGTTTTTTTCTCTAATCTGTTTTGTTTGAATCAGATTCCAAGTAAGGTTTATACATTGCAATTGGTTCCTGTGTCTTTTATGTCTCTTTTAATAGGTAGGATCTGCCTTCCTCTCTCTTTCTCTTTTCTTTGCAATTTAGTTAGCAAGAAACTGGACTATTAATGTGGAATTTGCCACAGTCTGAATTTTGCTGCCTGACTCCCTGCAGTGTCATTTAACATGTTCCTGTGTCTGCTGTATTTCCCTGTCATCTAAAGCTGCACTGTTCAGGATGGTAGTCATTTGTCACAAGTTGCTGCTGAGCACTTTGAGATGTGACTAGTCTAAATGGAGATATACTATAAATATAAAATTCACACTAGACCTTAAAGATTTAGTACGGCAAAAAAAAAAAGTCTCGTTAATTTTTTTTATTGCTGGTTGAAATGATAACATTTTGGATATGTTAGATTAATACAACATATTTTTTAAATTTTGCCTGCTTTTTACTTTATAAAAAGTGGTTACTAGAAAACTCTATATTACGTATGTGGCTCACATATTTCTATTGACAGTGCTGATCTAGATAGGTTTTATCAGATAATGAGATGATGATGGTCATGTTTTTGTTTTTTTTTGGTAACACAAGTAGTGTTGAGTTCTTTCAGAACGTTGGCTCTTTTTGTGATGTTAAGAAACATTGATAATTGTTACTTACATCTGTTAACGTATTAGAAGTTTCAAAATGTTCTACTTATATCACTCCATTTTCATTTCTTACTGGCATTCTTCTATAAAGAGCAGCTTCCCCTAAGCAGCTCTTCAGTTACCCGTTTATAGACTTTTTTTTTGCATAGAAGTCAAAACACTGATGCCCTTTATTTACTGATTTCATGGCTTTTTTTTTTTTTTCCACGTTTTTCTCATGCAGGTTCTCTTACTTCCGATAGGAAAAATTCATCTCAGGAAAAAGAGTTGCTGAGTCTCTTTTGTTTCTTCTCATTACCTCATGTGGGCTATCTGTACATGATTGTCAAATCTGTTGAATTAATGTCAGTCTACCAATATCCTGAGAGGTCTCAGCAGGCGGTGCTCACACCACAGTTTTTACATGTCATCACAAGGTATGTTCCAGTCACTTGCTAGTCTTTGAGTCACTTATTTTTCTGTAAATTCTTGAGGTACCTTCTAAATCTTTAAATGAGAATTATGTGAATCAGTGTGTAGTGCTGTAAATTAATGATATGCATCTTTTTTTTTTTTTAATGGCCCATACCTGCTTTTTCAATGTCAGAGATTCAGATTCTGGTTTTGCCTTTGTTTTATTTTCTTAGACTGGATGGAAATCTTTCTAAGGAAGTATAAGATTCTTCTGAGGGAAAATTTTCATAGGAAATTCTAATGAAAGTCAGTGAGGCCAGTTGGGGCATCTCTTTAGATTTCTTTTTAGATTTCCTCCTGTATGCATTGAGTTACTTCATGATGGGTTAGAACTGTGAAGAGGTTAGAAAGACCACTGATTCCCCCCTCTGAGTAGCGCAGATGGGGAAGGAGTCCAGAGGCTGGGATTGGTCAAGGTCATGTGGCTAATTGGTAGCCGATGTCTTCCGAGTTGCCTTACCCTAGTAAGCTGGCATGTGAACTGGGTTCCTAAGTGGGACTCTAATCTCATTTCCTTTTATCTCAGCAGTAAATGATGCTTGTGGTTTTATTTCCTGTTTTTTGAGTTTCAAGTACGTGCAAGGCGCTGCATTGAGCCCTCTGGCCAGCCAACCATGAATAAGGCACAACATCTGCTTTCTGAAGCAACAACACAAGAGAGGGCTGGAGACACATACAAGGGCCACAGACACTGGGAGATTTGTGAAAAATGTCTTAAGACTTTGTGAAAGTGGCGTAGGCTATGGGAGGAGGGAAATTACTTCTGGCTGAGTCACAGAGGAAAGTTTTTTGTGTTTGAACTGAGGCCTGAAAGCTAGTTAGAATTTGACAGATTGGAAGAGAAGGGCATTACAGCTAGAGGGAAAACTAAACAAAGCTATGTCCAGGTTTGCAGGAGCATCCAGTATAAACTGCATAGGACAGTGATTTTTTTTCTTCAACTGAGTGGTAGTATCAGAATCTCCAGCAGGTGCTGAAGTATACTTCACAGAGCACAGGACCCACCTGGAGATTCTGACGCCCACTCCCAGTCGGGGTGCTCCCCTCTCTTCCCGCTCTTTGGTGTAGGGAAAAATGCTATTGTGTGTTTCTTAACCGAACAGTGTGGAGGTAACTAGTCTTTTCAATTTCCAAAGTGTTGTATAGTGATGTTCTTTATTACATATAAAGGAGCTATGTTTCAACATAGAGAAGTGTGGCAAATAATGCTTGAGAGAGAGCTCAGGGCTTTGGAAATTAAACTAAAGATTTGTTTAAGGTTTTAACCAAAGAAAGTGATGTGATGAGAGCCCTGCTTTAGGAAAACGAATGTTGGCCAATATGGAGGATGGTTTGAACATAGATTATAAGTTATTGGGATGGTTCAGTAAGAGTAGTGAGTGGGCAGGGCAGTAGCAGTGACTAGAGAAGGAAGCGGGGATGGGAGAGGCTTCAACAAGAGAATTATAAAACTTGGCGTCTGATGGGATAACAGGAATGATATAGGGTCCTGAAAATATAGTATTATGAGGACTTAAAGGGACTTAAAATATGTGGGTTTTGCCTGTTTCCAGGTAGGAAATTATTGAAGCTTTTCTTAACATCAGCACCGAGAGATACTTTGGTATCATTAACCTAACTATAGAAGCATTAGACATTAGAAGAGTAGTTGTTATATATGAATTCAGATTCTTAATAAGAATCCCACCCCTCTATTTTAAACTCTATATTGTTGAATGCATTTTAACATATTTTTTATTTTACCCAATAGATACATATTTTAGAAATATCTTGATCCATAAATTTGTCTTGAAAATTTTCTTAAAGAGTGGCGTATTTATAGACCCTAAAAAAAAAGGCAATAGAGTTTTTTTTTAAAGAACTTCCTAACTAGAAGAGTAGCTCAGACCCCCTTGGAGCAGTTTTTCACGTACATAACTGGTTCCCACCTCACCCCTACCAAATCATAATCTCCAGAGTTCATATAAAATCATGAGAAATGTTATCCTTATAAATACTCAAAAATGAGAAAGCATCCCACAGTCTTCCTTCTCAGAGTGCATCGTGTCACAAATTGGTCTATATTCATCCAACTATTTTTTTTTAAAGAATACATGTACTACTATGATTTGTTTTTCACAGAAGTGGATCATATGATGTCCACTGTTCAGTACCTTGCTGCTTCACTTAGCAGCAGATCCTGGACGTCTTTCCAAGCCAATGCACTTCAGTTTACTCCATTCTTTGCTTATACTGCTGCTAAGTATTCCAGCAGTAGCCAACAGCTGGATTATTGTTGGTGGAGCTGAGTCAGAGGACCCAGCCTTTTTATCTCTAGAACCTAAAGGTCATTCATTCATCTTTGTGGTCATAGCTACTCTGACCTGTCATTCTGGACCCTGCAGGTGCTTTTTATGGTCCCCACTATCACAGAGTCCCTTCTGTTTATTTTACTTCCTGAGGGTCCTAACTCTCTACTCTAGATTTGTAAGCAATGGTGCTACCATCCCAGCTGTTGTCATGACTCCAGAGGTCATGTCCTAGAACAATGCGGACATGGACAGAGACCCCCGTGGGCTGAGGCTGAAGTTGAAGCCCTAATAAACAGATGGATAGTCCTGTGCAGGGTCTTGCAACATTGAAAATGTCAGAATGCCTCTCTTGTTAAAGAAGTATTTTTTTCTATTTGAAGATCATTGTTAGGTTTGCTTTAGTCTTTCATTTGTTTTTTAATGTCAATGGAGTTCATTTTTACTTCTCTCCCTGTCTAATTTGTTTTAAAAATCATTCCTGGGAACCCATGACGAGATAGGTTTTGTAGCTAAGTTAACCATTGACGGTTTTTAATGTCAATCTTGGAGTGCTGACTTATCTACTAGTCTCCAGGTGTCTATTGGAGCACTTACTGTGGGGTCCCCAGGTTGTTTTACTGTGCAGAAGCAGCCTGGGCTTGTGGAAAAAGCTAGAGGAGGGTGAGGAGTGAGGAGACCTGGGGTCTAATTTGGCTCCACTCTGCAGAGAGGATTTGGACCAGTCATGTACCTTGCAGGCCCTAATCTTTACAGCAAGCTGCTGGACTAGGTAATTCTAAGGATTCCTTCAGACAGTCTCTGATTTCCCCTTCTACCATTGGATTTGGGTTTGTGTAATCTAAGCGTGTTGCCAGCATAATCCAGGCTCCATTTCATCCTAAAATGAGTGGGATAGAGATAATAATAATCAGGAAACTTGGGTTCTAATCTTGGCTTTGATTGTCACCTGTCTGTACTTTGGGATCCTGGGGGAATCGTTTTGTCTATAAAATGAGGGTGTTGACCCAGATTCATGGTTCTTAACTAGGAGTGTACCTCACAGCCACACATGAAGCTTTGTGGAATATACTTATCTAGATTCAGCCCCTGGAGATTATGATTTGGTAGGGGTGAGGTGGGGACCAGTTATGTATGTGAAAAACTGCTCCAAGGGGGTCTGAGCTGCTCTTCTAGTTAAGCAGTATGACTTGTCAGCATTTGATAAGTACTTGGGTCGTCCCCCAGCCCCGCCGTCGCTCTGTTCTCCTGTGAAATCCCCCCAGCTATGGGCACGTTGGTTACTGGCCTCCGCTTTGCTCAGTGGCCTCTCTCCTCTTCCTCAGTAACAACCTGCAGTGTTTCACGGTGCGGTGCAGCGCGGCAGCCGCTCGCGAGGAGGACCCCTATGTGGACACCACCCTGAAGGTTAGAACTGGCTTAGGGCAGCGCAGCCTTAAGTCGAAACAGAACCTGTGAATGCTTGCAAATTTCCTCATTGGATCTAAGCTTGGCAATCATTAAAGTCTTGTTTGTTCAGTTAGAATCTTTGGATGTAAAATAGTAAGCATTTTGTGATTCATGGTTTAGATAACAGTTTTTAAGATTCCTGGGAAAACATTTCACCCACAATTTAGGTATAGTGCATAGTTTTACAGTTTGGTGAAGAAAATGTATAGTGTTTAACTTCAGAGCACTTCACAACTATAGTATACTACAATTTTATTCTCTTTTAATGGAAATATTGGTGGCAAGTGTATAGAGCTGTTAACAAAACAGTACAGAAATCAGTTTATTCAAGAGCACAAAATTGAATAGAGTGTATTAAAATGATTTATTTACACTATTGTCAGATACGCCTATAATTCTTTTGTCATTTTAAAGACTTCAACAACTTTCTGTATTTCCGTAGTTTTGATCTAGTGTTAATGGATCTGCTGGATCTGTAACCCTCATTTTTAATGAGAAGTAATATGCTTAGTTTCTGAAAAGCTCTTGACCACAAAAATAGACTGAGGCAATTTTATGCTGAAATTCTCTGTTATGACCTTGAATTTCTCAGAAATACACTGATGATTTGCATCCTGTTCATCATGTGCAATTTTACCTCTGAAGCATAGGCTATTTGAGTGGATGTTTGTTATGAACATACATGCTTCAGGGAACCCCCAAATTATGATGGCCTATATTTCACAAGTTAGTTTATGTCCATCTGGCAGCTGGAATGCCTTTTTCTGGAAAAACATGTGTTCAGTGATGATGGTTACATTAACAAGCCAGACCCTGTTTAGTGCTCACTGTGTCTGATCACTGTTGCCCAAATCGTGGTATGTAATAGCGTTTTATCGTGATCTGAGTTCTCTCTCTTGCTGTGGCCTGCCTGTAACTTTCTGCTGCTGACCAGGCTTACAGCCCACCACTTACCTTCAGCCGCTTGAGAGAAGAGACCAGAATCACAGCCCTCTCGTGCCTTTCTGTCTGTGTTTAACACACATACACACATAGCCTTTTCAAGAGATTATTTTAAAAATAAGGATGACGTCCCTAGTTAAAATGGAAAGGTGGCAGATTCCTTGTCTCTCGCTTCTTCCCCTCCACCCCATCTTGCCTTGTTTTTTGTTTTAAACCTCAGGGAGACATAGGCTTGTCAAGGTAGTGATGGTGGAGTGAGGGGTGCAGAACAGATTGAGGTAGGATCAGTCTGCATTTGAAAATAAATCATAATTCCAGGTCTTCTCAGAGACTCATAAAAACAGAAGGAAGGAAGAGAAGAAGGGAGACAAGAGGAGAGACAAGAGCTGGTGAGGGACGCTGCTTTTGTGGCCTGTCCTCCTGAAGGCAGCAGAGCGGAGGACAGGGGTGGTTACACCTCCTGGCCCCCCCTTCCCTGAGGCACCACCGTTCTGAAGTCCTAGATGCCCCTGAATGAGCAGGCTGTCACTTTACTCCCTTGCTGACTCAGGCTTGGGAGCTGTGGTGTCTGAGAAAGATTTCACAACCTCAGAGACAGGTTCAAAGGGCATGTGGTCTTTATTTCCCTTTCCTCTGAGATTCTGCCTCAGCGTACCCAAGGCCACATTAACCATTCTCTTAGGAATGAAAAAATAAACAGGTGTTTCCCCCAAGCACTTAGTATAAAGGGGACGATGAAAATGACCTCAGAATCCAAAAGGCATTAATGGAGGAGGTGGGGAGGCCTCGCCACATCATTTTGTGAGTCCCAGAAAGAGCTCTTCCATGATCTTTCTTATCCATTCTACTTGAATGAATGGTTCCTGATAAGGACAGGAGCCTGGCTCCTGGTCCAGGGTTTCCTCCGGGTTACCTGACACACCCCAGCCTGTCAGCCATTCTAGGTAGTGTTCATACCTACAGAGCTAATAAGGGCCATCTGAACACGCAAGCATTTCTATCGTACACACCCATCCACTAGGAAACATTTTATATGCAGTGGAATATCCTTTTATAGTGTCTGATTTTGCCTAGAAGCCCCATTTGGACGTACCCTGAGCCAGTCTGCTGTTGGTGGGGAATCCTCTGGGTGGCAGGTAACCAGCGCCCGGCTGGGCTCCTGGAGCTGCTCTGGAGGGCACGTGCGGGAGTTCCCACGGCTGTGAGGGGCCTCCGGAGCACCGGCTGTCTGCATTTATCAAGTCAGCAAGTGCTGAGTAGCTTTGTCAGACACACATGAAATAGTTAGTTATATGTTTAGATAGGGTAACCTCCTTGCTCTGATGAGAATAGAAATTTGGATTGCTTTTGGCAGGGGAGTGGGGGGAGGAGGTTGGGGGGAAAGGAGAAATTGTATCAAATACATTAGCTTTTGGAGATCAGAGTTCATGTACTTTATTTCTTGGCTTAATTTGTGTTTGTTTGTTTTTTCACTAGGCTTGCCCACCTGTCAGTCTGGATGTCTGTGCTTTAAGAATACAGCTTTTCATAGGCTTGAAAGCCATCTGTCACTTTAAAAACCACGTCATACTTTTGACCAAGGCAGACCCTGAAAGCATTCCAGAGAGAAGAGAGTCACCCAAGAGGCTTCTGTAAGCATCCCCTCACCCCCTCAGACATTCCCGCCAGAGCTTCTGGAATGAATTATTTACTGGTATATTTTGCATACATCTTAGCTTATCTTCTTCTAAATCAAAACTTGGAGTGATCAGATGGCTTTTCTATGGTGTTCTTTTTACAGAGTAAGAAAAGGTTCTAATGATCTCTATCATGTCTTTTATAGTTGACTTTGAACTTTTAGAAAGAAATGAATTGTAAAGTAGTTTCAATAAAAATCTGTGGTATTTTAGATAAGAAGTTGAAGGACGTGTTTTTTTGTGTAATTAATGAGTAAGGCAGAGCCTTTTATTCTAATCCAAACTACAAGACTCTTTATTATTTTTCTTCTTTGATCTTCCAGTGGTTACATTTTTATCCAAAAATTATTTTCTGGTATTTCAATTCAAAAGAAATTAGGAATGCATTTCTTACCTTAAAGCACCTTCATAGTGTATAGATATGTGTTAATCTACCTTAAAATTGCATTTTAGTAATGCTAATTTCCGGTTGACTCTTTGGTTTTCTGCTTTCATATTGTTTGGAATAGAATGCTTAATTCCAGCTATGCTAATTACACTTCTGTTTGATGTTTTCTGTACTGTGAATTTAGTGGTAGGGAATGCAATCTAATATGAACATCCTCTGTGAAAAATTTTATCAGGAAAGAAATCTGTTTTAGGGGAAGAGTATATTTCAAGTCGAACATCGGTTTTAATTTTTAACATAAGTTTCTTCTTTTTCAAATTATTTGTGCCTGTGCTTTGTTCCACCAACAGGAATAACCAGGTTGACTTGGGTAACTGGTCATTTAGAGTGTGCACTAAGTGGTCTGAGACTGACTGATCCTGAAAGCTCTCTGGCGAGAGGAAAAACAACTTGTAATCTCGCACATTTGACATCTTAAAAAGTATTGTATTTTTCTAAATGATTAAAAAAATTCTAATTTATTTGAAACTTCATTTGGTCAAAGGTCTACATTTTTAGAAGATTGTATACTACAGAAAATGCATCACATAGTGAAAGCAAGAGATGAGATGATGCTTTAAGCAGACTTAGAGTTCTGTCTTCTGCATTTTGCCAGCAGCCATGAGTCTTTTGCTTGTTGCTCTGTTGGGCTTCTGGTTTGATCTGTAGTATAGGGCATGCTGGACTCAGGAAGGCCCCATGCTGGACAGAGCTTGGGCACAGGGACTTTCACAGCCAAGTTTCTCTTCCTTCTGAGAAGTCTTGCCTGTTCTGTGAGCTTACTGCCCATTTAAGAATACTTAAAGAATGTATTGGAAGTGATTGATTGATCAGTCCATGACAGTATAGTATATTAAATGCTATAAGCCTACAGAGTATTGTGAACTGATGTTCTGTAAAAAATCTACTGTGTAGCCATCAAAGAAAATATTAAATGAAAATGATATCATAGTTATAATATTTTAGGTAACTGATACTTACCATTTAAAATTGCCATTTATTGATAATATGTCTTACCCTACAATTCCTGTGCTCTGTTTTGCTTTTAGTTCTAGAAAAGGGACCAGTGTTAACCTCAAAGCACCTCCTGTAGCTGAGGCTGGGTGGAATTTGTATATTGTGAATACGATCTCACCAGTGCAACTGTACAAAGAAATGGTACTCCTTTCAGACTTCTAATTCTTATTTGTAGAAGTTTAGAGTCTAATTGATGACTGGAAATTGATTCTAATGATCGTACATTCAGAATGCCACAGCCAGCCGGCTTCCAGGCTCTGTCTGACAGAGGTGTGCGTATCTTCACCTTCTTATTTTCACAGCTTCTGACCTTTGAGGAGCCAGGAGAAATTCCCTTCACTAAAATAAAACTCCCTTATTCATACCTACTCTCCTATGAGAATTGATTAGCCAGTCTAAATATAAATAGCCTTTGACTGTTACTTTGAATTCTAGCAAAGAGAACCATGAAATGGAGCTGAAAGAAATCTTAGATCATATGTCCCCGTCTCACTCTTCTTTGAAGTATCAGCAGATGGTCCTGGGGCACTGCAGCATTGTCCCATGGGCATCCTTACTCCTTTTCCCAGAGTGACAACTGCCTGCTTAACCCTGACAATTTTTATAAACTCTTTATTTTGAAATAATTTCAAACCTACAGAAAAATTGCAAAAATCAGAATAGTAAAAATAAAACCTATATATTCCCCACACAGATTGACCCATAGTCAACATTATACCCCTTTTGCTTCTCTCACTCTCTTTTTTTTTAAATTTTAATTTAATTTTTTTATTTAATGGAGGTACTCGGGATTGAACCCAGGACCTTGTGCATGCTAAGTACACACTACCACTGAGCTACACCCTCCCCCCACCTCTTTTTTCACTCTTGCACTTTCCAAATGTGCGCACACAAACACGTTTTTTTCCCTGACCTGTTGGAAGGTAAATTGCATAATTGCCTAATGCCTCTAAATACTTCAGTACATGTTTCCCAAGAATTAGGATATTTGCTTACAGAACCACAGTGCAGTCATATGCTTCAGAGAATTTAACGTTGACATAATACTTCATCTAGTCCATGGTTCATATTTCAGTTTTGTCAGTTACCCAGTAATGGCCTAGCAGCATTTCCCCATCTCTGGTCCGGGGTCCAGTCTAGCATCAGGTAGTGTATTTAACTGTCATGTCTCTTTAGCCTCTTTTAATCCAGAGCCTTTCTTTATTTCATTTAAAAAATTTTTTTCTTTTCTCTTTTTTTAAATTGAGACAGTTGATGTACAATATTATGTAAGTTATAGGTATACAATATAGTGATGCACAATTTTTAAATGCTATACTCCATTTATAGTTATTGTAAAATGTTGTCTGTGTTTCCTGTGTTGTACAATATATCCTTGCAGCTTATTTATTTTATACATAATAGTTTGTTCTCTGCATCTGTCTGTTTCTTTTTTGTTATAGTCACTAGTTTTATTTTTTAGATTCTGCTTTGTTTTATAGCATGCATAGACTTTTTTGAAAAATATTTGTCCCCCTCCACCTTTAAAAAATTTATTTTTTTAATTTTATTTTTCATGATTAGATTCAGTTTATGTATTCTTTTTCTTGGCCAGAACATTGTGTAGGTGACGTTGTGTCTCTTTTGAGGTATCACACTGGGATGTGCATAATATTCATGTGCCCCTCCCTGGTGATGTTAATCTTGGTCATCAGGTCAAGGTTTGCCTGATTTGTCCCTTGCGTTTTAATGCTGATAATTATATCAGCTTCATCCTGTCCTTTTAGTCTTGCTTAACTGAAAGTCCTAGGCTTCATCTTGATGATTTGCCTACTGGAGGCTAAAAATACTGATCAACTCACATTAGCTGGTGATAATATTTATAAGCCCACTGTGAGTTATAAAAATAGATGTAGTAGAACCTAAATTCACCAGATGAAACTAAGATAAAGGAAGGATACTCGGTCTGAATTTGAGAAAGATTTAAACAGAACTTTAAACAAAATTCACTGTTTCAGATATGTTCACTCACCTGATCAAACTGTGATTTAATTATTGCTAAGTTAACAGTTTTATTAGTATTACAGTGTTACTTGTACCTTCTCTAATGTGCTGTTGAACAAGAGAATATTTACAATCATGTATGTATTAAACTGGCTCATACATTGTGGGGAAAAGAAAACCGCTTCAGCTAGGCCTTATCAGAATGATAAATATTTTATTTTTTTAAGATTTAATCTGTTTAAGGATTAACTTCACTCACAAAATATATAGGTATTCTTAAGAATTCGGAAACTTTGGGGAGCCTTTCTGCAGCAACATTAGCTGCTTGCCTTTTTTGTGTTAGATAGACTACAGTAATACCTACAAGACTGCGAAAACCCAGAGCTGCATCCACCTTCTCAGCGAGGCTCACCTGTTACTGAGAGCGGCCCTGATGGATACCAGTCAGATGGAACCGGGAGAGAAAGCGGAGCTTTTAGAAGCATTTAGGGAAAGCTGTGGGCACCTTGGAGACTGCTACAGCAGGTTGGTGATGCTGCTTGGAAACTTGTTAGAGAAGCCATCCTGAGCTTCAGGTGTACTTACTGACTTTTCCATCTCTGGTAGTTACCTGATAAGGGTGGTGGTTCATTTATTCATTTATTTCACAAGCATTTGTTGAGCACATTCTGTGTGCCAGGTACTGTGTGTGCTAAGCTTAAAGATACAAAGATGACCGTGACCTGTTCCCTGCCTTCAAGGACTTAGAGTTCACTGGATGAGCAGTGAGTCTCAGCCTCATGAGTCTCCCACCAGTTAATTTAGCTTCTTTTCAGGCCTTTGGGTGGGGGTGGGGCATGACCAGTTAAAAATCCCTGAGACAACCTTATTCCTAATTAGCCTGTTAGCTTTAAGGAAGAGGCACCATTTGGACAGTCTGTGATTTTAATCTTAGTAGTCAATGCTTTTATGATGTCAGAAAAGGACACTAGGTTGAATAGTGGTTTTAATTCTTGAGAATGATCTTTATAATTTTTTGGTATATGATTGTTTCAAAGGCTTAACTTGACCCATAGGAATCATTATAAATTAAAAGACTTTTCCTACTTATAAACATCATTATTTAAGAGCCATGTTATGAATATTAAAATCACCTTATGAGTTGTTTTTCTGTTTTTATTATGAGCAGCCAAAAGAAACTACATTAATTAGAATGATTTTGTAAAATAAAACTCAGGAGCTTGTTCCAACTCCTAATTGCAGTGGAAAAGTATTTTGAGATTAATGTCTTTTGGAAAGCATGATCTGTTTTATTATCAAGTGTGTTAGACATCCAAGCTTAAAAATGTCAAATTTGAGGTTTCTTTACTTCCTTCCCTTTAGGCTTGACACCCAACATTCCCACCTTGCCTTGCCATACTACAAGATGTCTGGTTTGTCTATGGCTGAAGTTTTGGCCCGCGTGGACTGGACAGTAGAGAATGGATCGCAGAAATATGAGAGGGGATTAATCTTTTACATTAATCATTCACTTTATGAAAACCTGGATGAAGAATTAAGTGAGGTGAATACAGTTTTTTCTATTTAGTTATATCTAATATTTAAAATTTTTGTTTTAGCAATTTATTTTATGTAATTCTGCTTACAAATCAAGTTCCAAGCATTTTCCTTTGGTATTCTTCTTTTTCTAAACAAGGTAACTATTGTGCCCTTTTCTTCATTAATAACAGTCATAGAATTATAGCCTAGAAAAGAACTTGTAGTATCTTCTCATACTTTTTCATCATATAGACAAGGGGATGTGGTCCATTGTGGTTGAGTGACCTGCCCAGTGTGACAGTGGCCTGTCTTCAGGAGAATGACACAGAACCTGGGCCTTGCCCGCCTTCTTCTCATCCACAGCCCTTTTCACAACCCTAGTTGCCCCAGTCTCCAGGTGTCCAAAGCTTCCCTTATGAAATCATGGCCTAGAGACCTTCAGACATGATTAAGGAGTATTTTTTTGCCCCTCATGCATTTTTAAAGAGTTGAATGCAAATATGCAAAGTTGGGTGTTGTGATACCAAATGTTTTAAGCTATTGGGAGAAATGAAATTTTCTCTTCTAAATTACCTCATTGAGTATATTTTGTACTAAGCTGTAATTTTTTATAATGGCCTATTAAGTGTACTTTAATCTAGTTATCTTTTTTCCTTCTTCAGAACTCTTGTTAAGATTAGAAATGCTGACCATGACTTGGTACACACTTTCCCTGCTTTTCCTTCAACATAACTCAGTAAAGAGTTCATTTTGAGTCATCTCAGATCTCCCACTTTATCACCATCAACTCTCCTTTTAAATCAGGACATAATACTATACTATACTGTTACCTTAATTGGAATGTTTGTATCTTGATTTTTATCTTTTTTTTTTTTTTTTTTTTTTGCTGATTGATTTTGTTGCTTTCTATTGGCTGACTGACCTTCAGTTTCTCATTTGTGTTCATAAAGGAATTAGCAGCAAAAGTGGTTCAGATGTTTCACGTGGCTGAGCCAAAGCAACTGCCCCATATTCTCTGTAGTCCTTCTATGAAGAATATTGATCCTTTAACTGCCATCAGCTATTTAAGGAAGCTGGATACTTCTGGGTTTTCACTGATCTTAGTGACATTGACCAAAGCAGCAATGGCTTTGAAAATGGGAGATCTTGACATGTACAGAAATGAAATGAAAAGCCACCCAGAGGTACGGTGCCCTCCCTGGTATTGACAGCAGGCTTAAATAGGACCCAGTGGTCCTGGGGTGTTTAGCTTTCTCCTGGCTTCTGTGCAGCTCATTTTTTCTTAGTTGTAGAGGAAAACAGACTTAATATTAGAGAGGAAGTGACCCAAAGTGATAGTGCTTGGGCTTTGGATTTGGCAAATGGAAAAGAAATATGAATGGTAAATGGCAGTGGTGGGTATACAGTGACCTTTCAGCTTGGTGTCAGGCATGTTCACAGCACGGTGCTTGGTACCGAAGACTATGCAGGCCCTGCCCTGAGCCGACAGTCTGACTGGTGTGAGGGGACGGTGTGGTGTATCCACTGGAAACAGAACAGTGGTGTGTATTTGAGTACAGCGAGTAGGATATTAACCTTGAGCCTCCAGAGTCAGGTAGTTGCAGAAATAGCCAGCACTTGGGAAAAGTCACAAGTGACTGTGTGGGGGACTGGACATTTGAGTGGCGTTTTGAAGAAAAGGCAGCTTCCCCATGGAGGAGAGGCCATTCAGGGACATGAGCCAAAGACGCTAATCACTCGGGCAGGAAATTAAGAGGAGACATTAATTGAGCACTTATTATGTCTCAAGCCTATTCAAGAAGAGCAGGAGTGCTTTATTGCTATCCAATGGCACGTTTTGTTATGAGGATAGCAAGTCAACTCTGAGATGTCCTCTGCTGTGAAGAGTAGTATTCTAGAAAGATGAATTTGCTCTTCATAATTTTGAAAAAACTTACATAGACCTAAATATAAAGGTGTCTACAAAATAGGACACCTTGATGCTTAATTAAGTAATAGTAACTTCTAGAAAGACTTATCCATGATGTCCTTAGAACTTATGGTTAAGGAAAAAATTGAAATTAAATTATTAATGGCTTAACTGTGATTCTTTTTTCTTTTTTTTAATTTTGTTTTTTATTGAAGTGTAGTTGGTTTGTAATGTCTGTTTCAGGTGTACAGCAAAACGAATCAGTTATACAAATACATACATATCATACATGTATATTTTTTTCAGATTCTTTTCCATTATATGTTATTACAGGAAATTGAGTATAGTTCCCTGTGCTACACAGTAGGTCCTTAACCATGACTTTTGAATGCACTAGCATGTGTTTGGAAGATGAATGCAATATATATTTCTGTTCCTAAATTTCTTTTTCTCTCTGAAGATGAAGTTGGTATGTGGCTTCATCCTGGAACCTCGGCTCCTGATTCAGCAGAGGAAGGGACAGATTGTTCCAACTGAGTTTGCAGTTCACTTGAAGGAGACACAGCCTGGGTTGCTAGTGGCTTCAGTCCTAGGCTTACAGAAGAACAACAAAATTGGAATTGAAGAAGCAGATTCCTTCTTTAAGGTGTGTTGCTTTGAAAAGGTAATTGTTCTGGATGGTCTGGTGAAGTTGGTGTGGGGTGGGGAACAGAATAAGAGAAGTGAGTTTTCCTTTGTTTATTGAGAAAACAGACACAGAACCATTTACAAAAGTACAGATTAGAAGAATGTATCTGGAAAAATTCTGTTAATGTGACCTGGAGTGTGTTTCCCATTACAATGTCTAAATTCACTTTTGCCATGACGCTGATGCTAATGATAAATTATTGACTATATGGCCCACGTGATGGAGTGCTACTCAGACCAGCTGTAACTTGATCAGTACTGTATTTATCTGAGATATGGTGGCTTGTCTCACTGTTGTCAAGGTGCTTTGTGGTAAGGATGGAGATACAATTCCTCAGCTCTTAGTAGACCTCTGGGAAGCTCAGCTGGTAGCATGCCTCCCGGATGTGGTGCTACAGGAACTCTTTTTCAAGCTTACATCACAGTACATCTGGAGATTATCCAAGAGGCAGCCTCCTGACACTGTACCGTTGAGAACATCAGAGGATCTGGTAAGATAATGGAATAGTGCAGTGAATTCAACTTTATGTATATTACCCATTATGATAATGACCCTTCTTATTTTTAATGGTATAAAATCAAACATAATTCTTATTACCAGATTTTTTTAAAGCAGGAGTTAAAAACACACTTAAAACTTGTGTGTGAGTGAAGTTGTCCACATTTTGAATGCTGTATTCTAAAGAGCGCCCCCCACTGCTCTGTCTTACTCACTTGCAGTGGTGCCTCAGCAGCCCTTTGCGGGGGAAGGGGCTTTTCCCCAGGCCCGTCTGTGCTCCATCAGGAGAGGGCCATGAAGTGGAACACAAGAGAAGAGGGAGCTGCAGACCTCCCTGAGGGGAGAGGGGCTGCAGAAGGCCTGTGGGAGAGACACTTCCTTCCTAGACTCCCCCTTCCTTCGGCTGCACACACAAGAGCTGTTCTGCAGTCCCCACTGCCCTCTCAGTTCTGTTCTTACCCTTCCTGCTCCCGCAGTCCCAGCTGCCCCTTCACCCGTCATGGATGCCATGGCTAATGTGGGTTTTCTTGAATAAGGGAGTCTTTATGGGAATTGTCTTGAGAACTTAATGGAAGAGATTTTGCCTCCGAAGGAGAGTGGTAGAAATAAAAATTATTTTCAGTATTACTGTTAGCTTTCTTTGAGTATAATTAGCTTAAAGGCCATAATACCCTTTTTGCTAGAAAGTGCCTCTTCGAAATCGTCTTAAAGGTAAAACATTAGGAGATATCCAGTACAGATTTATTCAGTGCGAAGCAGCAAGGCTGAAACTTTTTCCAGGGGAATATATTCTAAGGCTTTCTTCCCACTCTGAGGAAAACGTATACCTAATTTTGCAACATGGCAGAAGGTTAGGGATTGCTTGCTGTTTGTGGGATAGATGAAGAAAATCTTGTTTTGCTGTATTTTACTTACGATAAGTTTCTTTTATATTTTAGATAAACAGTTGCAGTCATTATGGCTTAATCTCTCCATGGGTTAATGTCTTAATATCATCTGATTCCTTAGCTGATAAAAATTGTATGGAAGAGCTTTCAAAATTACAGGTAAATAAAAATGCCCCTTTGAAAAAAAATGACTATGCATATTACAATATAGTATAAGATTTAAATTTGGTAAGACCCCTGGTGTCCTGTTAACTAGAGTATATAATTTTGGGGACGAAATCTACTGTTAGACCTCCTCAGGAGCTCTTGTGGGAATTCCTGTCTCTGCCCGAAACTGCAGACGGGAAGGCTGGGGTTGCTGCCGGTGGATGAGTGAGCTTCACCAAGTCCTGTGACCTTCTAGCCTCATTTTCAGGATGTACTTGAAATCACTTTGGGAAACTGAAAGTATGGCAAATGTGCTGTGTTTTCACTGATGTCAGTCACTTTTATTTTAGTGTTCACTCACATAGTCTAGTCCTCTAGCCTAAGGCAGGCACTACTCTCTGTCTTATAGGAAGTAAATCAAAGTAGCCAGCTTTATAAGCTCCTGAAAGGCTTGTTTTAAAAATAACAAATACGGTCAAGAGAATGTAGACCATCCGGCAAGAATTCTGACTCTGACAGTGTTTTGACTGGCAATGAGAAATAAAGTCCATATTTGACTTGGTGAATCGGACCAGGCTAGATGTGTATGTGATTTATTTAATGTAGTCAGTGGCCCAAGGACAGAATATAATCCTCCTATCTGTTTTGTTTGGTCTACCCAGTGTAGCTCAACAGTAGCTGCCAAATTGAGATTTCAAATCAAGAATTTTGAGTTTCAAGTTTGTTTTGAAAAATTCAGCAGAACTTCCATTCAGCGGTAACCCTGGTCCCTGAGACCGCGGGTTGGAGCTGCCTGGGGGCTGCCCTCCTTGGACCGTGCTGGCGCCGTCCAGTCTGCCAGTCTCATCTCCATGTCTCCCGGTCCACGTGCTGAGTGTCTGGCATCCATGTTCCTTACACCCAGCTGCCGTGGTGCATTTTCATCATCTGTGTGACCTCATTAGGCTTTTGAGTTTGCAACCCCAGTTTACACTGGGAACTGGTGTCAGTGTGATTTTTGCTTATAGAAACAAAATTGTCAAATTGGGGATGGAGGTCAGGACAGGAAGCTCAAGAGACCACATTGTGTAGTCTTAGCCTCTAGACAGCCTGCGATGTCTTCAGAAATAGTGTTGCTTACATTTGAAAAAAATTGCCAGAGAGGATTCTTGGTTCCTAGCTCTAGTACCCTAAAAGGGTACTACAATACAGAGGCTGCTGAGGGCTTAGTCTCAGACTCGTTCATTCCCCAAATATTCTTTGATCATGTGCCGTAACTGTCATTGATGTACAGCACTGGACGAGGCAGACGGGACTTGCCCTCCTACAACATATATACTAATTACAGATTTTAAATTATAATTGTAGTAAGTGGTATTAAATCTCACCTGATAAAGCTTCAAAGCCTGTTTATAATCTCTGCTTTAAAAGTGTAATTCAGTGATCTTTTAAAATCCATTTGAAAGTTTAAAAAGGGTATCTTCTTTCTGGGAATCTTTGCTGTTAAAGGATAGAAAGTTTAGTCAGCCTAAACTTTTCTAAATCCTTTTCCTAATTACAACTCTTTCTAAATTATCTGAGTCAACTAGTCCTAGTCATTAAGAATAAAAATAACCATCAAGAAACAAAAAGATCTCATCTGTTCTCCCCTAGAGGAATGAGGAGCTTCAGAATCACCTAGAAAGCTTTTCCACAATTGTATGACTAGCCTCTACCCACCGGCTCACCACCACCAAGCAGATTTGATGTAAATCTCAGTCTCTTGTCCTCAATCACTCTAATAGTATAGTTGTCAAAAATTAAAACAATCTGTAAATCATCTACATTTCCAAAAGCCGCTATTTTAGAATGATGCAGTAACTAGTAAACGCCTTGCCTTTCATCAGAATTTTCCTGGTTCCCTCCCCACCTTCTTGCCAGCCACCTCTCTTAGAGCCACAGGTGTGATTGTGTAGGTGGAGAAGACAGAATTCTATGGATTCCAGCCCCACGGAGTCAGCTGAGGGTGAGGGATCTAGATCAGAAATGGGAATAAATAGTGAATGTCTTGGGGGTGGAGAGTTCATTTTCAACATTAAAAAAAAAAAATGGAGCACTCTGCTTGGAAGCAGACAACAATGAGAGTGTAAATAGTAGCAGTAATGCTTGGACCATTTTTTATCCAGTGTTTTTTAAACTTCTTGGTGATACGGATACAACCACTTAAAAGTTCATGGGTAGTCCATTTTGTACCAAGCTTTGACTGGTTTCATTTTAACCGCAGTTTGGGTTACCCATGCCTTGTTTCTTTCCTACCCCATCACTATCCTGATACATCAAGAGTTGAATATAGAAATAATCTGTGTTTTCTTTCATTTGGGGGGAGGCTGTGAGTGGTAGATTATCACCTTATTTCATATTTGCTACCTTATTGTCAGGAAATTATTCAGACAAAGGTGATTATTAAACTTTCAGGAAGGAAAAGGACCAACCTTATTCTCCGAGCCATTCCTTGGTAGATATGTGCAATAAAATAATGACGCTGACTGTAAATGGATAGTTCATGTTCCATATCCTCCTGTGAGTCTGAGGAGATGCTGTAGCAAAAAGGATACAGGAAGAAGAAAATCAGGCTATGACCATCTCATCTTTATCCAGAAGAACGGGAAAGCAGAGATTATTTTGGTGGCAGTATCAAAAGTAGTATTTATAGTTTAAATGCTTAAAAGTAAAATATTGGTCAAGTTGTGAGAACTAAAGTAATACTTGCTTGATGTCATTCAGCTTATGGTGAATGGTATTGATAGAGATGATTAGGTTCTTAATGATTGCTTTAGTTTTCTTAAATGTTAAATTTTATTTTTAGTTCTATATGTAGTGAATGCTTATTATAGAAACCTTGGAAAATACAGGGAAGTGTGAAAAAGAAAATAAAAAATGGGCTTTGTCCTCCCAGCCAACAAGCTGGTCTCTGTGTCAAATCTTGTGCTCTTCCAAAGGCATTTCTAGATGTGCGTGGACCTTATGTAGGTTTTGCAAAACTGATCATGCTCTGAATATAATTTTGTACTGAGATTTTTCACTAATTTTATCATGAGCATTTTGTCATTAGCTAGCCTTTGAAAACAATTTTGAGAACTATAAAATATTCCATTATTTGAATATACTCATAATTTATTTACTCATTTACTTCTTGTTTAACATTCAGGTTTCTTCTAGTTTTTCAATATTATAAATATTCTTGAGGTGAACATCACTGGACATAAGTCTTGACCACCATGTGGATTATTTTCTTAGGGTAGAGGCTTAAAGCATTCCCATGAGTGTTAATATGCAGTCTAGCCAAAGCAAATAAAATCGTGCTATTTTAAAAATGCTTTCCATTAAGCAGATTTTTATTCTTTAAACTAGAGGTGGTTTCAGGATGATTTAATTCTTCGGTCTACTTAGACTTAGTAAATACCATATAGCATGTGCTCTAAAATTGCATTCTTCTTTTGTTGGCAAGTGAGGTTTAGTCTTTTTTAAAAAACTGTATTCTGTATGTTGTGCATTAGTTTTTCGGGTACCTCATTCCATAACATTTCACTTTTCTGTTCATAGTCTCTTATATGTGGTCCTTCATTTGACATAGCTTCCATCGTTCCATTCTTGGAGCCACTCTCAGAAGACACTATTGCCGGCCTCAGTGTCCATGTTCTGTGTCGTACACGTTTGAAAGAGTATGAACAGTGCATAGACAGGCTATTAGAGAGATGCCCAGAGGCAGTCATCCCATATGCTAATCACGAACTGAAAGAAGAGAATCGGGTATGCTTTTCAGATTATGTTTTTTAGGCTTTATCAATGATAATCAGATGATAATCTTGTTGCCTTCTCTGCGAAATGTGGACAGATTGTGCCAGTCCAACCTTGTGGGGCTGTATGGGTCAGAAGAACATGTATGTTTAACGTGTTATGTATTTTGAGTACTATTAGAGAATATTAAAATGTATGGTGCTGGTATGTTATCGTCATCAAAAATCTCTTGTTTGGTGATAAAGTAGGCTACTACTTGAAAATTTGGGAAATATAATGCATGCTGGGAAAATTCTTTTTGGGCTGTCTGGTCTTTAGAAATTAGAAGAGTTTTTGACTTTAGTACTTTTTCTTTTGTTCCTTCCTTCTTTCTTGCCATCTAAGAGTTGATAACAGGACATGTCTGTGTTTATTCTTGAAAATAGCCATGTACGTATGTACAATACACATCTGGTTACAAATCTGAATTCTATGTTATAGTTTAAGCAGATGACTGTTCTAACAAAGTCTGATGCCCTTAACCAAGATGATGTGTTTTGCCCTGCGCTTCCCAGCACAACCTTCTTGTTCTTGTTGGCAATCTGAATATAAAATGCATCGAACTTAAAAAGTATTCATTTTTCCCTAAGATAGACTTTGTGGTGGAAAAAACTGCTGCCTGAACTTTGTCAAAGAATAAAATGTGGTGGAGAGAAATATCAACTTTATCTGTCATCACTGAAAGGTAAAATAATCTTTTTGGCTTGATTATTAAGTTTAACTGAGGGTCTAAGTTTTAGTTTCCTTAATCTGCTGAAGCCTTGCTTTCTCTAGTTTTTCATGTGATTCTCAAGTGTAGGGAAGATGGTCTTAGCAGAACCATCTGGAGAACTTATTTTCAGCATTCATATGTTCCCCTCTACCACACATGGTATTCATTTATCTCTTTTAGCTCCAGAGCTGATGCTTTTAAGTTAATCTTTTCTACCAACAAATTATCACCATCAGAGAAACTTACAACCTCAGCATTTAACAAATCTGAATAGCCATTAGGATGAGTACATTTTTTATTAATGGTCTGGGTGCTTAATTTATTTCATGTAGGAAATTAAGTTACTATGATTATTAATCATAATTATAAACAAGTACTAAGGACTGACAAATTTCTCAAAGATTTCAAAGTTTAGTGTCTCTAAATTATGCAGTATTTTACAGCATAGGTAGTTGTTTGAATTTTTATAATTCATAGTCATTTATAAATCTGGGTAGATATATGGGTATCAGTTTCTCTACTTTTGTGTGTTAATATCACTAGTTAATGGTTGGCCTGATGACAAAGGCATGGTTATATTGATATCAGTGTACATAAAATGTTAGAAGTGAATAGTGTTGGAAATGTATTTTCCAGCTGAGGTAATTGACTTTTAAAGTGGTAGGCACTGAGCAGCGTTTTTCTGGAGATCTCCCTTTAAGTAAAGTTGTATATTTACGACTGGAGTGACAAGGAGGGGACTTTATACTAACTTTTTGTCCTACCCCTCTCCCTGCGTGATTTTTTGGTCTTCAGAAGGTGGAGGTGTCATGTGTTTGATTGTCCAGCTCAAATTTATCTCATAATTTTGAACTTATGGTGGGTCACTTTCCAACGCAGATATCCCACGTCTTCACCCAGCCACGTCACTCTCTTAGTCAAAAGACTCTCTTCATCCTTTTCTGATCCACATCCGCAAACTCTCTACGCATAACTTACCCATAATCATTCCTCCAAATGTTCCATTTTTCTATATCTTTACAATATCTGTGTGCGCACACCTGTGCATGTGTATATTATGTGTACACACATTCGTGCACATACATATGTGTGTATATGCACACACGTGTATGTGTGTATATATATGTCTGGCTCATGGGACTAGGTGCTGTGTGTGATTTACCTTTATTGGACTGTAATACCTCCAAAGCTGGCATAGTGTGTTACTCATTTTTCATGTTGCACTGTCCTTGCCAGCAACATGCTCTCCATAGGAAACATTCTATAACTATTTACTGATTTGAAGAGGAGACACCTGAATAACCTTAGATTCATTTTCAAGGGGTGGGGGGGGTCTCTCTCTGTTGGCAGCTGTCGTATACAGAGAAGAGACCAGGACTGGAGCTAGGAGAATTGAAACTAAATTCCAAGTCTACTCCTTAGTCAGTAACCAGAAGCAAGCTGATTTTTTAATTGCCTGGGACTGATGAGAAGTTCGGGGTTGACTCTAGAGTAAAAGTAGGCAAATTTTAAAATTTACTCTAGGTAAAGTTAGGCAGAATTGCAAGATGAAGGTCGGGGCGTATATAATATGCGTAGGAGCTTGGATTTCTTACTCTCTAGCGCAGCATTTCTCAACCATGTCACGACTAACGTCTCAAACCAGATATTTGTGTCCCCTGTGCATTTTAGGATGTTACCAGCATCCCTGACCTCCACCCACTAAATACCAGTAGCACTTGCACAGTTAAAACAAAAATGTCTCCAGATATTACCAGATGTCCCCTGGAGGCAAAATTGTACTAGCTGAGAACCGTTGCACTAATGCAGAGCCGTTGAAACTGGGGTTAGTGGTTGGCTTGTTAGTTTCAAGGAAATAGTTATTACTGTTTTTGTGATAATGAACTGTGCTTATTAGTAAAAATTCTAGTACTGTAGTAAATTAGAAACCTAAAGTTTAAAAAGTCATTTACAGTCCCATTAGCCCGAAATAACTATTTTTTAACATTTGACAGATATTTTCTGTACAGACTGGAGGATTTAAAGTACTCTGCAGATTTAAGATGTTGACGTTGTTCTTGGAGTAATAACCTGTTTTAGCCCCTCATGAGATGGCAGAAGAGAACAGAGCAGTGGCAAGATTTTTGTTGGTTCTATAACTGCTTTACACTCACTCAGTTTTTTGTATCTAGGATACTACTTAACAGGTTCCACGTTTAGGCCAAGTAAACTAGTTTGCTAGGAAAGCATTGATAATTCATGGGCTTTGCAAATTAATTAGTAGTTGTTATTTATTAAAAGATTCTATTTTTTGTCAGATATGTCTCGTATTTTAATTTAATTCTCAAAGGACTCTGGAAGCTAACAGGTGGTACCCCTACATTAGAGATGAGGAAACTAGGACTCAGGAGGTTAAGTGATTTTCTTAAAGTCACCCAGAGCGCAGGTAGACGAGTGTGATCGCTGCCCAAATATGACTGCAGAGATGGGGGTCTTTCCCATTCCTCACTGTTGCACCACTCAGTAACTTTGTAGGAACAAGAGCATGTTATTCCTTTGTGTAATGGATGATGTAGGTTGCTGAATACTGGACAGATAACTTTGGATGAAGGTACACACACCTGAGCAGGAGATTTGATATTTGGGTCACTCTGCAAATAGAGTAAGTGGTGGGCATGCGAGGATCACACAGGAGATTGTCACCAAAGAATGTTTACTGAGAACATTGTTCTTAAGTGTCACCCCTTCTCTTCCCAGCAGAGGGCAGCATGTATGTATCAAGAAGCAATAGAATAAAAATTACATAGTTATCTTTACAAAAATGTTTACTGAATTTCTTAATATTTAAAATGTTCATTAGAACACATTACTTTGCAGTTTGAAAAAAAGTAAATGGTTTTGAAAACAGATTTGTGCTTATTAATAACATGAAAATCTTATAACAGAGAGGAACTGATTGAGGAGAATGTCATCCAACAATTAATAGTATTTCCTATCCTAGCGAAGTCTTTATAAATTAGCTGCAAGTATACTCCTAACAGTAAAAACAGTAGTCAATTGATTGTTTTTCTTTAGAGGGTAATAGGAATCTATTGATAAATAATGTAATAAATACTCCAGCAAAGAAATCGTAAGTAAAAATTGCATGGGGCTAGTATAAAATAAACTTCAACGGATTCTAGAAAGAAAAAATAAGTTGTTAGGACTATAAAGCAGTCTGTGGATTTAAGACACTGTTTTTTTTCTCCCTTTCTCTTATAACATTTTGTCACCTGAATCAGCCTCTAATTGGTTGAGTGATTAAGAGAATCAGATGAAAGACAGAAAATCAGTTCTAACTCAGATATTCTTTCCTACAAACAGAAACATTGTCCATTGTTGCTGTGGAACTAGAACTAAGGGATTTCTTAAACGTCCTCCCAGAAGATGGCACGGCAGCATTTTTCCTGCCATATCTTCTCTACTGCAGTCGAAAGAAATCATTGACTTGAAGGTATCATTTGAAAAATACCACAATGGCTTATGAGACTGAATTTTTGAAAATTGAATGCCAGATAAAAAACACAAATCAAGCATTTTTATATTGAATATGGACATATATGGCAAGTGCTTTCAGGCTGCATACCATAGTGGTATTATTAGCTTCATAATTTATGACCTGAATCCATTTCATTGTCCAGAATGTAAAAAAGCTACAAGACATAAGAATTTCCTCAAAGAAGGCGTGTATTTTTAAAGGTAGAGACTGACTTTTATACCAGGGAACATCAATTCACTGTTGCTGGAGACACGACAATCTTTATCATCCCGGGGACACAAACATTTTGTAAGTATGCTCGAAAGAATGTCACTCCAAGTGGCCTAGAATTTAACTGTCTTGATTTTTTCCAGATTTCTCGGGTCACTTTTTTAAAAACTAATATTCTTTGAGAAAGATGTTAATGTGTCCCCACAGTAGAAGATTTCAAACTTTATTTTCATGTTACTTTTAAAGGTAACTGCTGTGTTACTCTCTGTATCAAATGAGATAGACGTTTACAAAGCTAACTTTCTTCTTGTCTGGCTATTAACGTGATTTGTTGAATGCATGTTTTTCAGCCAAAGCCCTGTTGCCATTTTTTGTTGATGTGTACTCTTGCTCTTAGCTAGAGTTTATGTGAAAATAAAGAAGTATAAAGAACTATGTTTTCTTTTTTAGCCTCTTATTAAACGATTTTGAGTCCAAGTTCAGCTCACTGATGGTGTGCTTAGACTTTGGTTAAGGCTGGGCAAAAATGCTACTCACCTGGTGTTTTCACAACCATATTTTGAAAACTTATCTCCTAATGGCAACTCTCATCTTTACCAGGATTTAATTTATAGATTTGTTTCGTAACTCTGCCTCTCTCCAGTTTCAGATTAACATCCTTTTGACCATGTCTTCAAGGGTTCACAAAACTCAGATTGACATCATTTTATTTTATTTTATTTTATTTTATTTTATTTTATTTTATTTTATTTTTCATTTAAAGATTTTTTCAATTTAAACTTTTATTTTTGAAATTTTATTATTAATATTTTATCTTATTTTAGTGCTATTTTTTATTTTACTTCCTCTACACCTGTGCCCCCAGGTCCACTGGTTCTTTAGGAATAATGTCAGCAGCATGTTAGAGGGACTGACGGGAAGTCAAAGTTGGGAAACACTTCATTGAATCTCAGTAGTGATCCTTTGAGGACTGTCCAGGGCAACATCTGGTCATAGATTTTTTTCTTAAATACAGTTTTGTAAGGCCATAACAGTGGTGATATGAACGGCCTATACTGATCAATTGTATTACCAAGTGTACTAGAGTCAGTCATGTGCCACAATACAGCCTGTTGATCCTTTCATATGAAACAGTATAACACAGTTTTCCCCACAAATGCACAAAAGTGTATATTTCAGTCTTTTTTTTAATGCTTATCACCATTCCAAAGTAAGCATTCTGTTAAACACTTTCACATATATTGTTATGAATCATTGTTTTTTCTTTTTTTTCACTTATCACCAATTTATTTCTTTCAGCCAGACTTGGTCTCTATAGAAAAGAAATTTTAAGACCATTATTAAAAATAGTATATATCATATGGTTAAAAACATTGGTACATGATGCTTAGATTAGAAATGTATTCTAATTTTTTGCAGTTATTTTGTTTATTCTTGGTTCATTTATATTCTGCTCTTTATATGTTAAAAGACATCTCTCATTCTAGTACTGATTTACTTAAAGAAAAATTAACTTTGCTCCCCACAAGATCCTTATGAATTATAAGGGGAAAAATAGTAACTTTACAGTGGAAAAACCTGGCAGACACCTCCTTAACCAGGTGCTCAAAATGAACATGACCAGGAAGGGAACAAATCAACATCTTGTGCCTCTTGACAGGTATGCTGAGAAAAACACAACATCCCTTCTGTGAGAATCTCGCCCAGAAATGCATAACCTAAATCTGATCGTGAGGAAACCCAGTTTGGGTCTGTTTGATCATTAGACAAAGCCAAATTGTAGGACATTCTGCAGAGTGACTGCCAACTGCCCTATATTCTTTAAAAACGTCAAAGTTGTAAAAGACAAAGACCAAGGAACTGCTCCAGACTAAGGAGACTTAAGAAGACATGCCAGCTGAACACAGTATATGAGCTGGATTTTCTATTTTTATAAAGAACATGATTAGAATAGTTGGTGAAATGTGAACAGGATCTGTGGTATTGAATCATTTTTAATTTCCTAATTTTGATATATTATGTTTATTATAAGAATATTCTTGTTTTTAGGAAATATGAGTATACATATATTTATAACACCTGTAGTCTGTGTGTGTAGAGAGAGAGGGAGATAGAAAAGATGAGAAAGCAAATGATGCTGTGCAGAATGTTCACATTTGAGGAATCTGGGTAAAAGGTATACAGGAATTTTTTTGTACTGATCTTGCAACTTTTCAATGAGTCTGATGTTGTATCCAAATTTTTTTTTAAATTCCTTTTCATTGAATTAATATGTGGTTAGATATTTACCAAGCAAGTATTGGATTGGATTTGGGCACCTACTGGAAATACAGAATATACACTCCCTGCCTATGAGGAACTTAAGAGCTAAGCAGGCTGTCGTCCTGCAGACGGCTCCCAAAGGTTATCTGACTGTTGTGGAAGGGTCAGTCTAAAAAAAGTACCTTTTATATTTGTCAGAGGAGGCCTTCCTTATGCTTCCTCTGCTAGAGGAAGTGAGGCATACCATTAAGTATGACAGGATATCCACAATTCTTTTCTAATAATTTTTTTTTCTTTGTGGAGGAAATTGTCTGTCTCCTGGTGCATAATATTGAAAGATTTCACCATAACTTGATTTTCTCTCTTGTCCATATCTTGGTAGGTGGAAATTTTTCTAAGATTTAGAATTAAAGTAGACTTGGCCAAAGATTTATCAAACTTTCATTCCAGGGTAATTCAGACTGGTACATGTGGCTCCCCGATTTTTCTGTGAAATGTTCAAACTATCTTTTTGGCTCATTACTGCCTCTTTCAGTCCCATACAGTACCTTTTCCCTTTGTAAAAGCCAAGTTTGTCTTTAACCTTTCTCCAACGTGTGTTGTCCCTTCACATTTGCTATTTGTTCTGCAGTTTTTACTACGGCTTTTAGAACAGTCTCCCCTTTTTTTTCAGCCAAGCAAGTGATCATCTCCCTCTTCTCCTTCCAGGCTTATCATACAAAGGGGATCTCTTCACTGCCTCTGTGTGTGGGCTCAGCCTGTAGCAGCATCCTCGGAATGCCAGGCATTTGTACACACAGATCTCCAGAAGGCCTTCCTCAGAGTTCCCTCACTCTGGGTTATTTCTCTGAGCAGGACCATCGTTTGTGTGGTCTCCATGTGTGCTAAAGTTCTTTGAATTCTGCTTAAAGTTTTCTTTCTCACCTTTGGCTCTTCACCTTGTTTAGCACTTCCTGGCTTTAGAGCCAGAGGTTTATCTGTCTGAGTCTTTGGCATTCTGGTGCTCTCAGTACCACTCTGTGTAATAAAGGGTCTCAATGGAAATCGTTTTTCATGTTAGGAGGCCTTTGTGTAAGACTGAGGAGCAGAAATTAAACTTTTCGTTGGCAGCCATGGTTGCTCTTCAGTGATTTTTAATTTTTGAAATATGTTGACTTCTATATTTTCTTCCATTTATATGTCCCCTTTTATGCCAGTTTTGAGGAGGAAACATAAGGAGTTTCCCCTCATTGGATTTGCCATTGCCAATTCCAACAGTTCTGAACTCAGAAGACCCAGGAAACACCGAAGCTTGCAGCTGTTATAGCAGGAATTTTACTCTTCATACAACACGTTTTGTCAGTGTTCAGTGTGCACCCATACAGGGGCTGTTTGTTTTTTTGTGTTTTCACTGTGTGCGTGCAGATGCATGTGCCTGTGGAGGAGGGAGTGTTCTTGTGGGGGTGGGCAGAGCAGGGAGTTTAGGGTCTATATTTTCCCTGGATCTTTGCTATGGTCTAAACGTTTGTGTGCCCCCAGATTTCTTGTGTTGAAAACCTGATGCCCAAAGTGATAGAGTTAGGTGGTGGGGCCTTTGGGAAATGATTTGGTCAGGAGGGTGGAGCCCTCATGAATGGGATTAGTGTCCTTATAAAGGAGGCCCAAGAGCTAGCCTGTCCTTCTGCCATGTTTAGATGTAATAAGTCTGCAACATGGAGAAGGACCCTCAGCCTACCATATTAGCACCCCGACCTCAGGTTAACAGTCTCCGGAGCTGTGAAAATAAGTCTTTTTCTTCATAAGCTACCCAGTCTGGTATTTTGTTACAGCAGCCCAAATGGACTGAGACAATCATTGGCAAATAATCAGTAATGCTTCCCCTCTCCCTAGAAGCACAGAAACACACTGTTTTGCCTGATTGACTATTTGAAATTATATTGGGTTATTTAGGGTTTGGGGAGCCTTTCTCCTGTACTAAATACTACCTAGAAAAAACCAGTAATACTTTCTATTAAGAAAGAGTAAATTTTAAAAGTGACTTGTTAAGTCACAACTACTCTCTTACACGGATCAGTTTTAAGGATGTTAAGTAACAATGCATCAGATTGGTGTCAGTTTGCACTATTGGTGCTGCGTCAGTACCAGCTGTCAGAACAGAAGCAGAGTCCCGCACCATTTAGCAGTGAAAGAAAATTCCTGCTTGGAGGTAAAGAAGGAAGAAATCAGAACAGTAAGTTCACAAATGGGAGAAGTCTATAGGCCAAGTAGCGCACCTTAATTATGTTCGTGATACACGCCTTCTGGAATTACTAACTGGATATTTACCTGCATTTGGTAGAACGGTGTAAGTAGTTTCCATTCCAGCGTGAATGTGGTCAGTCACATGGCAGTGGAGTAACCAGGTTCCAGGTGTTCTTGGAGACATTTCTAAGGTTTGGTATGTCCCAGGGAAAATGTCAAAGACGTCAGAACTATAGATGCCCCTGTGCTTAATTAGAAAAACGACAAATATTATATAATGTTTATTATGTGTGAGAGTTCATTCAAATAATCTTTCATTGGCCAGCTCAGGGATATTAGAAAAATGAATAAACCCATTAAGAAAGAGAGCAGGGTAGAGAGAGACCCTCCACACTTCTACATCTAATACAATGAGATGTGTGGTCTTTGCTAAACCTTGGCACTATGGGCCATTAAGGATGCATGAGGGAAAGATGGGATGAAAATGAATTCATCAATCAGGAACACCTGTTATCTCTTTCAATTTGACTCTGGTTTTCCTTTTTATCAGAGCACTTGGGTCACACAAGGGAATTTAGCTGTGGCCCCATTTCTTGCTGAGCCCATCCTAGATAAGCTGGTCTGTGAACTTGAGGGCAGGTAGGCAATGAAGAGAGCAGAAAAAGAGGCTGATGGAGAAGCCAAAGCCAGGGGCAATTCAGGTAGAGTCCCAACTAGACGGAGCACTCGGGAGATTTTTCTGCAGGGATGGCGTTGAAAGTCTGCTAAGAGGTAAACCAAAACACAGGTCATAGAATAGTCTTTTCTGCAGTGTGCTTTGTGGTAGCTTCTGAATTTTCTACATTAACTCAAAGGATAAGAAAAAAGCATTTCCAAGAGGGCTACTGATTCCTGCTGAAATCAGCACTGCGTGAGCAGTTGAAGTATGATTGAAATCCAGGGACCAATCAGTTGCTTGACACCAAACTGATGATCTTGTTCTCTTCAGGCCATTTAACATTCAGAACTTAGAACTGGCAAAGGTTATAATAAAGTCTAGTCTCTGTACTCTGACCCCTCATTACATGAACATTCCTGCTCTCTTTGCTGACGATTCCATTCCAATACTTTGCCCAAGAATATGTGGGCAGAACTCCCGGAAAGCCCAGTAAAAACTATAAATCCAAGGAAGAGCCCAGCGTGTAGCAAAGGATAGTGACAGCAGTTGGAGTTGCTGTGTGCCACACTCTTTGGAAATAGTTCTCTTGAAACCTTAAGCGTTTCCTAAGTCTCTCTGAGGAAATGTTCTCTTCATTTGTGTTAAAACATTTTCAAATAGAGCAGGGATAACAACGGTGGGTGGCCCTTACCTGGTATTGGAAGCTGTGGCCATGGAAATGTACTGAGTGCAAGTCTATTTCGTTGCCCATTCCCATCAGATACCAGTTGACTTCATCTCCCACGTGCATTGTGAGGCCTTGCAGGTTCCCAAACATTCTTCCATTAATAGCTGGGGGAAAACATGATATTTTTTTATTACCTCTGGGATATTTTAAACCAACAGCTATTTCACAGGAAATACGATGATTAGGTTAGTGAATGGGATCTTTTTGAGATAATAGAACTTATTTCACTACAGATATGGGAAATGGACACTTTAAGGTCAATAATATTGCACTGCTTGTCTAGTCACTTAGCACCAAAAATCTTATTCCCAATTTTGAGTTTATTTAAAAGGGAATGAGACTTTGGCATTGGGAGAGAAGTTAATAGATGGTTTTAAACATAGTCCCCTTTTTGCTTTGAATAGAATTCTACCTCACATGCAAAGTCTGGCAGGATTGGTTTATTATAAAATGAAACAAAGGGGTAGTCTCCAAAGTGATTGTATTTGAAAGAAGAAAAGAGAAAAAATAGGTTTTAGAATAATGTATCATACCATGCATTTTATTGCTTTCTATGAATTCATCATTGGCTTTGTCTACTTTCTCAGGGTGGTCAGAGTATGTTTTGATGTTGTCATCTAAGTACCAAGATTCATTCTCATCAAAAACAAGAAACAGAAGGGAAAATTCCGGTTTCTTTATGGGATTGAATACTTTCAAGTAAGATTTCCGACAAACAATCAGTGGACCAATTAATCCACTGTAGAGATCCTGAAAACAAGCAAAAACTTAGTCATCATTGTGATACGGGTCAGGATTTCAGAGAACTGGGACCTAACCATCCATGACCTCAGGAATTTTGGAGGGACTGGTTTAGGTAGCAGACTTTACTCAGTGTGGTTCTGTCAAGCCAGTAACTTTCCACTTGAAGTAGTTAAATTGGAACAATGGTGAGTAGTAGGTAAGTTGTGTGGTGATGCTGAAGTAACAAATGTGTGCAGAAGCCAAATATTGGCTCAGCTAATGAGCAGCAGTTGAGAAGAACTGCAAACAAACAGTGCTGGTTTGCCTATTCCATAAGCCGGGTGCTGTGCCTGTCACTAAAAATCCAGAGATGAATGAAACAAAGCCCTTGCCCTCCAGGAACTCAGTCTAGTAGGACAGAGGATTAGAAGAAATGAACCGCTTGCAACAATGGCGGTACGTCAAGTGCTAATGAACACAAGGAGAAGACCACGATGGACTTAAATCTACGAGGAGTTTGATTTGGCTTGGCATCAGTAATGGCAGATTAGACCTTGAAGGGCCTTTGAGCTGTATTGTATTTAGGAATTTTTAGATTTTGTCTTGTGAGTCTTAAGTAGCCATTGAAAAACTGAACATGGAATGGAAGCCTTTCAGACCAGTGATCCTGGTGGTGGAGTGAAGGAAGGCTTGTATGGGGAAGAGACTAGAGACTAGGAGGCCGGGCAGTAGTTAAGGGAAATTACTAGCATCTGATCTGTGGAGATAAAAGGAATGGACTGAGCTCTGTGTAGATGGGTGAATCACCTGGGTGAGCCAGGGGTAAGAATTAGGTATTTTATATCCAGGGTTCTAGCTTGAACAAATGAATAGGTTTGGTACTTGTGCTATTTACTGCAATTGGGAATACAGGAGGAAGTGGAGGAAGATCTCAGTTTCTGTTATAGAGTTGCTGGGTTTCCATGCCTGTGGGACAAGCTGGTAAGAGATGTTCTTCAGTAGGTGGATATATAGACAGGTCTGGAACTCAGAAGGGAGAATTGGACTAGAGACTGAATTCTACAAGAGTCTTGGTACATGTTCTGATTTATAGTCGTTGAGTGCTTTTTGACACTGAAACATTTTAATCAACCAGCAGGCTTTGCTGTGCTGTGATTGACTGCTGAGGTCACCATTTTTATTAGCATTTAATAATAGAGATCTGAAATCATGTACCTCAGTTCTTCGATATCAAAAAGGAAATTAAATACTGTATTGATTAATATTTAATTCTGTGGCACCCATAATCAGCAGTCATAGAGTTGATACATTTAAAACTGTCTCTTTAAACAACCCCCCACACCAAAAAAAAAAAAAAAAAAAAAAAAGAAAAAGAAAAAGAAAAGAAACCAAAGTGAATTGCAGAGCATCTTACTTTCCTGTGATTTTAACATAGAATTGGACCACAGGAAAACTCTAACCTCACCTTCCTTCAATTGTGTGTCTATTTTGGGAATTTGCACCAAACAAATTATTTAAAGTTTACCTTAACCCGATCCACAGTTGAATAGTAAGCCCATGGAATACAAGCAGAATCACCTATTCCAGCTCCAGATCTTTCTGGGATTTTCCATATGTAAGTGCGAATTTCACCTAAATTAATCAAGTGTTAATAGATCTGGTTATATTTGGTATGATTTGATATATGTATATCAAATTGGTGTCAAAGCCTTGATAACCAATGACTCAGAAACTTAAAATGTCAAAGTAATTAGTTTTAAAAAGCAGTGGTACTCAAGGTCATTTTCAAGAATTTAGTTTTAAGATCAACAATAAGACACACTTTTGTATCTTCTTTGTCAATTATGAATTAACTAGCTATGCCACACAGGTCACATCACAAAGCCAGAAGGTGGCAATTCCAGTATCACAATTCAAAGAAATTTTGCAACAGATCTTTTCTGAGTTTGAAGTCTGTTTCTCTAATAAACTTTTTTCTTTTCAGGTCTCAAGTGATTTTCCCCCAGTGCCAACCATCTTCTCCATATCTGTGTATCTGGACTATCCTGCGTAATTCCTTAAACTTCCCTGTGGTCTTCCTTTTCTCCTTTTTCACCATTACCCTCTGTGATTTCACGGTTCCTGGCAAGGAGCCATTAGACGTCTTAATCACTGACCTGTCACAATGACCTCTCTTGCCTGTCCCATTCTGTCATACCATATACTGTTCCGTCATAACTCTGTCACATTTAGGACACGACCACATCCTGGACCTCACACTTGGAAGGTGAACAGTTGCTCCACCCTCCTCTCTTGCCAAGGTCTTTACCTCCTTCCATTTGCTCTGAGTTCCTCTCCAGCCTGATCTTTGCTGCCAGTCACCTCAGGGCTCGCTGTACAACTGCTCACAAGAACCACGGTCACTCTCCAATCCCGTTATGCAGACCTCACCATTACATATTCATGCTATCAGAGTTTCATTAGCTGGAATATGACAAATGTTTACTAGGGAATCAAGCAGGACATGAGGGATCATCTCAGAGGACATGCTAGACTTTTTCCTTTGTCCTCAAGTCCTCTATCTTACCTGCCCCTATGTCCTCAACCTTTTTCGTAAGCAGAACATTTCAATGGGAATGTAAAGCATAGATTCATCATCTGAACTTACTGCCTCTTCGTCTAGACTCTTAGTTTCCGAAGCCAAAAAAATAGCATTTTATTCTTTTTTCCATTCCCTGCCCTAAACTACTCTGCTATCAGTGGTCGATGCCCAGAACCTTGGGCTTGTCCTTGACTCCTCCTTCCCTAACATTCTCTAATGCCCAATCTCTCAGCAGATCCTTTAAGCACCACCTTTAAAATAGAACCAGAGTATGACAACTCCCCACTTCAGCTGCTTCCACCCCAGTCCAAGTCTTACTAGTTTTTTACCCAGAGTATCGGGGTAGTCCCCTAACTGATCCTTGATTCTGCCCTTGTCCCCTACAGTCATTCACACACCAGACAGTACAGTCCTTTAAAAAGTGTTCATTGGATCATCACTCTCCAGCTCAGACGCTCATACGGGATTTTAGAATAAAAGATAAGGTTGTCACCATGGCCTCTAAGGTCCCCCAACTCCTGTAGCTTCTGGCTCCCTGCGCTCCCTGGATCTCATCTTCTCACACCCTGCCCCTGTTTGCTCTGCTCTGGCCTCTGGCCTCTGGCCTCCATGCCATTCCTCAGACACACCAAGTCCACTTCCATCTCGAGACCTAGAATGCTCTCCCTCTATAACCCCCTGTGGCTCATTACTTATCATTTAGGTGTCTTCACCCATGGCACCTCCTCAGAGAAGCCCTCCAGACCAGCCCCCACTACCTAAAATAACACCCTTGTTACTTACTCTCGCTCATCTGCCTTAATCTTTTTCATTGCACTTTTACAACTTGATACTATCTCTCTATTTATTTACTATTTATCTCAGACGAATATGAAAGTCACGTGGGCAGGGCTTTTTATTTCTATTCCCCTAAATTGACAAGACCAACTCTATAGAGCAATGTATTTTTTTTTTCACTTGATACGTTTGGGAACTGCTAAATTACTGAGAAATTAGTCCTTTACTAGAAGCCAACTTTCCAACTAATTGGAGAAAAATACAGTTTTTATTAAAGAAAATACACACCTGTGTATTTAACCTATTTCAGTTTTTACTCTATTAATTAAAGAAACATTTATGGAGCGCCTAGTACATGCCAGATACTGGACTAGATTCAGGGGCCTTAGAATTCTGAGTGGCAGCCTCTGCCCTTAGGGTGCTGTCTTTGGATACAGTCATGGAAACGTTTAGCCACACGGTAAATTTATCTGGGATGTGTTCTAGCTGAGCCTGGGGTGATCATCTTTGCTGACTCAACCTTAAGTATGTAGAGGTGTCCAGGACCATGAGGTATTTTCCTTACAGTTCTATGGATTGTTTTTTTTTTTGGTACGTGCATGTAGGCATACATCACACAGACACAACTCCCTTTGGGCCCTCTTAACCACCTCCTTCTTCACTTCCTCAAGGTGCACTCATTTGGATAACAGTTGTTTGTAAAAAGGCTGTAGACTCTATTAGGACGTATCCCTCCCGCCGCCGTGCATACCTGGTGAGGTTGGAGTAACTGTAGAACTCTCCGTTTTCACCCCATGGGCATGTATTGAGTAGGGCCTTGTGGCCATGTTTTTAAAGATAATATTGACTTTGTCTCCAACATCTGCGTGAAGCTGAGGACCTGGCAAAAATGAAAAGGAAGACTGACTTATCTACCTGTCGGATTGGAAACTCTAACTCAGTAATAAAAGCAAAGATCAGGTGATTTTTTTTTATTGTTAAGGGGGTTGTCCCCCACCCCCAGGCTTCATGCTGTAAATCATTCTCGGATTAATACCTGGTCCCAAAGGATTCAGGATAAAAACACTAGTTATAGCTGTCTCTAAAGATGGAGACCATGGGTTCGTTTCTTATCAAGAGTCCTAGTGGAGGATTTGGCCTGAACGCTCCCTGCAGGACAGTGGCCTCATCATAGTACATCAGCTGTGCCCCTACCCTGGCCAGGACTCATTTCTCAACATCTGGACTTCCAGAGCTTCCTGTGAATTAAGGACAGTTTGAAAGGATGGGTGAGGCTACCCCTCCCATTTCTACCCTCTAGCCAATCTTAGCTTGTCTCCTGCCTGAGGGAGTTTCTAGGACCCAGCCCCAAGAATTTGGTTAGTGTAGAAACACAGTGGGGTTGGGAGTGGCTTCCTTGGCACTTGACTGCGTTCAAGGAAACTCCCAAGACCGCTGTTGGTGGAATTCTTAGACATTCTGTCTTAAAGTGATCCCTGAAAAATCGAAGGCAACTTTTCCCCAAAACTGTTCACTGTGACACTTTTCCCTTTTCCTTATTTCCTTATTTACATGTACATTTCTTGGAGTTAATCATGTACATCTTAGCTTTAAAAGTAAATAGCTATGATTTTGTTTTTTGAAGTTGGGAATAACAATTTGGTTAAGAATTTCAATAGAAAGTAATTTCTAGCACTTTCATCAAAACTACAGGCATCAATTTGATAAGTACCAAATATATACAACTTCATTAGTGTATGGTGTAGAATATATTGTTACTGACAGAAATAAGTAATATTTGATGATGCCGTATTTTTAATAAATATGGCTTCTCATTTGATTGAATGACTGGTATTTTTATTTGAGAATAACTTTAATCTATGAACCACGAAAATTAAACCCGTAGACTACACGTACGTCACTAACCCACATCTGAGGAACCGGAGCTGTGAGAGTACCTAGAATTCCCAGATGTTCCTCTTCTGCTTTCCTCTCCACTGGAACGCTGAACGTGCTGTCAGTGTACTGCCGATACACGACTTTCTTGTACTTGGAGCCTATGTAGTATTCTTCCTTATCTAAAAATGCATTCGGAACACTTGGAAACACACACACACAATTAAGGTTACTATTTGTCTTAAGGAGAGTGGACGTTAAGTTTTAAATTTTGAATAAAAATGTAGTTTTTATTTCATGATGCTAGGTTTTGATATCACTGTCCTATTCCAGCAGGAAAGAATAAGATTTTAACGATAGACAGGGGTGGTAGAGAGCGCACCCAGGTAGGAGCAGAGCCATTGAAGTCCTGGCCCTGACTCTGTTGCCAGCTAAAAAGACCTCCAGCTGGTCATTGCCTGTCAGAGCCTCAGTTTCTTCACCCCTAAAATGGGTTTTTTATGGCTCTAAAATGTTTTGATTCCATATTTCACCCATGAAGTGTTCTCTGGGTACTGCAGTATTTCTGATCTATACGAACCCTTTTATCCAACCGCTCCTTTCACTGAAAGTTTTCATTGACTCCCAATGGCTCCGTATACTTTGGACAATTCTACCCGAATCACTGAAATAACTTTTTACTCCCATTCATCACAAATCATACTCACCATCACAGTCAAACTAACCATATAATCATCAGCTTAGCTAGAGGTTATCAGTCATGTTATGCACCCCAGATCTGAACACATGCCCACCCCGATCTCTCAAATCATATCCATGAAAGTTTAGGGCAAGACATGAGATGATGGAGCGGGGAGTATCTGGCAAAGTATAAAAGGGCTGGAAGTGTCAGGTGAGCTGCTCTGCATGGAATGTTTCTGAAGCTGCAATAACCATCCTTTCCTTACATTTATTCTCACTGAAACCACACTTACATTTCCATGGTGTATACGTCATTGGTGGTTTTGAGCCGTATTTTCCTCTAAGTTCTTAGAGGGCAGAGACCATATCCGCTCTCGGGCCCTCAAGAATTTAAAATATTCTTCTGTACATAATAAGTAGTTTTAAGAACCTAAAATAACCTCTGGACTAATAATGAAATCTTTGGAAGAAAGATAAGCAATAAATGGTTGGTAAAGAAAATTATTGTTTCAGAACTGAATGTAGCCATTCATTTTGCTATAAGTTTGAAAATCAATGACAAGATAAGGGCACACAAGTCAAAAAGAGTCCAATAAAAAAGAAAGTAAGATGAGTGACTGCAGAGAATCAATGAGATAAATGAAGCCTTTCCTGTGAGACAGTCCAGAGAGGCAGAAGTTAATGAGGAAGGGTTCCTAGGAGGCGTTTTGTTACTGTTTTTGTAGCCGTTCATTGGAATTTAATGTAGCTTAATTCTTACTTCTCTGAAAAAGAAAGCTAGAAAAAATTGGGAATCTGAGTCTAGAGCATTACTTCAGTTCTTGTAAATGGTGCAGCTCCTTTTCCCATTCCCTGCTTGGGGAATAATCCCACTCCACCTCCACCGCTGCAATGTAGTAGGTCCTCTTCCCCAGGTAGAGGTATGAACTCTTAGACGGCCGTCGGCACTGGTTCACCGTGTATTTTTGCTTCATGCCGCCTGTGTAGTGATCAGTCGTGAGGCACTCAATATCAAAAGTCCCTGGAATGGTAAATAAGACAGGTTACCTCTTCAGAGTATTTTTCCCCATCTTCCCCCATCAGTCATCAGCCCTTTCTTCTGCTCTATTTTCATAGTACTTATAATCAACTGATATATATGTGTTAATATACTTGCTTGTTGTCTGTCTCCCTGCATTTGAATTTCAGCTCCATGGTAGGGAAGGCATAGCTCAGTGTACAGCGTGTAGCTTAGCATGCACAAGGTCCTGGGTTCATTCTCCAGTCGCTCCATTAAAATAAATATATAAACAAACAAATCTGATACCTCCTCCCAAATATTAAAAAAAAAATAGAATTTCACCTCCACAAAAGCAGACACTTCATCTCTTTTGTTCACTTTTCTGTATTTACATTTGTCTAATGAATAAGGGAAAAAGGGACACTGGACCTGTCTTGCGTTTCAGTGACACATAATGAACCAAATAAAGCCTGAAGAAAGTTAGCATATTTTCATGTTTTGGTTAAAATCCTTTTTGGTTTTAATTTGTTTTACTCATTCAGAACCAGTCCTGCAGGGGTCTCTGAACTGGCCTGGCTATAGTTCTAGTACAGAATATTCAATAGTAAGCAACCAATAAGTCCACACTACATCTAGGCTGCAGAGACATGACAAAAAGTTCAGACGCAGAGCCTTTACGGGAATCGTTCCCTTTCTAATCTGATTTGCCAGCTGTGTGTAAAGGATCCTAATTTAAAAGGAGACCGTTTTGAGGGTCCTGCTATGTGGAAATGGGAAAAACGTCAGTCCACTCTTGTCACTCCGTCCCCTCCTCCCAACAGACAGGAACTGGACGCGTCCAGCATGTACATAGCTGACAGCAAGGAAGGAAGGATACTGAGAGGCTTGGGGAAGGATGATCTTATCATCCAACACAGAATTTTAAGCCAAAACCACACAAATCGATCCAACAGAGAAGTGTCTTGATTTTAAAGGAATACACCTTCAGTGTCAGGCTGCATGAGGAGTGTAAGGCTCGTTTGAGGGAAGAGGTTGGCTGTGTCTCTCCTCCCGTCTCTTGACAGGTAAGTGTTTCCTGAAAAGTAGATCCCGTGTACATCGGCCTCATTTCCAGCACTGAATAAATACCACACGACTGAATCTCCTTGGCACATATTGAGACCAGGCTGATTCCCGTACATGAATCCATTCATGGCTGTAAAAGTTGGGAAATTATATTTTTAAAGTGGTTTATCTTACGTTCTACTTCATGACGGCCTCCCCTACTCTCCAGAGCCAGCTAGATTTATTTAATTTTTAAAAGATCCATTCAGGCCTGCCCACCCCTTTATGTATCAAGAGTGTCTCTGCAACTCCTTGCTGTCCCCAGCCCTTCCAGAGCCGGCCCTGGCTAAAGGGCATGGAGCTGTATGCAGGCTCCTTGTTCTGTGCCCTGCACAACAAGCCACTTCTCAGTTCTCTCAAAGGTCCTATTTGTGAGCATCCAAATGGATGAATAATAACAGCTCTTCCTGGGCACTGCAGACTGGGAATGTGTTCATTGCCCTAGATGGAAAATTCTCTGATTCATCTTGAATCACAAAGCAGAGTATATGTAGGAAGCTTTCTTTCTCTCACTGCTATTTCTAATAGATGATATTCATGACTCCTCCAAAATGCAAAAATGTAAAATCAAAAGGAATATTTAAAAAATTGTGGGTAATGTGACCAGTATGGATCCAATTAAAAAACATCAGTTTGTAGGGGAGGATATAGCTCAGTGGTAGAGTGTGCGCTTAGCATGCACGAGGTCCTGGGTTCCCTCCATTAAAATAAATAAATAATAAAACAAACCTAATTACCGCTGCTCCCCCCAAATCAGTTTGTAGTACAACTTTACTTTTTTTCCCCTTCTGGCCACAAAGATCTTCCCATGCTGTTCATTAGTGGTGTAAGCATTTTGAACAATTAGCTCACTGTCTCTGAATTCTAACTGCATTTTAGAATTACACTGGGAGCTCAAAAGCAAATCCAATGCTAAGTTTGAATTAAATATAAAAATCTCCAGAGGTTGTCCTGAACACTTAAAAAACAGTTTAAATAGTTTTTAAAAACTCCCAGGGGGTTCTTATATGTAGTCAAGGGAGAGGCTCATTGAAGTTCATTGAGAGCAGAGGCCATAAAAGGAGCCTGTCATTATTAAGCCGCAGATGAAAAAAGCATCTAAACCAGTAGCTCTCAAAATTTAAACATAAATCAGAATAATCTGGAGGATTTGCTGCACAAAGATTTCTAGCCCCACACCCAAAGTTTCTGATTCAGTAGGTCAGAGCTGGGGGCCCAAGAACATGCATTTCTAACAAGTCCCTGGTGATGCTGGGTGTGCTGATCCAGGGACCACATTTTAAAGACCATGTATCTAACTGTATTTTTTATTTTGAATTAAGTGAAGTGAGGATTTAATTGACTGATGCATTAAGCAGTCAACAATATTACCCTCAGACCACTGTTATATTTAATCATTTATTGAAAATTAACCAATCAGCAAAGCTATTAGTATTTTGGTTTAATTAAAAGCATTCCAGGCACAGTATGGAAATTACTTGATACAGGTGGACGATGCAATACTTACAGTGCATCTTATTTGACTCCTGAAAGTCTTCATTTTCCTTATCCACCTTATCAGGTTCTGTTGTAAACATTCTAATATTCTCATCCAGGAGTAAACTCTCATTCTCATCAAACACTGTGGGAAACAAATAGAACTCCTTGTCTACATCTTTCTGTAAATCAAAACAAGAAAAACGAGGTGAAGACAGAATAAGTAAAGCAGAAAGACTTCCATCTACACAATACTAGTTATGCACCAACATGCTAAAGGAAGGATAAGAGCTGAAGTTCCCATTCCTCTTTGTAAATGAAGCTCACAACACACTCCTATCCACCACCAGAATTTTGATTGATATCTATGTAGTGCATTTCTGGTTCAACAGGATAATTGAAGCCTCTCTCTGCATATAAAAGTTCTGATTCTCCTCTCCCTACCTCTCTGCCAGCTGTGCCCATACAACTTGAACTCACCAAAAAAAAATTTGTTAAAATTGGGGGGTGGGGATATATGTGCTTGTGATAGAAATCAGGAAGGTGCCATCCACAGTTATAACAGCTGAGAACTCGTATAAGGGAGAACAGGAAGAAACAGACACATCTTAAATGAAGAAATAGCCTGCAAGTAAGTTGGAACAAGAATTCACACACTCCCCAGACATCTGGACATTCTCACTTCCTCTCCCCCATCCCAGGTGAAAAATAAGGAAGCAGAAATGCTATCTGGTCTATGGAATAATTGAGTAGTTCACAAGAAGGCAGTTGGTCTAAGAAATCAAAGCATATGAGTCCCTGAGAGCAAATTGCTCCCTCAAAGAAAAGAAAACTTGAATGATTACTGCATGTCTTTTTCCTGAGATCATTTTTTTCAGATGAAAAGCATGATTAATCAAATTTTAAAAATCCAACCAAAGCAGAAACCTGAAGGTTAGATCCTGCAGAAAACTGAATCAGCGATGGAGATGGTCTTAAGAAAGCTCCCATAAGTCAGAAGAAAAGATTCAAAGATGAAAAATATACACATAGTAATAAGTTTAGAGAGAAGTTATAAAAGGGGGAGACATAATGATGATAGTGGAAGTGTTCACTGCCATAAAGGGAAAAGACTATTCAGAATCAAAAGCTTCACTGAAAATGAGGCAAAATTAGTAATATAGACCTATACCTAAAAATGTTCTGGGAAAAATTTTGGATTTCAGAGATAGACAAATTTCTACAATAATCCTTTTTAAAAGTTATCATGAACATTGGACTCCTCTGGTACAGTAAGTGTCAGAGGAAGATAGAATTAAGTGCCAATTACATTTCTGAGGGGAAAAGATTATGATAGAAAAATTTTATACCAGGCAAAGCACAACAAAGTCACATTTTCAGATGTTTAAGGATTCCAGCAGGGAACTGCTACCATCACTTATATACTGACCTATAGAAATGGTCAATGAAAAGATTACAGGTCACATTTCCTGATTATCATGCAATAAAACTAAAAATTACTAATAAAAAGTTAAACAAATAAAAAAGTCATATTTGGTCCAAATAACTCTTATATCAAAGAAGAAATAAAAATGAATTTCTAAGCATTGAGTAAATAATGTTCAGGAGAATACTACATGTCATGTACAACATAAATTAAACAAATTAAACATAAAAATTCAGACTCTGAACTGTTTAGTTTAAGCAAAGCTGAATAAAAAGAGATGTAAATATCTGAAAATTTTAGAAAACTAAAATGAAGAAAGAGGGAGTTAATAAAGACAAAAGCAGAAATAAATAAATTAGAACACTGAAAAGCTAAACCTAAAAATGTATTCTTTGAAAAGACCAATGAAATATGCAAAACTCTGGCAAATCTAATAAAAAAAAATTGAGACCCTGAGTTAGGAATGAGAAAGGACTACAACTGCATAAGTGGGGGAGGAAAAAATTAAGACCATTATGGACAATAATTGTGGTCAGTTGACTTAGGAGGCAACTGAATAGACCAATTCATGGGTGAAATAAAGAGAGTGATTAAAACATAAACAACAAAACTACTTCTTTTTAAAAGTTACAAGCTCAGAGTAGTTTATAGGCAAGTTCTTTTAAATCTCTAAGGAGCAGATGGTTCCTATCCATTTAAACTGTTTCAAAGTATTAAAACCATGGAAAGCTTTCCAATTTATTTAATGAAGATAGTACAACTATGATATAATACCCGAAAAAGCACACAGAATCTAAATTAATCACAGCTTAGATGAAAAATTCTAAGTAAAACATCAAATTCAACACAGAAAGATATCAAAAAAACCCCACCATGCTCAAAGTAATGTTTCTCCCCTAGAAACCCAAGGATGGTTCAACCCTAGGGAATGCTTAATGTAGTTGGTCACACTTATCGGTTGAAGGAGAAAAGATATGTAATAATTTCAAGGAAATCTAAAAATGACTTTTTAGAAAATTTGGCATTCTGGCACTAGCTGTTCCTTTTGCTTTTCCCTCAGATCTTTGCAAGGATATCTCTTTAATAGCTAGATCTCACCTCAAATAATACTTCCACCTTACCTAAACTATAATTTTAGTTCACTATCACATTACCCTATTTTGTTTTTGTAAAGCACTTGTCACTTTCTAAGGTTATCTATTTTTATTTTTTGTGTTTGCTTTTCTCCTCTCCTTTCTACACCGTCACTCCCATTACCCTTTCCTCTCTGCTACACCACACCCTAGAATAGAAATTCTATTAGAGTAGGTCTTACCAATGAATTCTATGCCTAGCACAGTATTTTTTCTGGAGCAGCTCAGTGATTTTAAACCGAAAAACAGTCTCTGTAAACCAGAAATAGAATTAAAAATAAGAACTAATAACCAATGTCATACTTAGTGGTAAATTAATAGATATTTTCATTAAGATCAGACACTAATCAGACTATTCTAGCCAATCTGAAGCCGCATGGCTAGTAAGTGAAAAAGCCAGGATGAGGACTTTTGTTTTTCCAAGATGAGGACTTTTAATGCATCCCATAGACCTTCCTGTGTTGTGACTCCTTCATTTGCAAAATGAAGGTAATAAAATATGTGGAAGATAAAACTCACATTTTAAATCTCAACTCGCTGGGTATCAGTTCCTCTTCTGTAAAAACAGAGCTAACAATGCTTAGCCCCTTGGGTTGCTGTGAAGGTTAAATGAAGTAAAATGTATGAAATGCCTAAAAATTCAATAAACCTTAGTCTCCTCTTATTCCTTTCCCAGGTAAGCACAAAAATCAAAGAATGGAATCCAAAGGTAGAAAATCATTTTTTTTCAGTTACGTATTTACAGGTTTTAAATGATGGCATTACCATTTACAATAGTTAAATAAAAATAAAATACCTAAGCATAAACTTAACAAAAAAAAAATCAAAAACCTATAAAAGGAACTATAAAATACTCCTGAACAAGTGGAAAGACATTTTTTTTTTTTAAGGATTTGATCTGTTTCTCTCCTGCTTTATTAAGACCTTGCTTTGTTTTAGAGAGCCTATGACCAGTTGCCAATTTGTTTCTAAGACACAGAGTTTGCTTATATTTTCTCGGGTCAGGAGTCTCTCTACTTAATTAGCCTGGAAAAACATATGTTCTTGTGTAGTGTCACTCAACTTTATAATAATGTCTGTTTTTCCTAAGTTAATTTGTATATTTGAGACAATCTCAATAAAACACTATCAAGATTTTTTTTCTGGAGCCAGGTAAGTTTTCACAAGGTTCATTAGAAAGAATAAGTAAATGAAAATGGCCATTAAAATGATGAAAAATAAGTGCATTGAGGTATGGCTACAAGTCATTTAAACACATTATAAAGGCTCTATAATTATAATAGTATAGTATTGGTGCATGAATAGATACAAACCAATGGAATAGAATAGAAAATCAAGAATTGGACTTAATTGGAAATGGAAAAATATCCTATGCTCTTGAATTGGAAGGATTAATATTGTTAAAATGGTCATACTACTCAAAGCAATCTACAGATTTAATGCAATCCCTATCAAATTATCCAGGACATTTATTCACAGAACTAAAATAGATAATCCTAAAATTTATATGGAATCACAAAAGACCTAGAATTGCCAAAGCAATACTGCAGAAAAAGAAGGAAGCTGGAGGCATACCCCTCCCAGACTTCAGACAATACTACAAAGCTGCAGCAATTCAAACAGTGTGATACTGGCACAAAAACATACATATGGATCAATGGAACAAAATAGAGTGCCCAGAAATAAACCTACACACCTACAGTCTATTAATCTTCGACAAGAATGTCAAGAATATACAATAGAGAAAACACAGTTTCTTCAGCAAATGGTGTTGGGAAAGCTGGACAGCTGCATGTAAATCAGTGAAGTTAGAGCACTCCCTCACACCATACACAAAAATAAGCTAAAAATGGCTTAAAGACTTAAACATAAGAAAGGACATCACAAATCTCCTAGAAGAGAACATAGGCAAAGTATTCTCTGACATAAACTGTAGGAATGTTTTCCTAGGTCAGTCTACCAAGACAATGGAAATAAAAGCAAAAATGAACAAATGGGACCTAATTAAACTTACAAGCTTTTGCACAGCAAAGGAAACCAAAAACAAAACATAAAGACAACCTACTGACTAGGTGAAACTATTTGCAAACAATGAGACCAACAAGGACTTAACTTCTAGAATATACAAAATATACAACTCATACAACCCAACAACAACAACAAAAAAAACCAAATAACCTAATCCAAAAATGGGCAGAAGACCTAAACAGATATTTCTCCAATGAAGACATACAGATGGACAGGTGAAAAGATGCTCAATATGGCTAATTATTAGAGAAATGCAAATCAGAACTACCGTGGAGTATCACCTCACACCAGTCAGAATGGCCATCATTAAAAAGTCCACAAACAACAAATTCTGGAGAGGGTGTGGAGAAAAGGGAACACTCTTACACTGTTGGTGGGAATATAAAATGGAAAACAATGTGGAAATTCCTTAAAAAACTAAAAATAGAGTCACCATATGATCCAGCAATCCCTCTCCTGGGCATATATCTGGAGAAAACTCTGATTTGAAAAGATAAATGCACCCCAATATTCATACCAGCACTATTTACGATTGACATTGAAGCAACCTAAATGCCCATTGACAGATAAATGGATAAAGCAGTTGTGGTATATATAGACAATGGAATACCACTCAGCCATAAAAAAGAATGAAATAGTGCCATTTGAAGCAACATGGATGGACCTAGAGATTATTATATTAAGGAAAGTAAGTCAGACAGATAAAGGACAAGTATCATATGATATCACTTACATGTGGCATCTAAAAAAATGATACAAATGAACTTACTTACAAAACAGAAACAGACTCACAGACATAGGAAACAAACTTACGGTTATGAAAGAGGAAAGGGCAGGGAAGGGATAAATTAGGAGCTTGGGATTAACGTATACACACTACTATATATAAAATTGATAAACAACAGGGACCTACTGCATAGCACAGAGAACTATATTCAATATTTTGTAATAACCTATAATAGAACCTCTAATGGAAATACATATATATGGACAGATAGATAGATAGATAGATAGATAACTGAATCACTTTGCTGTACACATGAAACTAACACAACATTGTACATCAACTATACTTGAATAAAAAAAGACAATTGGGGAATGTGAACATTGATTGGACATTTGATGATATTAAGGAATTAAGATGATGCTTTTAAGGTGTGATGATTGTATTGAATGCATTTTTAAAGGAATCCTTTTCTTTTGAAATTCACATTAAAATATTTATTTTAGAGATAAAAACAATGATAGGGTAGATATTTCTATTTCTAGATCATAGGGTCATTTTCTTATTTCTAAAAAATATTTTAAGCAATATTTTTTTCCTCAGTGAATGTTGAATTACATCATTAATAGATGGTTTTTTAAAATGTGTGTGTTGAGGTCTAATAGTATCATGAGAGACTGGATTTCAAGGAAAATCTTGTTTCCAACTCATCTTGGAATAATCATGTTACCCAGAGAATCTCTGCATGATACAGATATAAGTTTAAGAAAAAATTATAGTAAACATTATGTAAGGAACTCTTACTGCCTCAAAATCTAGAATTTACCTTATAATAATGATATTCAAAGGGATTGGAAAATTATTTTAATTTTCCTGATTGGACTTACCTGTTTCCCATTTGGAAGTAAACTTCCTTTCCTGCATATTTTCATTGGCCCGATCAGCCCAGTAAATATATCTTTGGTGGGATCCACAGCAGAATAGTACATCTTAGCTAGACAGACAGGATCTTTGTAAGTGGGTCCCACTTCTTCGGGGACAGTCCATTCATAGATGAATGTTTCTTTGGGTGCCACATAGGACGCTGAAGAAGAAGGCACACCTGTAGGAAAGGTCACATTGGAGAGGTGAAGTATGCTTTCTAATGTGGTCATTTGAGCCACGAAGTAGGATTTAGTCTAGGATAACCCTCTTCTGTGTTCCTTACTATGAGTTAGAATGGAATCCTACTTGTGCTCCAATACCAGGTTACATATGGGTACGATTTCCTCCAGGAAGTCTCCTCTAAACCACTGTCTGAGATGGGTGCCTGCTACAATCTGAATGTTATGTTTCCTCCAAATTCACATATTGGAATCCTAATGCCCAATATGATGGTGTTGGAGGTGGAAACTTTGGGAGGTGATTAGGTCATGAGAGTGGAGCCCTTCTGAATGGGATTAGTGCCCTGACAAAATGACCCCACAGAACTCCCAGCCCCTTCCTCCATGTGAGGATACTAGAAGTCTGAGACCCAGAAGAGGGTCTTTATTGGTCAGCTTAGACATACATAAATATCTAAATACTTCTATATAATGGAATATTTTGTATCATTAAAATTACATTTATAAAATGTTTATGATGCAAAGAAACCAAACTGGGTACAAAACTGTAGTAACTATATTTATATATTATGATCTCAAACACATGTAAAATATATATTACTATGTACACAGATGAAAGATTGGAGGAATTATATAGAAATAAAATAGTGGTTGTTTATGGAACTATGGATAATATTTTTGGCTCTACCTTTTAATATTTTTCAAATATTCTAAAATGTGCATCTAATCTTATAATTGCAAGAAGGAACAATCACCCAAATAGAAGTCCAGGAATGAATCACTGATACAATCCAAGTAAGTTACTGCCAGCATTGTCAATAGTCATCCAATTAAGGCAAGACAAAATTCCATAAGCCAATTGGCAATGGTAGGAGAAGAGTTTTATGTGCTTCCTGGCATGATGCCTGAGAATGAGACACGAGCAGTTTCCTCGGGAGTTCCTGCCTTCGGTTTCCGCAGGACTGTTTTCCTGGGGTGACCGGCGCAGTGGGTTATTACACGTGATCGTTTGGTTGCAGTGCTGTACTCACTTCCACTGGAGGAGCTGTAATGTGTGCCCTCGTTGCTCTTGCTGACTCTCACACCAATCGGCTCAATACTGAGGGGATGGGCTCCTTTGTTATGGAAGGTGACTCTGATGGTGTCTTCCACCTCTGCCCAAATGACAGGACCTAGGGATGAAGGAAGAATTACTATCCACTCTGGTAGATAACAGAACACGTAAGCCAATTGTTTTCTTTGGCTTGTCCTCTGGCAAGAACCACTGGAAGCAACATGCTTGTTGTGGCAAGTGGAAAGCTTGGTTTTTAAAAAGCCCATTATCAATTTGACATGGGGAGGCTGGAAGGAGGTGAGAAGGGCTTTTGGATTCAACTTCAGGTTAATGAAATGTGTTATCATTTTTATCCAAGTCAGTTCACAAGCTTTATACATCTATAAAAAATGACCCAGAGTATCTATAATCTCCTAGTTTTCTGTTGGCTAGGTGTGTGTTATTCGTCCCAAGAGTCAAGGCGTTGCTATAAACTTTGACCACCCAAATAGGGTAAGTCAAATTGTCTGGGATGTGAAAAGTAACACTCGTGTGGATTTTCCATCACCAAAATTAATATTATTACTAAATATAGAATAAAACCACAGATATATCATCTATAAGTATTTTACATACTATATAAAATTGTATTTATTAAGAGTGTTCTATGTGCTCTTCTGACTGTTCATGTGTATTAACCCATTTAATCCTTACAATAACTTTATGAGGTAGGTATTTTTATTATTATCATTGTTCCCCTTTTACAGAAAGGGGACAGGCGCAGAAGGTTGAGTACTTTCAAAGGTCACACAGCTAACAGGTGCAGCGCAAGGACAGTCTGAATCCACCCACTCTCTATTCCACCCAAGTGCCTGAGCAAGAACAGGTCTCTGGGCTCTGCCTGACAGCAGCCTGCAGAAGGTTCTAAAACAAACCCAGTCTGTCTCATTAGCAGTCTGGATTTTAGTTCTAAGGGAATGTACCTTTAGCTAAGAGCTGAGGCTAATAGCTTCCTTGTCTATTTAAACATATTCACATAAATACACAATTCCCCTTACCTCTTTAAAGAAAAAAAATCATCATTTGAAGTCAGCATGGCTTTTAATGATGACGATTATATACTGGTAACTTATGTTTGGAAAAGTAATCAGCTGCTGTATTTTACTGATGATTGCTCCTCCATGTCCACAGTTTATGTGGAAATCATGCTGCAGGTTCTGAAGTTTTGCTCTTTCTGAGGCTAGTTGTCACTCAGGGATTGAGTGCATTAGTCATAAAGATTCTGCACAGACTCACCCAGAATGCCAAGATGTTCCTCCTCAGGGCCTCTCTCCTTTTGATTTGTGAAGGAGGCATCTGTATACTCACGATAAACAAGCTTTTTATATGAGCCTCCAATTCTTGTAGAACCACGTTCAAAAAATACTTCTGAAGCACTGCCAAAAGAAAAAGGGTTTAACGCTGGACTTGAAAGCAGAACAGAGGCAGAATGCGAATTGAAGAGAAAAATTCTAACCAGTGCTTAGAGATAATTATTAGCCATGATTTACCAAATACTCAAAGAGAAGCAGAGAGTACTAGGCATTTCATAGAAGGATATTCAGTTGAGGAGTAGAGACTCATGGCATGGAGATTTTACTTTTTCAAGTGAAATGAAAAAATTTCAAGAAGGGCCATGTCAACCCCTGACAGTTAATAAATTGTCCTACAGTAGAATCTTTTAAACAAATTACAAAATGTCCAAAAATACAATAGCTGTTTATTGCATATTAGCACTCAGACGTTTCCATTTATTATCTGAAACTCTAATGACAATGCAACAAAGTTGGTTTTATTCTCCCCATTTTTCAAATGAAGAAATTAAATCTCAGAAAGGCATCTGACTTGCCAAAGCCACCTCATTCATCTCTTCCTCATTTGACAAACGTACTGCAGATCTGCTCTTTTAAAAATTTTTTTTGGGGGGAAAGGGTAACTAGTGTTTGTTTTATTGTTTTATTTATTTAGTTAGTTAGTTATCTATTTATTTATTGAAGTGGAGTTACTGGGGATTGAACCCAGGACCTCATGCCTGCTAAGCACACAGTCTACCAGTGAACTGTACCCTCCCCTTGAACACCTGCTCTTTGCCAGGAACCATGCTATGTGCTGATGGCATAACCATAAACAAGCTGGATCTGTCCCTGTCCACAAGGACTAAAGTCCCATCTGTCCCAGAAGACAGACTACAGACCAATCAATATAATAACATGTAATAAGCACAGGGTGTTAGGGAACATTTCTCCTGGGGTTGGAGGAAGTGGTGGGGAGAAGCCCCACAGGTTTTCCAGAGGAAGTAAGTCTTTAAAACCATCTACAGGAGAAGTGGAGTTTAAAAGATGGAGTACGTGTGGTGGGGAGAATGGGGCAGGTGTTTACAAAGAGGGAACAGCCTGTGGGAAGGCTTAGAGGACAGAGTGAACATGGCATGTTTTACAGAACATGACAGGAGCATAGCATGCAGGGCAGGGCAGAGGGGTGGAGAATAAGACTTGGAGGGAAGAAGGGGGTGGGCAGGAGGACATGGGTAAAGTTTCAGTTCTCCATCTCAGGGCAGTGGGAAAGTGTTGAAACATTTACACATTCAGGATTAGTGTTTTGGGAGGATCCCTCAGGAGGCTGCCTGGAAAGTGTGTTGGAATACATAAGACCATGATAGGGAGACCCATCAGCAGACTGTCTTTAAAATCTCAGTGAGAGGCAGCGATGACTTCAGAGGCATTGGCAAAGAGGATGGAGAGAAGCAAACAACTTTTGGAGATACGTAGGATATAATGGGGCACTATTTGATGAGAAGAGGAGGAGGGAGAGAGTCAAGGGTGGTAGTCAGGTATGGGGCTTGATCAATGGATGAAAGGTGATACCATTCACGGAAATTCAGATTTGTGGGGAAGGCAATGGGTTCAGATTTGGATATATTGATTTGGAGGGACCTCATCCAAGTGGTGTGTCCATTAAAGCAGTTCAAAATCTAAATCTGAAATTTATAAGAGCCTTCTGGACTGGTGATACAGTTCTGGGAGTCATCACATCTGGATGTCAGTGTCACCTGGGACTTAAATCTCTGCTTCAGGAGATACAAACTTGGGCAGAGCCAGATCCAACTACTGACCTGTCATTTGTCATTGAGTAAATTACTTAATTTCTCCAAGTAGATTTGTGGTAAACAAGGCTTCTCTAAAGAGGTGATGTTTGAGCAGAGTCTTGGAACAGGGGTGTGGCATAGTCTCACTGATATTTTTGAAAGCTCACTTTGGCTGTTTTATGAGGAATGCACAGTAAGAAAGGGAGACAGGAAGGAAGAACAACTGGGAGGTTACAGAAGTCATCAGACACATACAAAAGTTACCTTGTATACATCAAAGGACACTATTAAGAGAGTGAAAAGAAAATCTACAAAATAAAGGGAAATATTTGTAAAGTGTATATATCCGATAAGAGATTAATATCCAGAATATAAAAAGAACTCTTATACCTTAAAAACAACAACAAAACCCAAACAATCTAATTTTTTAAATGGGCAAAGGACTTGAACTGACATTTCTCCAAATTGCCAACAAACATCTGAAAAAAATGCTCAATATCACTAATCAACGGGGAAATGCAAATCAAAACCACAATGTGATATCACTTTGTACCCATTAAAATGGCTATTATCAAAAAAAGGGAAAATGAATGTTGATAAGGATGTTTGGAATCCTTGCACATTGCTTGTGGGAACATAAAATGGTGTAGCCGCTATGGAAAACCACATAGTGGCTCCTCAAAAAATTAAAAACAGAATGATATGATCAAGCAACTCCACTCCTAGTTGTATACCCAGAATTGAAAGCAGAGATCTAAACAGATACTTGTACTCCACTGTTCACAGAAGCATTATTCACAACAGCCAAATGGTAGAAACCACTCAAGTGTCCATTAACAAGTAGAGGAATAAATAAAATGTGGTATATGAATACAATGGAATATTATTCAGCCTTAAAGAGGAATGGAATTCTGATACCTTCCACAGCATGGAGGAATCTTGGAAACATTATGCAAAATGAAATAAGCCAGACAAAAAAAGGATAAATATTGCATGACTCCACCTGTTTTAGGTGCCTAGAATAGGCACATACATAGAGATAGAAAGTTGAATATCAGGGAAGGGGAGTTTTTGTTTAAAAGACAAATAATTTCTGCTTGGAATGATGAAAAGCTCTGGAGATGGATAGTGTTGATGATTATATAATCTTGTGAATGTACTTAATGCTGCTGGGTTTTACAACGCTATGTTTTCAGAAATGGAAAGCAAATGAATTGATCTGTCTAATTGTATTCAGTGTTTTCTAGGGATTTTGTTGAGCATTTGATAACTTTTAAATCCATTCTTTTTCATGGACTCAGAAATCCTGTTTCTCAAACTTGGACTCACTACCAAACACCTTAATACATATTTAGCAGTCTAGTTAACTCAATTTCAGGTACCAATTACAATTTTAATTTTTTAAGACTTTAATTGCTGAATCAGCCTTTTATACTTTTTTTTTTTTTTTTTTTTTTTTAGGGGGAGGCACATTTTGAAATAATAATCTTTTTTTTTCCCCTGAATTACCTTTCAGGTGCTGTTAGGCTTTCTTTGGTGAAGTTGTCTATGCCGGAGGGTGCGTAGTTCCAGATGATTTCCTCCGCAGCAATGTAGTAGTGTCTGACATGTTTGCCACGGATGTCATCCTCAGATGAGGGCCTCTTACAGTCTTGTACTGAGAAAAAGGCCTGCAAACCAGCTGAAAATCACACAGAAGGAGACACTGGTTAATGGAGCCAATATTTCTCTCTCTTACTGCCTTGTAAACACTGCTGGTGAAATGACACATAGAAATGGTAGAAACAGAGCTGGAAACCATACTACACACTAGAGTAAACAGCTGTAAATAAATTACTCATGGAAAGTTCAAGCAGTGAGGAGGCTGGAGTATAGCGCAGTGATAGAGCGAGTGCTTAGCATGCACGAGGTCCTGGGTTCAGTCTCCAGTACCTCCATTAAAAAATAAATAAATAAAGCCCAAATTACCTCCCTCCAAAAAAATTTAAAAAAAAATTCTCTATGTGGCACAGAGAAGATACTACTTGTGTTTTTAAAAACGTGAAACCAGTTTCTGTGGCATTCCACTTAGGAGGTCTTTGGGATGAGGGAAAAAAAAAGGTAAGGGATGTGGAGAGAAATGAATTTTCGCTGTATTTTATTGCACCTACGCAGTGAGTTCAGCATTAAAATAAATAAGGCTTTAATGAGAAAAAATAGATAAGTGATCAAGAGAGGTTTTGCCATAGTTTGAGGGATAGGGCAGAGTAGGAGAGGGGGAATAGAGTGGGCATGTGTTATTATTGTTCTCTCCAAGAAAATGGTTATGTGCCCGCAGTGCTGGGCCCTCTGCAGCCAAGGTCACATTTGATGAATGAAATTATGTTTGAAGGTCAAAGTAACATACTCAAAGACCCATATTAAACCTAATTTCTTCAGGAGACCAATATTACAAACTAGTATTTTTCAAGGACTGGGAATATTTTATTGCCTGACATTAAAGAGATGGAGGAGGGATTTAGCATGTTAAACCAAGGAATAGCTGGACTCAAAGAACAAAGTTGGTTATATTTAAGAGAATCAAGTCAAAAAGCTGCTTTTCAGCACAATATGCAAATCTTCTGGTGTTTATAATATTGTATATTTTACAAAGCTGAGAAACTGTATATAGTGTTATACTTTAAGGGTAGGACTATATATACATTCAGGACCAATTTTTCTTTTCCAAAAATTAACATATTTTCAGTTTTAATTACTTTATAAGTGCTCCCGTCTTTTTTTTTTTAGAATTACATTATGATTCATACTGTCATAGGAACAAAATTAAGTTACCAGTTCAAAGCTCAGATCATTCCAAAGATACTTAGCTTTTAGATTCTGATTTCTAATAATCCCTCATTAATACTGGAAATGAGACACGGCTCCCTTTTCAACTGACAGCTAATTTCAGGCAAAGATGCCTTACCTTTCAGATGGTTTAGATTCTGACAGCTAAGCATCCATTCTCCAGGGTTCTGGGCCACCATTAAAGCATCAAAGAGGGTAGCAGGAAAGAGATTGACTGTGTCAATACGGAAGTTCTTATTCGTCAACACTTGCCCGTGGAAGAAAGCTGCATGCACATCAATTTCATTACCCATACCAAAAAGGTACCATTTTACTCTGTCCCCAGCACACATGGAGAGTCCTGGGAGACTTCCAAAAGCGTAACCATTCACAGCTGTAAATCAAGAGCAGAGATGATGACTAGCAGACATTGGTGTCCGGGTTATTGACAGTTACCCCTACAGATATAAAATTAACTTGGGGTGGGACGTACCTGGCACACATCCTCCCTCCTGCACCCCCATCAGACATTGTTAATCAATCACAGCACTCTCATTTGGACCTGAATTCAGCCTCAGAATTTTTGTCAGCACAATATTAGCACATGAACACAACAATGAAGATAAAACCTATTTGCTCCTTTTGTTATAAACTGTACACCTTGAAATGTTCATGTGTGTATTAGTAAATACAAATGATTGCACACATATATATATGTACAAAATGTACACACATATAGCAAATAGAAAAGAAAAGACTGAAGGTTATTTAGTTATCAATTATGTATCGTGTCAGTGGTGGTAACGTGGATGATTTCAATGTTTTCTTTTTTGTTTATCAGAACTTTTCAAATTTTCTACAGTGACTGTGAATTGCTTTTGTAATAAGAACACAAAGAAATTTTTTTTTTTTAGACTGGAAGACAAAATTTGAAGACATATGGAGGAAAGAAGAAACATATGAAGACATTAGGGACCAGTTACCAGAGCCACAAAGACCTAAAAGTTCAAAAGCAGGATGGCCTGAGATTCTTTGAAGAAACTAAGGGTCACCGTTCAAACTAGGAGGTCTTAGAGTTAAGGTGGAAATTGGTTCTGGGAAGCATAGTGAATGAACCAAATGCAACAAAGATACCAAACCAGGTCTAGCCAGACTAGAAGTTTGAGTATCTAGCACCTGTTTTGGTTAGCACATAACAGATGCTGGATTAAAGCATGGGAAGAGGAACTTCAAGCTGAAAAAAGCAAAAGTTGGAAACAAAAATCTGTACTTTGTTAACTGTTTTTTTTTTTTTTTTTTTTTATAGTACAGTTATTTTCGTGTTCTCAGTTTCTGAGTAAGGGTTATTTTGAAAAAGCTAAACACAAATAAACAAAAAATCTATACTTATTTGTCTAGCTGGTGTTAAAGGATTTGATTTTTTATGCAAATTCTGAGTGATACACTGTCTTTATTGACACATTTGGTGACTAATTATCTTGTGTCTGAGAATTAAGAAGCAGTGCCTAGGTAGTAAAGAAAGAATTTCTAGAAGAAATAAAGTGAACTAAAATAAAGAAAAAAATTAGGCGAAGTTTTGGGGGAGGGTAGTGAGGGACAATATATATGTAAAAGAAATACCTTTTAGACCTAGTGGTCTGAACTAGTTTCGTCAATATAGTTCAATGTTTTACAATATAATTTAATAATTTTAGACTATCTTGAATATTTCTTAGAATGACTTGGGAGGATAAAAAATATATAAATATAACACACATATGCATTTAACCATAACTGATGATTTTTTATCTTTATCAGTTTGGGAAAAAAATAGGACCTATCTGGCTTTCCCTGGCTTGAAGCTTAGATTGACCCATTAAGTCAAATATCATGTTACACATCCAATAGGCTTTTTTACCATGGTCATAGATTAGAAACACACTACTGATCACGTGAGGGAATAAGTTTAGCAGAATTAATGGATTGGGGAAAATAAGATAAAGTTAACAAGTCTTGTGTAATCTTACAATACATTCTGTTACTCTCCTGGAAGTCTTCATTGTCTTTGTCAACTTTTTCTGGTTCAGAGCAGTAGGTTTTAATGTTGTCTTCTAGGTACCAGCTGAAATTTTCATCCGCCACAGAAAACATCACCACAAACTCTTGATCAATATTTTTTTCTTTTTCTTGATCCAGAGAATCTGACATGAAAATTACTATTTCAGTAAGACTTAATTTTTAGAATTTTAGCATGTGATTTGTAGTTTTTAAAAATTTTAGTATTTATTTTCCTAATAAACCACAAGTCTAGACCAGTCACTCCTGTTTTATAGACTTCGACACCCTGAGGGAATTTTACATGCAGTAACCTGAGTTTGTGAGATCCTCATATATCTGGATGTACACAGACCACGTAACTATTCAATACTTTTTGGCAAATGAGAGGGTTGGAATTCAAAGTTGTGTGTACATCTTTGACTGTATATAGTCACAAACTGAGACAGCAAGACTTTGTAGGTAACTAAGCTATGCAGTTTTTTTCATGATGTCAGAGATGGATCCTATGATAATACATTTACCATCACAAAGCAGATAACTACAGATCTATCACCATGGCATGTCATTAAGGGAGTCATGTTTGGTAAAATCATATATCTCTTCAGTACCACTGTTGGAAGTGAGATACAGCAAACCTACCCCCAGGGAGAGCGTATTTATTGCAGCTGGGCAATGTGCGTGCATACTTGCTCCACGTATCCCTTCTCCCCCTTCTCCTTCCCTGCTTTCCCCTTTCTTTTTTCTAGACTCACCACCTCTCTACTTTACATACTCAGTCATAACATGGAAGACTTAACATTTATTTAAAAAAACAAGAACTCCCTGTCTACTGCCTTTGGTCATTTATTGTGAGTGGTAACGAGAACATGTACCTTTTTTACAGTGTATTAAAGGTCCAATGAGTCCTGAGGCGATATCTCTTGGAGCATCAATGTGGGAATGATAAATCCTGGTCACACAATTGCTGTCTTCCTCTCCGGGACCTTGTTCTGGGTCGGCATGCAGTATGTACGTATGCTGCTCACCTGGCTGCACTTTGTTGCCTGCTTTTTGAAAATCTGTGGTGTTATCAGGGTAGACGGCCCCTGGGAAACAACATGCAATAAAATTACAAATTGAGTACGTTTGAATTGAAGTGAGAAAATAGATGGTCCATTAATTTGTTCAGCAAACATTTATTCAACATCTAGTATGTGCCCCCTTGGGGATGCAGTGATATCCTATTTGAACACAGAAGAATAAGAGGCAAATGGCTACAGGGTCTGGACATTTCACAGAAAATGTCACTTTTTATACCTGGCTGAGTCTTCAAGGAGTGTAATAGATATGTCAGGACCATAGTGACTTTGGGTTTGCAATTTAGAGAACCACTTTTGCCCTGGGGTTATGGTATGGAAGTAAGAGCAAAACGTTTACCTTCTACAATCTGAAGCTTCCTGTATGGTATTAGGTTTTTTGCCTGTGCTTTAACCATGGAATTGTTTTATTTTTACTTTAATTTTGTAAATTTCCAAACATATGTGAAAGTTGAGAAAATAATATGATGAACCTCCTTGTGCCCATCAACTTAGCCTTAACAATGACTGATTCAAGGCCAATCTTATTTCATCTATACTCTCATCCACTCTTATCCCATCATCACTGAATTATTCTAAAGCAAATCTCAGACATCATGTCATTTCATTCATAAATACTTGAGTATGTATCTCTAAAAGTCAAGAATTCTTTTTTCTAACATAGCCACAATACAATTATCATACCTTAAAAATGATTAATACCCTAATATGCCATGAAGTTATAAAAAATAAATAAGATGGCAATCAGCTTCTATGCTATGAATGTAATTGTTTGGTCTAGGAAAACAATTAAAAATATAGATGGTCAAAACATTCACCTTGTAAAGCAATACTTCTTTTAAAAAGATAATAATTAATCAAAACGAATTTGATCTTAATTTCCAACTCGATCCTTATCATTTCAATGACTGTAGCATGGCCTCAGCATTTCTGCTTATATAATAGCTGACATTTATTGAGCTATTATTATGTTATTATATATTATATTATCATGTCCCTATTTTATACATGGGAAAACTGAAGCACAGGGAATGTGACTTGTCCAAGATTATTCAGCCAGTAAAAGGCAAGGCTGCACTCGAACATCGGTCTATTAATTTTGAAGCCCTCGCTCTTAACCATAACAAAACACCATCTCTTTTCATCATCAAGGACTAAGAATGAGATCATAAGCACCAAACCTAATCTTTGCTCTTCCTGTACTGTCTGTAAGGCCCCCCAGTCCTACATTCATGTGACCTTTTGGTTACTGTGTCTCAGATGTGACTCTGGGATCATCCAGCCACATGCACCATTTGGAGGACGTAGGAGACCACTCGTGCTGCCTTAGCCGGGACAGAGTTTACCCAAAGTAGGACGGGAGGTGACAACGGCTACAGTGTGTTCACAGGTAGAAACTTCAGAGATAAGACAATTCTCAGCTTGAGTCCTGTTTCTTCCCTCTGGACTTTTGCCTTTTCTAGGCTTTGATGCACACTACTTATTTCTCTTATTTTGACTCTTGGTCTGGAAAGGAGTTGGGCATTGGGAAGGAAGGCCCAGCTCTCACTGACTCTCACTATATGAGTCCACCCGGAAACCCTATCACATTTCACACCTACAAGCACAACCAAGAGAAACATGGCATTATTAGGATGAACCAAGATGCTTATTCATAAAATAGTTTAGAGCTGAACAACATAGCTATAGGTCTTATCCAGGATGGGAGTCCATAATTTCAGAAGTTAAAAAGTGCTCCCCCCAAAGTATGGAGATTTCTTTAAAAAAAACACTAAAAATAGAATTACTATCTGATTCAGCAATCCCACTCCTGGGTATATATCTGGAGAAAACTCTAATTTGAAAAGATACATGCACCATAATGTTCATAGCAGCACTATTTACAACAGCCAAGACATGGAAGCAACCTAAATGTCCATCAACAGATGATTTGGTAAAGAAGTTGCAGTGTGTGTGTGTGTTTGTGTGTATAAATACTACTCAGCCATAAAAAAAAAAGAATGAAATAATACCATTTGCCGCAACATGGATGGACCTGGAGATCAGAGATCATCATACTAAGTGAGATAAGTCAGATAGAGAAAGACAAATATTACATGATATCACTTATATGTGGCACCTAAAAAAAATGATACAAATGAACTTATTTATAAAACAGAAACAGACTCACAGATGTAGAAAACAGAATTGTGGTTACCAAAGAGAAAAAAAGGTAAGGGTTAAATTAGGAGTTTGGGATTAGCAGATATAAACTACTATATATAAAATAAACAACAAGATCTTACTGTATAGCACAGGGAGCTATATTCAATATCTTGTAATAACCTATAATGAAAAAGAATATGAAAAGGAATATGTGTGTGTGTGTGTGTGTGTGTATAACTGAGTCACTCTGCTGTACACCAGAAAGTAACACAATATTGTGAATCAACTCTACTTTAATAAAAAATAAAAAGTGCTCCCACTGAAAAGGAAGAGGAAATTCCAGCTAGCATATGAGCTGAACTTACCCTCATGTTCCTTATAGTAAGTCATTCCATGTGCATGAAATGTATAGGGCCTAGAGGCGAAGTTTTTAAAATGTACATAAACTTTATCTCCAGTTTCAGCTTTGATAATAGGACCTAAAAACCCCAGCCAGATAGGTTTTTCTATAATCGTTTTAAAGGTTTCATCTGTGTACTGAAGATAAAGGGCCTTCTTGTAGACTCTTCCAATTCTGTTGGGGCCATTTTGAAGATAGATGTCGGAATGTTCCCTGCAAAGGAAGAGAAGATAACTCTATGAGAAGCCATCATTTCTGGGGAAAACATTATAATTAAAGAGAAATAAATGACCACATCACATTAAATGTTTGCCTGTAGTTGTAGGGAAGCCTCCAAAAAACGGAGAGGAGAGCTGTCACTTAGCCCTGTTATTTCAATTATGTGAGGTGTCCCATAACAGCCACATGGCAGACAACCATGTGTAAATGCACCATAAAAAAATAATGCATCTTACCAGAGTATTTCCTACGAGATTTTCATATTAAAACACAGAGGCATTATGGAATGGAATATAAAATATTAAAGTGAAATATTAAAGCAGTTAAGATATTTCTCACATATGGTGTACATATTTCAGCCACTGGAAAAATCTGAGTTTCTAAGCAATCAATCTGGATATGTGAGGTGTCAAAGTGTATATATAGAGGGGAGAGAAATAGCTCAGTGGTAGAGTGCATGCCTAGTATGCTTAAGGTCTTGGGTTCAATTCCCAGTACCTCCATTAAAAAAAGAAAAGAAAAGAAAATATTTTTAAAAAGTGTTTACATTTCAAAAAAAAAGTGTGTTTATATATTTCTTTCCTAAAGTAAAACTAATAATACTGAAGTAATTCTATAATTTTTATTTCTTTTAGCAAACCTAAATCAAAGTTAGAATTGATGCATGCAATGTGTGTGGGTTTTTAAATTACTTTTGCATTCGAATTACCCCGGTATTTTTTTAATCCCTTGCTACCAAAAATACTTAAACATTGAATGTTTATACTCTGGTTAGTGGCTGATTAATAGTTGCTTAAAACGTTCCTAAAAATATCTGCAAAGTAAATAGTAGCCAGGAGAAAAAAAAAAAGAAAGTGAGTTTGGCATTGAAACTTTTGAACTGGCTCAAGTTACTGTCCTTAACAGAAGCCTGTATAGCTTCAGGGGAGCTACTTGTGAGCAATGCCATCTAGCCGTTCAGGAGAACCCATTTAAAACTCGGACTTGGGCAAGCCCCTCCACAACCGAGGTCTCCTCCACTAGAATAAAAACTGCTAACACCCTGGCTGATGATCTGGTTTTGTGTGTGTTTGTATATGTGTGTGTGTGTGTGTGTGTGTATCTCAGAGACCTTTGGTGCCTTTCCATTTTCCACTCAAACCATGTGGGGCTGGATGACCTGACTGAGAAATAAACTTTGTCTTGTTTTCTCAGCGGTAAGCTCATTGGAAAGAATGAGGGATGTTTTTCCTTTCTCTCTTCAAGATGAGAGCAGGGCTTGTCTGGGAGCTCTGGGTTTTCACTGTTGCAGAGTTTAATGGCCTAGTTTTTTAAAATCTAGGGCTTTAGCCTAATGTTTCTTAAGTTTTAATGTGCATAGGAATCTACTGAGGACCTTGATAAAATGCAAGTTCTTGGGCCCCAGCCCAACTGATACTGTGTGTGTGCGGCTGGCGTGGGGTTCAGGCATCTGCATGTACTGACAGGTACCCCTGCGTGTTCTGATGCTGCTCTGGGCTCCTGGGCAACTTGAGGTGGGGAGGCTCCAGGGTGAAGGGGAAGAAAGCTGCCCAATCCCAGAGGTAGTGGGATTCCCGGAGGCCGTGAGACAGAAAGGAGGCAGGTTCTGTTTCCAGGTCATTCCCTGGTAGTAACCAGCTCCCTGCGGGCATGGCTGCTTGAGGGCATCAGATTAAGCCTGAGTGCTGGGAGCACTTGGCAGTGGTCCTGGGGGCTGAGTTTAGGCAGTGGGAATGGGTGTTGGAAACAGCAGAGCCACGAGGCTCTGCATTGACCAGGGGGCTTCGACAATGAGTATCTCGTAGTTGTCACCCTGGGGACCCCAACTTTCCTGGATTGTTTAAACCCCAGGATTCTCAGATTGTTCACTGAAAAATGAATGAGGTGGGGTTCCTTTCTCCTATCACGGTGGGAGAAGAGCCAGGCTGGAGTTTAGAAAAATAAAGAAGTGACATCTTTTGTACCCACTATGGCGAATCCCATGCTTATGCCTTTATTTCTCGTATTCATTTTCATTTTCTAATTTCTTTTTGCAGTTTCCACTTTATCAAATGAAACAGAAAAAATATTTAGAAGGGCTCTGAAGAGACTTCAAGGACATGAAAATGCATGGAAAAACGGCAGGATGGGGTATGAATTCTTCCCCTCAAACTGCAGCATTTGTATGGACAGGAGTTGTCTTAATAAATAGATGTTTTAACAACAGCAAAATTCCAAGGCACTGAAGATCACTGAGACGAAAGGCAGATTCATCCAGTCCATACAGCTGAGAGGAGGTCAGGAAGAGGACAGTGTCAGTCAGGCACACAGGTCCAGATGCAAAGATGGAATTCCTCTCTGGTCGCACCAGAACCTGGACCACTCAGTATCACACAGGCCCATCTAAACCTCAGGTAAATTCTCTCCAGTGTCTGTCTCCTACTGTTAGGAGAGCAGCTCCGATAACATTTAAGCAGAGATTCTCATCTGTGTTCTGCCATGCCCTGTTGATACACATTAAATAAGGCCAATGTTTAAAAATAGCCCTCAAATTCCGAAGGCTTCATTTAAGTACAGTGTGTATTTATATTTCCTGTCTGTGACTCTAAAGCATTAAGGAATACATCACATCCCATTTCAATAAATTGCAGTAGGTTTTGTCAAAATGTTTTGATTTCATTGAAATTCTCCTGTATTAATCATTTCCATTGGGAGGAGCATTGCCCAAGTTTTGGGATTCGTTTTTTGCATACAAAGATATTTTTTTTAGCTGGGGGGAGGGGGTGAAAATTACTTTAAAAATAATTGATCTGAAGTTACAATCTATTCAGGGCTCTTAACATTTGGAATGCCTTTTATACACATAGCAATATGCAGAATGTGTTTCCCATCTTGTCTTTTTTCTGAAACAAAATTAAGCCTTAACCAAATTGGGAAATATTTCACATCATGTGATACTTTGGGGGAGGTTTGTTTGCTTATGTTCTGTCCCCAAAGGAACATAAAAGTGTCATTAGGGGACATCTATTTAATTTCAAGAGCACAGCCTAGGGACAAAGGGTCAGTTACTGGAAGCTTGCAGGAAGTTTGCCAGTCAGATATCCAGTCAAAAAAATCTATTATTTTTGTTCTTTATCCAAACAAATAATTCACATTAATTGTAGATCTTCTGGTTGACAATTATAACATGCATTTTTCTACTCATTACAACAGGTAAGTCCCCGTCTCAACAATCACATCCCTCCCTTTTAGCCCTTCAATTCCTATAATCCTATAGTAATTCCTATACTTTCTGGTAGATTCAGACATAGAAGTGGCTTTTTAACTGTAGGGGAATTAAAAAAAATGTTTAAACTGCCTTAGTAAGATAATAATAATGCTACTCCTTCCTATAAATTCAAAATACACTCAAGTGGTCTTGGTTTATGTCTAGATGTGGTTACTAAAATGTGGGTAATATACGTGAAAAGTTTCTGGATTCTTGGCTTTATTAATTGAGACATAGTATATTAGTTTTCTATTGCAGTGTAACAGATTATTACAAAGCAGCTTAAAACAACACCCATTTATTATTCCACAGTTCCATGGATCAGAAGTCTGGCATGGCATGACTGGTTGTCTGTCTGGGCTATTACAAGGCTGGCATCAAGGTGTTGGCTGGGCTGAGTACTTGTCTGGAGGATCTGTGGAGAAATCCACAGCCCTGCTCACTCAGGTTATGGGCAGAATTCAGTTCACTGTGGTTGTAGGACTGAAATCCCTGTTTCCCTGCTGGCTGTCAGCTGAGGACCTCTCCCAATTCCTTAAGGCCACTGGTATTTCTTCCCAGGTGGTCCCTTCTCGCTTCAAGTCAGCAAAAGTTTGTTGAATCCCCCTCAAATCTCTTGAAATCTCTCCAATTTCCTCTTCTTCCACTAGAGAATTCTCTGCCTTAGACTAGGCCCACCCAGAGCGTGTCCCTGCTTTAAGGTCAACTGTGCCATGGGCTAACATAAATCGTGGGAGTGATATCTCATCATATTCACCAGTTCTGGAGATTTAGGGTAGGATAGTTTGGGGGGCGGGGGGGAGGGCATTAAAAAATTCTCGGTACTACAGACAGGAATCACAAGGACAACAGTCAAAAATTAACTACTAGGCAAAGACTCAACCTAGTTTACACAGCACAAAAATCGCACAAACTCAAATGACTTATGGGTTCTAACTAGCCTGGCTTTACTACCACAGCATGAGAGCGGTATTGAGGTGTCAGCCCTCTTAGATCTGTTTTTAGGGGAAAATAGCAGCGGTGATAATAAATTGTAGAGCTTGACAAGTCTGAAATGGTGTCTTCGCTTCACTAGCTCCCGCACGCAGGCGGTCCTATGTGAGGTGTTTGTAGCACACTGGCTTTCGCTTTACTATTTTTTATTTGGCAGCCTTGAAGTACATATGAGTCATGGTAGTGACTCTTCCAGATAATTTTAGCTTATAATTATACCTCCTTAAGAATCATTAAAAAAATTTAAGATCATTTTGAAGGGGTAAAATGAATACCTTCTGCGCAAGTTTTTTTTCTTTAGAAGCGTTTTGTTTACTTTCCTGTTTTCCTAAACAGGGAGTACTAGGGAAAAAATTCAATTTTTTCGTGATAGTAATGGTAAATACTAACATTTATTAAGCACTTACAGTATCCTGATCACTCAATATTACAATACTTATGATAATACCATAATGTGGACTATTCTTAGTTTGTCCTCTGTTTCTTTGGCCAAAATTTGAACTTCTTCTTGGTCATTGGTTTTGATGATGAAGACATCTTTACTATAACATTTCTGATTTATTTCTCAAACCTACAGAGGGCTGTAAAACTAGGTAACAAAGTCTGTAAAACCTGTATGTTACGTATGTTAACATCATCAAGCCTGACGGAGAGCGTACAGTGTCCGTGTAGAAGGGCTTTGTGCTGGCTCTTCTTGTGTTTAAAGAATTTTTCACTTACTTCTAGCTTCCTCTAGGTCACCAGAAAAAAAAAAAGTAACCTGAAGAAAACAGGAGGATTGTCACTTACTGCTATTATGGACCCAGCAAAGTCAACATATATTCATATATTTAATTAGGGCCTACTATGGGCCCAGAACACAGTATTGTATTTGCTAATTGTTTTTTTATATATGTCTTTTATTGTTATTTAAATACAAATAATTTAGGAGCAGGAACTATATTTTATAGATCTTTAATTATTTATTGATTTGTTGAAGTTGCAGATAAGGCACTGACCAGGTAAATGGCAATGCTGAGCATAAAGAAATTACTTTCTACCTCGCGCCATTAGACGTAAATGCTACTGGTACAAAAAAAAAAAAAAAAAAAAGAAAAAGAAATAAACTCTATTTCCCTAGTAAGAAATCCATACATTTTTCTCTTTTATATCTGACAAAGTTTTCAGTCCTACTAACCCTATGTAGAACTCCATAAATCGACTTTTCCTATTTCATTCTATCTTTTGATTTGTTCTACAGTGTAAATCTGTCCACACTAGGATCAAGGGAAAGTTTTTGTAACACAGCCTATCATTTCTTCTAGCTTCTATATACCTTTTATTCATTCACTTTCATTTATTCAAAGATGTTTATTTGGTGTCTCCTACGTTCTAGGCACTAACAAATGATCACCAGTGAATGTAACAGATGGAATTTCTGCCGTCTCAGTACAGACTTTCCTCTCCATTGTTCCAGATCTTCAAGGTCAACATCAGCTTAAACCTAATTCTCTGCCTAACAACCATATTGCCCTCTTTCAACCTATTTCTCAGCCTGTTTATCTCCACTTAACCTTCTTAACCTTCACACAGCAAGGATGTCAATCTTGTCTGGTGATAAGGCATCATCCTTTGCCAACTGGGTGGGTGCTATGATCTGAATATTTGTGCCCCCCCAATTCATATGTTAAAATTCTATCCCCTAATGTGATGGTATTAGGAGGTGAGGCCTTTGGGAGGGGTTTAGGTCATGAGGGTGGAGCCCTAATGAATGGGGGTGGTGCCTTATAAAAGAGTCTCCAAAGAGACCCTTAGCCCCTTTCACCAAATGAGGACACAGAGAAAAGACTATGAACCAGAAAGAGAGCTCTTACTAGAACATGACCACGCTGGCACCCTGATCTTCGACGTCCGAGCCTCCTGAACTGCGAGAAACAAATTTCTGTTGTCGACCCAGACTGGGGCGTTTTGTTACAGAACAGTGAATGGATTAAGCAGCTGGATATTCTGCAAATCTGAGACACAGGGAACAAAAAGTTGCTACCTCAACTCATCTGTACAGAAAGGTTAGCAAAGTATTGGCAAAATTGCTGCAGCTCTATTCAACATTCGCTGTTCAGATGTATAGAAAAATTGCACAGGCAGAGTGAGCAGTGCCATCTGGAGTTTGCACAACGCTAGGCAGTTACTGAAGCAAAAGGAGATGATCAAGCCCATGACGTATAACCTCCCTAGCACAGGTAGGACACTAGAGTGTTTAAAAATAAAGGAATTCTCTTCCTTCCCTGCAAAAAAACAATTCCTTAACAAAGCGCTTTTCTCTTCTAAATGTCTAGAATTATTAACTCATGCTCAGGGCAATGTCCTGGACTTAGATAATGCCAAATAAAGCAGATTTGATTTTTGATCACGAGTATTGGCAGAAGAATGGTGGGTGAGGCCACAAAGTAGGACAGTACTTTTTTTTTCTAAGGTGTCTGACTTTTGAAAAAAATCTGTCTGGTTTTCCTATTAAAAACGTATACAATTTACATTATATTTAACGGGAAAATGCTGAATCCATACAAAATAATAGTCACTCTGGAGCCATAAAAATCTGTCATATTCCTAAGAAGAGAATACTACTTCAAAACCAAGCTTTAAAAAAATTAATTGCAAGATTTAGTAGTTTTATTTGAAATCAATTCTCTTTAGGTCAGAAACTTTCCTTACTGTATATTATTAACCAAAAAAAAAAAAACTTAAAAAGTTGATATTATTATCAGCTATGCATTTATTCTTTTACTTTGAAAAGTTTCAAACACACATACAGTTAATGAAAGTAATGTCTACTCGTCAGCAATTATGAAATTTGGATACTTGTGAGCTTTTTTTGAAGATACAGTCTTAGCAGCGGATGGTCATTGGGCTCATTTGTCACCATTAATATACATTAAGTGTTACTATTAAAATACATTCATCAGATTAAAACTCCCTTTTCACTATTAAAATACATTTTTAACTGTAATGAACACTGGTTTTGAATAACAAATTTCAATTCGGTATTAACAGTATTCAAAGTGATGACTTTGGTATAGAGAAACTTCCATTACAAAAAACTTCAAGGAGAACTGCACTCTTGTTTTTCTGTGAGGTGAGTGTTGCTTGCAATAAGAGAGCTTTCAATGGACACATGAAAACCTTTAAGTTACATGGAGTTTTCTGAAGGGGCGTTATAATAAATATCTGACATTTCTTTGGTGCATGTGTGATGCGTCAGGCACAGTGCTAAGAGCTTTGCATGCCCACTCTTCAAACAACCCAGTGGAGTACTCTTATTATCTTCGTTTTACAGATTAGGATGCTAAGTCTGAGAAAGATGAGTGTAATTATGTGTCCAGAGTCATTCAACAAGTATTAGGCAGAGTTATATTTATTAAAATTGTATTTGATTTCTATAAATCATTCTTTGAAGGATTAAAAAACGTTTATTCTCACCACTAGTAGTCAGTAAATGGTAGGGTTAACATAACATGTTATACAGTCCTTCTTTAGATTATATAACTTCTGCAGAAACAGACAAAAAGACAGAATCCTGATGGAAGATGCAGTAACAACCAGAGGAGGTAATAACAAGCCCACACAGTTCCCCAGGACCAAGTGAAAAGGAGTGAGGCAGCCTCTCAAAAAATAAACAAACAAAATCCCAGGAATTAGAGGAGATTTTTTAAAGTGTCTTGGGTTTCAAGCCCATATTTTGCAGCTTGTTTTACATAACATATCAAAGAAATACTTCATCTTATTGGCTCTATTTTTTTTAATCAACAATTTATAAGTTTGGTCTATAAACAAGAAAAAATAGTAACTTACTTGTCAACTGAAATAAGCTTCTTTTCTCCATTGTCAGAGGCGTAGTTCCAAGTTGTCTCAATAATTCCAATGTAATAATGCTTATCTTTGGCTCGGGCTGAGGTACTATAAAAAATTAGAAAAATACCAAGCAAGAAAATCTTCATTCTTTTTTCCTCCTGAAGCCTGAGACGCAGTGAAATGAAATCGGAAGCAGGCAATTTTATAAATAAGGCTTTCTTCCTTTATTTGCTTGACTGACAGAATTTTATGTTGCACAAGACTAAATTATTTCGTTAAAGCAAATAACATTTTCCACTTCAGTTCAGTTCTCGTAAACCCAGAAAAAAACCCTAGATTTCCATTGCCAGGATTCTCTGATTACAAATTAAAAGTCAACAGTTATTGTTGGAGGCACTGGAGTGTGGATAACTCTGCTTCTACCATTTGTTGTGTAAATTCCAGGAGGGCAGAGATCATGTCTAAATGCTCCCTTTGTTCCTCCAACAATACGCCACAGTACAGTGCCCCGCACTCAGCGAACTTTCAATAAACTGGGACTAAAATTATGCACAATGAATCAAAATACGTAGCTCTTTACTTTCGAAAAGCCAAACAATGCCCCGCACTCAGCGAACTTTCAATAAACTGGGATTAAAATTATCACAATGAATCAAAATACATAGCTCTTTGCTTTCGAAAAGCCAAACAATAGTAAATTACCACTTTAGTTATGAAATGTGATATTTAGCATGCCAAATTTAAGTACCCCAAAATAAGAATTTATTTTGAAGGATTTATTTATTTTGTAAGCTCTGAACACATCTGCATAGAAAGTTTATCAGGTTAGTCTGTATTGCTAAATACAAATAAATAGCAGAGTGTAACAGGGGTTGATGATGCTGTTTCAATCATTGAAGAAATCAGACCTAGATATACCCATCTTCAAAGGCAAATTTGATCTTACTTAAATGGAAGGAGCTCTACTTTACTAACCTGAGATTTCTCTCTTTGATGAGGACATGAATTTGGGGGAAATTCATTTTATTTTTGTTTTTTAGTTGAGGAAAACCTTGATGATATCAGCGCACATTTTGTGTTGACGTAAACTTTTTCTCTAGAATACCTCAGGGCGTTATGTGAGTGTTTGCCAAAAGGTGTTTTACAGAAATAGATTGGTATAGGAGAAAGCACCCTGATGTTGAAACAATTTATTCATTTAGTAAGTATTACTGGGTGAACCCCTGTGTGCCAGACACTATTCTAAGCATTGTGGGGATACAGCCGTGATGAAACAGACACAAATCTCTACCCTTGTCAACTTACCTTGTACTGGAGAGAGACCAACAACATACAAATGAAGAGCGAAATACCTGGTATTAGCTGCAAGTGCTGTGGAGAAAAACAGAACAGGGAAGGAGACTCGTGAGTGCCAGGGCCAACAGTAGGATGAAGGTCAAAATCTGATGGCACCACATGACCCCAGGCAAGATACAAAGTTGACCCCAGTCTCAGTTTCCTCATCTGTAAAATATCTCCGTCTCAGAGGGCTGCTGTCCACATTAATTGAAATGTTAGGTCACACAGATGCTTCTTTCACCAGCTAGCAATAATCTTGACTAATTGTCCTGATACAGAAAATTGAGTCACAAAGCCCAGGCTATGCCAAGACCTCTTTCTAGAGCCACCTTCAACCATTGTGCCCTCGACCTGGGTGGGGCTAAAATCTTGCCCAGACTCCATTGACCAAGCCCCGTGCCTTGCAAGATGCTGTTCCTTTAAAAAAGCTGGTGCCCAGAAGGACTCCATTGTTTCCAAATGGTCCACACAGGGGGAGCATCTTCTAGTAGTTCATTCTCCCACAGGGTGCACTTTTTTTCTAATTGGCATCTAATTAGAAGTCTCTGTATGAGCCAGTGCATGGCTGTTGGTGTAAATAATGCCAATCTTGGGACTGCACAGTTTCTCCTGTCCTTCTACTGACCCTTCCCAGGACTGTGCTGTGTGGGAAATCACTTCTCTGTTATCAAGGGCTTTGTAGTTAACAGATATTATTTAATGATCCTTAGGTCTTCAGGTGGCCTCTATGCTGTTAGCCTCCGAATAATGATGAAGACCTTCACTGATCTATTCCTAGTGCCCATGAGTCCAGTTACCTATTTGTAAGTCTTGATTTAGGAATGCACTTCCTGTTTCCAAGGACGTACCCCTATACCCTAGATTCATATAAAATTGTCGCATTGTCCCCTGGGTGGTGCGGATAGCTGTGAATGCTTCTGGATCTCTCTATCATGTCTGCTGCTCCTACTGCTACTGGGAAACAGAAAATAAGAATCACCTCAGTTCTTTGTCACCTGAAAAAAAAATTTTTGATGAGAGACAGAAAGCATGATATAAGCAAGATTTTTATTAGTGAAGTAAAAGAAATAGTGAAAGATAGTACCCTCCCGAGAACTGGGGGCAGGCTAACCCAAGACAGGAAAAATGGCGCCGCTCCCTCCTTCCTCCTGTTTTTATATCCTGGCTTCATAATTGATTAATTACTTGATTGATTAACTGATTGCTTCCCCGCACTCTGGTTAATTGACAGCTCAGGTTCCCTGTGCTCTGGTTGATTGACAGCGCAGGTTCCTTGTGTTCTGGATTGTTCCTTTCCCCTTCCTCTCCCCCTGCCCAGTACTCATTTCTATCTAAACTACCTAAAACTACCCTGTAAGTTACCCTGTTATAAACTGATCCATTGATTATAAGCAGCTGCCTGTTTCATTTTTTGATGTCAAGGTATCTTCTCAGTTTGTGGGCACTTTTCGTCTCCTCCATCCTCCAACAATTAGTGAGCCAGCCAGGAGCCTGAAGGCAACACAGGAATGGGTAAAACGGTCATGCTGGGGGAAATCCCAGGCTGGCCAGCCCGTTCCAGTTGGGGTGACCTGGCTAGGTTCATGGAATGCTTGGGGCCACTGTGTGAATACAGAACACCCCAAAAACACCAAAGGACTTCCTAGATATATTAACTGAAGTGATGGATAAAGCAAAAGTGGAAAAAAGGAAGAGAATAAGCTATCTCGGTCATTGCACAGCCTTTGTTATGTGCTTTAAGGATTAGCAAGAAAAGCAATCACAGCTCAGCAGGAAACTAGAGAAGACTAAAGAGACTCTGGCATTAGAGAGGGATGTCTGGAGGGTATGATCTGCCACTTCTGACCTTTTGTTAAGGAAAACACAGCAGGAGGGGTACATTGAGGTGAAGACATGTAAGATGGCCAAAATGCAGGGCGGCAGGCTGCCCCTTTCCAAGGTGAGGACTAGTATTTCATAGCAGAACTGCGACCCCCAGAGGTGGGATCCTTGGGATAATGACTCTGCGGAAGATGAGGACATAATTATAGAGGAGGGAAAGAACCTGTGAGAACGGCCTCTGACCCAAACTAAAACACAAGCCACAGGGGAACAAGGAGATAATTGAGAGGAGATCCCTACAAGCCCCAAAACAACAGGGTGAGGCTCTTCCTCCCCTGAGTCAATAGAATTAACCGGCAGGTTTAACCAAAAGAAGAGGGAAGGAGTGGCAGCCTGCGTGCTCCGTGTATGGGACACTAGGGCATTGCGTTAAATGGGTCAGAAATGTCTTAAATGGCCTGGTTACAGGGCAGCCTGGCCTCTGGCAACGTTTGTGTGCAGCTGGGATGGGAGAAAACTGAGGACACCTAGCCAACTTGATTGAATGGGTACTTGCAGGTATACACCTGGCTTGGTCAAATGAGGGAGAGGTGCCCCTCCCACCCTTAAGGTGGCATCTATGGAAGTGCTATGAGAAATGGAGAGGGAATTAGGAAGGAAGCATGTGGTCTCTTCTCCTAATTTCCAAGGAATGAGAATGAGGAGTTATTCACAGCAGGCATGAAAGATGGTATCCTACAGTCCCGCTCCAGGAGCCTGGTACCTGACCTTACTTTCAGTTTTAGCTCCAATGGTTAATCAACCCACTCAAATGATGGTGACTGTAATAGCTGGTTTAAGTGAAACTGAAAAGATCTGACACAAGGGAAATAGAAGTGTAGATAAAACCAAAAAGGAAAAAAAAAAGTGAGGAAATTAAAGAAAGGGGACCAACTAGAATTTTCTGCAAGCAATTTTAGCCAGACCTTGTATTAGCTGGGACCCCTAACAACCTTATTTGGTCCTTTCAAACTTATGGAAAGCATTACCCAAAGGAAAAGTTTACTCCCCTGATAGCAAGGGAAAAAGAGGACCAGGCACAAGCCTGTGCTCCATTGCTGGGGGAAGATGAGGAACAAGGGTGGATCCCCCCACTTCTAGGAATTAGGGGTGGGGTCAAGGTTACTCCTTGGTACCGGCCATAGGGGGCCACTGGAGGCCCCATGTTAAACTGACTGTTCATTGGTCCTGCACCAATAAACAGAATGTTCTGACTTCAGTAGATAGTGATGCTCAGTGCACCCTGATTTATGGGAATGTTTCCTGGTTCTAAGGGGAAATATGAGCCATTGATGGATATGGAGGCCAAACCGTATGGGTGAAACAAGCAAGCTTGTATTTACAGATTGGAAGATTGCCTCCCTGTCCCTTTCTGGTTTCTATTTTGCCCACAATAGAGTACATTTTAAGTATGAATGTCCTACAGGACCTGGACCTCTCAACCACCACGGGTGAGTTCTGCTTATGAATCCAAGCAGTCAAGCCTGTAATGGTGGGTCATGCTAAGAGGGACCTTGTAAATTTGCCCATCCCTCGGAGACTGGCGGCAATAAAACAGTATCACCTAGTGGGGGACAAAGAAGGATAGCAGCTACCATCAAGGGAGTAGAGGAGGTAAGGCCTATACTATCAGCACAGCGCTCATTCAGCAGCCCGGTGTGGCTGGTAAAGACACCCCAATAAGCAGGACCTGGTGTGTGACGGTCGCCTACAGAGAATCAGACACGGTAACACTGCTATTTATGCAGCAGTTTCAAACACAGCCCTGCTCTTGGATACGATCCTCTCTTCTCTCAAGACATATCACTGTGTCTTAGATTTGTCTAATGCCTTTTCTAGCAGACCTTTGGATAACAGGTACCAGGACCAGCTTGCCATGTCACGTCGGAAGGAAGGCGATGGATTTTTACCGTCTTGCCCCATGGCTGTCTGCATAGCCCTACCATATGTCATTGGATGGTGACCCAGGACTTAGAGAAATGGGCTTCCCCTCCTTCTTCAGCTATCACTGCATTGATGATATCATGCTAATCTATGGCGACTTACTCTCCCTTTCCCAAGCCCTGGCATCTCTTCAGGAAGATTTAAAAGCTCAGGGATGGGAGATAAATACTGACAAGGTGCAAGGACCAGGCCAGTCAGTGCAGTTCCTGGGAGTCATGTGGTCTGGTAAGACTGAAGTGATGCCCGAGGCTGTTACTGATGATATTCAGGTGTATCCTGTGCCCTGAAATGTAGAAGAACCATGAGCCTTTATAGTTCTGCTCTGGTACTTGTCTGCCTTCCCCCCAGCCCCCACCTTGCCCAGATATTAAGACCCCTATATGCTCCAGTGAAAAAGGTAACACTCTGGGACTGGAACACTCCACAACAAGAGGCTTTTGAAAAGGCCAAGCTGGTTGTCAAACAAGTTCAAGGACTGGGGGTGTTAATGTCAGATGCAAGTTGTGAATTGACTGCAAGTATATATCCAGAAGGCTTTGGGTTGTGACTGGGACGGCAACAAAACAGGAAAGGAGTCCCACCAAGATTTTGGTCTCAGTGATGGAAAGGGGCAGAGAACTGCTATGCCTATAGAAAAACTATTGTTAGCAGTTTACCTAGCCTTACAACAAATTGGGGATCTGACCACTGACTTAATCCGCCAGTTATGGACTTCCCTGCCTGTGGGTGGATGGATTAGGGACAAAAAGGAGGCCTTAGGTTTATCAGGAGGTGAAGGTCTCCTCTTCCATAGGACCTCCAGCCTGGTGCTACTGTAATTCATTGCTTGGTATCTTAATCCTTTGGGGGACCTTGATTATCACCTTCAGTTCTGCCTTTGTATAGTAACGCACCCCGCACAGACCCAAATCACCCCCCTGAATCATTAGCACAAGGAGCTGAAGTGAGTTTGCACATGTGGGTTCCCACTGAGGCCCCTGTGAGACAAAATGTATGGTGTCACCCGCTGGGATAAATACCAAAACAGGGTAGGGGGTGGCAGTTGTGTCCAGTGGTGATCACGACTACAATATTACTTATAAATGAGGATTTATCTTATCTTTTACCCCTAAAACATTTGTCTAATTGCCCGTAGTGTTTGCTTCATGGACGCCCAGGCTGCAGTTACCAGAAATGTCTCCCTCTCCTGGCCTCAGCCTACATGGAGGTTCACAGTGGTTCTGAATGCTGGGTCTGCAGGCTTGCTGCCTGTTTCCAGTGCCGAGAGGATGCCACTGACAGTTCACCTGTTCAACCGCACAGAATGGGAATAACGGCTTGGACTGGTGGCCAAAACTCCCCCTAGTGACCTGACTCCTACCGATGAAAGTTGTATGTTTGATGATAGTGATCTAAAACAACATGCGTTCTCCCTAGTGTGAAACCGGTTAAATGATTGCTGGATTCCCACAGCTTATATTTGGGATGGCTTGGCATGGTTGGGAGCTGAACAGGGAGTCTTGATGTCAGTAGTCCCCATCTGCTAAGAAAGGACTAACTATTCCTGAGAGGAAATGAGATCAGGCAAGGGAGAAAGACTTTTCAAGAAAGTCACCCATTGAAGTTCTGTGTAATCAAACCTTGTGAATAAGTTATTCTTTAATCTTTTGTAAAAATAATTCTAGTACTGTGGTTCTCTTTCATTGTTAATAAATCATATGTGTTGATTGCTACATCATTCAAGGGAGTGAGAGGACTCCAGGATGTTCACTGATAGCACCCCGTCATATTGGCATATTGGTAGTGAAATGAAATGGTTAAACAGTAACATCGCTGACCCACTCAAGTCAGCATGCTATGGTGTAATGCAGGAAGGGTCATGAAGTCATATTTCTGTCCTGTTTTGAGACAGTTGCCCTTCCCATTAGAAGGCTCATAGCTGCTGGGTGTCAGGAAGTAGGGAGGGCTCAGGACTGTCCGAATAAGAGGGAGAGGCCACTGGGGGCCAATAAGCAACCGGCCATGGACAGATTTGTTTAACACTCAAACTTCCTTGCAGTGACTCCAGAGTTGGTTCTTAAGTGCAAACTTGGAATAATGTTGCAGTTAAGAGTTTCTGCACTCAGCATAGACTGGGATGAGGCAAGAAGACAAAGGGGCTACCAGGAGAGGCTCAGTCAACTAACTTAGAGCATTCTGAGAAAGAGAGGAAGGGAGGAATCTTGACTGAACCAAACGGCCTGTCCTATTAACTGTGTCTGTCTGAAAGTTTTTTACCTCAAAACCCCAGGGTGTAACTTTGGACTTTGTTATAAATAATTACTGTTTCACTTGAGTTGACTCTTTAGTAACTCAAGCAGGGTTACATATCACAAGTTTTAATCATTTCCCACAATTTCTTATTGACCTAACGATTTCTGGACTGGGTGGGTCTTATCTGTATTTAGTAACCAAGATTCTGGGACTGATTATAGCTAAAATCAAGGAAGCAATCATTTTTTTTTTCTTTTTTACAGAATATCGCTTCAGTTTTATTTCTGTCTGTCAAGATTCAGTCTCTCGTTACCTCCACTATTCCTGTTTATATTCTCTAGTTTGTTTCTTGTTGATCCATGAGAATTGGCTCTAAACCTCTACTCCATAACATCAGATTTATTAACATATAAACCACTGAGGACAGTGCTTCACTTTGTGACAGCAGGAGACACTGAGTATAAAATAGCAGGTCATTCTGGCCATGACCGGTCAGACCACCACGGTGCTCTTTTTTGCAGGAAGCTGTGTAACTTTGGAATTTCATCAGTGAGTGTAGTCACGTACAGAACTTTGATAATGAGTCCCTGACATGACCTAGCCCAGGGTGAGCATGTCTGATCCTCTACCTTTCGGGACTATTTAGAGGATGATCATGCAGACAAGTCTTTGGCTGCTCCATCCCCTTTGGCTGCCCATTAGTGGGTCAAGGCCCTGCTCGTCACCTTCTGGCAGGTAGAGAGGTCATGGGCAGGGGGAGAGAGAAAGCCAGAACTCTAATCTAGCAAAAGCTTTGATGGTATTGATGTCTACAGTACTATAGGAAAGGGGATTTCTTTTTTTAATGGCAAAGGATTTCAGTTATTCCTTCATTCTTATTCCCCTCACTCCCTTGAATGATATATAAATCTAGATATATGATTTATTAACACTAAAAGAGAACCACAATACTAGAATTATTTTTACAAAAGATTAAAGAATAACTTATTCACAAGGTTTGTTACATAGAACTTCCATGGGTGGCTTTCTTGAAAAGTCTCCCTCCCTTGCCTGATCTCATTCCCTCTTGCTTCTCTTCCATGCTGGGGTGATGCACTCTGCATAGTGCTTAACGCTTTGATTTGTGTCCAGGTCTTAATTTACAAAAGGTGACTGAGTGATGACAGGAAGAAGCCAATGCCATTGAAAGAAAAGTGTACTGTGACTCAAAGATCCCCTGGAAATGAGAGGCAGACCTGTCACAGAGAGTCACATGGAGAGGCACCAGAGTGGCTCAGTAGCAGGAGCCAGGGGGAAGCATAAGCCACAGGCTTTATTGGGGTTTCTGTGAAAAAGACAAGGCAGGGCACAATAAACAGTTCAGGACTGGCTAGTCTGAATACTTCCAGCAGGCTTTAGGGCATGGGGACTGCCTCTGGTCATCTGGTACTTGGCTCAGGTTGATTTAGGGCAAGGAAGTATTGGCTTGGTGTGGAGAGTTAGGTGATAGATGTTGCTGGGGATATGGACTTGCGATTGTTTGGTTTGTATATAAAAGTCTGGCTCATTGACAGGTTGTTTACTATCTCTAGGAATTAACTAGCTCTGGGAATGGCAGTCTCTCCCCAGCTAGCAAGGTCCTCTGAAGATGTCAAAGCATCATAAAATATTGAAAATTAAAAACACAATTAATACATGTTTCATATCTGAATAATCTCTTTGTGTGACTGTTGCCTCAGGTAGACTGGGACTCCTTGGGGAAAATGATTATGCCTGGTTTTATATCGAATTCCAAGCCCTTAGCATAGGGCTTGACACAGAGCTTAATAAATATTAAAAGAACGAATAACTGTTAACTACAATAGCAGTTATTCACAATTGTTAGCTGATGACCATGTGCCAGCACAGTGCAACAGTCTTATAAATTTTATTTCATTTAATTCTCACAACAACCAATCAGACAGATGTATTCATTTTTCATTGCTGCTGTAAAAAACTGCCACAAATTTAGTGGCTTAAAACAACATACATTTGTTATCTTACAGTTCTGTATGCCGGAAATCTGACATGTGTGTCACTGGACTAAGATCAAGGTGTCAGTTGGGGCTGTGTTTCTTTTTGGAGGCTCTAGAGGAGAAGCCGTTTTCTGCCTGTTCCAGTTTCCAGGGGCTGCCCACATTCCTTGGTTCATGGCCCCCTCCCATCTTCAAAGTTAACAGTGGCAGGTGGAGTTCTTCTTCCATTGCATCGCTGTGACCTCTTTTGCCTCCTCTTCTATTAAGGACCCACCATGACAATCCTGGATAATCTCCTTATCTCAAGGTTAGCTGATTAGCAACCTTAGTTCTTCTTTGCAATATAAGCTAACATACTCACAGGTTACAGGGATTAAGATGTGGACATCTTGGGAGGGGTCATTATTTTGCCTACAGAACACCACTATTAAAAAACAAAATTCAACTGAATATAATTTGGCTTTATTCATTGACTCACGAGTAGGGCAGTATCCTGTCTAGCAAGCAGAAGGGAGCTCCGAGGAGTGGTACACAATGAGAATTTTACAGGCAAAAGAGAGCAGGACAAGGAAGTTGCACTAGCAAAGAGAGGACTGGTGATGGCAAGGCCGTCTTCCTTTAGGGGGCGACAGGGGTCTGCCAGGCAGATCATCTCACTAGCACTGACCAAGTAATTCCAGCCTAACTGGTCTAAAATCCCATTCCTGGAAGAAGGCAAAACTGTAATTTTAAGTATTAAATCTCAGTTTTGTGACACCAGAGTTAGCATAAGTGATTCCATTTTGGTCTATTGTCCTTTTTACAGATGAAGAAACCATGCATGGGAGAGATTTTATACCTTGCCCAGGACTCCACAGCTAGTGAGTAGAGTAGCTGGAGTTCTATTACAGGCTTGAGTGACCCAGATAGGCACTGTGCTCCAGAGGTCCTGCGAGCATGGCTCCAGGTCGTCTTAGGCTGGACCTCCATGGCTCCCTGCACTTTGGAAGGGGTCTGTCCAGGATTTGGTTGTCAGTTGACAAATTCAGAACTTCATTTGCTCTATTTGCATAAAGATGATTGGGTTGTCAGTTGACAGATTCAGAACTTCATTTTCTCTATTTGCATAAAGACAATCAGGTTTAGAGGGCTGATGATTGATTGCAGCCAGACCTGGAGAATAAATCAATATGACAATTTATCATTGGAAAGTAAAGGGAGATGGGCATATATTATTGGTCTTTTGAAAAGTTTTGTTTATAGATCTACTCACAATATCGTATTTTGAAATACAGTTTTCTTGGGAAGTATAAAATTTGAACAAAAGAGTGTGTATCCATAAAGCATATTCCTTTACTTTTTTTTCTTCGATTTCTTTGCACTAACAATATTTCTGTTTAAAAACAGTAGTCATCATTAGGATAAGAGCACCTTCCTGCAGTTGTACAGGAGACACATCCTACTGACGCATTCTTAGTCTTTAACTCTTCCCTGTTAAGGATGCATACAAAGGGCAGCCCTTCCATTCCACTCCACTCACCAAATCACACTTCACATACCAGTTAAATCAGGGTCTATTTTAATAGTCTGTGACTCCTGTCCATCTCCGAATTCTAAAGCCTACGATTGTGCTCTTAAATAAATGAAGGAGTGGATGAATTAGGCATTATTCTTGGTGAGATTTGGGCAACATCTTTTTCAGTTTACTGAAGAATATTCAATTTTATCAGCACTACCTTTACGCTTCTTGTATGCTTCCTGGGGAGGGGGTGACTCTAGTTGCATCCATATTTTACAGGTTCTGGTTAGTTTCAATATCAAAAAGTGAAGTAGTATTGTTAATTTTGTTTCATGTTACAATAGCATGATTAGTTTATTAATTTTTTAAAGTCTTCTGAAGACACATATTGGAGTATTTTGGGTGAAATGATATGATGTCAGGGATTTGCTTTCATGTATTATTTATGAAATTAAGATGTAAAAAAGGGAAAAGTCTGACTTTGGTTTCAGTTCTCATGCTGAACCCTTTTGTTTAGCCAATTCCTGATTTCAAACACTCTTACTTATTGTCTAAGTTAGAGGCTTATTAGCCAAACCACAAGACATTTTAAATTCCTTCTCCTTGTTATTTTCGTTGCAGAGGCCACAAAAGCTCGTTTCCAGTCTTCTTTGCAGTTAGAATTAGCCAGACAGTGAGGTAATGAAAACCAGTGAGACACAGGCAGAAGTTGGCTGGGGCTCCTTCCAAGAGTTCTGCTTCCCTGGTGAAACGAAAAGGTGTGGTTGGTGCCACTCCTTTTCCCTTCTTCTCCGCTTTCAACCTGGAAGTAATATTTGGAGCTGCAGTAAACATCTTGCAACCATGAGGCAACAGTCACGAGGGAAAGGCCAGAGGCATTAAAGACACTGGCTCTCACATCATCAAGTTGCTGAACAAACGCTAGTATCCACCTGTCTCCTAACTTAAAGAAAAAAACAATCTGAGACAAACACCACTGGTAATCCCCTCCTAGCTCAGTTTTCTGTTACTTGTAGCAGAAGGCACCCTGGCTGTTACTATTGCTAGCTGGAAGTTCAGAGCATGAGTCGTTATTTTTGGTTCCGGAAAACTAGAGCTTATATGTTCTGAAGCCTGTGATCTTCCAAGCCTACGGGGCAGTACAGTATATGGATTTGCATTTTAAAGACTGACTGCAATGTTTACCAGGCTATGAGAATTTCATTTTTTTAAAAAAATGTCTGCAAATGTCACGGTTTAGGTTAAAGTCTTGGATGGTATTTTTTTAAACTGAGCTAGACTTCTGTCTGCACCTGCTCTTTTTGGCCCTCTTGCTGACCCCCTCCCCACTGCTGTTTGTTAAAAGCCTTGTTACACCCCTGCAGACTCGACTCTAGGGACAACAGTTTACAGAAAGAGAAAGCAGCTTATACACAAAGTTTTCCAAGAAAGCTCTTATTTCAAGCTAATTTTCCTGGCACATTCTCCATGAAAGTCTTTAGACGGCCCCCTGTACACTCCTTCATCCCTGAAGTTTTTCTTCTTTCTGCAACTTTAGCTCTGCCCCTGGACTTGTCAACATTCATGTCAGGCAGACATGCAGTAGGAAAGAAAGTCGTGGAGTTTTAGGTTGGAATATTAAACTGAAATGATTACATACCTTTAAGGAAAAAAACACAAAGTTCATATATGTCTTAAGAACATCCTTAAAATGACTGCCATTGCTTTGGCAAGAAAAAAATCTACATCCTACTTCGATAGCAACATCAGTGTCATTCTGCCATGTGGACAGAAGACCTGTAAACCCAATCAAGTTTATATTATATTATTTTATATTATATTATTTGTAATGCAAAATTAAGTTTCCCAAAAAAACCATGTTATAAATCGGGGATTTGTTTCTTGGACAGCACCCCCAAATCTCTTCTACTAAGAATGAATACGAATGATTATATGAATAAGGGTCATAATGACTATACCTGGATTATGAATAATATTAGTGTTGGTAGTAATATGATGTAGTAGGTAAAAATTATATTTTGGGCTAAGTTTTTGTTTTTGTGAAAAAGGTAGCCCTTATATTCAGAGAGGATTCTGAGGAACAGTCCACACTGACCCTCTGCCCCCAGCTTCAGCTGCCCCTTCAGCCCCTCGAAGGCCCCCTAAGGACAAAATACCCACAGAGATGCAGGGCAGCACAGAATATTTTAAACAGCATGTCATATACGTGCCCAATGGTTTTCCTGATTTTAAAAATAATTTAAACATTACTGTAACCTCGGCAGAAACAGAAAAGCACAAGAATGAAATAAACCTCACTCATAATTTTACCACCTAGACAGAGTCACCATTAACATTTCAGTACATTTCTGTTTAGTCTATATATATTTTTATATATATGGATTATATTTCAAATACTATTTTGTAAACTCCTTTTGTATCACTTAGTATTATATTATAAGCATTTTCACATTAACAGTTTAAGGCATGAATTTTAAAGTTGGATAATATTTCAACTGATAAATTTCCTAGTTTTCAAGTTTTCCACTAGCACAAAATAACACAGCGATAAATATTTTTCAGCATTGTTGATAATTTTCTGAGATCAACTGGCAGGTAAAATTACGGAGTCAAAATATTAGAATGATTCTGTTGAAAGACCAAAGGACAATGAATTCGTGAATGGTCTAAGGAACTAAGGAACTAAGGAACTGATGGAAATCTCAGTAACAAAGATACGTTTTCATATTGAAGGTGCTAATAAAATGTGTTGGAGAAAGGGGAGTTGGGAATGAGAGGAAATAAAGTGTCACTTGAATGTGAAAATAAAATTAATTAGAATTGTTACTTTGTTTCTTTCCAGAGTTGTGGAAACAGTTTATACTTCCACCAAAGTCTGTGCACTGCACCATCTCACTACACTGTTATTGACACTATAGTTGAAAAAAGAAATCTTTGCCAAGTTGATAGCTTCTTCATTCAAAAATTGCCATACTGTTGTTTAAATGCAATTTTTAAGTGATTTGATTATGAGCAAGTTTAGATATCTTTATAGGTTCAATTGTCATTTGTATTTCATCTTCTATGAATTTTCTGTTCAAATCCTTATGCATATATTATATAAATCTAGAAATTACATTTAACTCTAAGATCTTTTATCAGATCAGACACAGTTACCTAAGTTTGATAAAGAAAATAAAACTAGGGTACCTTGGTCATATCAAAGCAGCAATCTTTGAATGAATGAGTGGTGTATCACATCATGTAAATGTCCAGTGGATCTGATATTCTTATATAAACACTGAGTTTAAATACCATCACTTCTAATGAATTTGGCTTCCCTGTTCACTCGATTACAGGGTAAGTGCTTTCCATTCCAGCACCAAGGTGAACACTGCCATGGCAGTGAAATAACCAGGTTCCAACATCTCTTGGATACATTTTCACAGTTTAATAGGCCCCAGGAGGGTCATAAACATCAGAGTGATACAGTCTCGAATCCTCAACAAAAAGACAAAACACCATTAAATAGCATATAAGAGGTATCAGTCATTTACACACCTTACCATTTGCTGTAACTCCTCATTTCTGTATATTTTGTTAGGTGATGGTCAGAAAGCTTTAGGTACCACTGCGCTTCTCCTCTGAGTGCAGCTGAGAGTTTGGAGGAGGAGCACGTCCCAGGACATTCAGTGACAAGCCACAGGGCAAACATCTCACTCTAAAAGGATGCCTGTGTTGTTGTCAGTGTTAGCTACCTTTTCAGCATCTCATACAGAACACTCTAGTGCAGAGAACACCAGTTTCACAAATCCCAAAGTGTGTGTGTGTGGTTTTTTTTTTTTTTTTTGGTCATCATCATCAGTATTGTTATTGCTATTTTACTTAATAAAATGGAAATAATCTCAAAGTTACAAAAAAGTTCAAAGTATAGTGAAAATAGCTTGGTTTTCCTCAGCAACTTCAGAATAAGTTGCTGACATGTTTTCTCATTACTTCCCAAAACTGTGGTATGTATATTTTTTATAAACAAGGACCTTCTCCTATATATCCATGACACAATCATCAAAATCAGAAAATTAACACAAATACATTTCACCATCTAATCTGCCACCTCGTCCCCGTATCCCTTGCAGCTTTTGCCAATTGTCCTGACAATGTCATCGTAGGATCCAGTGGGAAGCCACTTGTTTCATTTAGCTGTCTTAGCTCCTTAGACTCCTTCAGTTAGAAATGATTCTTCAGTTTTTTCTTGACTTTCAAAACCTTGTTGCTTGTGAAAAATACAAACCAGTTATTTTGTAGATGTCTCCCTTTTTTGGTTTGTCTGATGTTTCCTCATGATTAGATTTTTTAAATTGAAGTATAGTCAGTTAACAATATGTCAATTTCTGGTGTACAGTATAGTGTTTCAATCATACACATACATACACATATTTGTTTTCATATTCTTTTTCGTTATAGGTTACTACAAGATATTGAATATAGTTCCTTGTGCTATACAGTAGAAACTTGCTGTTTATCCAAGGGTTTTAACTGAAATATTTCTAACTAGGAATGTTGGTGATGTGAAGATGATCGTTTCTCCGGATGCAGCTAATCAGGAAAACTCAGGGTGACAGGACAGGAGCTATGCCTGCTGTCTGGGGTTGGGCCTGAGGGCTGAGGGCTTCATGGCTATTTTCTCTCCGAAGCAGAGAACCTGATGTTTGGGAGACTACCTTGTCCATAGGCTATTTTAATTTTTTTGCATATATATACATATATTCATTTTCATTAAAGGTTATTACAAGATACTGAAATACCATATGATAATATTCGTATGTGGAAACTAAGCTAAAGTAAACTAAACTAAACTGAAATAAAGAGGACACTAATGAACTCATCTACAAAACAGAAACAGACTCACAGACATAGTAAACAATCTTATGACTACTGGGGAAAGAGGGTGGGAAGGGATAAATTTGGGAGTTTGAGATTTGCAGATGTTAACCACTATATTTAAAAATAGATTTAAAAAAAAAAAACAAAATTCCTTCTGTATAGTACAGGGCTATTTTGATTTTGATAAATGGAGCCGGGGGACTGGCTCGGATGGGTTAGGAAGAGAATACAAATTTCATGAAGTTCTCTGCATGACAGATAGGAGGTTTTTGGAGGATGGGGGATGTGTTGGAGAGTGCAGCTCAAGGTCAGGAGAGAAGTCAGGTCTGGAAAGGAAGAACACTGAGAAAGAAGTCTTGAGGGCGAAAGTAAAAAGCAGGAGAGTCAGAGGTTCCCAGCGTGCACAGTGGAGGGATAACTGAAGTCAGGGGAGGTTAATGTCAAATGGCGGCAACAAATAGTACTGCTTTCACTGTGTAATACAGAAAAAAACCCAAAACCCTCTCACTTACCCTCAAACCCTCACTTGAAGTCTATGACCGACAATGGCCTTGATTTTGTGCTTGCTTAGGTGAATCACAGGAAAGGGGGGGTGCGCTCCAATTTGGAACTCCACCGAGACATGGGAAAATACCAGCCACAGGAGGGGAGAAGCAAGGAAGCTGAGCAGAAGCAGGAAATGAGAGCTGGCAGTGGCTAGAAGAAATGCAGGCTCTCCAGACTCCCTGGTGACACTGGGAGATCAGGAGGGGGAAGGCTGCAGTCTCCGGCTGGAGGCAGAGTAGGGGCTTGAGCCATTGCTATTTAGAGAAAATAATTTTGCACTGAAGGTGACAATAACATGGATGACACAGGTACACTTCTAAGATGTCATAAAATTTAGAGAACAATATGTAACAATGTTAACTAAGAACTGACAAGGTCCAAGGTACCAGTAAATGTCCCATGTGTACCTGGAGCCCTGGCAGCAAGGGAAACCACAGCCTTAGAAAATAGGAGGTGATTGGCTGGCTGGTCCCAAGATCCAGCTAGTAACCCCAGAGGGCTGCTCTGCTGTCCGTAGATGTTCCCGGGAATAAAGCCCAGCAGCTGCATCATTGCTGGAGTAATTAAATCCCTCCTCAAGGGAAGGGGGAAGACTGCTTGTGACCATCTGTGATGGGGGTAGAGTGAGTGACTAGAGTCTATAGCGGGTGATACCAGGCTCCATGGTATAAATAAGGATCATTCTGAAGGGATGCAGCTTTGTGAAGAGGTTAAGAGTGAAGGGCTCTGCACTATTTACAATAGCCAACCTAGATGTCCATCGATAGGTGATTGGATAAAGAAGACATGGTATATAGACACAATGGAATACTACTCATCCACAAAAAGAATGAAATAATGCCATTTGCAGCAACATGGATGGACCTAGAGATTGTCATACTAACTGAAGTAAGTCAGACAGAGAAAGACAAATATTATATGGTGTCACTTACATGTGGAATCTTAAAAAAATGATACAAATGAACTTATTTACAAAACAGAAAGAGTTTCACAAACATAGAAAACAAACTTATGGTTACCAAAGTGGAAAGGAAAGGGGAAGAGATAAATTAGGAGTTTGGATTTAGCAGATACAAACTACTATATACAAATATATAGGTAAATAACAAGGTCCTACTGTATAGCATAGGGAACTATATTTAATATCTTATAATAACCTATGATGAAAAAGAAGATGAAAAAGAATATATATATATATATATATATATATGTATAACTGAATTACTATGCTGTACACCAGAAATTACCACAACATTGTAAATCTACTAAACTTTAATACAAAAAAAGAGTGAGGGGCTTTGGAGTGAGACCCAAGGGTTCAAGTCCTACATTTAACACTTCCTGCTTCCAGGCAAGTTCTTTGTCTTGTTAACCCTTCATTTCATTTCCCTACAGAATGGTGATAAAATAGTCCCTATTTCATAGGAAAGTTGTAGGGGTTTAATGAGAAATCCACGCCAAGCACTCAGCACAGCATCTGCACATACAGACTGAATAAAGGCCAGCCGTAACTATCATTATAGAAATGCTACCATGCATTCCACTTAACTGGACACCTTATAATAAGGTCATTTATGTAGATGTAACCCCTGAAAGATAACTGATTTCTTCTCATCTCCTCTCATTAATAGCAACCTTAAAATCTAGGCTTGTCCTTAAAAACACAGAAAGAAGCATGGAAAGGTCATGATTGTTGGACCTGGGCAGTGGGTGAAGGGGTTCATTATATTATTCTGTCTACTTTATTATATGAAATTCCCTGTACTAAAAACAGTTTTTAAGCAACAAAAAGAAAGGTTTAAGAGGGATACATTTGTTTATTAAAGGAAAGAAAGAAACACGCCTGTAAAGCTTTGTGTAAAGTAAGTCATGCACACTTATTTATTTCTATGATAGGCCCAGAGCATTAAAGAAACTATGAACTGAATAGAATACACCTAGAATTCAGGCAAGCTTTATGTGAAGCTTCTATCTATGTGTAAAAGACAGACTGTGTCATGCCAAGTGGTTGGGTTAAAAGTTTGAGGTGTCACGGCATAAAATACAATTAGTCTTCCATTGCACATTCACGTCTATATAAGGGATTAGGATGAGGAAATAAAGAGAATGCTCTTTAAGCAAATAAATGAAACTAACTTAAAAAGAGAAAGAGAAAAGATAAAATTGAAAATACTTATAATAAATTAGAGAAACCCCCATAGAAAGTGGTCAGTTAAAAAAAACTGTCAAGTTATGACTGGTAGGGTGATGGAAAGCAATTTAGACAGAAGATACAAAGAGACTAAGAACCCATAAAATAAAAAAAGACAGCAATAATATGATAATAATAAAGCTACCATAAAACCAGTTGACACCTAGCTCCACATTTTAATTTTATATCAAATGTTAAAGGAATGATGGATTTAGAAAGCCACAATTTGTAACCCCCATTATAAAAATTGAGTCAGACAAGGATCCTCAATGGATTCTTTTTAAAACTACAAGATGAAAAATTGGTGTAGAATAAAATATATAAAAGTCACTTTACAGACTACTTATTAATTGCAACAGGAAGATGACACTTTTAAAATGGGGAGAATGGTACACATCACCTTAATAAAGTCATCAAACTTAGCCTTAACAGTATTAGGACCCGCTGCTGTCATGCACCTCTTTTTTTAAATTTTATTTTTTATTGAAGTGTAGTTGGTTTACAATGTTGGTTTCAGGGGTACCACACAGCAATTCAGTTATACACATACAAATACATATCATTTCAGATTCTTTTCCATTATACCTTGTTACATGGAATTGAGTATAGTTCCCATGCTATACAGTAGGTCCTTGTTTATTTTTTCTTTTCATTTTTCAGTTTTATTAGGTAGAATTGTTACCATTTGACTAAACATATACAATATATTGCATTGCCATCATGTACCTCTTGATGCGATGTGTGGGAAGTACACGGTATTACCTATGCAGTGTTCTTCCTAAAGATGTTTGATGTGGATCCAGTCACGGAGAAACAATTAGAACAATTCAGAATGTGGAACATTCTAGAAAACTGGCCTGGACTCTTCAAACGTGAAATGTCATGAAAGATTAAGAGAAAAAAGGCAGAAGTCTCCTATTTTAGGAAAGATATGGCAATGACAACCAAATGCTAAGTATAAATTATTAGATCTTGAATTAAAAAAAATTACAAAGAGTGTTTGGGGGACAACTGGTGGTATTTGAATGGACTGTATGTTAGGTTACGTTATTGAATTAATGTTAACTTTGAGGGGTGTGATACTGTTATTGTGGTTGAGGCAGAGATTGTCTTTACTCTTAGGATGCATGTGCATTAGAATTGAGGGGAGAAGAGACATGATGTTTGCAGTTTACTTTCAACTGGATTCAGAAAAATTCACAGAGAGAGAGAAAGCAAATGTGGCAAAATGTATATGTTTATTCAAGGTATTTTTCTTTTATGTTACTGAGTGTTTGAAAACTAAAAGAATAAGGATAGAAGGGGTGAAACTAAAGATAGTTATAGATAGATGTCTTTTCACTTCTTCAGTAACGTCAGACTACAGTAAGAAATGCCACTCGTGTGTTCACAAGCACTTCTCGATGTCTGTGGGATATAAAGTGCTAAATGTATAATTATTCACTGGCATCAGCTATATTGTAGATTGTATGTATTGAACCTCGGTTTTGGCTTGGTCGTTTCCTTTCCCGTCCTGTTAACTTGCCATGCTGCCCCACCCTTGGATTACAAGTTACCACAGTAATTAAGTGGAGCTGCCCAGGGCTCTTACTGTGTACGCAAAGCTGTGGCCGTGGAAGTGAACCGTGTGCAGGTCAGACTGGCTCCCCGTGCTGATCAGATACCAGTTCACTTCATCCTGAAATGTCAGGCCTTGGTTATTTCCGGACCCTCTTCCATTAATTGCTGTGGGGGGTCACAGTGTATTATATTCAACAAAGATTTGAAATAATATTTAAAAACAAAACATGCACAGAAAGTATCATGGATATTCTCAGAGGCCCTGAGAACTTTAAAGCCAGCTACGGAGCTGTTTAACATGACCAACCCCTCTATCCATGGGTGTGTCTAATGCTAGAGAGATTTCCTTGCCTGAGGAAATGAGGCACTGACTTTAACACAATTGGGTTGTTCTAGACTATTTCACAACTAAGGATGCTTAAAGTGGTGGATACTTAAATATGTCTATACATTTAAAGTATCACAAAAGGCTTTGACTATTAAGAGTGTGTGTTCCCATTTAACTGCCTTGGGTCAGACCTTCACGATCTGTCACCTGTGTGACTGGAAGGCCATTTGCCTGATGTCCAGGCCTCTGGTTTCTCCCCTTCTCTAATCCTCTCCAGGTGTGGTTTTCAAAAACTAATAGGAAGAAAATATTAAAATAAAAAAAGACTCTCTCTCCTCCCTTTTACTTTTATATTTTGTGTGCATCTTTGGAAACGCATAAAATACATGAATACAGTGGCACAAATATCTAATTAATAACCATATATCTATGAAGGTTGGGCTCTAACACACTTTTAGTTGAAGGATGTAATAGAAAAAAACTAGGAGACTCTGCTTTAGATCAGTGCTTCTCAAACCTGAATGTGCCCATGGCTGGGAATCTTGTTTAAAATGCAGATTATGATTCACTAGGTCTGTAAGGACTGAAACTCCGCGTTTCTAACAAGCTCCCAAGTGATGCTTCTGCTGCTGGTCCAAGGACCACCCTGGGAGCACAAGTGCCAGAGCTGTTCCTAAGACACACGTCTATTCCTCCTGTTCCTGAGCTCAGTGCTGTTGGTGCCTTTAGCACACTGCTTCTCTACAGGACTTTGTCCCCCAGGGGACAGTTGGCAGTGCCTGGAGACATTTTTTCGTTGTCACAACTTGGTGGAAGGTGCTACTGAAATCGGGGTTGATGTCAGTAAACATCCTATAACACCCAGGGCAGCCCCCATTGCAAATTGCTATCCGACTCAAAACGTCAACAGTGATAAGCTTGAGAAACCCTGGTTCAGATCAGATCTCTGTTGTTAACGAGTTCCTCAAGCTTCCACATACTGATGGTTTTTTCTTTCCAGGTGCTGTGTGACTTGGCTCACATTCTGCCCTCTACCTGGAATGTCATTCCCTCCTTTTCTACTAGAGAAAATCCTATGCATCCTTAAATCCTCAACTCAAAGGTCTCCCCCCTTCATAAAAACTTTCTTGATCTCCCACGTAAGAATTTAGAGCACAGCACTGTGTTTATATTTGTGACAGCGTCCCCTCAAGCCAGCCTTGTATTGTAGCCACACACTGTGAACAACCTGAGGGAAGATGTCCCATCTTTTGGACCCTTGTGTCCTCTTAGGGCCTAATATGGTGCTTTGTGGCCTCTGTGATGCTTATTAAAAGACTACGGATAGCATGGATGCAGCCCTCGAATTAATTTTCAATTTACATATATTTCTTGCATAAGGAAAAAAATCTAACAAGTTAAAAGTGATCAATCACATTTGGATTTGCCTTACATAAGGATCCCTGGCCCAGTCCTACCCTTGAACTTCCTCAGGGGCAAGGATTGGGGCCAGAAAGATTGTGATTAAGCACGGTTGCTTATATGCTTTTATTTGAATAGTTGCCTTATTACTAGGATTCTACATGGAGGTGGGTCATAAACAGGGCAAACCTAGTCACAGTGAACCTATAAAGGAGTTCTGGTTGATGAGTGTGGGGTTTTTAAAAGTTCTGCCTGCAAAGGTCCTTTGGTAAGGAAGTGAGGAGGAGTGGGTGGGGTATGCGCTTTCTAATTTGTCTTAAACCCCCCATCTCCCTGGGTACATCCAGGTAAAATACTTAGAGTGTAGTCAGGCCCCTCAGAAACCATGGCCGATTTCTTTGGTTTTACACTGCCTGCAGGGCTCCAGAGGCATGAGAATTCACCTCGCTGCAAGGACAGGGGTCTCCAGCCCGCACGCCAGCTCCAGCCCACTCACTGCCCGTTTTGTTTCTCTGCGGCTCATGAGCAAAGAATGGTTTTTAAATTTCTAAAGGGTTGGAAAAAAAATAAGCGAGTAATATTTCCTGACACGTGAAAATTGTATAAAACGCAAGTTCCGGCCATAAATGAAGTTTTACTGACTCGCGGCCACTTCCATTTGTTGACATGTCATCTGTAAGTGCTTTTGTGCCACAAGGGTGGAGAAGACAGCTTATGGCAAAGACTGTGTGGTCTACAAGCCCAAACTCTTTACAATCAGACTCTTGATGGAAAAAGTTTGTGACCCCTGATCCACATGATCTGTACCCCACCTGTGTGTGATCATGTCCTTGAAACTGTGCTGAGAGTGAGAGATGCAAACCTTTACCTGTTGCCTTTGGGCACAGCAACCTGTAGGCTACAGGGGGTGAGTCGGGGAGTGGACACTACTGTGCATTTGCTTGCTGAGGTCAAACTCATTGTCATTCCTGTCAACTTGGTTTGTTCTTGAGAACAGTATTGATGTTTTCTTCAAAAAACCAGGACTCATTCTCATTAAAAATCATGAAGTGGAGAACACCGTGAACTATGCTGGCTTTGGTGTCTTTGCAACATATGATCAAAGGCCCTTTCAGTCCACTATTAAGATCCTGGAGAGGAAAAGCAAGATTATGGAGAGGAATAGCCCACAAACTGACACAACATTGTAAACTGACTATACTTCAATAAAAAAAAATTATATATATACTAAAAAAAGAACTAATACATTAAAAAAAGAATATGAAAATGAATATATATATGTTCATGTATGACTGAAGCATTGTGCTGTACACCAGAAATTTGTACAACATTGTAAACTGACTAGACTTCAATAAAAATATATATATACAAATAAAAAACACTAAAAAAACTGTTTTAAATTTTTTAATAAAAATTAATATTTTAGATGTTTAAAAAACATTCTCCCAGTCAAGGAAAAGGATGGAAACAAGTTTTAGTTTGAGTAAGATCAGAGCTTGAGTTTTTAATGATTAAGATTCTAAGTTTGAGCATAAGAAACCAAATGTTTGACATGCTATATCCCTGACTGAAGAAAAATGGTCATCTCCTTTATCACCATTGAGGTCTAAAGAGAACAACAAAATCTTGAAAGGGATTTTAGACACATTCTCCAGTGGATTTAGTTCTATTTTTGAAATTTTAATTTCAAAAACAGAACTTTGATTTTGATTAGAATTCCTGGGCATTGGAACCAGTCGGCAGACATGTCTCAAGGTCTCAGATCCTTCCCGCCGGGAAGCCTCTGCCCTCGTGGCCACTTTCAGCTGGGAGCCTTGGTTTATTTATATTCGTTTTGTTTTGGGGTTGACTGTCTGTGTCTCTTCTTGTTTTTGGCAGAGTGTAGGCCAAAAATAACTGAAAGGCCAAAGAGGGAACTCTTTTTTTTTTTTTTTTTTGGAATGCAAGTAAACTGGAACTCCAGAGATGAGAATTTTTAAAAGATATATAATACATATATATTTATTTCTCATTAAGCATAGCATTTTAAAACCCCCTACTTTTAGTTTTCTGGAACCCAAATCCTTTTCAGTGAAACAAAGAAGAGGATATTATCATGTAACTATATATATATATATATATCTCCCAATCCACAGTGGCAACAACAGTAACACTTGGGTAGATGTCATAAACCTAAGTGATCATAATGTAATAATTTATTTTGCTCTTGAAAAGTGCAAAACCATGTAGGTTAAAAGCTGAGCGATATTGAGAAAGTTTACATAAAACTAAGATTTTTTTTTTAAAGAAAAAGAAATTCCTTTCTTTCATTATAATTTCTAAGAGGAGATAAGATAAAAATTGTGATTTAAAGTTTACCTTAAACACCTCCACAGTAGTAAAACCAAGGTATACACTCAAAGTCCTCTGGGGAAGGACCAGTTCTTTCCGGAATCTGCCAAATGTGTATTTGGATCTCTCCTAAAATAGGCAAATACAGTGTGTTTAAATAGAATCTTTTAAATCACACTTCTTTATGGAGGAACAGATAATAAGCCAACGCTAAAGCTATATAAATATTAGTCCTCGTTTTCACTTCGGGCACTGCTGCTCCTTGCTTTCCGGCCTTAGTCCATGTGTCTGTGTGTTTACATCTTCTGGGCTTCTGTTTCGTCACGCAAATAAAATGGGGATTTAGGGATTAGACACGATGGTGCAAAGGAGGCCCTTGGTGCTGCGTCACCTGACCTACAGGGCAAGTCACTGTCAATGTCACTATTATATCCTCAGTGTTACTGAATCAAAACTTTATAGAGATTCTACTATTGAAAATGTCAATCAGTAAATATCTCATTTATTCATTCAACAAATCTTTATTGTAGTGAAGATGACTCAGGCTTTGAAATGGGACAGGACTGCTTTGAATCACAGCTCTGAACCTTCCAATTTGTGGATCACATGTGTCTCCTCCCCAGTCCCAAGGCTGTTTGCATTAACCCTACTTAATTTGAATCCTCTTGACTCTTGCAGGAAAATTCTTTTGGCCCCTCACTGTCTCCCCTCACTGTATAATCTGAAGTCTCCCCCTTCCAGAGGCTTAAGTTAATTTTCCCAAGCACGTGTGACCCAGTGCTCTCCACTAACCAACCCCATCTTCAGCCTCCCCACTTCAATCTTTAACCATCTATTTAGTACTACCCCCTACCTTCCTCACATACCACACAGTGCCAGGGGCACAGCAGGGTACTCAGAAGTGTTTGTGAAATGCACGAAATGTGATCCTTTTCTGACTAATCAAAACAGAGCGCTGACTTGCAAACTCCCTTGATAGGACATTCATGTCAGTCCCACCATAGGACTGCCTGTTTTTAAAATCAAAGGGAATATTTCACCCACCATCAAGGTCTATCTTGAGTCCCTCTGCCCCACAGATCTTTCCTTTCTAAATTTGGCTCTTTCCTGGATACCCTGAATTCCCAGAACTTCATATTTTGGTGGGCAAAGATGGAGGACATTTTGGGTGTCCACTTCAGATCCCCCTTGAAAAATGCTCCACCAGGTATCAACCCTCTTCACTGACAACCTCAGCTGAAGAGAGCCACCACCCTCAAGACTGCATCCAATGACTGAGGCACTTAAAGGCCCGGCCCTCTCACCCCAACTCAGGATGGCTGAGGGCCACCCAGTCTTCTGAATTTCTCACATGCTTGGCTGTGACTGCTATTCAGGCTGCATCTCTGTTGACCCTTTCCCCCTGCCCAAGTCTGCCTCTTTCTTTTTCATTCCATATTTGTTGATCCCAAGATCACTACCTGCATGTGAATCTTCATTTCAGAGTCTACCCTTTGAGTGTAGAATGCTGAGTGGCCTGTCGTGTAGCGGTGATGCCGTAGACATATTAGCATGTGAGGTTCATTGCTTCTTCTTGGCGGCCCAACTCTCTCCCTTGTTCCCTCCCTCACACACGGCATCTTATGCTCGACTCCTACTTTGGTACTTGAGTTGGAGAGATTGAACAGAATACCTGACAGCTGGACAGGTGGAAAGGTGGGAGAGGGGGCGGCCCTAGAGGAGAAATTGTATACACTGGGGAGTTGTATACAGATTGTGTACACACGGTGCCCCATCCTGGAAGCCAACTCTACTTGCAAAAGGAACTTCTCTCCCAAACTCACTCTTCAGACCCTTCTTACTAGTCCACTGGCCTCTCTCATCAGGAACTACACCTGTATTTAAGACCAAATTATTAGGGGGTGGGTATAGCTCAGTGGTAGAGCACATGCTTAGCATGCAGGATGTCCTGCCTGGTTTCAATCCCAGTTACCTCCATTAAAAAAAAAAAATCCTTGTGTGTTAAAAATTGAAAGAGAGAAAAACAAACAAACAAACAAACAAACAAAATAAGTTTGAAAAAGAATGAACATTAACCCCACAGTCCTACATAAAAGCTTTGGGGCTTTTCTTTCTCCCAAAGCAGTTACCTGGCTGTGTTGGAACAACAGTGGTATACTTTGTTTTCACTCCATGAGCATGAATAGAATATGGTCTTGAGGCCTTATTTTTCAAGACAATATGGAATGTCTGACCAGGGCTGAGAAATATTATAGGACCTAAGATATAGAAAAAGGAAATTTGTGGATAGTTGCTATTTATTTTCAATTATGAGTCATCTGTCCCCTTAAATATTTAGAGAGTGACTTGTTCTTATTCGTTTCCTTAACACTCAGCCAAGGGAAACACAAACACATTTAACAAATGGATCACTGCTGACTCATGAAACATGGTTTTTCCCCAGAAAATGTAGATCATCTAGAATTTTTATAAGCCCCAGCTCTAGAAAACTTATTCAATGAGCATCAGTTAATGCCTATGGAAACACACAATTTAGAAATGGAACACTTTATTTTCTTTCTCGATCAGCCTCATCATTTATGCCTTTTATTCTTTCCCCTTTCCCCAAGTGGGTGATTGGGAGGAGCTGCAAGGCCATTTTATTGACCCCGGTGATCATCTTTCCCACAGACTAGAGATCCTTCATTCTACTCTCTCTCCCTTCCATCCCAGGCAAAGAACTGGAGGGATATGATTTGTTATAAATCTTCTTTCTCTTTGGAAATAGACTGAATCTGTGGCTCTAAAAATTCTGAAGCAGATGGTTTGGAGATGAACTCAGCAGTAAGAAGTCTTCTTAAACTTATGCTGTCATTACTCAAATCGGATGCTAGATGCTAGCAAAGCACAGCACCTCTTTGTCTCCCATGGTAATTCTACTACCTCACACACTATGCTTGTTTTTCCTTTTCTATAGAAAGTCGGGGTGGGAGGAGTAGGTTTAAATAATAATAGACTCTATAGAGTTATGTTATTTATCTTAGTACTTTCTGTCAGAATCCTAGCGAAAACAAATACTTTGCTGTTACTAAAAATAAGGGCTCACCCCAAAACACTGGGAGCTGGATAGCACGGACCTCCCTCCAGGGGTTGCAAAGCTCTAAAGGCTAATGAGGAGCCAAGAAGAGTAAGAGTTCCTCCTCATGACCATGTAAGTCCACCTTCTCAGGGTCCCACGCCAGAAAATGGCCTCTGAGAGACACACAGGTATCAGGACCCAAACAAGATCTGGGCGTATGGAAATGCCATGTGACTTCTGGAGACACTATGCAACATGTGGAAATGCCATTTGATGTATGAAGACATCAAGTGACTTACGGAAATGTTATGTGGGGGTGCTTGGGGGTGACTTGCAGGTTTCCTAGATGATCTGGCAAGGGTGGAGATAAGGGCTGTAACTTTTCTCACTCCTGGACAGAGATGCCATTAAACCTTGACGCTTAAGTGGTTAAACCAAACACTTCTATTGAAACACAAAAAGCCCTCTCCTCACTGTACTGGGGTTTTGGGGCTTTGTTTTAATTTCAATGAAATTATCTCTAAATGCTACTTCTGAGATCCCTCCCGCATCCAGAAGTTTTGGATTCTGAGTGCAAGAAGCCGGGTAATCTGAAACTGACCATACTAATTGTCTATGGCCTCTTTATTTTCTACTGAATAATCCTTGAATCACTTTTCTTTTCCCAGTAAAAGTGCCTATCTGCAAACAAATTAATGTTAGAATTATAGACACCTCCCTCTGTCAAGGTGGAAGTTGACAATATCCTTAATGTATGCGACCCTCTGTCGAGGCTGAGAACAAGATGACAAACCCCAGAGCCAATCTTAACAGTATAGCAATACCTAGTATGTCCAGATGTTTCTCATTTCATTTCTTGCTGTTTGATTCGTGAATGTGATGTCATCATATTGATGGTATATGACTTTCCTGTTTTTGGACCCAACATACGTCCCAATATTGTCCAAATATATGTTTGTTTCACTTTGAGAAAATAAAAACAAAGCCAAAAAACCCATAAAATTAATTTAGCCATTAAATTAGACAAATTCTCATATGGAAGAACTTCTTCTTGAAATAATACAATTTATTAATATCTAGAGGCTATTTTACCTTGAAGAGTAATTCCTTTTTTTAAAATATATATTCTTTCTAGTAAGATTGTTGGATATTAATTGTGTACTTTAAAACCTGTTTTCAGGATGAAATTTTAGTTTTGATAAATGAATAAATAGTAGGAAGATAAATCAGAGACAGAAATCAAATTTCACACAGAAAAGAAAAATCACTGTCCTCAATTTGAGGTTCTCAGAAGAATAATGAGAGAAACAAATGAAGACCAAAAAAACCAAACAAAAAAAACCCTGAATGATTCCAAATGTTAAATGTAGCTGAAATTATATTTACTCTACCTCAGAAGTGCTGCTATCGGATGGTAAAACACACTTGGAAGATCAGATGCAAGAAGTGAGAAGAGAGATGGGGAAAAACAGCACAGAAGTAAGTTATGGAGGTACACGGGAAAATTTGAAGTCATTTATAATTGAAGACATCGCACACACGTTTTGAAGTTGTTTGTAATTGAATGTATCCTAAATACACGTCACACACATTCCATGCATACACGCCCATCACACACATGTGTACCACACACAAACACACACCACACACACATACACATACACATGGGAGAGAGAGAGACTGGAAGGAAAGGGTGGGGGACTATAGAATAAACCCTGCCCAAGTAGAGACTGAAGTCGCCGCCATGCTTCTTTCCTGGAAGACGTCGCAGTTCCCTCTCCCACGTCCTGTTAGAACAATCCCACACAATTTCCTCAGCCTCGATATAAACAGTCTTCTCCTCCTGGTACTCTGTTGGATCCGGGATTGGCCCTGAACACTGCCTCACTTGGTATTTCTGTTTCATACCTCCTTGATAGTGCTCTGTGGTCGTACAAACCACATGAAAAATTCCTAGAGGCGAATAAGAAAAGAATGCTTAAGGTTTTGCACTCAGACTTCTTTTCTCCACGAAGTCATTTATAAGATATGAATCCTCAGAAGGAATACAGTAAGATAGTTCACTCATTCTTTCACTAATTTGACAAATAGTTACTGACAAACAGGCTGTAAGCCAGACATATTTCTAGGCACTTGGGAAACCTCCATGAACAAAGCAGTTAAAAATTCTTGCCCTTGGAGTTTATATTGCAGAATATTGTAGAGACAAATAAACATAGTAACTTTTATGTATGTTGGAAGTACACTTATCACCTGGATTAAGGAAAAAAGTAGAGTAGTGTAAGGAGGATTGAGAATTCTGGATGAATGTGTTGGGGGAGGGGGGCAGTGAACAACAGTTTATAGGATGATCAGGGTGAGTCTTGATGGGTGGGTGACATTTGGGTAAAGATTCAGAAGAGGTAAATGGTGGACGTAGAGGAAGAGCAATCCAGGCAGAGGAAATAGGTAGCAAAGCCCCCAAGCTGAGGGTCTGCCTGGTGTATCTAAGGAGCATGGAAGAGGCCAGTGTGTCTGCAGGGGAGTGAGCAAGGGAGAGAGTACAAGGAGACCAGACCGGTGGGGAATGGAGGACAAAGTCACCTGGGCCCCTGTGGGCCACTGAAAAATCAGTACTTTCACGCAGTGAAATGGGGAGCCGTTGTGTGATTTTGAGTCCATGAGTGACATAAAGACATTGTGGCTGCTGTACTGAGATTAAATTAGAGTGGGCAAAGGTGAGAGGAAGGAGAACTGTTAGGAGGCTATTAAAATAGTCCATGAGAGGTGAGGAGAGGTATAGCTCAGGGGTAGAGCACATTCCCAGCATGTGGGAGGTCCTGGGTTCAATCCCCAGTATCTCTGTTAAAAATACATGAATAAACCTAATTACCTCCCCTCAAAAATAAACTTAAAAAAATTTTAAAAAGGAAACTGTTAAAAGAAAAAAAACTGTTAAAAATAAAATAGTCCATGAGAGATGACGGCGGGTCAGAGAGTTAGCAAGTGAAGTAGTGAAAGGAAGTTGAAGGCAATCAGCAATACGTCAAAACCCCCCGAACAATAACCACAACAAAAACAAACCACCGCAACAAAGAAACTCCAGCCTGGTTCAGACCAGTGAATTCCAGCCGTCCTTTATTTTGGTAATTTTATGCCCATCATATTCTGACTTTGCTTCTTAAGATTCCCTTCATCAACACTAATATTCTCTTCCAACTCTGTATCCATTTCTGTTGTTGCTTTTCCTTATTGTGGAAGGTAAGTGTGAAGACTGATAAGAAAGAAAAACCTCCAGACTCAGAGGGTTTGAGAACGAGAATTTGTTTAGAATGAAATGATTCTCATCTGGCAAAATGCTTATTGCCTACTAGGTGCCTCCATGAGTTGACTGCTGGGGATACTGTTTAAGAAAAAGAGTGAAGAGCGGGAAACTTTTTTTTTTTTTTTTTTTTAAGTTCCGGAAAACATCTACAGTGGACAGGAGAGGAAGAAGTGGGTAGGGGATGAGTGACAACTTGCCACTGAGTGAGTGCGTACAGCAGGGAAAGAAAGAGCAGTGGAGAAAGATCTTTCCTTTTTTCTTCCGATTGTTTGTAACCACAGGCTTTGTTTGCTTGCAAAGTGAAATTTAAAAAAATTGAAATGTGAAAAGTGTAGTCACGTGGATCTGTAACATCACAGAGTTAAGATACCAATCCATGGTTTCTACAGGGTAATTGGTTTATTGTGTAGCTGGTATTGGATTGGTGCCAGAAGTATTTGACCAAGAAGGATTTTGTTTTCTTGTTTGTTTGTCTTTGTTTGTTTGTTTGTTTTGTGAAGGTAGAGCTGCAGAATAAAAGAAGAAACTAACATTTTACTGATAGTCTAACATATGTCAGGCACTTCATTGCACCACATCTATCTCATCTGATTGTGTCTATTCCTTTATATGGATTGTAAATTATTACCCTTATTTTACAAATGAGGGTATTAGGTTCAGAGGGGACGGGAGGCTCTTCTGATCCCCATAACAATTCCCTGAAACATGGTGCCTTTAAAAAAAATTGCCAGCAACAATCAATCCCACTGAAGTCAAAACATTTCCCTAGAGAGCAAAGCTAGCAAGAGGAGGAGTCAAGAGGGGAAGGTAAACACAGGAGGAAGGACTGGGAAACAAACAGACAGAGCTTAAGAAATGCAGCAAGTAACAGAGTGAAAACAAGTTCAAATGCTTCAAAGCATCTTCATTGCTTTCAAAAAGTATGGTTGATTTAGAGCCTGGAGCACGTGAAGAGAAAACCAGGAAGGGCTGAGAGGATTTTTGTATACAGCAAAATAATAGATTAATGCTCCTAGAAGTTAAATAAATCAGGGTAAAGATTTACTAAATGCTATATGGATAATCTCCTTGTTTTTCCTCCTGTACAAACAGAATATTCAGTGCATATGAAGACATTACTTCTTTATGCTTTGGATGTATTTCAGGCTGATGCAGAAGATCCACAACGTACCTGTGGAATCAGGTGTCATAAGAAGTGTTTGGGAGATGTGGGGAAACAGAGTTATAGTGTCGTCCCTTGCTCCTAAGATAGTGAAATTATTTCCTGAAAAATACATCCCATGAAAGTCAACTGATCCCATACTAAGAACGTGTCATGAAGCGTTGTCTCCTAAGCACATATCCAGTCCAGGCAGATTTCCATACCTGAATCCATTTATGGCTGCAAGACGTTTGTAACACAGAAGAGTATTTAATTTATTGGTACTTTGACATCTCTTGAAATTCAACAAAGGACTTATCATAAAGCAATTCATTTATGCAAGATCTCAAGGCTATTCAAGTCAAACCCTTCCTTTCAGATTTGAAGAAACAAAGGCCAGGGAGACTTATTAAGTGTCATTAAGCTAATGAATGGAACTGTTAAGACAGAGTCCAAGTCTCCAGATTCTAGACCAATCCTTTTCCCATCACATGGTACAGTCTTCAAAAACCAACCAATCAACAAACTAACTCAACAAACACCCACCCATCCACTCCACTACTTTGGCAATAGAGAAATACATGATTTTTATGTATCACATTTAGCAATAGTTAACACAGTGTATTGCACCAGAAAGGCATTGGTAAATCTTTGGTAAATTGAATATAACATAATCACCCTACTAGGCAATATTTTGGGGAGCAAATTATATTTAAAGAAAACATGAAACATATTAGCCAACCATTGAGGGGAAAATGTAAGTCTCTCTTAAACAACCTGTAATTCTTTAGGCCTAGTGAAATTAAACAACTGCCTAATGCATTTATCTTATAAATTAAATGTTCCTCACAGTACGTGCTGTTAGACTCTTGGAAGTCTGGATCTTCTCTGTCCACTTTTTTCAGGATCTGTGGTAAATGTCCTGTTATTTCTGTCTAAAAGATAACTTTCATTTTCATCAAATATTGTGGCAAGCGGGTAGCATTGTTTATCTATTCCCTTTTGTGGATGAGAATAGAAAAAGAAATAGACAGGAAGTGTATATGGTCTATATTCAAAGTCTAGTCAAATGACTGATCTGCATACAGGATTTCCCCTACAAGGCGATTTGTATAGTCCCAGAAAATCTGATCAATTGACTTCCCCACTTAAGAACATTTTATATAAAGGCATGAATCCCAGTGAACGGATTTACCCCAGAATTAAGAAGCTGGGAGAAATCTCTACGACTGTTTTCATGTAAAGCTCTTACTATAGGGACCCCCTACATCTTAATTCTGTAAAATGAAACTATATAATCACAGATATTTGTAATGCTTTTCATAGGATGCTTTGTAAAAAGTAAGTTAAACACAATGTTTTCAATTCTAGAAAGTCTGTATTTTCAGGGTTTATGAAGAAATCAAATATGTATATTTTTGGATAAAATATAAAAGTTATATTTATTGTAAGAATAATGAGGCTATACGACTTTCATTGTATAGATGAATATAAATAGCCATATTTTAAAATAAAATATACATTCAATTACATATTAGTATTGGGGGATTTGTAAGGTTTTATTATATATGAATTACAAATGCAGAAAAGAACTTGGATATTAGGTTACTTGTGAGGGAGGAACAAGGGAAATTCACTCATTAAGCATTTAGGGGGAGGGCATAGCTCAAGTGATAGAGCGCATGCTCAATACCCAAGAGGTCCTGGGTTCAATCCCCAGTACCTCCTCCAAGCAGAAATCAATGAATAAACCAAATTGCCTCCCCCTCATAAAACATACAATACAAGCATTTATTGAGTACCTATCACATGTCAGAGAGGCGCTGCAATTGTTACCAAAAAGTTAGTAAAATCTTATGCGTGGTTTCAAGTTACTTATAGTCTAGTGGGAGAAACAGGCCAGTAAAAATAATTGCATGGCTAAGTGTTCTGACAGAAACACTCACAAGGAACTACGGTAACCCACAGGAATTTCAATTAACTTTAGTTAGGGAATATTGTTTGAAGAGAAGGAAGGGATCCCTGGTCTGAGTTTTTATTAAAAAGTCTCCCCTTTTTGCATATAAAATGGTGAGGAAAGGCCCTTCCAGACAGAGAGAAGAAAGACACAATCAAAGAAATGTGAATTAGCCATCCTTAATCCGGCACTGACAAGCTAACTCTGCAGTTTAAGACCAGAATGGCCGGTGTAGGGTGGCCAGGGGCGGGCTGTGCGTCTGGAGGGGTCAGCAGGGTCCGATGTATTGCCTCCCGAGCCAACAAATTGTGGGATGATTCTAGGGTGGGAAGCACTGTGATCAGGTTTGAAACGGAGGGGTGTGGCGCTATATGAAGCAGGATGAAAATGGGGACGAGACTTAGGAGGTCCCAGGAATTCAGAAAGAGATGCCGCGGCCTAAAGGCAGCGCTATCGGAGAGTTGTTCCCCAGTGTTGGAGTTCACTAATGTTGGAGGTGAGAGAAAAGGAGTTGCTGATGGAGTTCTAGGCTCGGTATGTCATTAACTAAGAGAGAACAGAGGGAAAGGGGCTGACGTAGAGAAGGGTGGGACGGGCGGTGGCTGTCCAGGGGGAGATGAAGAATCAAAACAGTCAAGTGGAATTGGTGTCTGTGGATTCTGCCAGGGTGGGTGTTCACTGGGCAGAGGAAGACATAGGTCTGGATGAGGAGAGAGTAGAACCAGGAGACTTCAGCACACAGAAGGCGAAGCTGCCCGTTGTCGCCTTGCCTGTCCCCCGAAGTCCTGTCTCAGGCAACCTCTCTCCAAGGCACACCTGGACACAGGTCCCATGACTCACCTGTTCGCCATCCTCTCCTAGACTTCCGTTCCTGCCCACGAGGTGAGGCCCCACAAGGCCTCTCTTGGTGTCGCCCCCACGATTTATGGAGGAATAGTAGAACCGGGTCAGGCAGTCAGGATCCGTGGAGGTGGGACCTACATCTCTTGGAACTTCCCACGTGTAGATGAATGTTGTGCCAGGATTTACATGTGAGGAGGGTGAAGGGGTACCTAGGGAGAGCTAAGCATTTGTAAAAGAGGACCCAGGACCAGAAGTACCCGAGTCTAGACTGTGAGATCTCTGAGAGCAGGGACTGTGTCTTCTTCATCTTACCGCCCTTTGGGTGACAGTGGACAGGGGCTGGAGGACTCACTCTGCCACAGTAAGTACACAGAGCTGTTCCAATGTGAAAAGCAGGCTGCGCGGTGACTTTAGGAGGAGTTTTACTTTCCTGCGGACTTTAAGTTGCAGGATGGCTTGCCTGGGCCTGCCGTGAGTCCGAGGACTTACTGTCTCCCCGTGTTTTGTAGAAGGAGCCCTCAGCGCTCTGGTTGTAATGCAGTCCGTGGGGCTGAATGCTGAGCGGCTGGGAAGCGTTGTTGTAGAAAGTGACCTGGAGGGTCCGTCCCACCTCTGCCTTAATGACGGGGCCTGGAAACCAACAGTCAGGAACTGCCCTTGGTTTTCATACAAGTCGTCATCAGACTTGTGTTACCTGCCTAAGTCTCTTCTAGGAACAAGTTAAAGGGAAGTTGCCATGAACCAGAAACATGTCCAGCCTCAAGAGGTCTAGGTGATTCATGGTCTTAGAAAGTTGCTTAGGGTCTCCTGGATATGTTCATCTTATTGGATTTATAAGGACCAAAAAAGGCGGTTTAAAATTGGGTGAATCGGCATGTCTTGGTTTCGTAAGGTTGTAAGATGACAGCTAGAATCTCTGAAGCTGTGAGTTGGTTAATATTATTTTGATTGCACAGAATTTGTACAAAGCTCTGAATGTAATTTTACCAAGGATTCCAAGGTGCTTTTCTCTTGCCTTCTGTGTTTGGAAGGAAGCATCTATGTATTCACGGTAAACTGCTTTTTTTGTAAGTTCCTCCAATTCTGGTTGCACTTTGTTCAAAATAGAGCTGGGATTGACTGGGCAGAGAAAGTGGATACACAAAAAAATTTTTTTAATTTACAGTGATCATATGAAAAGAAAGCGAGAATCTATATGCATCTGTTTTAAAGTACTAGTAATTTAGTTATAAAAACAATGCATGCTCATTGTAGAGAATTTGGAAAATAAAGAAAAACACAACAAAGAAAATTAAAATTGTTATAATCCCACCATCTGTCAACATTACCCACGGGTATCTTTTCAGTCTTTTGTCTATGCATGTGTATAAAAGTATCTGTGTCTGTCTATCTAGTAATTTATCTTCACATTTTCTTTTGGAATAAAAATTTAAAAGACATTATGTCTGATTTTTTTCTTAGGCAGATAATAACAAACAAAAAAGCAATTTTTTAAAACAACTGTACAGAGATGCTAGACTATTGAGAGAGATGCCAGACTATTTAGAGAGATGCCATTTTTAACTTTTAAATTCTATCATCATAAAATAATGGAGTCCCCTGAGAAAAAGTGTTCCCTAGCAGTGAAGTGGAAACTTGCAGTGCTGAAACATCACCAAATTTCCCAGCCAGGAGAATCGTGCAAGCTGAAAGAATCTATTAATTCATACTTATTTTAGTCAATATAAAATGAGAGCTGGACATAGTTCTGAATCTAGTTTTTGCTCTAGCCCAGATAGCCTTCTCACGACTAATACAAACTTTCCACTACACAGATTAAATGATTTATCGATGTGCTTCAAATGTAAGAAGAAAAAATATTCACTTGGTATAGCATTCTTAATTTTCTTAAATTTTCTGTGAGTGAATTAGAAAAAAAATTAAATACTATGGGAAATATTATTTTCTGATGGTTATAGAACTTGCTATTTTCTGACAGAAAACTTTCATTCAATAGATCAAAAGGATTAAAACTCCTGGAATCTTCAAATTGGTAAATGTATTTAGCAGTTGGACTATGAGAAAATTTTTTTGTGCACTTTTAAAAGCTGATGCTGCAGACAGGTAATTTAGCCTTAGTCTTTGGTTATTAAAGTAGCAATTGGTAATATATTCTTAGGTATTATTGAGTAAAAAATATTCATATGATTTAAGGCTCTCACAGGACACAGTTCATTATACCCTCGGATCTTAGCAGGAAAGAACAAGTTACACATGAAGAATGTTTTTGAATTTTTGTAAAATTGCTATTGATCACACTGTCCACTGTGTTGTTGAATGTCTCATAATTAAAAAATAAATCCATTTTAAAATTCAGTGCTAGGAAAAAGATGAGTGGTATATTTTCCTTTACATTGGCTGCCAAGGCATTTGGAGAAAAATTTTGTGTCGCAATGACCCTTATATTCAATATTTTCCAATTATTGATATAATTATTTTCCTACCTTTACTTTATCTGTATCTTTTTATTATAAGATGCCTAACTCCTTTTTAGGAATAGCTAGGTTATGAAAAAGTTCAATTATCTTTATTTAACTATAAATATTTTAATCACTGAATCATTACCTTCCAGCTTCTGTCAAATTTTTTTTTAGTGAAGAAACCTACACTAGATGGAACACAGTTCCAAAAAATTTTCCTCAGCAGCGATATAATAATGTACAATTTGTGTCCCAGTGACATCTGTTGAAGGTTTTTGGCAATTTTGCCTGAATACTCTCTGAAAAACAGTAAACCCAAGTAGAGAATGTTATTGAAACATTAAAACAATTTTCTTAATCCAGATATAAATATTTAAAAATTTTTGCCAACAACATTGCGACTTTCCCTTCCTTTGAGAAATTTGAGGTGCTTTATTTACGGAATCTGTGTAAAAACCTAAAATGTATGAAACAAGTACAAAAACCAGGATGCAATGATTAATGTGAGAGGAACACATATAGAGAATAATGACCAACCCTGGACCAGCTCCTGTGTGAAGATGGCACCTGCCTACCGAGAGGAATCGGGGAGTCTGGCCAAAAACATCTCCCCTTATGAGTATGAAATTGTTACCATTAATTATTGTGAGTTAGTTGGTTTATTAGATCAGCTAGTTGGCAGGCAGGAAGAAAATCAAGGCAGGTACATTTCCATGTGAGGGCATCACTGCAGTGTTTTGATTCCATAGCCCAGTTGATAAGAATGTAAATCAATATAGGCTTTTGGAAGGTAATTTCTCAATTACAAACAAATTTGTAATTTGTTAAAATTACAAATGCTTCCATTTAAAAAACAATTCACTTCTTTGTAGTTAACCAAGACAAATATTTTCACATAAGTGTAAAGATACAAATATATTATACAAATATAATACTGTTAGTGAGCCAAAAAAGGTGAAAGCAATTGAAATCTCTATCAGTAGGCAAATGGCTAAATAAATTAGGATACATCCAAATGTGGAAACCTGTACAACTGTGTAAAAAGAATGAGTTAGAGGCAAGGGGAATGTCCTGGAAAAGATTTCAAGGCATATGGATGAGTGAAGAAAACAAGCCGCAGAATAAAGAAAATCCTATTACATAAAAATAATACTCTATTTTTAGGTTAAATAAATAAATTAACACCTATTATATGTGATGTGATTTACATACACAGAACAAAACATAGCTTTGTATTTTTATTTCTACATGTTCATAGATATTTTATGAAAATGCATAGTAAACAGGTTTGCAAGTGTTCACACCAAACTGATTATGGTGATTACTCTCTGGGAGAGAACTGGGATGGGGTTGGACTAATGGTTGTATTCTTAAACCATTTCTCCAATGACAAACACAAAATCTGTTTTTTTGCTAATTAAAAAATTTTTCTTATATATATATGTTTTTAATTGGAGTGTAGTCATAAATTTTATTTTTATTTTTGGGGGGTAGACAATTAGGTTTATTTAATTATTATTATTATTATTTTATTTAACAATGGTACCTTGGTCATGGGGCTCGAACCCATGACCTCATGTATGCTAAGCACGCATTCTACCACTAAGCTATACCCTTCCCCTTTTTGCTAACTTTTGTAGTGTAAACACTCCCGCTGTGGCCAGTATGAAGCTGCCAGGAGTTTACCAGCTGGCTTATTGAACTCTCAGCTCTCTTGAGCTCCGACAAGGTGGTTCCTATTCACCACCATAGTAGACTGTCACTTTTTCTGCCTGCTGCCCCCACCTAATTCTCTCTCCCTCCTTCGCTCCCTCCCACGCTCCTCCCTCTTTTCTTCCTTTCTTTCTTTCCAGTAAAAGTCTATTCTTCTATTCTTACAATTGCTAAAAAACAAACAAAAAGACTGTAAGAACATTTAAAAGATGCTGTAAGACACAGGGAGAGAAGAAACACAGGAGAAAGCTATAGAGTTCATCAACCCAAGAGGCAGTCTTTCTGCAGAGCTGAGGAAGAAAGACCTGGCTGAAGGCACCATCTGCAAACAAGGTAAATGGGAGGATTGAGCCTGAGTGTACATTTCAACCTGAAAATACTATTGCTTTCTAAGTGAGAATCTTTATCATTACGTTCTGTCCTTGAGTTGCAATAGTGATGTGTGGTTCTCCTTTTTCCTACCGCTCTGGGAGGGACACAGCACATAGTAAATCCTGATAAATACTTATTGTTTAGTTGTTTAAAAAATTAATTAAAGCATGATGCTAACCAAAGTACAGGACTTAAGAAAAAGATTTTGATTAGAGAAATCAACCCCATTTTGTATAATAAAAAGGTCTTCAGTTCTAATAACAATCATGTTTTCTGATTAAAAAATAAAACATTGACATGATTATATGTAGAGTATGGTCATATCTAAGAATAGAAAAGACCAATAACTTCATAATGGGCCATCCAGTCATTTAATGCAGAGTGTGATTAAAGAGGGAAATGAAGTGACATAAAGAGGTTTACTGAGTACTAGATTAGAATTATTTGGTCCTACATAATTCTTGCCTCTCATAGGGTTTTGGGCAAGGGTTTCAACCTCTTGAAACTTGTTTCCTCAATTAAAGTGTAATAACACCTGCCTGGTCTGACACTCAGGGTTCTTGTAAGGTTCACCAGTTAATGACTATAAAAGAGTTTTGTTGTAAAAGTGACAACAAAAAACCCTATATACCCCAAAGGGTTTATTATCATAAAGTTAAAAATATCAGAGACCTGGATTCTAGTCCTGGCTGTGTCACTGGCTTTCCAAAAGGCAATCCTGTCACCTCCCTCGATGGCAGTTTCCCCATTTGGAAGATGAGCCGTTTGTAATGGGTTATAGCCTTGGGAGTCCCCTGACCCTGCATGATATAAAAAGAATAAATCCCTCCCATGTGTCTGACAGCCCAGCATCCACTCTCCAGCACCCTGGGCCACCATGAAGGCATCTTCCATCGAGGCAGGGAAGATGGTAACGGTGTCTTTTCTGTGATTCCGAGAGATCAGAGTTTGTCCTTGGAGATAGATGGGGTATGTGTCTGACACATCAGCCATGCCAACAAAATACCACTTGACCCTGTCCTCTGCACACATAGTGAGACTGGGCAGATTTCCATACATGTATCCATTTATTGCTTCAAACAAAGGTATGTTAACCTATGAAGCGTGTTAGATCAGGGCCACGTGGTGTGAACTCCATGCATTTCCTCATCACATAAACCTGGCACTGTCAGCATTGTCCTCCTGCATCACCTGTGACAGGGTTTGATTTGATTTTCTCCCCCAAAGGGAGGCCATAAGCATCATTTCTGATTAAAAGTGAGGAGCACACACATTTAGAGTCAAGAGGAGGGAAAGTAAGCTGGGAGACAGGACGCAGGGAAAAGGGAGAAAGAACAGAAAGAAGCTAAGTCCGTGGAAGAAGAGAGGGAGGGTGAAGGTGACTGAGAAACTAGAGCATCTTTTCAGAAAAGTTCTGTGTAGAAACACGTTTCCATAAAATACCTGGTCAATTGTATTTTTGTCCCTCCATAACATTTTATTACCTTAAAATCATGTCTCTGTTATGTTTTCACCATCTCCTTTTGATCAATATCAGACTTCAGAAAACAAACGCACCGTCCTCACTGTCCTTGCTGTGAAACTTTGGAAACCAGCAGGATCGACTACCCTGCCTTGCATATCCACCAGCATGAAAACCTGGGAAACAGAAACTCACCTAAACAAACTCAAACGGAGGGAAATCACTAAACAGCATCATAGAAGTTAGAATTATAGGATATAATGAATGAGAAAGTTCTTTATAATCTTACAGTGCATGCGATTACTCTCCTGGAAGCAAGAATCACTGGCATGGACTCGGCCAGATTCAGTGTATGTATCACTGTTGTCATCGATGTGCCAGCTATTGTTCTCATCAGTTGTAGAAAACAACAGAACATAAGACTAGTTGATATTTGTTTCTGTCTCTCCATCCAGGGTGCCTGGAACAAAGAGGACAGCAAAACCTCTTCTTTGCAAAAATAACTCTGGCTATAAAATAAATTAGTGATCCTAGCTGATCCCACTCAAAATACTAAAGTAAAATCTTTTACCTCCACACATAGGACCCTAAGGAACTGAGCATGGAAAGAACAGGCAGACACCTCTCATCTTCCTGTTCCCCCCACCCTGCAGATTCAACACTTCTCTGTAGGAGGGAAAAAAGTGGCAGAATTTTGTGTGACTGTGGCTAAAGTGACCACTGTCTAGCGTCCACCCTGCGTTATTGGACTTGAACTGAGGCAGTGGACCCAAGATCGCCATCTAGTGCTCAGAGTCCAAGTGGCAATGTTACTTTTCTTGACTGGAGAATCAAGGTCAAAGACAGGAAAAGAGAGCTCATTTGATACAAAAATTCCAGTAGAGGAGTGAGGTAGACCTGGCATATCCTGGCTGGCTCTATTGCTACGATGAAATTTTTTAAATGTTACCTCTTTTACAAGTCAGAATTGGTCCAACAAGTCCCGAAGCCACATCTTTTGGAGTCTATGTGGGAGTGGTACATCCTTGTCACGAAGTTACTGTCATTGGGGCCAGGCCCCTGATTTTCTCCTACAAACCACCTGTAAGTATGCTCTGCCCCTGGCTCCAGCTGGTCATCTTCCTCTTGCAGGCCCGCTGTATTATCAGGATAGAGAGTGCCTAGAAAACATAACCCACGCTGTGGTCACGGTGACACTGGACCGCGCCGTTTTGAATGTGACTCATACTTTGTCCATCAAGTCGTGAATGTATGCTAATTTGTATTTTTAGAATAAAGCGTGCATTTCTCCCCTCCGCTCACCCACTTCTTGTCTCCCTAGATGGCTCTTAGTTGATTTCCACCTGAATGCCCAACTTGGCCAGTTTGTAGACTAAATTGGAAAGAGTCCAGCCTTATATTAATAGACTATCATCACTTGTATTGATGGATTCCACAAATATTTACTGTGCACCTACCATGTGCCTAGATCTTGGACACATATTTCCTTCACTACAAATCAGACTGGGACCCAGGGCAGTAAGAGGCATCCATGTTCCCTGTGAGCTGCCCACTGGACTCTGGAAGTGGCCTCTTGATTAGCTGACATTACCCCGAGCTACCACCTTAGTTCTGAACCTGGGGCCTGCTTTCCTTTGTTTTTCTTCTTCTCCTAGAATTTCGCCTCCGATCTCCACTTCTTGAGGCTAGAAGCTGAGAACTACAGATAAAATGCCTTCATTCAAAAGAAGATTTTGAAGCCTGAAAAACCTCTCATTCTTTACCATCTTTTGAGTCCACCCTGTTCCATGTTGAGCACAAACTCTATTTGTTAGCTTTCTCTTCCCTTCCTTTTGCCAACACCATCAGGCAGCTGTGAGTATAGGTATTTAGGAGGGAAGATAGTGTTTGGAGAGTAACGATTTCACCTGACATTGATGTTTTCCAAGAAGCTGGTCCTCATCCAGTAGGAATGGAAATGAGATGAAGGCGGAACGGTATGTCTGCCCACCTAACGTTTAGCTCATGAGTGTCCCCTACCCACCCCCACCTCCCAAAGAAAGGATTTATGTTTGTGAGAGAAAATTGTGTTTTCTTTCCCAGGATTCGCACAAGGGTGGTTACTCATTTCAGATGAGAAACTGAAGAACTGTCTTGGTGGGGAGGGTATAGCTTGGTGGTAGAGTGTGTGCCTAACATGCACGAGATCATAGGTTCAATCCCCAGCACCATCATTAAAAATAAATAAACCTAATTACCCACCCCTCAAAAAAAAAAAAAAAAAAAAAAGAAAAGGAAAAAGAAGAACTTTCTTGGACATAAACATTAAAGACATCTGAAGTAAGAGTCTGCATTCACCCCAGACCCCTCCTAGCTCACCGTGCTGACAGGTTCATGGTTACCTTGCTTCTCCTGAGGCATTGGGCTCAAACTCTTCATCAGCAAAAGCTCAGGAATGTAAGGAAAGGGGACACACTTACCTTCATTTTATTTAGTGTAGGTGAGTCCGTGAGGATGGAAACTGTACATTCTTTTAGCAAAATTTTTCGCATGTATATAAATGAAGTCTCCAATCTCTGCCTTAATTATTGGACCTAAAAATCCCAAGCAGGATGGTTTTTCAATGACCGTTTGAAATGTGTCATCCGTATACTCAAAATACAAAGCTTTTTTAATAAACAGGTCCTGTCCTATCTTGGTTTTGTTGTAGATATATTTGTGACTGAAACTCTCTGTAAAAAACAGAGAACTTTAACAAATTTTGACTGGAAAGAAAACGGTGTTAAATCAACTGAAACTAGATGTGAGAAGCTTTACAGCCTAATTTTACAGAGAAAACCCAGACACTGAAGAAAATCTAGAGGGAATCAAAAGTAGTGTAGTAGACAAGAAGGTTGGAGGGTCTGGTGAAGAGGTCAAATGCAGTGTAGCAGGTAATACGTGTGGCATTTTGGTTTAAAAGACTTACCACGTTCTTTGTGCTAAACCACAAAATGGCTTCTAACCCCACTTTGAGGTTAGATCAATTCCTACAATTCAGGATTGTTTACACATTTAAATAATTTGTGTATTTGCTGGTAGAACTGGGGCATTTTGGCAGACAAACATAGTATATCAGAACCCTCTCCCCCCACCCATAACCTCTAGATTTCCTCACCCAGTGATCTGAACACAGGAATCAAGGAATCAAGAAGAGAGCTACAATTTTACAACCTCTGCCATTGATTCCGTATCAGTAGAAAAGTGTTGTTTTACATGTCGAGGACCACTCATACAGAATCAGTGACAAACACAGAGTTAGAGATGGTCCCTAAAATAATGTGTCATGAAGGCAAGAAAGGCAATAATCCCCAGAAGGAGCAATTTCTGATTTCTATTAATGGCTGTCTTCCATGTCATGCTTATACTAAAAAAAATCAAAAGAACTGGTTCTAATAGCAAATATACCCTTAAAAGGTCAATCATGGAAAATTCTTCAGCAGCATTTTATCAATAAGTAACAAATACCAACGTTTGTTTCTAATAGCAACTGTTTCAGTGCAAAGGTATTACTTACTGATCTGAAACAGACTTCCCGTTGAGCATGTTTGTACCGGTAGGAGCATATTTCCAAGCAGTTTCTTTAACGCCTATGTTGTAGTGCCTATCTATTGTCCGACCTAGGGAACTACTAAAACCCAGAAAGGTCAGTGGTAAAAGGACATTCATGCTCAAACCTTGAGGCTTGGAGAGGCTACCTGAGTGATGCTTGCCTTCCATTTAAAATCTACACCTTCTTCCTTTATTTGTGTTCCTTTACATAAATCAGGGTTGCATAAGAGTTCTTCATGCACTTCATCTATGTCATTTACATTCCAAATGCATTTATTTTTCATTCGTCAGGCCAGGTAAAATGTTGCACAACACACACAATATTGGCTCTTGATCCAGTGTACATTGCGAGTTTGGAGCTTCCTTGAATTACTTGTTAGATGGGCTGCTCGGATCATCCATCATCCCCTAACAATTGTTATCTGTTCCTGAATCATCTCCAGTCTTGTCTAGTCTACAGACATCCCCCTCTCTCTCAGTTCACCATGTTACTGAGTCAAGATCTTTTGCCTGACCAGCAAGTCAAACCCTTAGATACCAAGGTATGCAGCAGAGAAAAGATTTATTCTCAAGGTAGCCAAGCGAGGAGATGGGAGGGCAGGTCTCAAATCCACCTTCCCAAAGGCGAGAGGCTTGGGATATTTATGGGATACAGAAGCAGGGTAGTTTGAGGCATGGGGAAAGGTGGCTGGCGGCAGGAAACAGGTGAAGTAACCATCATTCTGTGCAGGTGCAAATGAGCTACATGCTTCTTCATGGGACACGTGTTCAGAAAATGGTGGCATCAACATGTTCTGAGGGAGGCATTTTGGTCCTCTGATATCAAGAGGTCACCTATCAGACACTCCAGCAGGCCCAGTTGAAGCGGTCTTAACTGGTGTGAAATGGATGAGAACTGATTCTGAGTTCTTGAAAAACAACTGGAACTCACATCTTAAGACTTACATGGATACAAACGACCATGTACAGAATAGATAAACAACAAGGACCTACTTTGTAGCACAGAGAACTCTATTCAATAACCCGTATGAAAAAGAGTATGTGTATACACACACACACACATATATGTATATACACACAATTGAATTACTATGCTGTACACCAGAAACCAATAGAATACTGTAAATCAAAAAATAAAAAGAAAAAAGGAAAGAAAAAAAAAGACTCATATGTCAGAGATACTATCCATATTGGGGTGGGGTGGGCTGGGAAGGGAGCATTTTGATACACCGTCCAAGCCACGTGAAGCTTTGAGAGTATGCAATTTTGCAAGAGCAAAGTGCAAGGCCAATTACCATTTTCTAAAAACCAGACAAGCTAGTTAATATTTAATGAATCGAGCTAATAACTGTCTTCGGTTTTAACTAGCTAGATCAAGGCCTGGCAATTAACTGCACACGATTTTGTACTGTTTAGATTTTTATGTGGTATTTTATTGACCCCCTAATAGATTGTAACTCCAATAGATTAAGGACCATTTCTTTTTGTTCCGTGTATCACCTAGAGATATCAAGAGATAAATGTTAAATTTGGGGGAACAAATAGAGTGCCTTCGTCAGGGTGACCACAAGTGAGACAAGGAGGAGGTGTCTTTATCTGCCATTGACCTCTGCATCGCTGCATACGGGGGTATCTATTATGATTAGGGATTGTTTGAGACTTTTCAACTTGAAAGCCGCAGTGGTTTCAGCAGTCAGAGTGGCACTCTGATTTAGGTTGAGTAAGCCACAGTTAGAAATACTAAGGCAGCATAAATATGGCAGGTATTGTTCTGCAGCTTGGCTTTTATTCCTCGACTGCATATCTTAGAGACATCCACATATCACTACCTAGAAGTCTACGTCTTTCATTTTAATTGCAGCTTATTTTTTCTATTATGAATGTAATTCATTTATTTTTTAAAATGCACAGAATCAAGTGTATTTTTTTCTGGGTATTCATACAGATAAGTATGCATACTTAATTCAATGATGTTGTATATAAATGCTATTGACAATACACAGAAAGCTTGGTATTTTAAAGCTTTAATTCAAAATTGAAAATAAATGGTCATAATAATATTCACAAAAAAAATGCATACTTAAGGAAATGCCCCAAAGGATACATAACAAACTAAAAACAGCTCTGAGAGGAAGAGAGAGGATTATTATATTAAAATTTTATAAATAAAATGTATTTCCATATTATCTGATTTTAAAAATCAACCACATATTTGCTTTTTTTTTTCTTTTTTGCATTAAAAAATAATGAGGCTATACATCTTCCTTATAAGCAACAGTTATTAAATCTAACACAGGCCAAAACGTCTCGGCTGTCATATCACAACGTTTTCACATTTGTGAGTCCTTTGGTGAGTTTTAAGAGGAAGTTAGGGAAACAGCCCACTGCCTTGGTGGATTTTTATGTCACAGGCAGATATTGGAAGAAATTCAGAAAAGCTAGGCCTGGAGGGACCACGGTAGGTGGAGAATTCGACCACAGGAGAACCTCGAGGAAGGGATTCACATCTGGAACCCTTTGGGAAACAGCTGAAAGGGGAGGAAAGATCCAGGTCAGACATGGCGGGTTTCACAAGAGAGGAGTTAAGGATGGGGTCTCTGGCCTCAAGAGGAGACCCAGCTGGATTGGAAGAGTCGGATGCTACCATCTCACAGATTTTGCTCTGTTTATGATGGAACCTTATACCTTTTCCATCACTGTGGCCTCAACCAGCTGCTGTAGAAGGATCTACTCATCAGGCAGGGGGGCAGGATCCCTTAAAGTGGGCTTTCAAATGTCCCTTTATTCCCAAATCCTATGATTTCCCATCCATCTCTTCCTTCCAGGAACATTAATCTTGCTCTGGATTGTACATAACAGAAGACTATTCAGCTGGCATTTTTTCCCTCAATAAGTACCACAATAAATTCAAAGAAGTCTCATGTATTCACGTCAAACAGATCTACCTCCAGAACCCACTCCACTCGTTACTAGCTATGTGATTTGGGATGAGTTGCATGATCATTCAGAACCCCAGTCCCTTCCTATCTGTAACATGAGAGTAATAATAGTAATTAAACCTCAGGGCTCCTGTGAGGACCTTATCCAGCCTGACACACTGTAGGCATTCAAGGGAAATTAGCATCCTCCCCCTAGACAACAAAAATAGTGTTAGTACTCGTTCATTGTTCATTTGTTTTCTTCTCAACAAATGACTAGGACTGGCTTCCATTCTGGGGAAGTGGGGGTGGGGTGGGGAGCACTTTTTCTTAGGTAATGTTATATTTTATGCCTCATCAATAGGGAAGTCATGTTTGCAGTCCTGGCTTTCCCTTCCTACATTACTCTCAGTAGCTTTGTCTTTTGAAACAGTGGTGTTTGAAGTTGGTCACCTCTCTGTGCCTCGGGCATTTCCTCTTCATTATGAGTTGTTGTGCCAGATTATTTTTAAGAGTCCTTTGCATCCACAAAATGGTCACTGTGCTTCACTCTTTTACCTCGTTTGCAGATGGTTTTCAGACTAAGTTATCAGTCAACGACTGGGTGGAACCAGGAACTAGTGGCTGGCCCTGTGCGCATCATTTCGCAGATTCTTGGTAACATTCCTGCTTCCTATTTTCAGAGGGAAATACGCACAGCTGTGCATGAGAAAGCTTTTTTTTTTTTCCATGGCAATACATTGCTGGCTAGTCCTGCCTATCCAAGTCTCCTGTGTCTTTAAGGATGAACAAAGAGTGATTTTGTAAATGAATGTACTTCAAAGAAAACAGAGTAATTTTAAACAGCCAGATTAATCAAATCTAGCACAGCCCCAACTCCTGCTGTTAGGAATAGATCAGGACTCTTGTACAGCTTCGAGATACTCAGCTGGCCAGAAATACTGAGATATAAAACAGCAAGATCAATAAAGATAATTGGGCTGGGAAAAAAAAAGTTTTTTGCCTTCTTTATTTATCAACTGTGAGCCACCTTGACTTCACTGTATGTGAATGAAAGTCAGTATAGTCATAGTTTCATTCATGTATTCAACATTCAGCAAATGCTAATGGAGAACTTCTACATACTTGCTTTTCCTAATTGCTAAGGGGGTAATGACATTATACAATCGGGAGGTATAATGACTAAAGAGGGCCTGCGGGTGATGGTGCAGCCACAAGTAAAAGATGTCCAGGCACGGACATAAACCTCCCATCTCATCTGTGCCCTCAAATATATGGCCCCGCTTGTTTACTTATTGCATTACTAAAAACAACCCATCTTCAGTGGATGAATGTTTGCCATCTTGAAAGACAGTAAAAATTATTTCAGGGCAATTCCAGAGAATAAGATCCTACAACTCTTTGGAACCATGACCCTATCGTGAAAATGTCTACAGATCAAAATAAATTTCTTTCAACATCTTTAAAGAAATATATTAACCTTAGTGCCTAGAGTGACAAGTTATGAATTCTACCACCACCAGAGTCCCTACAGGCGCTCAAACATCCGAGGGCACATGGAGGGACACACAGGACCAGATCTGGGTTACACAGAAGCTAGCTGACAAAGTTTGGAGAATGAGGTAAAGACCTCAATATTAATGCAAGTTTCTGGGCTGCTGTGCTTGGGGTTTGCCTTGAGCTAGAATTTCCCAAGACTTTCAGTGTAACATTTTGTACAAAATCCGCAACTGATTTTTAAAGATCCAGGAACAGCCAGGGTGACACTGGAATCTACCTTGGTGGACACAGCTCATCCTTTGGAAAGTAAATTGCTCTTTTCTGTATCATTTTAAGATTTGACCTGGCTTATCTATCCCTAAACAATGTATTGTTTATTTCTGAAGGAAAAACTAACAGCCAGCATAAACCTGTTTGTGTTCAGAAGGGGTGACTGTGCCACTGTTGGATGAATGTTGCTGGAAGAAGAGAACCTGAAAGTCTCTAGGTCACAATCTGGCCCCAGGGCCCACCTCCAGCTCTCAGGAGGGAAGTAAGTGTCCTCAGACGATGCAAACGGGGAACAGAAGGAATTGCAGGAGCGTCATCAGCCTGTGGTTAAGCCAAACCAAAGACAGATAAAAATCCCAGCCAGCCGATAAAAATCTACTGTCCTAAGGTTAAAAGGGTAGTGCGCTGGCAGCAGGGCTCTGGTGGTGACTACGCTTGGCATTTCTGTCTCTCAAGTTACTCTGCTCCAGTGGTCTGTTCACGCGTGATGAACAGATACTACTTTGGAACATTCCTTCCCTTCTTTCTGGGGATGCCCCTAATCTCTCTCCCATGTTCTATTTCCTGTTTTCTGAATGCTATTTCTTCCTCTTCCTGCAGGAAGACGAATTCTTTCATTTTAGTGGAGTGCATTCTCCAGTAGCTTCCTTGGAAGGGGGATTTTTTGAGAACTGACTCACGAGAAAGTACCACGTATCACAGAAATAATTTCTTTGAGAATTTAAAAGCCGTTGCTCCGTAGTCTTTGTCCAATCCAGCTGTTCAGAAGTTTAAAGCCAATATGATTCCTTATACTTTCTATGTGACCTGTTCTTTTTTCTCTGGAAACGTGTAGAGTATCCGCTTTCAGTTGGGGGCTTTAAACTTCATTTGTATATTCTTTCCATCTGGATACTTGTGCTCTTCCGTTTCATGAAATGTTCTAGACTTACAATGACTTCTGCCCTTCGTTTTCTCTGTTCCCTCTTTCTAGAAATTCTTGTTGTTTAGTATTGAACTTCTCAGACTGACTGGTTCTCTTTTTCTTAGTTTTTGTTCCATTAAAAGAAGATATATCTTATTCTTTTTGCTCTAGTCTCTGAGTGATTCCTTGACATCAAGTACCAAATTTCTGCTGAGTGTTTTTTGTTTATGCTAACTTATTTTTTATTCCCAAGAGTTCTTTGTTTTTGTTCTATGAATGTTCCTTTTTAAATAACATTCTCATCTTTTTTCATGAACACAGAATCTTCCCTTATCTTTCTGAGGAATGAATGATACTTGTTTTATTGTTTTAAGTTTTCTTTTCTTCAAATTTGTTTCCTCCAAACTGGTTTTTATTTAAATTTGTTTTGGTCTTGAAGGAGGAATAGTAAAATGGCCACACTTAGGCTAACTAACTCTCAGCTTTATGCTTGGGGCTTGCTTTTGGGATAGTCAGCAAACCTGACCGACCGGTCACTGCTCCCAGCCCCGGGCCCATTGTTACAGCTGAAGTTATTGATTTTGTTGTTTTCTGCTTTATGGTAGCAATTAAAACTTATAATCATGTTTAGATCCTGAGTCGTTCTCCAGGAAGGTCACGGAACTGTAGTCCTGCAAAATAGGCTGATTTGTCAAAAAGAGAAACATGCCACAGGTGTTTACAAGATGAAAAGATTGGAAAAGTTACAACTACCAGTCTCTATAGAACTGTTGCCCAAGGACGTCCTGACGTCAAGAAATCTTGTGACAAGATAAATGATTCTGTTGATTGTTGTTTTCGCTTAAGCTATACCACCACCCCACCCCATCCCCAAGGTGGGTTCACAGGTTTGAAGGCACTAGCCCTCTGTGAGTCCCCTTCGCCTGGCAAAGCAATAAAGCTGCCTCATTTCTTCTAAGCTCCAGGACCTTGTCTCTAGGTTACTTGGCTCGTCAGGGACGGGGGCCGATCTTTCGGCAGCAGCCTCTGTCTTTCATGTAGGAGGCTTACATCGGGGGTCCTTGTGTATCTGCCGATGGTAATGAACGGAGGGAAGAGGTGATTGGAACTGAGTGAGAGAGAGAGAGAGAGAGAGAGAGTGTGTGTGTGTGTGTGTGTGTGTGTATGGCTTCTTGGCTCTGAACTTCACTGCTGGGTGAAATGAGTGAACCCCTTATTAATGAATTTCATGTATCACTATAATAGTTTCCTACTGTGACAAAGGATCACAGACAAATTTACTGACTTACAGTTTTGGAGAACAAAAGTCCAAAATCAGTTTCCCTGGACTAAAACCAAGATTTTGGCAGGCCTGGCTTCCTTTTGGAGGCTCTAGACAAGAATCTGTTCCCTTGACTTTTCCACTTTCCACTGACTACCTGCTTTCCTTGACTGATCCCCCTCCTCCATCCTCAGAGCCGGCAGTATAGACACTTCTCTCCTCTCTGATTCCCGTTTCTGTTCTTACATCTTCTCTCTGAATCTGAAACTCTTGCCTCCCTTGTGACTACATTAGACTCATCTGCATTATCCAGGATAATCTCCTCATTTTAAGAGCCTTAATTTAATCACACGTGCAAAGTCCATTTCAAGGCAGCATATCCACATGCTTCAGGGGTTGGGGCCTGGGCATTTGGTGGGGCGTTATTTAGCCTGCCACAGCAAGTATCTAGACTTTCCCTCTTGCACTGGCCAGACTCCCTGGCCAGACACTGAAAAAGGCTCCCACTTGGAAAGTAAAATTCTGGCCGCCAGCATTCGGACATGCAAGTGGGTAGAGAGGGCTTGGGGGTGAGTGTGCCCTAGCATTCATCGTTCAAGATGGACCAGTCACTTAATCTCTCTGGTTTTGGTGCAGTAGTTATATCTTTGGTGAATCTGGTTCTCTCCAATTCAGAGACTCGCCATTTTACCCTTTCCAGAGGATAAACTTTCAGACTTCTGCTGCTTCTCAGTGGCACAGAGAGGAGAAGAGATACAGGGACTCACCCAATCCTTCTTGTCTCAGTGGTCTTCCTTTACTTCCAGTTCCAGAGGAATCCGGTGCTATCCATTTGAGAGTCTTTTGAGAACTCCGAGGTATAAATCAGGCTTCCTCAGTTTCCCCCAGTGATAGCTTAGGATTTTCTTATTTCTTGAGTTGTTTTTGTGAGTTACACCTCATCAGTATGTTTCGTAGCTTCCAAAATTTTATTGCTGTTGCCTCCTCCCCTAATTTCCCCATATTTTTTCTTAAAAAAACTTTTATTGTAAATGTAATGTGATTTTAGGCAGCAGTGAAATTAGATGTGTGCATGTATGTGTACGTATGTACACTTGTATGCACGTGTGTGTTTTCATATTAACCCAGATAAACCATTTAATTTGAATTGCTTGTGTTCCTTGGGTCAGGCACGAGTTGACTCTGACCTGGTGGTCAGGTTTGTGTAACTTCCTCCCCTGCCCAATTACACACCCTCAGGCTTGACTCTTTGCCTTGGTTTCCTGCCAGGACTGGACTTTTGTCCCTGATTCCCAGCTTCATCTGACAAAGCAAGAAACAGAAAGTGGCAAGAGTCTTTCTGAAAATAAGTAGCGTTTTTCATAAAAGTGACCTTGAATTGCCCCTGTTCCTTGTAACTTTTCAGTGAGATGCAGGTGTTTCAGAACCTGAGTATGATGGCTATTATGTTCCCAGTCTCCGGGCGTGTGATGAAAGGAGGTGCTGGCCTCTCCTGCACTTTATCCGGCCTAGCGCGATGCCCACCTCTTATCTTTGCCTGCGTTCTCTCCCCAAACTCCTGACCCTGTGCTGTCCCTCTGACCTTGTGACTTCCGTCCATCCCCTTCCCCTTCTGCTGCTTTTGTCGCATTACCAAGTCCAGCCGTTTCAAATCTGCTCCAACTGCACCTGGATTCAGATTTGTCACCATGATTCTAAGAAATTTATATGTACTAACTCACTTAATCTTCCCCAAAACTCTATGATTATTCCTGTTTTACAGATTCAGAAACTGAGGCACAGAGAGGTTAAGTAAACTTGACCAGGGTCACCCAGCTAATAAGGCAGAGCCCAGAATGAATCTCAGCAATTTGACTCCAGAGTCCATCTTTATACCACTATGTTTAGACCACTTATAAATCTCATCCATGTGCCAAACACTATTTTAGATATGTAATATAAATTTACATATAAATGTATATTATATAATATAAAATTATCTATATAATATATAAATAAATATAAGCTAGTGTACATATATACACTCATTTAATCCTCATGGAAACCCTAGATTAAGCAAACAATAACAACAAAAAGATATTGAAGATCTGAACAACAAAATTAATATTTTGACCTCATGGACACGTCTAAAAATCCTACACCCAATATTTGAAGAAAACATAATCTTTAAGTACATAGAACATTCATGAATATTAGTCATAAAACAAGTCTTGAATATGTTCAGACTTCAGATCTGAAGTCTGAATCATATGTACCACATTCTATGATCAAAACATATATAAAGTGGAAACCTAAGAAAACCCCAAAACTCATATATTTGGGAATTTTGAAGCACATTCATAGTTTGAAAAATAAATCATAAATAAAAGCAGAAAATATTTATAACTGAATAACAAGCTAAAGACATTTTAAAACTTGTGAGAGGCAGCCAAAGTGGTACTTAAAAAAATGCATAGAGTAGTCAGTCCCCTTCTTATCTGTGGTTTCAGTTACCTGCAGGCAGCTGAGGTGTGAAAATATTAAGTGGAAATTTCCATTCAAATATTGATATGGAAAATTCAGAACTTCAGTGAAATAAGTTTTAAATTGCACACCTTCTGAACAGTATGGAGAAATCACACTCTGTCCTGCTCTGTTTCGCTGGGGATCCCCAGCCATTGACACCGTCCGCTCCTGACATCCAATTGTCAATGACATTATCACAGTTCAAGGATCCAGGTTAATGGGAGACAGATGATGCTCCTTCTGACATGTGGTCTGCATCATAGTCCCTTCATCAGTCACCTCATTGCATCACGTGGGCATTTTATTATCTCATATTATCACAAGCAGCTGCAGAAGGGTGAGTATAATACAGTAAGATATTTTGAGAGAGAGATCACATTCACGTAACTTTTATTACAATATATTGTTATGATTGTTTTATTTTATTATTAGGCATTGTTGTTAATCACTTACTGTGCCTAATTTGTAAATTAAACTTTATCATAAGTTTATATGTACAGGAAAAAACAGTCTGTCTAGGTTCAGTACTACCCGTGGTTTCAGGCCTTCATTGGGAGTCTTGAAACATGTCTCCTGCAGATAAGAGGGGACAACTATAGTCTCAAATACTTATTTTAAAAAAAGAAGAAAGCTTGAAAATTAATAAGCTAGGCATTCAATTTAAGAAGCCAGGAAAAGAAAAGTACAATGAGAAAGAAGCAAGGAAAATAAGAGAGAAATAATAAATATAAGGGCATAAATGAACAAAATAGAAATCATTCTCAATTAGGATTAGTTAGCAATACTCAATCTCTGTGAGGCTTAAAAAATGGAAAGAGTATCTTCTACAAATGATAAAAAAAAGGACTATCACTAGCTTCATGTCTAGTTCTTTCTTGTTTTAAGCTCCTTACATGAATTTTATACAATGGATTTATTTATTCTAATTTGTTTTTTCTAATTCCTCAAGTAATGAATTTTCAAAGGAAAATTTTAAAATATAGACCAATGTAAAAAAAGAAATATACTCTCATCATTAGGAGATAATTATGCATATTTAGTTATTTTTCTAGTCTTTTTTCTATGTATCTGAAGATTTGTACATGTCTACATGTAATTATATGGTTATTTAAAATTTGGGGTTCAAATTGCACATTGAGATTTGTATCCAAATTTTTACTTAAAATTGTATCATAAGCATTCATTCTTTAAATACAAATATTTGGGTGGCTGTGTTAATATTTGATTTTCTGATAGATACACTGTACTGAGTTTGTCTGTGGTCTTGCTGTTAAACAAGTTTCCAATTCTGTGGTAGAGTCATTCAGCTGACATCTATTTGTAGTCCACTCAATGTGTGGTTCTAAACTGAATTTAAACACGACTGATACAGTCTTAATGACAAACTGGTGGGATCAACTTGCCTTACAAGAGGACTGAGGAGTCTTTCAGAGAAGTAAACAAAGAGGATGCTGGATATGGTAAGTTTATGGGCTTGATAGAGTAATCAGATACTCTCTGTATGTTAGTTTCCCTTCTCATCCTTTATGTTGCCAACAGTAATGTCCTCATTGCTTCATTTACAGCTTCATAATTCAAATTTCCAAGCAAGAATAACCACCAATCTCATTGGGACACTGTTTCACTTCAGGCTAAATCATTGGCCACTGGAATGACAATAGATTGCCCATGGCTTGGATGCTGGTCCCAGTTCTGTCAGCTAGGTACTGGGCATGGGGGTCACATGGTACCCAGCATGGCTTGCTTTCAAGATGCTTGATTCAGCAAAGGCTGGGGATAGGGCCACTTCCCTTAAAGGAGGCACCAAAAGAAAGAGGTATTTTCCAGACTACTGGCTACTACAGCCCAGCTTTGGCACAGAGCAGGCATTGGTAGAACACTGTTGACTGTGTCTGTGGAGGAGAGTGGTGGGGAAGTGGCAGAATGGTTAAGGTCCAGTGGGCCCATGATGGAGACTGGTGCTCAGCAGAGCAGCCACAGAGAGCAGAGCGCCTGGCATCAATGTAGAACGTTGAATGTCTCTTATGCTCACTTTGTGCTAGGTCCTGTGGATGATGATAAAATATAAGACCTGGCTGCTGTTCTCCAGGAGGCCATGGTAAGTATGGGTAGAAAATTTATAAACGTTTTACTTAAAATTTTTTTTTCAATAAATAGAGGTAGTGGTAACCCCCCAAAACACAGATATCAACTGGTCAATGGTCACTCTCTCTAACCCATTAAGCATGTCCTCAACTGCTCATTTATTTCAAGTCTATGTCTTGTAGCCCACCACACTCATCACCAGGAGTGAGAAAATAATGTCAAGAGTTCAGTTGGATTATATAAATTCATATACAACTTTTTTTTGGCTTATCTACCTCACTACTTTCCTCTTTGAACACTGATTAAGGTGCTATTCTGTGATGTTTACAGATCGCCAAGGTTGGAAACATGTTTCCACATGTTTATGTGGGAAAAGCATATGCCTTTAAAGTTTGGAAAAATAATAAAAATTTTAATAGCAAAAATATGAATTTTTAAAAAGTATTTTAATAGTAAAACATAACAAAGAAAACTTGGAAAATGTATAAAAGGAAGAAGGATCACCCATGACCCAAATCAAACACAGTTTACATTTTTTGTGTAAATCCTTCTAGATTTAGTTTTTATCCTATATCCTTCCTTCCTTTCTTTTCTTTCTTTCTTTTGGTCATTCATTCGTTCTTTCCTTCCTTCTTTCTTTTTAAATTTTTATTATTTTTATGCCTTTATTGTGGTATGGTTCCTGTACATACACATATTTCAGATGTACAATTTGATGAACTTTGATAGATGTATACACCCATGAAACCACTTCCACAATCAAGATAGCTAACATTTCCATCACTTCCCAAGACATGCAATTTTTGAATTCCCAGTTTATCCCTTCCCACTTTACTTCCTGGTAACCATAAATTTATTCTCTATGTCTGGGAGTCTGTTTCTGTTTTATAGATAAGCTCGTTTGTCCTTTTTTTCAGATTCCACATATAAGCGATAACATATGACATTTTTCTTTCTCTTTCTGACTTACTTCACTTAGAATGACGATCTCCAGGTCTATATTTTGATTATTTGGTTTTGTTTGTTGGTTTGTTTTTGTTTTAGATAATTATGCTTATATTGTAAACATAAATTTATAATCTGCTTTTTCATATAGCACTAGTCATAATCTTTAAAATATCATTTGTAATGCCTGCACAATATTATAACTAATGTACCACACTTTATTTAATCTTTTGCCTAAACTTAGAGTTTTGGGGTATTTCTAATTTTCCAGAATATTAAATGATGTTCAAATATGTGTATTTGCATAAAGTTATATTTTGTATTCTTATTTATTTTCATAGTATAGATGATTGAAATTGGATTTATTTGATCAGAAGGTATGAACATTTCTGAAGATCTTGACACATATAGCTTAGGAAAAAATTCTAAACAGAAGGGTCTCATAATTGGCATTTCCAGTGAGGACAATAAACAGCTGGAGAAAATATCCTCATTTGAATATTGTCTTCAAGTCTATACAGTAGACATAGGCAGATGGCCATATCTTGATAAAGAAAAATATTCCTGTCCTTAATCAAATGATTCCAGGCTATTAAAAAAAAAGAAGGAAAGAAAAACAAAGTGAGTAAACTTGACTTGATTAATGATCCATAATCCATGTAGCAACTGAAACTTATAATTCATATTCAAAACATGATAGAACAGGAAAATATCTATTTAAACAACCAGGAAAGATATATTTCTCCAAAACCACTCACTAATGACTTAATATAAAAAAAAGATTATTAGTTGAATGTAGTAGCATTCAAAAGAGAAATTATTTCAGTGGGTTTGGGTTGTGAGCCTTCAATTATTTTATGATTAGGGAAATTCTCAATAAATGGTAAGACTTCTTTGAGCTTTGGGTTATTTCTACATAGAACACTGAAATGTTGCTCATTCAAAACATTTGTAGTGCTTTCACCATACAACACAGAATGAAATTTTACAATTATTCCATTTGTTAAATCCCTAGAGACAAGCCAGCAGATACATTGGAATATTAGAAAAAAACAGGTATTAGAGGCTGCATGAAGGCAGTAAGAATGGAGAGAAAATGATGAAATTCTAAAAACCTTTCAATAACACTCACTGAATCCCAGACAGTGGGGGTAAATGGAGGAGGTACAGGTGCCAGTGGGGATCTGTTACCTGTATGATGACTGAATAGGTTCCACACAGCATCCTGGATAACTGCATGACTACTCTGATGAGGCAGACAATCACTTGAAGCCCGCTGAGAGCTATGAGAATGGAAAATAAAATGATGTTCCACTCCACTATATGTGCAGGTTCCAGGCACTGAATCCACATGCTGGAATCTGTAAGGAAACTGAGAGAAAGGAAGGAAATAATCAGCTGACACGTGGCCATAGCCAAACCCAAAGACTGGGTCCAAGGAAGAAGGTCATGAGTATTCATATATTTGGGAAATTAATATATATGATTAAAATATATAATATTATTAAGTATGATATAATATATAAAAATTACTCAGATACATATGTTGAACACCTAGTATGCACTGCTCTAGGCTATGCTTGTTATGAACACGGAGCCTGCCTCAGACAATTCTAATTCATTTAGGAGGCAAGATGCTTATGAAGAGTTCAAAACAATGCAAGGCAGCACATGTCAATACCAAGGGAGGCAGAGGTTGCCCATCTCCGAGGGGCACAGAAGTTAGCCTGGGCTGTCAGGGACAGGGCTGAGCTGGCGTGGATATAAAATCACACAGGTGGGAAAAGAGCAGAGAGACCATGATGCTAGTTATTCTTAGACTCTGTCCCAAAGCCCTTTAAAACAGTGGCTCTCAAATTTGTGCCTATGTCAAGATTCTCTGTAAGGTTTGCGAAAATGCAGATTGCTGCGCCCTAGCCCAGAGTTTGATTCAGAAGGTCTGGATGGGGCTGGATACCTTCAGTTTCTAAGGTGATGCTGGTGCTGCCGGTCTGGGTCCACAGTGTGAGGACCGCTGCTTTATAAAGCTGCTGGTCTGCAGCTCTGAAGGAGATTTAGATAATGCGGTGGAAACACAAAAGACTGAATGGTTCAGTCCGTCTAGGTTAGTACAGGACTGTGAGGATTAAATCACTTCGGCTTTGAAGATAATCTTAAAACCATGCTGAGTCATCCTGACTGACTTTTGCTCACTTCCAGGTCAGCCATGGCCATTAGCATTTCTCCAAGGGTGACACTCTCTCTGTCCAACTAAACTGAAGTAAAAACCGGTCTCCTCAAAAAAAAAAAAAAAAAAAAAAAAAAAATCCCCCAAAGAAACAAACAAAAAATCAAACCTAGTTACAGGGCAGAGTTGTTTATTAATATCGTGTTAGTAGCAAGATGCTTTTTTTTTTTCTCAAAACAGCAATTCAGGCAACGTTGGTATTGGCCAAGTGGCCGTGGGTGCTGGCGCTCGTGGCTGAAAGGGGTGAGCTCTGCCTTTTGGTCACCACCACTACCATGACTTCTTTCTTCTCTCTCTTTTTTCTGTCTCCCCCCTCCATTTCTCTCCTATTCCCTTCCTGTAACTCTCTTCCATCCCTTTCTTTATTTCCTGCTCTCTGTGCTCTAGGACATTCAGAGGCACTCAGAGAGTTTCTCAATATTGCTGACAGTCCTTAAGTCTCAAGTGGTAAAGGGCATTGACTGTGGAGACAGAACTCCTGGAGCTGTAGGATCTTGGGCCAGGGACTTGACATCTTTGACCTCTAGAATCTTGTCTGGACAATGGGCTTAAAATATCTAACCCTAGGATTGTTGTGAATATTCGGTGAGAGGTATGCAAAATGCTTCAGGATGTATAAAGCACAGTATGAATGTAATTTCCTCTTACCAGTTCCCTAGACCCATCTCAGACACCCTCCTACTCCTAACTCAGTCTCCGCCATCAAGGAGTCCCTTCAAGACCCTTGCTCTAGACTGTTCCCAGTATATGCTCTGCATACATTGTCCCACGCTTTAAAGAAAGATGATTTGCAAGTTTTCTATTTTTCTCCCAGAGTAGGGGTCCTATTTATTCTTGTATAAATAGAATGAGTCATAAGGGCACTGGCAGGGTCTGGAAGGAATAGAGAAGTCTGCTCTGATATACATTCTCCACAGTCTCTGCACACAGTTCTATCACAGTATTGACTTCATTCTCTTAAAATTCTATCTTTAGCTGTATCAGCATATCTATTTCCTCACTAAACTGTGCACCCTGAGAGCACTATTGTGATTCATCCATCTCTGAATGGCCACGTCTAAGGCCTAAGGCAGTGCCTGGTGCATTGCAAAGGTCAACAAATGCTTGTTGAATGAACCTGATTCAGGACCCTCAATGGTCAGCATGCCAATGGCTGGACTTGCTGGCCACCTCGCAGACAGAAGACATCAATGCAGCATAGAAGGCTATGGAAAGTAATGATGATGATAAAATCTGGCATGTGGAGAACTTATTAAATCTAATTTGTTCTTTACTTCTGTTTAATTTTCAGTTCTGTCGGGGTAGAAATAATTATTATCTCCAGTTTACAGAGGCTCAGAGATATCCAGGTATTTGTCTAAGGCCATATCGTTTGTAAGTAGGAGATGGGAGACTTGAACCCTATGGGATGCCCTGTGCTCCAAGGGCAGTGTTCCTTCCACGGCCTCCATCTCAGCAGAAGGTTCTGTTAGGTCTGTGTGGGTCCCTCGAGGGAAGCGAACCTGTGTAGTTTATTTTTGACTCTCTAGCTCCTGATCTAAGACTTGAACATGGTAGAAGCTTAATAAATATTTGTTGAATAAATGAACAGCTGATTTGTTCCCCATTAGCACTGGCTCCACCCAGCCTTCACCAGGCCTTGGGAACTTCCCTTGGAGACCAGAGATTTAGCTTCCCTTCAGGGGAACACGTTTGTTTTACTGTTTCACCTCCTAACATTTTTACACAACTGGAATCGGGTGAATGCAAATATCAAGGGCAACTTTAAAGGAGGAATGTGGGCAGCCTGAGATTCTTGCTTTGAGAGGGGAATCTTCTTTAGTTTGGCGGTGAGGAAAAGTAGAGGGGCTGAAGGCAGAAAACAATTTTTTGCATCCGTTAGGAATTTTTACGTTAGGGTCCCCTTTCCTGAGCCCCTTCAGTCCCAAAGGAGTGTCTCCTCCAAGCATTCAGAAATGTAACTTCCCCGGGGAACGGTATGGACACGCCCTCATTTCACTCCATTAGAGTTCTGAGCGCAGGGCAAGGCAGGGAGAGATTCGGTGGCCCTCTCCTGTACCTCTGTCTGGGCGCTGCCACCTCCCGAGCTGAAAGGCCCATAAACCTAGCACAGTGCCAGTGTGAGGCACTCTGTGATGCTGGACTGGGTCCCTCAGCATCTGACTGAGCTACCAGCCTTCTGAGCAAGGCGACCCTTGGACACTCCTTCAGTACAAGCTCAATAAGCTCCTGGCTCCTTCCACAACCTCCTGTGCATACTCGTGTCCCTGGATCTCAGACTGCACTTCGCTGCTCACCTGCCTGCTTCTTCTCCTTGTAACCCCTGATGGTACAGCCGCGGGTGGCACCATCCCAGGGCACTGTGACTCTCTCCCATCCGAGCCCTCTCACGTCTGTAACAGACATGTCCACCCTGGCCACAAAATAAGACTGGCTCTCCAGAACCACTCAGGTCCCAAACCCAGCAGTTGCCAGACCATGATAACCATGAAGCCCCGCTCTTCAGGGTGGGAGGAACACGCCTTGCACTTGGACATCTCATTGACAGCCTCAGAACAGTGAATGCATAAGACGGTAAACGACTGGAGAGAAAAACACCTACACAAAGATCTGTGTAGGAACAAACTGGTCGGGATATTAGGAAACTAATAGGAAAATTCTGCACGAAGAGCAGCCCCAGCCTCACAAAGCCCCAGGGTGATGGTGGAAAATGAGTAGGAGCATGAAGCCAGGTGTTTCTGACTTTCCGACCTCCTTGATTTGGGGTGTTAGCCCTTACCGTCCTGCGGTGCCTTCAAAGGCATACCCCCAGCCCTCGAGAGTGCGGCAGTAAGGGCCCTGAAGAAGGCCCAAAGCAGATATGCCCAGGCAGTATCCAGAGAAAGCAATTCCAAGGGCAGAAAAGATCATCGACAGCAGTGCCTAAATTAAACATAGAAGGAGGTTAGCGCCGTGGAATGAGACAAAGGGATACTGTGGATAAATGCTCAGATAGGTCCCTTCCCCTGCTCGTGCACGCCTACTGCAGTCTGTTCTATACCAGACATCCACATAAAAATGGAAATGTTTAATACAAATCCACCTGATCTTAAAAATAGGTTTTTAGATGCTTTTTCCACCCCCCTTTTGGCATTTCATAGAGGAAATTCATAATTTACCAAACTTCTTCCTGTTTTTTCTGGAATGATGAAATAAAAAAAATGATCATGTCAGACATAAATGCAGGGAAGGGATGTGCTCAATGAATCTGTACGTATTTATTGAAGAGGGTATTTTCTAGGTACGGTGGGTTCTCTGCGAATCACAAGCTACGATCCCTGCTTTGCTCTTACGAAGACGATCTTTGAATATCTTCACGCACAGGACTATGAGGGGAAATATCAGGTGTCAGCCCAGATGGTCATATTTATCCTCAAGTGAGCAAGGGGGTTGATGGGGAGGAGGGTGTTTTCATTTGAGGAGAGAGAATGAGCAATGTTCACAGGCAGATCAGTACAAGCTGATTTGGGGGAGTAAGTAGATTGATCTGATCTAAGAGGGGATTTCTACAGAGGAGTGAAGGAGAGGAGATGATGATGACCAGATTGGCATGGTGCTTGCGCTGGGAAACCACAAGCCAGCCCTTGAGTCACGTATAACGTGAGTGCGGCTTGGTGCATCGGGGCAGAAGATGACCTTGGATGTTGAATCAAGGAGGCTGGACTTCATCCTTCAGGGCAAGTGACTCTTCCCCACAGCAACCTTTTATTAATTTTTTTTTCAAAAAAACAAAAAAGTTGAAAATAGAGTACCCTTTACTTAGACTCACCTTTTGTGACTATTTGACCATTTTTGCTTGCTCTCTCTCTTTCCCTTCCTTTGTATATCTGCATCTACATACACATATATTTATTTACGTTTTTGTTGCTTAACCGTCTGAAAGCAGGTCGCAGACATTGTGCTGTCTCAACCTGTTGGCACACCCGTACATACCTCCCAAGAAGAAAGGTATTCTATTATTCTGCAGCTGTTTTTCACTATTTTACACAGCATCCAAAGAAGGTTTATGCACAAGGTTACATCTCTTCAGTTTCCTTCAATCCATGCTCGTCTCACTGCCTTTTTGTTTTTCAGAATATTAAATTGTTTTTGAAGACTCCCAGACAGCTGTCTTGTAGAACATCCCATTTTCTGGGCTTTTCTGATTGTCTCCTCACAGTTGGACTTGGGTTAAACGTTTTGGCAAGAACACATGATTGGCATGGGTACATTATGGGCCTCTCACTGTTACCGATGATGCTAAATTTGATCTCTTCGTTAGGGTGGTGTCCTTCAGATTTATAAATGTTCATTTTCCACTTAGCTGATAGGAAATGATTTGTGAGGTAATGCTTTGAGGCTGTCTCATATCTTGTTCCCTAAAGACATTTCAACTGATGGATTTAGCGTCTACAGATGAGCGTCATACTGATCACGAATTATCGATGTAAGTGGTTGTAATGTGCTGCCCTTCTAATTGCATCACTTCTCCTGCATTTGTAAGTTATGGTTGTTTCAGCACAGAACGTCCACTTCATGTTTCTCTCCTCTGCCTCTCTCCTTCTGTATTATTGTGGACTCATGGATTTTCTAATTCAATGTGTTATAACTCATAATTATCATTATTCTTTTAGATGGTCAAATGGGCTCAATATGGCCAGTGGGCGCACCCCTTCAAGTCGGTGGCTGTGCCCTTTGGCATAACCTATCATTCTTTGAACACTTCCTTGCTTCCTGGCACAAGATTTCCCAAGCTCATTTTGAATTTATACTGCCCTAGGCCTGGAACAGCTCTTTTTCCAACAAACCATGGAATTAGTTTTTGAGCAAGGAAGTGACATGAACCAATAAATGATTTTGAAAAATTGCTCTGGCAGTGGTGGCACACCAACCAGAGGTGAGAGGGCCCCAAAGTAAGAATTCCATGTGGAGAAAACTCCAAGCTGTGATGACAAAGACACGTGCTGGGCAAAAGACATTGAGGAGGAAACGAGTAGTAGGAGATGGACTGAAAAAAAAGAAATTCCAGAGTTTGGGACTTGAATGAAAGGGAAACAGAAATAGGGATGCCAGGGAGGGTAGTTTGATTGGGGAGAAAATTTAATTTAGTTTTAGAAATGTTGATTTCAGGTGAGAACAGAACCACCGGACAGAAGTATGCCCTACTAGCTGATGATAAATTCAAAAGCCGAGGCCAGAAAAAGGGAGAACAAAAATACTTGTGATTTTTGGAACAAACATTGTCTGAAATTGTATTTCTTTGTTTAGAATTATTTTATGAATGTAACACTAATACATGATCATTATGGAAAATCAGGAAAAAAATTTTAAAAACTCAAAGAAGAAAAGAACCACCATGCTTTTTTTCCTATTTGATAGTAATGATTTCACTGGCAACTTCACCTATGATTAAAAGCTCTTTCAAATTATATTTCCCATATTTATTTTAATAAAGTTTTGTCCCATCATGGTATGAGATAAATAGAGCTATTTTTTTATAGTAGATTTCTGTTAGTTATACTTCTTTAAAAAATTTATCTATTCACCAATGCCGTCTTTGAAAAAGGAGGAGGGTTGTTTCCAGAAGGCAGAGCTCCTTGTTCACTAAATGTACCCTTAACCTGATCACTGGAAAGATCAGGGAAGAATCTCTTTATTTGGGGAAGTAGGCAACCATAGCATAATATACATGTACGTGCACATAAACAGTAACAGTCTAATGAGTGAATACAATTGCACAACCAAGATAAGCCTCAAAATAGAGTAGGAATAAGACTCTCTCTGAGTCAGTTTCATTTTTCTGCAAGATGTAGGTGATGTAGGTGGTTATAGCACCCATCTCACAGGGCTGTTTCAAAAATTAAAGGACACAGTGGATATAAAAATTATTTGAAATGTAATAAAGTATAATCAAAATATCTGTTATTACAAATACCCCTATTTGGCCAATTTTTGTTTTCCAGGGATAACAACCCACAGAATGTTGGCAGAAGATGAGACTCTGGGGAGGAATGGATAGCAGTCATGAGATTGACGGGGTTCGGGTCACTCTGCTCCAATATGGGGCCTTGACGTATTAGTATCTTAAGCTGAAGGAGTTTGAGGAAACAGCAGAGGCAGGAAGGTGACTCTGCCCTCCCCCACCCTCTCATCCTTGTTTTTTGAAACAGGTCATAAAACTCCCATGTGAAAGGTGCTCTCTGCACCAGGAGGAAGGAAGACATGCTTATCAATGGAGACTGGGAATTTGGGGCCAAGAAATCTGTGTAAATAAACTTTGTTAAACAAAATCTTATGCATGCTTAGCAAGCATGAGGTCCTGGGTTCAATCCCTAGTACCTCCATTTAAAAAGAAATAAAAAACAAAAATCTATTACCCTGCCTCAAACAAACAAAAAAAACCTTACCTTCCTAGTTACTTCTCCACCATTTACTACTCTTAGCCCAAACCCCTCTGACTTCATGATTCTTTACAAATCTGTTGTTTCTTTGTCTAAAGGGTATGGATGCTTACTGCTCTGGTCACATTTTGGTGTCTTCATTCTTTTGTGAAGGCTCCTGTGTATATGGAAATAGTCAATAAAATTCATATGTTTTTTCTTTTTTTTTTTTTAAATTGAAGTACAGTCAATTACAATGTATCAATTTCTGGTGTACAGCACAATGTCCCAGTCATGCATATACATACATATACATATTCATTTTCATTAAAGGTTATTAAAAGGTATTGAGTATAGTTCCCTGTGCTATATAGAAGAAACTTATTTTTTAATCTATTTTTATATATAGTGGCTAACATTTGCAAATCTTAAACTTCTAAATTTGTCCCTTCTCATCCCCTTTCCTTGGTAACCATAAGATTGTTTACCATGTCTGCCAGTCTGTTTCTGTTTTGTGGATGAGGTCATAGTGTCCTTTTTTGGAAGAGATGACTAGCATCTCAGCGGGAAGAGCAGGAGGAAGGGAGAGAGGAGCCTCAGGATTCTCTGCTTAGCTCTTTCAAAGTAGGGGCACAGTGCTAAATTAGATAGCTAACTTAATCTTCCAGAGGCATCAGATAAAGAAAGTAGGCCATACCATCTTGGCTGCATGTTAAAATCTGGTAGCACCTTGGGCCAACTAAGTCAGGGTCTCGAGGGGTGGGATTCTGATGCCAAGCTCCCAGATGATTGCAGTGTGTAGCCAATGTGTAGAACCACCACTGCAAAGGACGCCTCCCAGACTTCTGGTAAAGCTCTTCCTAGTTAATGAATCATTCTCTTTGAGTCACAGGTGACTCATCTATAAAACAGAAGTAACAATGATCTAATTCACTGGATAAGTCTGAAAGAAATATAAAGTGTTATGCAAATATGAATAAATGATGATGACTGTGATGAGGAAGAGATGGGTAATGGTGGACATTTGGAGCCCAGTGCCTACCTGTTGAACACAGGCTTAGAAAATTTGGTTGTATTATTCTCTCATGATTCTATTTTAATTATTTTTAAAGTTCCAATTAAAAAAAATGGATATCACATATGCCCAACACAGGAATAAATCTGATGCTGTGTGAAAGAAGTCAGATACGGAAGACAAATACTACATGCTTCTATTTATATAGAATAAAAACTAATCTATAATGACAAAAAGTAGACCCCAAATTAACCTTTCAGGGTGATGGAAAATGTTCTGTATTTTGATTATGATGGTGGTTTCATAGGGAGTGTTATCTATCAAAACTCATGGAATTGTACCCTTTTAATGGAAACCATTTATTCTGTGTAAATTAGCCCTCAATAAAGTTGACAAGGGAAAAAATAGACTCACAGAAACCCAGTTAGGAAAAGGTAGTATTATTGTCTAATTTCATGCATCTTTCAATCCTGAATTTCTAGAAGAATGTCAGCCTAACAAAGGTGGAAGACAAAGTGTAAACAAAATGGAAGATAAATTTTGGAGTTAACTCTTGGGCTCTAAACTGGAAGGATCATGGAGAGGGTACAGTAGCATCAGTATGTTCATGTTTCAGAGTGAGAAGAAAGCAAGCTGGAGCCCACTCCACCATCCTCAAAATACCATTGCTCTTACCATGTACTTTTTGCTGCAGTTTTCACTCTGGCAACATTTATAGTTGTTATCGCTCTCCAGGACAAGAAGAACTGTGGCTACTATGAGCATCTACAGCAGGGAAAAGAGAAAGTATCAGAAATAGAATACTGTTTTGCATTCATGCTCATAATCAGAGCATAGGCTCTGGGATCGAGTAGATCTGGGTTCGAATCCCAGATCTGCCACTTTCTAGCTGGGTGAACTCAAGAATCCTTTCCTATAAAAATAGTATTGAGAACTCATCTCCTGGGGATGTTATGAGGCATTGTATGTAAAATGTTGAATATAGTGCTTGATTCATAATAAAAGATCGAGAAATGGTATCTATTAATATCATGGTTATCAGATGTTAAAATCTAATGATGAAGGAGGAGTGAATGGTTTGGACATGAAACTACCACTCTTGGCAGCAAATCCCCACTGCTCACTGACACAGTTGTGGAGGACAAAGGAAAATCATTCACCAAACTTTGCTGTTTGTCAGCCTCTCTCCCCTAACTGCCCTCTGGGAATGCAGGTGAAAGGTACGGTTTATCTGAAACTAAATTTCTTAATCCAAAGTAAAGTAAATTCAATTTCCCCATGCATTCAAATCATCTCAGAGTCAGATTTTCCAGTGTGCTTGATCTGTATCATGCCAACAAACTGGGAGAATTCAATGTGTTTACTTCCCTTTCTTGGTATCTTAAGCAAAGAGTTCCAGTTCCGGAGAGAACATGGGTTCCTCTACTGTTACAGTCCCTGGTTTGGGCAGGTATGGACCATGCATTGCTTCTGGCAGATTCTCCACCTCTCTTCCAGCCCTCTTGTTCAGTACTGAGTCCTGAAGTTGAGTTCATTGTTAGTAGGAACAATGTTTGTAGTGAACATTCCAGTTTCTAAATTCCTTCAGCTGTCATGTAGTTATCTAGCCCTTTAATCATTTACCTATATTCCTCTCCTTTCTCTTGAAGGATTTGATCTTGAAAGGATATTTTTCAAGAATTCCTAGACAGTGAAAGATAGAGAACAGTTTCTTCTCGCAGTTCTAAGTTTTACATGGAATACAGGCAAAAGGGCCCTAGATTCCCCTCCTCTCAACACCATTAGTTATCACAGTTTTTAATAGATTCTGATTTAATCGTACTAAAGCCTTGCAAACCTGCTGCTTATTACAATTACATACTGAGGGGAGATGAGAAGCCAGGGCCCGGTAGGCTAGGGGCAGTCGCCGGCTTTCTCACAGTATTGGTAGAAATGATTAGACCTACACCCTGGAGTGCTGTGTCAAAGGAGAAGCACACACGTGGCCTGTGCTGAAAGAGAAATTGCTTTTGTTGTAAAACAAAACTGCAACCCAGAGGGCTCAAGGATAATGGAGGAAAATTACCCCCAATTCCATCACCCTCCCATGGTTTTAGATACCTACTCCCAGGGTTTTCCCACGTGCGTGTATTTTCCATAGTTGTGATCATAGTTCCTTCACCATTCTGTTACTTCTCTTTTCCACTTAACACAAAATAACAGGCATTTTCCATGTGGCTACCTGTCCACACCACAATTTTCATCAGCTGTGAAGTGAGTGCACCATCATTTTTTTGGCCATTTCTATGCTAGGATGACTCTAGCTTTCTGCTACTATAAATAACACTGTTACAAACTGTTATGTACACATTTCTCTCCTTATTTTGGATTATTTCTTCACAATGAATCCTCAGATTTAGGATTACAGGGTCAAAAGGCATAAGCATTTTCATGAATCTTACTCTATCATATCAAAATTTCCTCCAAAAAACCCTTACTTTTATTCACAGTACCACCACCACCACCCATTATGTATCTATTCCATAGTACCTTCAGCAACACTGGGTGTTAATATTCTAAAGTTTACAGATTTAATCTGCAAAACGGCAACTAAATGAAACTGCTTTTCAACAAAACTATTCAAATATTATAATAACTAAACACCCACAAAGATCTAGAGAGAGATTATAATGGATTTTCCTTTACATTATTGGTGGTAGAATAAGCTTACAGGGCATAATGGGTTTTGTTTTGGTCTTGTTTTTTTTTTTTAGAACTGATATGATCAGGAAAAGTGTCTTTTCCTCTGAGCTGCCAACATGATTTACTATCAGTTTGTTTTTAAAGAGCGCTAAGTCATCTGGAAAACATTCCTGGATTCTTACTGTGTTAACTTTGATTTAGTTTTCAAAAATACTCTCCACTATTAGGGGTAAAATGTCAGACTATTTAATGATAATGTGGCCCATCCTTCAATCAGTATTTCTGATCACAGTAATCACTGGCTACCTACTACACATCAGTCCATCCCAGACACTTCGTACATGAGAGTTCATTTGATCCCCACAATTTCCCTGAAAAGTAAATGTCACTATTCACATTTTTCAAATGAGGACACTGAGGCCCAAAGACTTTGAGTAACTTGCTTAAGTCTCATGATATAAATGACAGAGCTTAGTCTTGAATTCAAGCTTGTCTGAATCTTCAAATCTCTGCTTTTTCCACTGTCTTAATACCCGCTCCAAGCTAGAGGAATTCTGAATGCAGATAGAAAATCCGTTCTGGAAAAGAGCAATGCCACTGGAGATTAAGTAGCATAAGTTGATACACAGGTTACATGAGGACATAATATGTCTATAGGTCAGTGTCCCACAGACTCTCATTAGCACTAATTTCCTGCATTGCTGGAGCTCCATAAATGTGCAGCTTACAGAAAACAAAGCTACTCCCCAAGTCCTAATGGACTACCTGCCTTTCTACCCTCACCCATCTTCCAAACCCCAAACCCAGGATTAGTAGAGTGATTTTCCCATCATTCATTATTTTTACTAGGAACAGGTTAATTCTTAGTAAAAATTCCCCTTTTCCCATCCCAAGTCCCCGAAGTCACACTTACCATGATACCTGAGAAACAGATTCCTTCAAAATACCACACGTAGTTGGTGAGTTTATTGCTGGATGCATAGGAAGTTTGCCCGTTCGGGAAATACAATAGTATGTTCACAATTATACTCCAAAGTGCAAGCGGAATCAGCAGACAACTCAGGCAGCCTCCACATTTCCGAGACCCCATTTTACCCTGCTCAGAACCTGCAGGAGATTTCAAGAGTGTAGAATTACATGAAGCCTATTTTGGTTTTTTTCCCTCCCTGTCTCCCCACACACACACCCCCCCGCAACCCCCCCGAGTTCACCTACCCTTTTCTGGGTCACCCTTCAGTTCATATTCAGGAGGAGCCCAGAGCTTGGACAGAACTGCCCCCCGTGGCCTCTCGGTGTGGAAATAGTGGTTTACTGTTTGGAGAACAATAGACAAACGGCCCAAGAGCTGAGCTGGTCTTCATCCTGTGCCAAAGGAATGCGGTGCTCTTACTGCTTTTTAAAATAAGTCATTTTCCTCTGGATGAGAGCACTGAAGATTGAACTCTGAACATGTTTTAAGAAGGAAGTTGGGGTCGGGGTTGGAACTGAGCCTGGCAAATTTCATCCAAGACTGGACGGGGGTTAAAGAGGAAACTACCAAAGGATCTCACACTAGAGCACGTTGTGCGGGGTTCGCTCAAATATTCTGACTTTATGTATCGATCTTTTATTCAGTGTTCTTTATTTCATGCTTACTACTCACCAAACATTGTTCAAACTGCAGGGGGCACAAAAAGAACAAAGAAACGGATAGACAGGTGAGAAAAACAAGTCATCACAGTTGATGAGTTCATTGTGACAAGACTGGTAGAGTTTTCCTCTTAAGAGTTTACATCTATTATCTCTACCTGTCTGAAAAATAATAACAGGAAAAAATTCATATCTCTTACTACCTAGGAAAAGGGGGTAAGTAAGCTGGGTAATTTGATTAAGATTTTATGCGTAATAAGTTTGAAATAAGGATTTATTGCCCTAAAGTTAAAGAGTCACAGATCCCTTCTAATTATGATGACATAGGCGAAGATTACGGGGAGGCATCTTGGCACTGCTGTGGTAAAGAAAATGCAGTCGATGGTGGTAAGGAATTCAAGGAGTGCCTGAACTCTTTATACTCTTTCTACCAGTAACTTCAGAACTCTGCTTGACTTAGTCTCAATTTCCTCAGTGATGAAATGGGAATTTAAAAATGGTATCTTCTCCAGAAGGATAATGTATGGGTTAAACAGATTATGTATGCAAAACACAAAGTCGAGTGATAGAGAAGGACCAGGCAAGGTATGAGAGCTGTGACTAACAATAAAATTGCAGTTGTAGGAACGTAATTGTCAAAAATAGTACAGAGATCAGAAGGAAAACCGGCTTGTTTATTCCCCTCCATACCAAAGAGTTTTGTACCTTGAAATCTTGATCCCAGATTTATTTATATTTAATTTGTCATTATCCTCCAGAAAGCATTAATACTCTATAACATATCTGCTTTTAATTCAAGAAAATAAAAACTTACTTTCATAATAAACATTTTTAAATTGTATTATACTTACACTTTTTAAAAAATTGAGATACTTGGAGCCACAGTTGGATTTAAACAAAACTAACCTAGAAACTAGTAGTCTTAAACTGTGATCAGTTCCAAAGAGGTTTCTTGGCACCCCCTAGTGGTTGTGGCAATTTTTTTTCTCTAATGTCTTTGAGCAAAGTCTGGCCACTAGATTTTTTTTTTTCTCCCAGCGTTATAGAAGCAAAACCTAAAATCGCATTCACTAGAACTTTGGGGAAAACGGGAAGAGTAACAACCTCTTTGGTTGAATATTTACTGAGCACCTCCTATGTGCCAGGCACTGTACCTGAGAGCCGGACAGAGAGATCAGTGAACAAGACAGTCTAAAATCCTTGCCCTCTTGGGGCTGGCATTCTACTACAGGGGAGAATAATAAGAAAAGAATACATATCAGTAAAATAGATAGCTTATCAGGTAGTGGTAAGTGCGGCTAAAATAAGTTAGGTGAGGACAGGTAGGAGCACCAGAGGATGTGGATGGAGATGGGGGTGTCATTTCAAACAGGGAGGTCAGGGAAGAGCTTACTGAGAAGGTGACATCTGAGCAAAGATCTGCAGGAAGTAGAGGGTGTGAGCCATGCAGAGAACGTGGGGCAAAGCGGTTTAGGAAGTGAGAACAGTGAGTGTGCAAAAGCCCTGAGGTAGAAGTGAACCCCAGTGAGGAGACAATGGTGGCTGGAGCCAAGAGAGGGAGGGGGAGTGCAGCAGTATCCGAGATTAGTTTTGGGTAGAAAAATGGCTTGTTAATGTTCAAAGGCTCACTCTGGCTGCTGTGTCGTGAGTAGGTTGTAAAGGATGTGGGTGAAAGAAAGGACATGAATTCTAAACCCATTTCAACAATGCAGACTTCCTGCGGGTGACAGTGACTCAGACCATGATAGTAGTAGCAGAGATGGTGAGAAAAGGCGGGGTTCTGTACACATTTGAAAGATAGAGTCAACAGTATTTGGTGACAAGTTGGATGCAAGAGAAAGGGGCGTGTCAAAGATGACTCCGCAGCTTGAGGCCTGAGCAACTGGAAGAACAAAGTTGTCATTGACTGAATGAGCCAAAGAGCAGGCTGAGCAAGTTTGGGAGGGGAGAGGAGGTGGTCAGTTTCCAACATCCCAAGTTTGGAGACACTTATTAGAAATCCAAGTGGAGATGCCAGTTAGGCTGTTGGACACACAAATACAAAGGGCAGAGAAGAGGTCTGGGATGGAGTGTATGAGAGGTGTCTGTGTATAGATGGTATTTAAAGGCATGAAACATTATGGGAATGAGTGTGGACAGGAAAGAGGCCCAAGGACTAGGTCCTGGGCAGCCCAGTGGATAGAGTTCAGGAACCTGAGGGGGAGCCAGCAAAGAAGACTGAGAAGTGGCCCATGAGTTAGAAGAAAAACCAGGAGCTTATCCTGGAAGTTGAGTTTCTAGCTGAGGAAGGCGTGATCAACCGAGTTAAAGGCTGCCTATAGGGCAAGTCATATGGGAGGATTGAGAAATGGCTGTCAGATTTAGCAATCTGGAGATCACAATGACCTTGATACAGAAAGCTTTGGTGGTGGGATAGACTTGAGTTCATGGAATGGGTTCATAAGAGAATGAGAAAAGAGGAATTGGAGACAGAGAGAAGATGTAACCCTTTTGGAGAGTTTAGCTGGAGAGAAAGTGGGAGTCAAGGGGAACTTAATTTAATAGGAAAAATTATATCACATTTATATACTAATGGGAATGTTCTTGTTGAGGGGGTGGGAGGAGGGGAGGTGGGAATAGACAATGTAAGGGAGAGGGGAGACTTGCTGGAGTGATGCTCTTGAGTAAAAGGGAAGCGGTGGGTGCATGTGCACAGATGGAGGATTTGGCCTTTGAATGCGCAGTTCAGTCTGAGTAACAGAAGGAAGACGGAGCCTATGGGATTGGAGGTGTGGGAACTTCTGATTACTTCTGTTTTCTCTGTGAAACAGGAAGCAGGTTATCAGCTGAGAATGAAGATGGGGAGAGGGTGTTACAGGTTTGGAGAGAAAGGAGATGGTAGGGAACAGTTGTGTAGGATGGTGAAAGGTCTAGAGAAATGTGACAGGAGCTGGCAGGCACTAAGAGCCCACTTGATGTCATAAATTTATAGTGAGACTAGGCAGTATCATTAAGTGTTTTTCCCAGGGCAGGTCACTTGTAGAGATGTGGGCAGAGGGTGGTAAGAAAGCTGGAATCAACCAGGACTGGGATTTTGTCAAGCAAATATCGTAACGAAAAAGAGGCAAAGGAATCAAAAACATATAATGATGAACAGTGGACCTTAATCCAAGTAAGGAGGGAAGTAAAGATCTGACAGAATGTGAGGAAGAGTTTAAAAAAAAAAAGGAGGGGGGTTGGATTTGTAGCTTGTGTGTCCCAGTGTGGTTGCAGAGGGGAGGGCATAGCTCAGTGGTAGAGCCCCTGCCCAGCATGCACAAGGTCCTGGGTTCAATCCCCAGCACCTCCATAAAACAAATAAACCTAATTACTGCCCCTCCCAAAAGAACAATGACAACGGAAAAACAACGTGGTTGAAGAATTGTTGGTTTGAGGTAGCAGAGAGAGAAAGAGCTGGAAAGATGGAAGGTAGAGGTTGAGAAGCAGGATGCTGGGATTTGAGATTAAGGTGTCTCAGTAGGTGGTGAAGACAAAGTCTAGAGGTGTGTTCTGGGCTGAATTGTGTTCCCTTGTCATTTCATATGTTGATGTCCCATAACTTCAGAATGTGACTACATTTGGAGATACAGCCTTAGTTAAAATAATTTTGGTAGAGTGAGCCCTAATCCAGTCTGATTGGTGTCCTTATAAGAAAATGAAATGTGATCACACAGAGAGGTACCAGGTGCCTCAGAGAAAAGACCATGTGAGGACCCAACAAGAAGACAGCCGCATGCAAGCCCAGGAGAGAGGTCTTGGGAGGAACCAAACCTGCCCACGTCTTGATCTTGGATTTCTAGCTTCTACTACTGTGAGAAGATACATTTCTACTGCTTGTCGCCTCTTTTGTCATGGCAGCCCTAGCAGACGAATACGAGGTGTGGCCATGGGAGTCAGTGGCCTAAGCAGGGCAGAGGCAGGGGGACTGGAAGAAAGCCATGGGGAGGACGGGGTACTGGAACGGTCACTTACAGTGAATATTAAAATCAACATTTATAACAACGGTAGTTTTGGAGAGAATGACTGCCCTTAGAGAGCCAGGAGCTAAAATCTTCAGGTAACAAAAGGAAGTAACTTGATGGGGCATGAACTGAGGGTGGGAGAGGTTCCATCACAATATGATCTGGCATCAAAATTTACAGTCTCCCGAGGCAATATTCACCGAGCCCCTCTCCCATTAACTTTTAAGCAGAGATGTTTGAAAAACTGAAAACGTTTGACTTGGCTTTCAGTTTTTCTCACCTTGAGACTTTTGTCCTAGAGAGTCTAGCAGGCACTGAAAGGACATCAAGGAGAAAGGAGAACAGGATAATCTCTGAGGACGGCAATTGGCTTCCAAGAAACCCAGAGAGAACTGTGCTTTACGAGACATATTTGCAAGGTTCTAAGAGGGTTTAGTTGAAAAGTTTTTCTTGCCAATATTTTGTACCTTGGAGAGGAATGACCAAGAATACCTTTCATTAAAATGTTAAGAGACTGGCTTTGCTGAGCATTTCCCATCTTGTACCAGTGCCATGGCTTCCAGGAATTTTCAGCATCAGTGAGGTGAGCTGTCATTGCCAATCAGTGCCCCCCCTTAAAATAGTCATGGATAAATTGACATCTGTTAAGTATCTTTGTTCCAGGCACTGTGCTGGAAGCTTTCACATACAGTAAAAATAAACAGAAAATGAATTCTCACAACAACACTAAGGTGAAGGCATTATTAACTCCATTTTGCGTGTTAAAAAAAATGGATCTGAGAAACATTTAAAAGCTTGCCCAGGAACTAGAGGTTAAGCCCAAGATTTGACATATTCTTTGGACTCTTCCACCATGCTCATCCTGGCTGATACATTTCTATGCGTGAAACTCTCTTCTTCATTGCAAATAGGTTTCACGTTTGGACATTTGGCTTCCTCGGTAGTGGCTGCCTATATTGCTGTTTTGAAGACACACTTGTTTTTGTGGGAGAAATATACAGGCCAGATAGGTTAGCTAGACAGAATACTGATGTCAGCCAGGCAGATGGGGTCAGGGAAGGGCAACATGCCTGGCTAGTATTGCCCAGTCTTGGTCAAGCCCCCAAAAGATGTCTCTAATGATGCTTTCATGTCCCAGATAGTCATGAAGACTTGGTGGGGAGGGTGGGTGGGGGGAACCAGTCGTCATGTGGAAGACAGTTCAGTAAGGGTGACAGGAGTGAATGAAGAGGATATGGCTGACTTCTAAAATTTGATAAGATTCTGGAAAGGAGAGTGAAGCAATTTCCTTGTGTTTGGTTATTACATTAATGAGAGCGTCTAATGACGTCTCCCTGGACAATTAAAACAATTACTTAATTTCACGCCTAAGAAAACTCTTTCTGAACCAGCCTCCTGAAAAACATATGTGTACTCATTAAAAAAAAAAAATAGGAGGCATTTGTCTCCAGTAAACTCCCCATTTTCTTGCCAAGGAATTCTTACTAAATCAGGATTTTCTGGCTGGTCCTCCGGGAACCGGGAAGAGTCACTGGGCTGCTCTGCTGATTGGCTGCTCTTGGCCTTGGCTTCCTGTTCTCTACAGCAGAGCTGAGGAAATCCGCAGGATGCCTGCCACCAAGGGACAAGGTGACTCAGGAGGAAACACTCCACCTAAAATAGTCTTGGTGTGCAGCCTCTGAGTCACTCTGGAATCAGAATTAGTATATGATCCTGGAATTAACCCCACAGGTGGTGGGAAGTGGAGAAGAAGGAAGTATCTGATAGAAGTTTATCGAGTAGAAAAGTTTGCCACAAAGATATAAGCTTAACTGCAGAAAAGGCTAATATTCAGAGAGAAATTTCATCCTGGGAGTTCAGAGTGATTTTCCCTGCTGACCACGGTCACAAAGTGCTGTGCTGGTCCCGGTCCAATCTAGGGACCCACTGGGAGTGGACAGGGCCTTAAAAACATATCAGGAAAGTAGCAGAAGAGCTGTGCAAACAAAAGTGGGCTGTTGGGATGCAGGAGACTTGACGTTTGTGTTTATAATTATTTCTCTAGAACTATCTGGTCCAAAATGTCTACAGTGCTGCTAGATTCTAGGTTGATCTCCAACTAATTAAACACCTAGCATATTGCCTAGACGGGAAGGCGTGTGCAGTTCATACCCAAAGCTCCCTGAGCAACGTTCTGTATTGAGAATGGCCTCTCAGACCCTTGCCTTACCTGCCCTTTACTCTCTTCCCCCTGGCTCCCAGCCCTCCAGAGTCCATTTATTTATTCTTTACAATGACGGACCTAGAAGTCATATTCTGTCATTTATTCTTTTTTTTTTAAAGTGAAGTATAGTCAGTTTACCATGTTGTGTCAATTTCTGGTGTACAGCATAATGCTTCAGTCACACATATACATGCATATATTCCTTTTCATATTCTTTTTCATTATTGATTCCTACAAGATAGTGAATATAGTTCCCTGTGCTATACAGAAGAAATTTGTTTATCTGTCATTTATTCTTTAAATGTGTATTGAGCAATGACTGCCTAGCAGGGAGACTACTGAGGTGAGGAACACCCATTCCTTGCCCGCTAGACGCTCTGCTCAGTCTGGAAGGGGAAATAGAAAGGTCAACAAAAGGTCTGTAATACAAAATGTTGAATTTCCAATAGATTTAAGCACAGGCTTCTGGAAAGTGCAGAAAGCTACAGGAAACTTGAATAGAGCTAGGGGTTCACAGGAGAGTCTTTGGAAGGGTAGGGACAGAACTGTGTCATCTGGCTTAACAGAAGAAGGTAGCTGGGCAAACTAAGACTCAGTCATAGAACAATGTGCACTGGTAGATAAATGCAGTTTATAAAGCTTGATTGGATCCTGACATGGAAAATAAAACTGTGAGGAACACCTTGGAGACAACTGGAAAAACAGCAATATAGATAGTGTTAGATGATATTAGAAAGTTGTTTTAAATTTATTTTGGGTGTAGTAGTGGTGTTGTTATGAAGGAGATTGTTCTAATTGTTAGGAGAGAGATACACCTGAAACTTACTGAGCAAATGGTTTGGCAAAAGAAGAAGGAGGACGAGGAAGAGGAAGAGAAGAATGGACATATGTTAAATAGACAAATGAAGTAAATGTAACAAAATGTTAACAATTGTTGAACTGACTGTGGATGTTCATTGCACTAGTTTTTCAACTTTCCTGAATTTTTGAAAATTTTCATAAAAAATAGTCGAAGAAAAAAAAAGTACCTTGGTAGCCAGTTGCATAATGCCAACACTATCCAAAATTCAGAGAGTGCTTGCATCTTGGGAATACAAAGTAGAAAATAAATGCTCCACAGCATTGGACTGCACGGAAGCCCTGAGTCAGGTCACAGTGGACGTGGTTAGGAGGGTATGTGATAAAGCTCAGAGCTCAAAGATGTATGTCAGATTGAGGAGTCTGGGCTTTATCCCGAGGAAGTCAGAGCCACTAAGAGTGGAAGGAATTTTAGAGGCTCATTCTGGTTTCAGTTCGAAGGACGGATCAGAGTTAGGAAGGTATGGAACTAAGAGTTCATTCCAGAGACAACTGCAGTAATTCCATCAGAAATAAAGAAGGCCAAAGGCTGGAGAGGATGCAGAGCAACAGAAAATCTCATTCATTGCTGGTGGAAATGCAAAATGGTGCAGCCACTCTTGAAAACAATTTGGCAGTGTCTTACAATATTAAATATACGCATACCATACAACTCAACAATCCCACATGGATATTTACTCAAGAAAACTGAAAATGTAAGGGCTCACAAAGACCTGTATAGGAATGTTTAGAGCAGCTTTTTCATAATCACCAGAACTTGGAAGCATCAACTGGTAAATAGATAAATAAGCTGGACATTCACAAATGGAATGCAATAAAAATGGGGTGAACCACTGATAGATACTACAGCAACATGGATGAATCTCAAAAGAGTTAAGTGGAAGAAGCCAGGCTACACACTGTATGATTCCATTGATACGACATTCTGAAAAACACAAAGCTGTTGGTATAGAAATAAGATCGGTAGTTAGCAGGGGCCGGGGTCAGGGGAAGAGTTAACTACAAAGGGGCACATAGAACTTTCTGGGGTGATGTAAATACTTTAGGTTGCATTTCTATTGAGGTGAAGTTTGCATGGTTATACATGTTCATCAAAACTGTATACCTAGAAAGTGTGAATTTCACTATGTAGAAATTATATTTCAATACACCTCACTTTAAAAAAGCAAAAGAAAATGAATAATAGGACTTGAGAACTGACTGGATAGAGAACAGGGGAAGGAAAAGCAAAATATTGTTCAATGGTCAAGAAAACAGACATACTAATAAAAGAAGTGGTACCCGATACAGCCAGTTAACTGCTGCAAGAATGTGAGGCCGAATCCAGTTATGTCGAGGAGTAATTCAGAATGTATGAAAACATTTTCCATTTTTATGTTATTACTTTAGTGGCCATTTTGGCACAAGTATGAGGAAGATGTTGCTAACTTTAAAAAGCATACAATGGATTCTCAAGAATAAATGTATGTTCTGGGAACACAGAAAATTTCTATGTGTGAATATATGCATGCCTATGCATGTCTCAAAGCATCTGATGCTACTCTGCCTTGGATATGTTTTTCCACTGGTTTTACATGTTCTTTAAACTGTCAAAATGTATGCAAAATGCTTTCTTAGTTCTAACTAATAAAAATACTAAATATTAATTTTTTTAATGGAGAATGCCTATAATATGGTGGCGGAAGTGGGCATGGAGATAGTTTGGAGAGAATTTAAGAAGGCAGAGTCTTGGGGGTGAGGATGGCTCAGTGGTATAGCACATGCTTAGTATATACGAGGTCCTAGGTTCCATCCCCAGTACCACCATTAAAAGAAAAATTTAAATAAAGAAGGTAGAGTCTTTTCCAGGAAGTGATCTTTCAGATAAGATATGCTTGCACATGGGCATATGAACCTATCAAGTAAGAATACTGCTGCACTATTTATAGAGAGAAAAGACTGGAAGTAATCTTACTCCCTATTAATAGGAAACTGGTTAAATAAATTATGGCATAGTTATGTAATGGAATAATATGCAACCATTAAAAATGAGATAAATCTATACATGCTGATATGCAATGATGGCTGAGTTAGAAAAACACTGGACATAATATTACTATTTATATAATATACAGTATATATAATTATATATGTACACACATTATATAGGCATAGAGTATCTCAGAAGCCTATGACAAAGAGCTGTCAGGATCCATTCAGGAGGCAGAAATTACACAATAATTTGAATTGGGAAGATTTAATATGGAGAATGATTCATTCTCTACTAAGTGGGAATAAGAGAATTCTGAAGACTACCCCAGGGCTGCTGACACTGGGTTGACTTGGCTGGCTTGAGAAACAGCAGGGCTGACTGTAGGGCTGTAAGAATCTGAGGCTCCACTCTTGAAAAGTGTGGAGGCAGCAGACTGAAAACTGCCCGGTGCTTTGGCTTGACTTGCCTGGATTGTCCCAGCAATACTTCTGTGGATTTGTCACCTCAGGCTAGGGGAACAAAAGCAAAAATAAACAAATGAGACCTCATTAAATTTAAAAGCTTTTGCACAGTGAAGGAAACTACCAACAAAATGAAAAGACAACCTACTGAATGAGAGAAAATATTAGCAAATGGTATGTCTGTAAGGGGTTAATATCCAGATATATAAGCAGCTCATACAACTCAGTATCAAAAAATCAAATAACTTGATTAAAAAATGGGCAGAAGACCTGAGTAGACATTTTTCCAGAGAAGACATACAGATGGCCAACAGGCACATGAAAAGATGTTAAACATAACTAATTATCTGAGAAGTGCAAATCAAAACCACAATGAGATATCTGGCATAATGGCTATCATAAAGAAGACCACACACAAATAACAAATGTTGGTGGGGATATGGAGAAAGGGGAACTCAGCTCACTGTTGGTGGGAATGTAAATTGGTGTAGCCACCATGGAAAACAGTATAGAAGTTCCTCAAAAAATTAAAAATAGAACTATCATTTGATCCAGCAATTCCATTCCTGGGTATATATCTGAAGAAAACAAAAACACTTATTTGAAAAGATGTATGCACCTCAATGTTCATAGGAGCGTTATATACAATAGCCAAGGTAAGAAAGCAACCTAAATGTCCATCAAAAGACGGATGGATAAAGAAGATGTGGTATATACGCAATGGAGTATTACTCAACTATTAAAAAAAAAAAAGAAATTTTATTATTTGCAGCAACTTGGATAGACCTGAAGGGTATTATGCTTAGTGAAGTAAGTCAGAGAAAGGCAAATACTGTATGTTTTCACTTATGTGGAATCTAAAAAATAAAGCAAATGAATGAATATAACGAATCAGAAACAGACATAGGTATAGAGAACAAACTAGTGGTTACCAGTGAGAGAGGGGCAAGACAGGGGACGGGGATTAAGAAGTACAAATTACTACATGCAAAATAAACAAGATACAAGGATGTAATGTACAGCACAGGGGATATACCAATATTTTATAATAACTTTAAATGGAGTCTAATCTAGCAAAACGTGAATTTTTGTACACCTGAAACTAACATAACATTGTATATCAACTACAATAAAAAATAATGATAATAATAAAAAAGAATGCACTAGGGCTGAGAAAGGGTATCCGAGAAAGGAATGAACTGGGGTGAGTGAGCTGCTCAAAGCTGGACACAGACGTCCTTGGAGAGGGAAAGCCCCTCTGATGGTGTAGTATTTTGCTGGGTGGCCTCAGATCAGAGCTGGCCCGCAATTGACAACTAGGAGTCGCAAGCCAGCACTAAGAAGCTGGAAATTCCTATACTGAAGAATCGGTAGGCTGAGGCTGGTGGGAAGGAAATCACTTGCTGGGGTGTGCTGATGAATTCAACAGGAAACTGCCTGGAGCAGAGTACTGTTGAACTTGATGATGCTGGCTGGGCCATGACTGGACTCACTGGAAAGTTGGCAGGAAGCTGCATCACACAAGTGTCGCTGAGCTGGTCCTGGGAAAACCAGCTGGGGCACCCACGGAACTTGCTGGGGCGAGCTCCGTCATTGGGTCTCCCACATATCAGCCCAGGACAAGAACAGAAAGCCCGCTAGAACCGGAAAGAGAAGCCCATTTCTCCTCCGGAGTCCCTCCAGCGTCCTCTACTGGCAAAGCTTAACATTGATCGTGTCAGCCAGCAAAGGAAAAATGTTTCATTATCATAAGCAGAGAAATGAAGGGGGTGGGGAGATTTGGGGCTGCAAGACATTACATTCATAAACGCCATGGCTGGCAACAATTGTGTCTGGGGAGAAAAATTGATTGATCAGGCTCAGATGTGAAAGAGAAATTGACTTTTCACTGTACATCTTTGTACCCTTTGATTTAAGGGAGAGGCTTTGAAAAAAATTGTAATGCATTATACTGAGTTTCATACTGTAAAATAATAATGCTGTTGATGATAACAGTATGCCAGTCATTATTCCAAGTGCTTTGACTGTATCAAATCACCTAATCTTTCCCCAACCTGTTACTCTTATTAGACCTAACATTTTATATAAGAAGACACTGAGGCACAGAGAGACAGTAATTTGCCCAAGATTAGCTGGTGAGTGGTTGAGCCATACCTGATCCTCTGGATGCAGAATCTGTGCTCTTAACCGCCAATTCCCACATCTATAGAGGTTTCCTTCGACATAAAACATAATGAACGATGTTGTAGTATTTCTGGTGTTCAGCATAATGAATTCAGATAAAAACTAAACAAAACCAAATAGACAAACAAACAAACAAAAAACCCGACAATGAACGAGGTGCTAGTCCTTAATGGTGCTCATCAGATATTTCCCAGTCTCTGACTCCCCTTAGGGGTGGGTTGGGTCTTGTGGTTAATGAGTTGTGTGTGTCATTTCCAGTCAAGCTTTGCATTATTTTGTGAGAGACCCTCCTTAACTCTCCTTCTTCTCTTGCACAGACTCTGTGTTGATTGTGATGATTAGAAGGCAAGAGCAAGAAATAAACCTTTGATTTTCTAAGCCCTTGATAATTTGATGCTGCTTCTTACCAAAGCAAAATCTAGCTTACTTTTACTGATATAAATCATGTGTTTCTGATTAGAGTTAAATAGTAAAACATGTGTTTTATAAAATACTAGATGTAAGATGTATTACTTATTCTAATTTTTTTAAATGGAGGTACTGGGGATTGAACCCAGGACCTCATGCATTCTAAGCAAGCCCTCTACCATTTGAGCTATATCCTCCCTAAAATTTTTTATCTTGGAAATTTTTGAACTTAAAAAAATGGAAAAAATTAGAATTGTACAATGATCAGTGTTTATCCTTCAACTAGATTCATCAGTTGCTCATATTTTGCTCCCTTTGCTTTATTTCTCATAAGTTTTTTTCTCTCAATCATTTAAAAGAAAGTTGCAGATGTCATAAAACTTACTGGAAAAACTTCCATGAGCATCTTCTAAGACCTTCTACATGACTACCCTGAAAATCTTAGTTCTTAACAGCATTACCATATTTACTTTTCTGCTTTATTCTACAATATACATAAAATAGCTTTCAAATTGCAATTCTAATATTACCACCAATCATAAATCTATGAGGTAGAGTTCAGATTTTTTGCAGTCCTTTTTTCCTGTGGAATAAAAGGACACCAAGGATTGTAATTGGGGTACTGTGTTTAGTACAGAACGGAGTAATTCAAGTAACTTTGAACACAGTTCTTTACATCCTTAAAGTAACATATTCTAATGACTAAAGAGGCTGCAAAAAAATCTTGATAATACTTTGGTACAGAGATTCATTTGCTTCTGTTTATAGTCGATTTTAGGGTTTGCTTTTTAAAACTTTTTATTACATTTTTAATGGATCACTTCTATTTGGTTCCAAAGTCAGAGCAATATAAAAAGCTGTACTCAGGAGTGACAGTCTCGTCCTTTCCCCTGCTCTCTTCCCACCAGCTCCATAAGCAGACGTTTTCATTAGTCTCTGCTTTATTCTTCCTGTGTTCCATTTTTTTTTTTTGCAAAAACAGGCAAATACATATTCTTATGTTCCTTTTTTTTTTTTACATGGCAGTATACTATATGCACCTCAATATTTTTTTCACTTAATAATATATCCTGGACATCACTCCATATCAGTTTGTAGAAGTCTTTCAGTTTTTTTTCGTTATGACTACATGAAACTCCGTCATGTAGCTGTACCACGGTTTGATTTATTAGTGGCTGCTTGGATTTTTCCCAGCATCTTACTGTTATTATAAATAATACTGTAACGAAGAAGATCGCCCAAGTATGCTTTCATGTTTGCGGAGGTACCTTCACGGTAGTTTCCTAGAAGTGCTTTTCTTGGGTGCATACGTAATTACTGGTGTTAGATATTGCCCAATTCCCTTCACCAGGGGTTGTATCATTTTGCAATATTACTGGCACTGTCTGACTCTGCTTGTTTCTCCACAGCCTTGCCAACAGAGTGTGTTGCCAAGCTTTTAAATTATTGTCAATCTTGTAGGTGAGAAATTATATCTCTGTACAGTTTCAATTTGCATTTATCTTGTGATGAGTAAATTTCAACATCTTTTTACATACTTAAGAGTCATCTGTGGTACACCTGAAACTAACACAATATTGTAAACCAGTTATCTTTCAAAAAAAAAAAAAAGAGGCATCTATGTAACTCTTTCTGTGAATTGTTGGTTTATATTTTAGTCGATTTTTCTATCAGGTTTTGGATTTTATTCCTTTTGATTTTTAGGCACTCTTTATATATTAAAGAGATTAGTCCTTTGTCTGCAATGTAAGTTGCAAATATTTTCCACTGATTTGTCATTTGCCTTTTTGATTTTGCTTATGATGCAAAAAAAAAAATCTTTATTTTTATGTAGTCAAATTTATCCAAGATTTTCTATTGCTGCTTTGGGATCTTGTTTGATAGCTTTGAGACATTCTTTCCAAACCATTCTGTTTTCTTTGAGTACTTATGCCTTACCTTTTTTACATTTACATTACTGATCCATTTGGAATTTATTCTGGTCTCTGGTATGAGATAGGGATCTAATTTTATCATTTTCAAAATGACTACCCAGTTGTCCTACACTATTTTTGAAAAAGTTAATATTTTCCCTTATGACTATCTTAATCATTTACTAAGTTGCCATATATACTTGGGTTTATTTTGGAAAGTGTAGTCCGTTCCATTGGTCTGCATGTGTCTATTCACGCTATATATTTTTTGTTGAAGTATAACTGATTTTCAATATGAATAGATAGAAAACAAATGGTTACCAAAGGGGAGAGGGAAGGAGGGAGGGACAAATTAGGGCTATAGGATTAACAAGTAAAAGCTAGTCAAGCTATATTTTTAAAAATCATATGCAGGTGTTATGCCACATTCCTCTTGAAAAATATATATTTTTAAATGCAGTGGCCATGGGACTTGGTGACTAAGTGAATGTGGAAGTTGAAATAGAGGAAAGTGTCCAGCTAACTCCCAGGCCTCTTTCCTATTTGCCCTGGGTAGAGAGTAAAACTGTTTGCCATTGGGTGCCAGGGAGAGGGTACAAGGAGAGAGTTGCAATCCAGAGAGTTAGAGAAATATGGTGAATTTAATCTGGTCTAAACCCACAACTCTGTATTAAATGGATGAACTTGATGTGAATGTGACAAAACTATATCAATGACCTAATTGGTCTACAAAATTTTGACTCGTTATCATTATTTCAATAAAACTCAGTTTATAGAGCAGTTCTGCTCAGCATTACACTTTGCCAGTATTATCTGATTTACACCTCCCTTGGGGTTGGCATTCTCACCAATTAACAGGCAGGGCACTTGGGGCTTAGTGACATGCCCATGATGACACAGCTGCTAAGGGGTAGGATTGAGATTCAAACCCACTTAGCAGAGCAGCACTGCCTCCTATGTGAATGACTGATTTCACTGGCTGGTTCTAGGTTTGGCTGTTGGTGTCTGTCTATGCCTCTCAAAACCAGTGGTGGCAGCTGAGACTAGCTCAGAGCTCCCTCCTCTCTGCTCTTACAGAGTCCTGTGATTTTCTCTAGCCAGGCAGGCTCCTGGCAGGAGAGGCTGTGTTCTGTTCTATGCCAGTCAACTGTGCATGCCCAGAGCAATGCCGGATGCATAGGGAATCACACACTCCCTATCATTTGACTGTATGACACTCTAAGCCCCATGTGCTACATTACCACTTGCCTAGTTTACACAGTCGAATTCTAATAAATCTATAAATGCTTTAAGAAATCAATCCTGTGGGGTTCAGCTACAAATATAATGAAGTATTTCATCAACTAGATAGAAGTCTATAGTGAGTAGCATGAATAATTTTCCCAGGAGATTCTTAAAATGTTAAACAGTGCCATATAAAAGTGTAGACACTTGCACTAAAGTGACCTCAGAGGAAAATGTAATGACCCTGGAGGAGTCCCATTAGAAAGTCAAAAATCGGGTCCTCCCACACTTCCCCCTTCCTTCTTTTCAGGAAACAAGTTGGCACACCGTGCAGTGAAAGGGGAGACGAAGCAAAATTTGTGCTCAGTGGCCTGGAGTGCGATGCTCAGGGGCTCCAGCAAAACCTTCACAAGTCAAACTGACGTGGTTATAGATTTCCAGAAATGTAAGTAAAGTCAATTTATAATATTTATTTTAGAATGCATGTAATGGAGTATGAATTGCTCCAACAACTCAAAGGTCCAATACTGAAAAAAATCGCTGTAGCCCCAAATGGCATAGAAATGAGACGGTCCGTGTCTCCGTTTTGAAGTGCATCCTCTCAAATCATTCAAGTTTGGGTGTAGATTGGCCAGGCATCCTCTGCCCCAGGGGAGAGGCAGTGGGTCCAGTGCTGTCTTTACTTCTCTTGGCCACACGGTGTCACTGTTGAAGACCATTTGATTCACTTTAAACTGCTTCCTCTCAGTGAGGAGCCGGCAGGATGCCAGTCCCTGAAGGGGCCACAGGGGGCTCTACACGGAGGACAGTGCCCTCCCTCGGCCCTCAGTTCTGCCAGGGGCCCCAACGTGGCTGCCCTCTCAGCCAAGCTCTGTTTTTGTACACCCAGAGCTGGCTCCTGGCCTGGAATCGGAATGGATCCCACTGTTCATGGAATACCCTCCCATCGTTCCTCTCCAGTGATGGCCAAGGGGCAAGGTGGCAGCAGACTTCACCATCCCGCCCCCTGCCCCCCAACTTCCCAAATGTAAAGGGTCCCTTTAAGTCGCCTTTCCCTAGGCAATCTGGGCTACTCACCCTTTACTTATCTTATGTGGTTTAAATGATACGTATCCTCCTAATGGAACACTGCCCCCAGGAATCCACAGAACTATTTTCTATCCTGGTCTGTAAGGAAAAGTATCTTGTACTTTTCTCAACTAAAGAAGTGTAAAAATACAAGAGAAGATTATCTCCTTCTCTAGGGCTAAAATAAAATAATACAAAATATATTTCCATTCTATCATTTTTTAATTTGTCAATGAAAATATAGATCTGTAATATAATAGCTTTGTAATAGTAAATGTAACCAATCCCTTGGAGGTGTTTATTCCTTCCATGTCTCCCCACTCCCAGCTCTGTCCCTGTTTTTACCACACTCTGCTTAAATATGGTCTGGTCTAATGCCATGTTTATTGAGAAGGGAGTGAACTTGATCAAGTCAGGGGCAAACCTGGGACTGAGGCCCTAGCCTCTAGTCCAGAGCTCTTTCTGCAACACAACCCTGCCTCTCCATAGCTGGAGAAGGCTCCCAGGCTGGGAAGGCCAAGGAATGTCCTAGAGGCTGGATGGGAGATGGAGATGAGTCATGGTGGGTGCTCAAGGCAGACTCCCCCCAGCATCTGCTCTAGTTGCCCGTATCCCTGCACTGAACGCACATGTCTTTTTCCAGGGATCAGTGAGTTCAAACTGCAGCTGGTCTTTGGAGCAGCCTGAGTCCGCTCTTTGCCTTCCACATCTCCCTTTCTGTCCCAGGCACAAAGTACCCCCAACGTGGGGTCCCCATCAAAACTCCTGATAGCAAACAAGTCATTGTCTCGGCCGCCTGGAGTCCCTTTTTTCTTTCCTTGGGGAACTACCCTCTAGCATTCCATGTGATCCTCGTGTAATCCTGGCCTGTCCCAACCACCCCTAGCCTTCCGCTGTGTAAACAAACACATGACCAGCGCCCAGTGTGGAAGCCACGAAGAACAAAGAGCCCTATCTGAAGCTTTAAGAATTTCAATTCAGAAGACTCAGATTTGAGTAAAACTGGAAAAGTGTTCTGAGGAAGAGAAAAAGCCAAGGACTTATAAAGACAAAAGCCACTCCAGCTTTCCCAATGCTACTTGCTGAAGAGACTGTAAGGATTAAATTTTATAATAAATTATATAGAGTCGCTCTCTTGCTTACATACCTGTCACAGAGCAGATGCCAAGGCCTAGCTCTTCGCTCTCCTGTCCAGCTGCCCCTTACTAGTTTATACCCATAGGAATTAAGTAATTTCAAGGATCCTGAATAAAAGAGAAAGCTGAAATTATGGGGAAAGAAAGACAAAAGCCACAAGGTGGTTTAAGTTGCCCAGCGAGAATTGTGACAGACTGACGCAAGTCAGGAAGTATTTGTCCTGAAGGAATCACAGCTAATTCTAGGGCAGGATTCGGTGAGGAGATAGGCCGTCACGCATTCGTTTAGAGTAAGGGTCCGATAAAGTATCTGGAGTAGGACGATGGGTGGTCCAAAGGTCAGTTGCCATCCCTGCACAAGGCAGGCTTCCTCAGTGGCCCCCTTGGCTCCGTTTTAGAGAGTTCTCTTAGTAACAGTGACTCCGTTTTTATTTTCCTTCCACACTGGGCAGTCAAACTGTCTTAACCCCAGGGCCACAGCTAGTTGGTCCTGTGACCCAAGCAAGGCAGTTATGGCTCTTCCTTGGAGTTTTGTTTGTGGACACTGGGAGAGATGACTCTTTCCCCTGGGGTCACCAAGCTGAGATGATAAATCATTTAAGTGAGGAATTCGTTGACATTGTGTATTCCGCCCACACACTGGCCCCTTGGAGGAAGGTCACCTGCAATAAGAGAAATGAGGCCGACATGCCAGGTGATGTAGAGGTAGGAGATGGGAGGGACAAGGACAACAGAATGTGTAGCCAGCACTGGGCAAGGCCCAGTGGCCCTTGAACTCGTTGGTATCTGAGTCAAGTTTCTGTCACATTTAACATATTACCCCTTTCAGTTTTTTCCTCTGTGTGATATAGTAAGAAATATATTTGGCCTTTGTCTCTGAGTTCCAGCACAGAGCTCCCCAAACCCTTAGAATTTCCTGAGTAATAGGAGTGTCTTTTATTATTCATAATGAACCCCTTTGGTCACACCGGAGTTTGTGCTGATGCTGTGACTCGGGGTGGGGCCCCAAGATAGCCTCAGGAGGGGGCTGGTCACCAGAAGGACCAAGAGATTAGAAGGTCAGAAGATTTAGCCCTACCCACTGACCTCCAGAAAGTGGAAGGAAGGCTGGAGGATAAGCTTTATAAAAATTCTTGAACAATAAAATTTGATAAGCTCCAGGTTGGTGAGCACATCAAGGTGCTGGGAGGGTGGTCCACCCAGGGAGGGGGTGGACACTCGGTGCCCGCCCCCCACACCTTGCCTTGTGCACCTGTCCCATCTGGCTGTTCCTGAGTTACGTCTTAATAATGAACTGGCAAGCATGAAATGTTTCCCTGAGTTCTGTGAGCCATTCCAGAAAATTATCAGAACCCCCAATTCATGGCCATTTGGTCAGATGTACAAGTGGCTCAGGACTAGCAACAGGCATCTGCAGTGCAGGCAGTCTTGGGGACCAAACCCTTAAATCTGTGGGATCTGACACTAACGCCAGGTGGTTAGTAACAGAATTGCATTTAATTGTTTGACACCCGGTTGGCGTCCAGAGAATTGGAAAACTGATGGTTGATGCTGGAAAACACCCCCTATTTTGTCAAAATACATGTATGCTGGTTCTCATTTGCAACTCTACTTTTGTGAAGAGAGCTGCACAGCTACTCCGTGCTGGGGCCAGGGCTGTGAGTGTGTCAAACTCCCGGCCATCCTGTGTGCACTGTCTGTCTCGCTGAAGCCCCGCCCCTTCAAATGGGCAACACCCGCACCCCAGAAGCCCTCCACGTGCCCTTCCCCGCTCAGCCCATGTCTCCTTCTCGCTTCCCTAAAAGTAACCGTTGTCCTGATTTAGTAGTAATCCTTACTTTTCTTTATAGTTTTACCACCCAAGTGCATCCCCAAACACTGTAATTTAGTTTTGCCTTTTTGGGGTGAGGGAGGAGTGGGGTATTGGGGAAAGAATATGTCTTACACCAAAGAAGAAATCCTTACAGTGGACAGTGGTTCCCAAGCTTTTCAGGGCAGTGGTTCTTAAGCTTGTATAAGCATCAGAATCTCCCGGTGGGTTCGTTCAAACACAGGGGGCTCGTGGGCTCCAGTCCTCTATGGGCTGGTTCACGAGATCTGGAGTGAGGACTGAGAATCTGCATTTCAAACGTGTTCCCAAGTGATGCTGATGATGCTGAGCCAGGACGCACTTTGAGGACTGCAAACTTAGAGTCCGTGGGGCTATATAATCCAGGGCTGCCCTAAACTCATCTCAGAACAACCAGGCTTCTTATTTCCAATAATACCTTGGAAATCAGGATTTGATGGCTCCAGAATTTTGAAATGCACCTGCTTATTCTTTTTAACATGCTGGCCAATGACAATTTGCTTAGCCAGTCCCCTTGTGCCACCAAAAGAGCCCACTTCTGAAATCCTGGGTGCTCTTTCTGTGTTTAGAGCTCCCATTCAGAGCCAAACCACTGCTGTACAAAGGTCAGAGAACTAGGGTGGCCAAGTTCTTTTGGGTGACTAACCTCGAGAATTCAGATGCATTTCTTTCAAAAGCGAGGTTAGTGAAATCCTACGACACTCCATTCTACACACAGAAGCCGAAGGAAAGAACCTGACCTCCAGCCACACCAAACAGTCAGGCTCAAAGTGTTCTTTTCATTCCATTGGCCACTCCAGCTCCACTGCTGCATAAACTGAAGCTATGAGTTTGATGGTTGTACAAACCTAAGGGCGGACCCAACAAAATTCATAGGAGGTAAAAAGGAAAGTGCAAAACAAGGGGGGAAAACTAACATTTCTTCTTACTTTCTGTTGATCACTCAGTGTGCTGGGTGTTGTGGCAGCCAGTCTCCAGGATGGCTCTCAGTGATCCCTGCCTCCTACATTGACCCCTCCCATCTCATACCAGGGTTGGTCAGTGTGACTAATAGAATATGGCAGAAGAGATGATATGTAACTTCCAAGCTTCCAAGATTAAGTATAAAAGCCTGCAGCTTCCATCTTTCCATCTCTGTCTCTGTCTCTAATCTCTCTCTCTTTGATGAGTCCAGAAGAAGCCAGCTGCCTTGTTGTAAGCAGCTCAAAGAAGAGGGCCACACTGCAAGGGACTGAGATTTCCTGCTGAGAGTCTCATGAGTGATTTCACAAGTGGATCTTCCACCCCCAAGTCAAGCTTCAGATGACAGCAGACCTAGATGACACTTTGCCTCATGAGCAATCCTGAGCTAGAACCTGAGCTAAACCATTACTGGATTCCTGGCCCCCGGAACCATGAAGAAAAAAAATGTTTATGGCTTTAAGCTGCTAGGTTTAGGGGTAATCTGCTACACAGCAGTTAATAATAAATACAGGTGCTCTACCAATGATACCCCATGTGAGCTTCTAACAACCTGAGGGACTGTTCTTGTCACATTTCACTTGCCATCAATGTCAAGATACCCCGCTTATTCTATGAACCACTAAGAAAGGAAAGAAATGCTGTCAAACCATAACATGTCTTCACCTGTGAGATGTGCTCCAATATCATGTATGTTACAGTGTAACAAAAACAAGCAACCTAGAATTGATAAAACACGTTATCTGCTTTTTAAGGCAGGCATTTCTTCTCGTGCACTGGAGGAATGAAAGTTTTCTTTTTCATCCCCATTATTTAGCTTTGTGTGGAGTAGCTACTTAGCACACTCCAGTTGAAATGTTTTGTTTTGGCTAGGGAGGTCCACATGACTTCTAGGGCAAAGCTGGACTCAGCACAGATCTTGTTTTTAATTCTAGATCTATATGGGAAAATTTGAGAAGACATAAGTTCTCCTAATTCTCACGTTAGTCAAAGGAAGGCTCCTTTCTGGATTCTTATTCAGCACGGTCCTGTACATTTCCTCTTGGTGATGTGCAAATGTACTGCATATGTTGCCCTTTAAAATCAGCCCAAGGCGGCTCCCAGCTCCTTAGAGGAGCTGACCTGGGTGTCCGTGCCAGCATTCTTGTGTGCGTTATCCAAGCCAGACATTATCACTCCCACTGGACATATGAGAGAAGAGAAGCTGAGAGACATTAAGAAACTTGCTTAAGGTAACAACACTAGAAAGTGATGAAGGCTGGGGCTGGGATTCTGCTAAGCTGTTCTTACTGCTACCCCTCCCACATCACTGCGCCTTCTCCAGAGAACAGTGGTGTGGCCTCTCTCCTGGCCTTAGATGATAGTCACTGTGAAGCAAAAAATGCAGCCAACTCTCGAGAGTATTCAGTGGCCTCTAAATATGCCTTTTACATGAATAGCTGATGTCTTTTATCATGGGAACACAGAATGTTTCATAAACATTAGTTCATTAGTCCTCACAGCACCAGACATTTTCAAACAAATGAGTTAATGTTTGCAGAAAGTCCCTGAGATTTGAAGACTATAGGCACAGTATGAAGGTACAGCATTGTTCCAAAGCTGGTACAGCATTGTTCCAAAGCTAGAACAGCTGTCACCAGGTCACAGCCTTGGAGAACTCTTCTATGAAAACGTCAGACCTTCCAAGTTGTGGAGATGGAGGCAGAAGCAAGGGTAGGCAAATCCAACAAAGACATCTCTGGTTTGGAGAGGGAGTAAATCTATGAAGCAGAGATGCTAAAGGGGAATCCATTGGCAACTCTGACGAATGAATGATGATTGCCTGATAAGTTGAGTGGAGAAGGCTCATTAGGAAAGAGTTCTGGGAGTGATTACTAATGTCTGCCATGAGCACAAGACTGGAGAGTTTAAAGCACATGTTCCAGGAATTTCCCTTATTGCTACAGATCCATAATTCTCAATCTGGGCCACATATTGGAATCACCCGAAGAGCTTTTAAAAAACACTGGTGCCCAGGCCTCATCCTAGACTGACTGAATCAGATTTCAGGAGTGAGGCCTGGAAGTCTATATATTTTTTTGAGTGCTAGTGATTCCTATTGGCATCCAGGTCCAAGATCTACTACTGTGAGATTGTCACTTTCTAGGGCAGTGGTTCTTGGCCTTGACTGTATTGGGATTACATGGGTTGTATTAAAAATTTATTGATGTCTAGTTTTCAACCCTATATGTCCTGATTTAACTGATCTGGCGGATAGCCTAGCCATTGGGAATTTCAAAATCTATCAGGCAATTTTTTTTTTTTTTACAGACAGAGCAGTTGTAGGTTCAATTTTAGCAAATTTAAACAGAAAGTACAAAGGATTCATTTCCCATACCCCTCTGCCCCCAAGCAGACACAGCCTCCCCCAGTATCAACAGCCCCCACCGGAGTGTGCATTTGTTACAATGAGGAACCGACAATGATGCAACGTAATCATTCAAAGTCCATTGTTTACACCAGGTTCACCCCTTGGTGTTGTACATTCTATGGGTTTATGTAACTGTATAATGATGGGTATCCACCACTATATAGTGACATACAGAGTAGTTTCACTGCCCTAAAAATCTTCTAATGCCCTCGGTCTATTCATCCCTCTCCCCCCTCAATCTTTTTACTGTCTTCATAGCTTTACTTTCTCTAAAATGTTATATATTTGGAATCACACAGTAAATTTAGCCTTTCCAGACTTTCCTTTCCTTTCCTTTCTTTCACTTAATAATATGCATGTAAGTTTCTTCCATTTCTTTTCATGGTTCGATACCCCATTTCTTTTGAGCACTGAACAATATTCCATTGTTAGGTGTACCACAGTTTATATATATCCACCACCTACCGAAGGATGTCTTAGTTGCTTCCAAGTTTTGGCAGTTACAAATAAATCTACTATAGACATCTATGTGTAGGTTTTTGTGAAAATGTAAGTTTTCAACTCATTTGGGCATATACGAAGGAGCGTAATTGCTGGATTGTATACTAAGAGCATGTTTAGTTTTCTAAGAAACTACTATACTGTCTTCCAAAGTTGCATTCCCACTGCTATGACTGAGAGCTCCTGTTGCTCCACACCCTCACCACTGTTTGGTGCTGTCAGTGTTTTGGATTTCGGCCATTCTAATTGGTTGGTAGTGGTATCCTGTGGTTTAACTTGCAGTTCCCTCATGACATCTGATGTTGGGCATCTTTTCCCGTGCTTATTTGTCATCTGTGCCTCTTATTGACTGAGGTGGCTGGTCAGGTCTTTTGCCCATTTTTAAATCAGACTGTTTTCTTACTGTTGAGATTTGAGAGTTCTTTATATGTTTTGGATAATTGTCCTTTTTCAGATGTGTCTTTTGCAAATGTTTTCTCCCAGTCTGTGACTTGTCTTCTCATTCTCTTGACAGTGACTTTCACACAGCAGAAAATTTCAATTTTAATGAAGTCTAGCTCATCAATTATTTCTCTCCTAGGTTATGCCTTTGGTGTTGTACCTAAAAACTCATTGCCATACCCAAGGTCATCTCGATTTTCCCCTATGTTATCTTCTAGGAGTTTTATAGTTTTGCTCTTTACATTTAGGTCTGTGATCCACTTTAAGTTAATTTTTGTGAAGAGTGTAAAGTCTATGTCAGTATTTCATGACTTGGGTGAGGAAGAGGAAGGTGAGGCAACAATTAATGAGACTGATAATGTAACTCCTCTTCTAATCTTTCTATTCATAGATCAAATATTAATATATGGAACACATAACTTTATAGTTTGCAACAAAGTTGCTTTCCCACTGCTATGGTTAAATTAGCATATATGATCAAATTTAACCATCCCAATCATGATAGGCAGGTAGAGATAACATTACCATCTCCACTTTACAGGTTAGAAAACTGAGGCTCAGAGAGAAAAAGTGACTTGTCCAAGATCAACAGCCATAACCCAAATCCTGGGTTCCTGAGTGAAACTCAGCATCCTTTTTATTGTTCTTCAGCTACACAAATTTCTATGGTTCTTCAGTTACTCAAATGTGCTTATCAAAAGATCCACCAGTAATAAATTCCCTATGGCATTAAAGGGGGAATGATTTCTAAAGAGTAAAGAAGGGATCTTCAAAAAAGCAAGTGGAGAGAACTACTTGCCTGGTCTATGGAAATTGTTTAGTTTTACCTTCAGAAGCAGAGCTGATGGGAGGGTTTGAGGTGTGGAGCCATGAAAAGTGTGGTGCTCAGGGAGGGTCCAGGGAGCCTCTGCATCCCTGCGCGTTCTGTCTCTCTACACCTGAGCCCCATTCTCCCATCTGGCATATCTCCATGAACCATCAAGCCCTGATATCCTCACCTGCGTAGGGAGCCCTGATGATGTGGACATGAATATTTCTCTCATTATACAGGATGAGACTCACCATTGCCTCTAGTGTGACGCTCCCCTGGGCCAAGGAAACACCCAGTGGTTCACAGGTTACCTGACTCACAGGGCTCCCTGACCCTCTAGCCATGGATGCTGAAGACTGAGTCACCCAGCTTGCCTTTGCAGAAACTATTTACTAATATGTCACTTCATTTCTGTCCCTTCCCGACCTCAAGCTTTGCCTGCGGCACACCCATAGCATATCTTTACCCACTAAACCTCTACACCCATGCGTGAGAGGAAATATTGGCTGATGCAGATGAAAGCTGCTTCTCAGCCTTTGCAGGGGTTTGTAGTTTACATATACCACTGCCCACACTCACATACAAGCGCACCCTGTGATAAACTCAGAAATGGAGTTGGTGGGAGAACCGGCTTGGTCCTAGATTATGGAGGGATGAAATGACTCATAATTGGCTTATTTATATCTCTGAAATTCTGTTGTCTCTCCCACTCAGAGAGGTCTCCGACTTGGAGACCAAAGCAGCTACAATAAAAATTTTTTTCTCCAAAATTATGACATTGGAAATCAGGGCTTCCCCCCAAACCTAGGGAGCTGGATTGTTTAAAGGGCCCATGATGTTCTTATATGGGAGCAAGGTCCACAAGGGCAGTAGCCCTGCACACTTATCCCAGAGCAGAAGAAATGGGCAGAGACCATACCAGCGTTCCTGCCCGCTGAACAGGCAGCAGCTAACTATATTGAGAATTTTCTTTTCATCCTAAGCTCCTGGTTGTCATCGAAGGACTCCTCTGACCTCAACCCTCTCTTGTCATTTAACAAGTTGATCATATTTCCAACTCTGTGCTTTTCATCTGCTGTTCACTTTCTTTCCAAAGCTGCAGCTCCAAGGTCCGCAATCTGGGAAGTTTTGAGTTAAACAAGTTTTTACAAGACTTGGAAACTGTTAATGTGTGTGATGAATCTTCAAGAAAACCTGTGTGTGCTGTTTCTCAGACTTTTCCAAGGACATCTCACAGGACAGCTGTTTTGATTTAGAAGATGCTGATGAAGTCTCAGACAGGCTGCTGTCTCTTCCTCTAGGTTCTAGGTTGAATTGTGTCGCCTGCAAAAAATATATGCTGACGTCTGAATACCTAGCACCTCAGAATGTGACCCTATTTGGAAATACAGACTTTATAGAGGTAATCAAGTTAAAAAATGGAATCATTAGGGCAGGCCCCAATGCAATACAACTGGTGTCCTTATAAAAAAGGGAAATTTGGACTCAGACGTGCACAGGACGATGTGAAGAGACACAGGGAGAAGAAGGCCTTGCACAAGCCCGGAAGTGCCTGAGGCTACCAGAAGCCAGGTTAGAGGCCCAGAGCAGCCCTTCAGAGGGAGCAGGACGCTGCTGGCCCCTTGATATCAAACTTCTGGCCTCCAGAACTGTGAGACAGTAGTTTCTGCTGTTCTAAGCTGCCCAGTTCATGGTGCTTGGTTGCGGCAGCCCTAGTAAACTGATGCACCCCCTAATGTCCACTTTCTCAGCTGCGTGGTAGGCAAGTCAGATTCACTTTTTTCTCTCTGTTTCTTAACAAATTTTTCAAAAATTTTCATAATAAGCTTAAAAATAACAAAAATACCCATTCTTCTCTTTTTCCATTATAATAGAAGTATCCATTTTTAGCTAGGCAAATGGCCAGCTAAGCTAAAGTTCAGCAAACTCTTTCTTTAAAGGGCCAGATAGTAAATATTTAAGGCTTTGTGGGACAGATATGTTCACTGTCCCAACTGCTCAGTTCTGCCATTGTACCTGAAAAGCACCCATAGACAGTATGTAAGCAAGTGAGCGTGGCTGTGTTCCCATGACTCTAGTCACAAAAACAGACAGCAGAGCAGACTGGCCCGTGAGCCATAGCTTGCTGACCCCTGATCACGAGCACCTGCTACATGCCAGGCTCTACTCTACGAGCTGGGGATGCAGAGTGAGCAGCACAGTCAAGGCTCTGCCTCCTGGAGTTTGGAAAATCTTGTTGTCGGCTGTGTCTTCAGCACCCTGTGCAGTGCAGGGCACACAACGTGCAGTCCAGAAATATTGAACAGTGAGTGACTGACAATCCCCTGGCGGGATTGCTAGGCCAATGAGATGCTAACTAAAGCACAACAAAAGAATCTCCATTGGTAGTTTGAATCCTTAACAAGGTAAAACCGAACAAACCTACATTAATAGGTTCTTATATGCACCAAAAACCACGTACAAGAATGATCATAGCAACGTGTTTCCTGGAAACAACCTAAATATCCATTCATAGAACTATGGGTAAACACACTGTGGTATATTCAAACAATGGAACACTATACAGCAAATGAAATGAGCAAACTACTGCCGTATGAGACAACACACATGACTTTCAAAAACATTGCAAACTGAAACCATCCCCCTCAGCTTGGACACAGAGGACTGAAACCATAAACCGCTCCAAGGCTCACTGTCTGTCGTGATGTGATCATTCCACAGTCTTTGCTATCATAGCTTTACTACTCCGGGATGCTGTTGCCCAGGAAAATAACTTTATTGTTCATTATCAGAACTTCTGGAAAGACATCTCTTCAATAGAAACATCAACAGTTTACATCTTGAGAGTCTTTGCACCTCTCACCTCAAAATCCTTGCTTTGCTGTTCCCATCAATCCTAAAAGATATCATAATCCTTATTAATCCTGTTGAAGCTCTCCCATCAAAAGACTCACCTTAAACCAGAATCAAAATCTCAAATTCAACTTTTTCCCTCCTTCTCCGACACGCTACCAAAATTCCTTCACGGTGGTGTTCCCCCCGACGGCAGGAAGCAATACACCCAGTTTTGTCTTACAAACAGATTATTCCGGTAGTATTTCTGGAGCCAGCATTCAATAGCTTAATGTTTAGTGAGAAAAACCAGACACAAAAGAGAACATGCTTTATGAATCAATTTATATTAAGTTCAGGAAAAGGCAAAACTAACGTATGCTAATTGAAATCAGAACTGTAGTTACTCTGGGGGAGTGTAGTGGTAGCGGGGTGCCTGTTGCCTGCGAGTGGACCTGAGAGAGGTTTCTGGGTGCTGGACATGTCCTGGCTTTTGATCTCCATGGTGATGACATGTGTATAAACATATGTAAAACTTATTGAGTTATACATTTTTCTGTGCATTTTACTGCCTGTAAGAAAAGTGGTTTTTAAAAGATTTTTTAAATGTTTAAAAATGTAATAGGTGTCAAAGATCATGGGGAGAGCTGACTGTAGTTTTAGAACGACTATATTAGTTAACAGGTTTCCTTAAACAACATGGAGTTGGGTATTCAGAGAGAGCCCAACCTGGTGACCTTGGTTTTGGTTTCAAACCATCCTAGGCTTTGTCTACATCTGAGACATGACGGGTCATTGCAATTGGCCCTGAACCGTGCACATGAATCAGTGATTATTTGTACACATGTAACAAAGAAGGTTGTGGTGAGAATTAGCAAGTGGAACACTTCACACAGAATCTTCCATGCCCAGGATGCAACTTGTGAATATAAACATCTTGAAATAGCCCCTCTTGGGGAACTAGAGTTTCTCCTTTAAAGACCTAGTGTGTGGAATAGGGCATAGGGGGACTCACCACCTCTTTCTCTATTTTAAGGATTTAGCTACATCAGTCAACATTACATCCAGAGTTGTGTCTATAAAATTGGGAGAAGGGACAGTATAGATGGTTTCCATTCTCATTACTTGAGATTCACCCATATTGTCTCATTTGCAGTAGTCGTTCTTTTAAAATGCTATGTAGTACAAAAGTGTGTGTGTTTGTGTGGTGAGTGTGTGCGTGTAAGAGAGAGAGAGGGGGGAAGAAAAAGAGAGGAAGAAAGAGAGATTGATTGATCATTTCCAGAAATTAACATGAAGTCTAGCTCCAGAAAAGCCTAGTAGACTTCTGTCACTGCAGAGTCATCAAAATAAGTATCTAAATTGACAAATATGCACACACAAAAATATTTCACGTGAAAAGGGAAGGAGGAACAGTTTGTACCAGCCGAGGGTGGGTAACTCAATTCCTCTCCTTGTTAAGACACGTTGGATCATTTTCACAAACCAGGCTGGGCCAAGTCCTGTAAACCCACTCTGTTGTTAAGCCTTCTCTCCACTCAGAAAAGTAAAATGAGAAAAATTCAGGCTTTGCTACAAAATGCCCTGATAAAGGGCCAATGCTCAAAGTAAAGATATTTCATTACGATCAGTTTTTAAGTGAAAAAAACAGATACATATCTGATGTTTATAAAAATATCATTTAGTTGTTAGACTAAGTAGATACCATGTCCCTACATTTCCCAAACACAGAGTGGGAATTACTGCCTCTCCATAGTATTTTTAGCCTGTGGTTCCTGCCTGTCTCACCTGGCCCATCCCTCTGCCTAATTGCAGACACAATTATTCTCCAGTGTTTACCGTAGAAGGACTCCTCTGTTCACCCACAAGAACAATGGTTTTCTCATACACTTGGGGAGTTTCCTTTAGACTGCGGGACACTCCCTGAATGATTTGAGGACTGAATCTTTCTTTTATTGTTTTTGTTTTCTCTCCAAAAGTCACCTGTGTTTATTGGAGACACTTCTGTAAGTATAGATAAGCAAAATGCATCAAAACAAAAATCACCCAGAATCTTATCCAAATTACTTTTTAGTGTATATATACATATGTTATAAATATAAATATGCGTAATTTTTTATTGTGCTGACTACATTTTATCAAACCAGTTCCTCGTTGTCAGACATTTAGGCTCTTGTCATTTCATTTGGTATAAACAATGCTCCCAAAATTATCCCTGGAAACTGAACATACTTGATGATTCTCTTAAAATATTTTTCTAAAAGTAAAAATATTGGGTCAAAAGGATGGGCAGACTTTATAGGTTGTTGCTTTTCTGAAAAGTTGCGCCAAATCCCAGGCCTGGAAACACAATCCAGGAGACCTCACACACATACAAAAACCAAATTGTAGTGAAGATACCATTCCATCAGTTTCCTTAGATCTCAATTCAAGAGCTTTCTTTACTGTAAAGGGTGATTGGAAAATTTGGTAATTACTGTAAAAATGACACTCAGAGGGAATTATCTAACCTTGAGGCCATGTGTGCTATTCAGGTGATTCAGATTCTACAGGAATTTTTGTTTTTATGTTGCCAGGTGATAATGAGCCGTCTCGGTACAACCCCCGAGGAAATTCCCGGCCAAATTGACGGGTTTAGAATATTGCAGACCAATGGTGTGAGCTATGAATAGAAATAAACCAGGACAGAAGGGAATTCGTGTCAGCTATTTCCTCCGGACAGTGGCAATGTCTACTGTTAAGGGATTTACAAACTAGGGTAGACTTTGAGTCTCTCAAATTTGGACTCTGGAAAGGGAACGATTGAGGGTCACAGGGGACTCTCAAATGGGACTCTCACTGTTCAGCGGGTGGAGAGTCTGAGTTCCAGCGCTGGTGGGGACAATACCCCAGCACCGGGGCAGAGGCAGCAGAGGAGTGGAGGGGCCAGGAGAGAAGTGGGTTTTTGTGTTAGACTGACCTGGGTTCAATGATAGCTTTTTTACTTGCTAAAGAGGTAGCCTCGGGCTTAACCTTAACCTCTGTGGGACTACTTAACCTCTCTGATCTTTGACTCTGTTAAGTGGAGACAAGTGCCTCCTTCTAGGTCTATTGAAAGATTTCAGCATAGAAACTTGAGTATGGTAATTGACACAGAGATGAACTCAATAGTTATTAGTACTATCATGGATAATAATTATTACCACCTTTTCTTCTGAGGATAGCTTTAGGAGGAAAAAAGTGCTTATGACTGGTCATTATACCTCTTTTTCGGATCCTCTGTTGCAAGGGTTCTTAACCTGATGTCCCAGAACTCCTAAGAGGCCCATGGATAGATATCTGGAGGGTAGGGGGTTAAATTGGATGGGAAAAAAAAATTTGCCATTGTTTTTATTAACCTCTAACGAAAATTTAGTATTTCCTTTATTATGACAGCATGCAGCAAATCACAGCACTGTGAGCGATGCTGACCATACTTTGGTCAACAATACAAAATTACTTATCTCTTCATATCACATGAAAATTGTTGCACATACCTCAAAATATTTCAGTTGGAATCATATTTCAAAAGTACAGTAGTTCTTAGATCCCCAACTCATCAGCCCGCTGCTGGATCACATGTGATCCCTGTTTTCCTGTCTGCAGATGTTGGCGTGGTGGAACTGGCCACCAAGACAAGTATATTATAATTAAATATTCGGATATATTGGTTTACTTTGTCATCCTATGCCCTTTGTTTTTTGCATTTTAAACAATATTCTTCACCGGAGTCTGTAAGCTTTGATGGAGGCACAAGAAAGATGAGAACTCTTCAATTAGGAGACCTCACTCTCAGGAGGGGCTCTGCTAACTCATAGGTAGGGGAGCTTTTTTTGGGGGGTTGCGGAGGAGTAATTAGGTTTATTTACTTATTTATTTAAATGGAGGTACTAGGGATTGAACCCAAGACCCCATGCATGCTAGGCACGTGCTCTACCTGAGCTATACCTCCCCCTAGGGAACTTCTTTGTGAACTCACTTGTCTGTTGCGCCGGTCAAAAGCAGACAATGTCTGTAAACAATCCCCACTAGGTCAGAGGATCCTGTCACTTGAGAGGGCCTCCCTCTGTACAACAGATGTAAAACATCAAGAGAGAAAATGTCTGTGACCTTCCCCAGGAGCCGGATGTCTGGAGCACCCAGTGGAAAGGAAAGTTGCCCAACTAGAGTGATGGCCCCAAGGGACGGCAGAGCAAAGTCAGTGCATGGCCAGCTGAGGAGGGCAGACAAGGAGGGAGAGGATGCAGAAGAGAAAGTGTAATAAAGAAGCCAGAAGAACAAAGCCCTTAGCAATAGGGGCTGTACAACCTGCAGACTGAAAAAAAAAAAAAAAAAAAAAAAAAGGAGGAACTTGAAACAAAGGACAATGAAACTAAACAACACAATGGTAGTGAATACTTTATTTTGTTGTATTTAAAACAAGCAAATTTGGAGGGAGTATTTCCTCATGGTCCCCCTCCCCTTCGCCCCCATTTTCCCATGATGCTGATCAACTGCTTTATTCCATTTCCCATCTTTCTTCTTGTCCAGTTATCCAGGCCTTTCCCTTTTTAAATACATGGTCCTTAGTCTTGTCTTTGAAGGACAAAGAGCTTCCCATGTGTTAGGAAAATGTAGGGTCTGGCAGTCCCTGTAACAACTCGCTGTATCGCATGTTCTGACTCGTTCGTTTGGCTTCGAGCATTCGCAATCTGTTCTCCGATTCTGGGGAAGTATCTGTCTCTTTCAGAACACGAAACAGTTCAAAAGGCCCCTTTCTAGAGATTTGCAGGCATATGACTGGGAAACACCATATAAACAGTGAGAAAATAAATCTTTTCAGGTGGTCAGATTTTCTCCTCCATGGTCTTACAAAAAGCAACTAGAAATCTTTCATTTAATAAACACATGCACATATAAATATATACAATAGCCATTGGAATGTGGTATTTATCCTTGTAATGTTTCTCAAAAACATTACTTCAGACCAGAGTTTATCTCAGATAGTCTGAGAACTGTCACTCAGTCAGTAAACTACCTCCAGAGTGTGTTTTATTTTCTAATTCCTAAAAAAGTTTGATTGCTACGTTCGAACACTGACAACACGTGAGGATGCCAGTCTTTATACACACTTATAAAAGTAGAACATGTGGCGTATAATACACTAGTACAAAGTTTTACAAATTAATACAAGTAAAATATATAAATTACAGTGACATCGAGGAAGATTGTGGTTCTGTCTTGGAGTGGTTCTCTTAGCAGTCGTATTGCTGTAATGAAAATGAAATATGCATCAGGTTTTGTTCAGGCTTAACAAACAACAATGACATTTCAGTGCTTTACATTCCTGTTTTTAGCAAACATAAAGCAGACTGGTCTCAGCTGCAGCAGCGGTTTGGGGAACAACACTGGGAGCTTAGATGATGCTCACAAAATGTTACTTAATCAAACCAGACCATTGTCCTTCCCAAGTGAAAGCTGCAGAAAGGGTTCATGGAAACCACAGCTTACAATGCTTGGTTGGCTTTGAATATACTCAGGGTGGGTTTTTAATCTCAGGGTTTTAAGAGCTAATGCCATGGGAGTTTTATACTGGAGCCGGCTCAGCATTTGAATGAAATGCTTCCAAGTTACAGATTTGACTCAGGTACACTGAAAAGCTTGCTCTTTGAAACAGTCTTTTGTCTTACAAACAAATGTAACAGATCTGCCCTGCAGTGTCTGGGAAGAAGCCATGTCTACTGAGACTCAGATGGGAAACCCAGTGGGACTACTGGTCCGCCCCACTCCCCCGAACTCAGAGGAGAGTATCATTCTGCCAAACCACTACAGCAATTTTGGTCATTGACACATGATGCCTGTCCCCAAAATGCACAAGCGCTGAATTCCACCTAATTTAAACTCTGCCTTGTAGGAAATTCAAGGCTAAAAATAGATTGTTTTACAGTAATCCCAGGAGCACTCTCCTCTGCCTCTCCCCAGCCATACTGCCTGGAAACAACTCCATATTGAAGGTTTCCCACTCTTGTTTTCTTGGAAATTTGGCAGGCCCCCAAGGCAATTATTAATCTTGCTGTGCTGGCCTGATAAGGAAAACTAGATTTTTATTTTAGCTTCCCCTCAAAAAATGATAGAAAGTTTCCATTTATTTACAGCTGAGTTTTTCACGGTAGCAATGGGCTTTTTAGTTTTCATTAGATTCTGCCTGATTTTCAAAGAAAGTTCAGAAACCTTGAGCCAGCAGAGTAAATGGTCAGGAAAATACAAATTAAATAAGGATTGTTTCCCTAATCCTCTTTTATAGAATAAGACATAAAACAAAGCCCTTGAAATTGGACCCAAACTGGACTTCCATCAGTTCAGTGATGTATGTATTTTAGGGGAATAAAGGAACAAGAACTTTCCCGGCTGCTAACAAATGCATATTTCTCTTCGAAATCATATCCCCAGGAAACAAGTGCTTCCTGGTTTTCTTTCACAGTGAAAGGCTTTGAACGAACTGCTATTCAAAGGCTGCTAGTGATTCTCTAAGCTTAACTGTTGGGACATTATTGTGACTCCTTATCAGGAAGGAACCGCAGAAAACCCAGCAGAACAGCATGTGTTGTTGTGCACAGGTTAAGAGCAGGTGCTGTGGCATTAAATGACCCAGGGTTTGAAGCCTGTTGCTTCCTGATGAAATGATTTTAGAAGCATTGCTTCATCTCCGTGTCACAGGCTCATCTGACACCAAGGCTGAGCGCAATGCCTAGTGCAATGGATGTTGCCTATTATTTGTGTACATCATTTAGGGGCATGAGAACAAGCAAAGAGAAGGCACTTCTTTCATGTCTCTGCAGCCAGAGCAGGGGTAGTGAAAGGGGCACTAGGTTAGGTCCTGAGGGGGACACTTTGTCTCTGGGTGACATTTTCTTATATACAGAGAGCAACTACAAAGAACCAAGATAACCCAGTGACAGTCATACTCAAGGAAGCTCACTACTGAGAGCAAAACAGAGTGCTGTAAATATTTTGCTGCAAAGACGATGTAGGAATAAATGCTGGTAGGTTGAGGGGGGATTTTGCCCTTTCTCTCTATGATGAACACAATGATGCCTGGTGGTAACTGAATACCCGAGGGCCAGGCTTTGACATTTCTCACAGCTTCTTACCTGTTGGCGAGAGCAGCAATAGCCACATATGCCTCCAAGCAGTCCATTTATTACTTGAATGAGACACAAGATAAATTCAATTCCACCAAGTGCCAAGAGGATAGAAAACAGAGAGACATTCCATTCCACAACGTGCTTGGGTTCCTTGCACTGGGACCATGTGGAGCTATCCAGAAGGTAGCTGGGGATAAAAAGAGAAACTTTGACACACGGTCACATCCACGGGGAAGTCTCATAAGCCTACTTTTTGTACAGGGTTTTGTCATTCAGAAAAAATGAAATATATTCACTCAGTGACTTAGATTTTTCCACTCCAAGTCATTCCACAAAATGAAGAATTCAGCCCAGCTCTTGTTGCAATGAAAAACATAAAATTCCACAAAGATTATCGAGCACTCAGTGTGAGTTAGACCTGGTGCCCAGGCTGGGGATATAATGGCATGGACTCTGTCCTGGAAGAACAGAACTTAAGAGAAGAACTAGCAGGCAATGTCAATTCGACAAGTTCACTGATCAGGTAAACCCAGTGTCAAAGGGCCGCAGAGGAAGGACACCTTCCTTAGGCCAGAGAGAACAGCTGCATATGTGTCTATTCCACAGGTCTGAACTCCATAAGGCAGGAACCAGACCTACTCATTATTGTATATCCAACCCCTAGACCAGTATTCACTAAGTAACACATTTTAAAAGTAATTAAATGATAAATAACAATCCATTGTCACTTTGTGAAATGTTGGCAAACCATACTGGGGTCACTATTTGAATATATTATATGTATTCATTCTTAATGAGATAGGATTCAATCAGCTGGGAAAATCTAGGCTTGACTTAATTCCACAAAGAGGTCTGCTATAATTCTTTCCTTATCACTTCTTCCTGCCACAACTGATTAAAGGGTCTGGGAATTAGAGACCTAACTTTGGAATGGTTCACTGAGCCAGTCAGAAATTTAATTCATTGATTTAAAAAAATTAAAAGTCTGTGTTTCTGGTCCTGTATTTCTACATATAAGTGGAACAAAAATCCATAATTTCAAGGAACAGTGGGAAAAATTCAAGGAAAAATTCTTTGGCCCCAGTTGGCTATTGAGGAAAAAAATCACTGGCTGGTTATTCCCATATTGAAATCTCTGGACAAGTGGAAATGAGGAATGGTATAGACGCTTCTTGCAGAAGCTGGAGTGGGTCACGGGAGGGAAGGGCTCACAGTCAGCTCTAAAAAGCATTTAGTGATACTCTCACCTCTCCACGGATTTCAGCTGCGTTAATCTTAATTTTTTTAAAGGTGGGTTTATGCAGTAGTTTGCATGTTTGTGCATACATGAATAATCAGTTTCTACTGGTCCATTCAGTATGTTCTGAACAAAGTATGAAAAGTATGATCTGAAAAATCACGATCAATAGCAACTGTGAACACCAAAATTTCAAACTCCTGTAAGTGTTGATTTTCCTTCAGAAGTGACTATTAAGCTGTCCTCATTGTAAACTAATAGTTAACACTGACAGTTAATGGCAATGCTCACCATGTGTCAGCTTCTGCGACAACTACCTTACATAGAGTATCTTATTAATCCTCCTGACAACTGCCATTGGTTTGATTTTACAGACGGAATAACAGAGGTGCAGAAAGCTCAGTTCACTTTTTCTTGGTTACTGAGAGAGTAAATGCAGAGCTGGGGTTGAACACAGGTCTAATTCTATATCCATGATCTCATGACCTCACTATGTGCTAAATAATTCATGGTGAGACAAACATCCTTGAAAATATAAGAGCAATTCAAATTCATTATTCATATATCTTCACTCATGAATCTCATGACTAAACCGTCCATAATCCAAAACAGGATGTCATTCATTTATGATTATGTACATCAGTTTTTATCAGCTACTTCTGTTCTTTTCTCAGTAATGGGTAAGACATGAGTGCCAACATAAAGCAATGGAGCCACTTAAATTTCCTGATGTTAAAGTCATAAATAAGACCTATCTTATACAGCCTGGTCATTTTAAATAAAGGGTGTGCTATGCATAGTTATTATGCTATATGTGCATATGTTTGGGGGTTGGGGGTAGTAGGATTTACCTGAGCTTTGGTTAAATTCATATAGTTTTCATCCATATTATACACAGATCCCCTAATACTTTCTTATAAAGTAGTAAAATCAGCCAATTGTGCTGGCATAGTATACACACCATATAAGCACAAACTTTACAGCCAGGCTGCCTGGGTTCAAATCCTGACTGCCATGTCTTAGCAATGGGAGACTTTGAATAAGTTATTTCATCTCTCTGTGCCTCTGTTTCCTCGTCTGTAAAATGGGAGCAACAGTGGAAGTCATCTCATGGGATTATCATGAGGACTGAGTGGGTGAATCCACTAAAAAGCTTCCCCAGGTCAGGGACAGAGCCTCCATCCTGCCACACCCAGTGCCTAGATTGTGCCTGAGTCTGTGAGAATAATAAAACAGGTTGAGTGGATAGATGACTGGATGATTGATACTTTTTCGTTTGATGGGTTTAGCACTATACACACGTGGTGGGTAAGAATGTGCCACCGGATGGGGGACAATACTTACTGCCCCTCCGTGTTGGCAAAGGTGTAGTTCCACTGGCCGGTGTTATCAAGGCACACTGGTCCTTCCGCTAAGCCCAGCGCTGCCACGATGACGCAGTAGCCAGATCCTGTAATTCCAACGAGAGCAGCCAGGATAGAAGACAGCATCTAGGGAAAGGAGAAACCCCGGGAGTGAGGCGCGTTGCGTCCACGGCTGTGCCTCGGGAACCCCCTCCCCACCCCCCCAACCCCGGAGCCGGAGGACCTACCGAGCACCTCTTGCCGCAGTTTTCGTGGCCGCAGCAGCCACAGCAGTCATCCTGCTCCAGGCCGATGAAGACGAATGCCGGCAGGAATATCTGGTTAGAAAACAGGCAGACTGAAGTCACTGTCTTTCCCCAGGCCCATAAGGGTCAGTCAGGCTAAGCATTTTTGGGTAAAATATTTTTCTTTGTGACACGGCTGAGTGTCTTTGGATTAGGTGGACCAAGAATCTCAAAGAATGTAAAACCCTGAGGAGGAAAAACAACCTCTCAGTGTAATATCCGCTTGTTTTCATGTAGTGTTTCACATTAGGTAGGGTCAGGGCGCAGCGCGAGAAGTAAAATAATTCCTTGTGAATGTGTTTATCCCGTAAGCGTTCACAACGTAGTTTCAGAAACAAACTCTGGTTCGAAACTATTAAGCCCTGTCTTTAAATCTGTTTGTTTGTTTTTGTTTGTTTTCCCTTGTAAAGCATAGAAGATAACAACAAATCTTTAACAGAGTAACTGAAACTTTTTTTATAAGCAGGAGAGATGAAAGCTGTGTATACTAAATGTGATCTGCTTCTTTGAAAATACCACCACACGGTTGTAGCTTCACAATAAAGCTCTTAAGGTAAGTTTGAAATACTTAGAGTTCAAGATCAAAAGAAATATAAACCAACACAAAGTTGTATTAAAGACGAATCATTATGTTAGCATGGATAGCAATGCTCAAATTCAAAGTAGAGTTGCCATGCCAGATGTAGTATATTAAGTTTAAATATCCTTTATCTGACTAAGAAAAATATTCCTTATGGTGTTAGCAATTCTTTCAAAATTCTCAATCCCAGCGTTTCTAAGTGGCAAACTCAAGTTTGTCCACATTTTTTCCATGCTGTGGTTAAGGCTAATACTTTCAGCTCCCAGGTTGGCAGGCAAATTCCTCTCACTTCACTTATAAGCAAACTTTGGGGAAAAAAAATACATTCCGCTATTAGCTTTAGACACTGATTTGCTGTGAACTGAAGGATTTTTCCTAAATGCCACACCCCAGTCTTACATAAAGGAGAAAATTTATAGTTCTTTCTAAATAGCCATGCACTCACAATTCATTATTTTGCCCTGTCACAGACACCTGAGAATAAACAGCAAAGAATTTAGATCCAAAATTCCATTGATTTAGACAGAGAACCAGCCTACCCCTCCCAGCTCCCCAGAGCCCAGAGCAAATGTTCAGTGACTGCCAGCTCCAGTGCCAGAAACTCTAGTTTCTCAAATCTGATTTAAAAGCTATTTTCTGTTTCAAGCTGTAAAATAAGAGAGTTTAGCAAAAAGGGAGTTCACTTTTTGTTGAAAGGGGATTTTGTAAAACATCTAATCAAATGAATACACTATACGTAAGTCTCAACTTGCATATAATCTGCTTTCAAAAGAAGAATGAACAAAAATCCTAAATTTGGAAATACGCTTTAGAGAAACTTTTCTATGAAAACAGCTTGTTTAACAGGAGAGCATTTTTTTTTTAAGGTTGAAATCATTCTGAACGACTTACCAGCACGCCCCCTCCTATGATGCCGGAGAAGAACCACACAAAGCGGCTGAGATGGTCTCCCGATGCGTACTTTGTTTCCCCATTGGGAAAGTAAAGCAGAATATTAGCTACAATGCAGAGGACAGCGAGCCACACCAGGGAGTGTCCGATGCATCGCGCGCATTTCCCATAGCACATGGTGGTGTAGTTCAGTTTTTCACCCCTTCACTCTGCGGCTCACTGATGGCCCAGATCAGATGAAAGCGTGCCCGTCTGTAGAGAAAGCAAAAGCAATTCTCAGTTCATTCCTGCAGCCTCTTAAATACTCTGAGTTCTTAGTCACCGGGTGGATGAGGTCCTTGGCTTTCATTGGTCCCGACTGCAGGCTCCGGGTGGGGTTGGGGGGAGCTGGGGGAGTGTCCCGCCCGTCACATGAAATCCTTGGGACAAGCGAAACCAGGGGCAGGACGTGAGAAACAGCCTCAGTCATAGGCAAGAGGGAAAATGATTAATCCTCAACAAGGAATTCACTGTGTAACTCCTTCATGGGATGGAAAAAAAAAAATCAACAGGAAAGTCTAATACAACTTTCCAGTAAGTGCCAAGCGTCCGCAGGGTGACAGCCCTGGTTGAGGCTTTTGAAAGACAGTAGGCTGTGATTTTACTCCTCGTAGCTGTCTGGACGGCAGCCAGTCTGAGGGCTCTGTGTTCACTTCCACCTCTGCGCTGATTTAATCTGAGACCTGGGGCAAGTCTACTGAGCTCTGAGCTTGTGTCCTTGTCTATTAAAGGCAAGGTGTCCGAGCCATCCCACACAGATTTAAGGAGGCTGCGGAAAATGACCCAGCTGCCTTGTCTCCCCTGCTTCTAGTATGCTCTGCGGGATGTCACCTGCTGTCCAGCTTTCCTGGACATCTGCCTCCAAAACAAATCTGGCACCAAAACAAAGGTGGCGTTAGTCAACACAAAGGGCTCGGGCACCTTTTGATTCCTGAGGCTTGCTGTCAGGAGAAGTGATGCCAGGAAGGGCCAGAGGAGACCTAAAGCCTAGGGGAAGGATAAAGAGAAGCAAAAGAAAGAGAAAGAAAGGAACAGATGAGAAAGGAACTTGGCAAACAGAGTAGGGAAACAAGATGGAGAGAGCCCAGAATGACTGGGAGAAACACACGTGGCTGAGGAGGCCATGGGGCAGGAGGCAGTCCACCAGCCAGACCCCAAGATGAGCTGTCGCGGGCTCAAATGGAAAGGCAGAGAAAGGGTGCTAGATTAACTTTCTGACGTGGTTATCTTGCAGAAGGAGGGGTCGGATTCTGAATAAGCTTTGCCCTTGAATAACAGGTGACACAGGCCAGCTGGATTGGGGAAGGACAGGTGGCCAGATGGGGCCAGGACTGGAGAGGCCCCCTTCCCAGGATGGAATGATGAGCACAGAATAGAGGCAAAAAGCCAAGACACAGAGTCATTAGTTTAGAAGAAGAAGGTGAGCCTGGCTGGTGAATCTAGAACCTCAACCTGAGGCCAGATTCTAAAGGATTTGGACCAAATGTAGAGGACAGGATACACAGCAACTTTAAGGGGCCAGCTGGGGTTGGTGACATGGGATCTGGAGTGGGAGGAGGACCCAAGAGGATGCATGGCCTCAGCCTATTAAGAGGGGTGTGTATCCAGAGGGGCTGGAGGAAAGAGATGGATGGAAAACTGAGTGCAGGTAGGGAGGCCTGGAACCACCTACATACTCAAGGGTAGGGAGGCAGGTCTTTACAAGAACATCACACTCCATCACCACTGTGTGTTCAACAACCGGGCAAGTGTGCCCTCTGTCCTGGCTTCAAGTCTTACGGGAGACAGGATTCCACAGGTGTCAGGGCTTGGGGTGGGCCGTGCAGGTGAATGACAGGGTCCTTTGTTGAGGCGTCATCATTCTAAACCTCCACTCTGCGGATCTATCCCCCCTGAAACCAACATGCAGGAGAGCGATCCTTTGGTGACTTTGCCTCTAAGTGCTTAAATCCCCTTCCTCCTTCTCTTCCTGACCCTTGCAGGGAGAAGAGAGTGAGGGGCTTGGCAAGAGAAAATCTGGGGTAACAGCCCAACTCTGCTGTTATCAAGCTTTGAGGATCAGGCAAACCATGTACATCCCTGGGACTCTGTCTCCTGCTCTCTGAGACAAGGGGCAAGCCTTGATCAGTGGTTCTTAAGTTCCTGAGAGTCTTGTAATGATATGGACCCTCTCCCAAAAAAAAAGAAATATACCAATATGCAATTGGTACACAGGTTTTCATTCCATTCCTGAGGGTTCATGGACTCTGAAGTTTGTTAGTGGATTCTCTTCCACATTTCTCAAGATAGGGGCTGTCCAGAGGTTGCTTAGCATCACAGAGCAGATTCTTGGTCCCTCACTCAACATAATGAGTACGAATTTCTGGGGGTGAGACTGATCATCTGCATTTTTTTACAGACATTTCAAGTGAGTCATATGTTCACTTAGGTGTGGGGCTCACTGGCCTGGTCCACGGCTCAGGTAAGTATCATTTGTATCAGATGTTCTCCAAGGCCACTGTCACTGGCAATGGCTCCTCAGCTCTGGCCAGACATACAATGCACGCATGAACTGTGGGGGATGTGTTGCCATTCAGCGTAGGGCACTTTCAGGCTTGAGCTGCCAAAAGTTTCTCGTAATATGGAGTCCCTCCCCCTTGCCCACTCTCCTGTCATTCTATATGGCTCCCTCTGCTTCTACCCCTCAGCTGATAACCTCAAGCAGGGTCTTCCTGGTTTGGGTTCTTGGTTTAAGACCAGAGATGGTTTTCTGGACAATTTCTTTAACAACTTGGCTCTGGTCCTAGCCAGACTTTTCCCTGCAGAGGACCATGGCCTTTCTCATAGCTGTGAACTCAGTTTTCTGTACAGAGCTGCTATCTCCATGGATTTCATTCCACTCTCCAACTCCCACCCCTAGTGCTGCCCCCACCTCTACATTCCTGTCTTCCATGTTTTGATCCTCATCTTCCTCAGGAGCTTCAAGCTGCAGGATTCTGCTCATCCATCCTCTCAAAGAGGTCCCCTCCGAGGACCCCATCTGACGATGCTGTGCCCGCTCCCCAGTTTCTCTTCATCACACTCCCCTGTTCTACTGTCATCCCAGAATTTATCATCCCTGAAATTATTGTGTATTCACTTGGTTCCTTTTCCATTGTCTGTCTCCGCTCCCCTCCCCTCTGACTATGGGACCCTTTCTGCCGTGTCCACCATTATTTCCTCAGTGCCTGGGACAGTACCCAGTGTGTAACACGTGCTCTATAAATACTTGCTGAAAATTGAACGAATAAATAAATGAATCAATGGATTTTTAAGCCTACTGCTAACAGGCTGGTGGCCCAGTCCCTCCACTGTTAATTGTCTTTGCCTGTCTGTGAGTTCCCCATCTCCCTCCCTCCCTACTATGTTTTCTAAGTGCCTGGGATGCAGTAGAAAACAAAGAAAGATCTCTGTCCTTAAGGAGAGTCCATTTTATCAGAAGGAGTGAGACAAATAAAAAATAATGCTAAATAAATAAAGCACATTGTGTGTTGGTGATAAGTGCAGGAAAGGGGAATGGGCGAGGAAGAGGGCCTCCTGCGACAGGATAATAAAAGAGAGCCGCATCACAGGGCTGTGATGCGTGAAGTGAGTCAACGTGTGTGAGGCATGAGGCACCTGGCATTTAGCAATTGTGCCGTAAATGTTACTTATTATGCTCATCAACCCAGTCTCCCAGGTAAGATGTCTCTGCTCCACTTATGATTCATTTTACCCATGCCCCTGGGATTCCATCAGTCCAATGTACTCTGGATCCTTTTATTATCTTTTGTGACTAATCTTTAAATACTAGAGTTCCTACAGTTATTAAAAGCTCACTTTTATCTCCCTCATTCCCTCTGGAATCAGTCTCAATCTATGAATACCTTTGAAAAGAATGTCCTTTTTTTTCTGCACCACAGAAATGCAGGTCCCTGAGCCCTGGAACCAGTTCTCAACCCCATGTTTGGAGTTTGCCGTCCCACTGCCCAGAGGGCCCTGTTTTTTCTTCCTGCCTTGGTCCATCTGCCTGGCTTTGCCCCCTTGGCTGAACTCATCACTTTTTCCATGACAGTTTCCATCACACCCCTGCCTGCCTCCAAGACCTGCTCATCATTCCCATTTTGTCCTTGAACACAACCCATCAGCGCCAATCAGACCACAATTCCCTAATGTGTCTCCACGTCAGCCTCCCCAACTCCACCGAGGTCCCAGAGAGCAGCTTCTCCTTTCTCCTTTGAAGGCACAGCAGCGATCACAGTGTCAGGCATTTAATTGGCTCCCAATAAATGTGCGAAAAATTTTGTTCAAATAAATAGGGAAGTTCAATGGGTTTAGTTCTAAGATGATTTGTTTTTAAGCAAAGTCAAAATGTCTTATGAAAAGCTAGGCAAAATTGGCATTTACTATATTTAAATTTGGAGGATTTTGGTTTTAACCATCATTCACCTGAGCAGCTGTTACGTGCCGCTTATAATTAGCTCTCTTAACCATTTGGTGTGTGGAGTGTGACTTCAAGAATAATTCCAAAGAAAATTTCTTTTGATAATATATAGTGCTGTATGAGCCTAGGTTGTCATGTTGGAAGACACCTCAGCTGAGTGAGTGGTTCAATTCAACTCCCACCTCTTCACAGAATCTTTATGGCCATTTTATAGTTAAACCTACAGGGGTTAAAAACTCTTCCCAATGTCATTTAGCTAATGGGTAGTGGAAACGAGTTGCCTTTAAGAACTAATGCCGATAGTCTATGGTTCTATGTGGTTGTGCGGTGCTAAGAGGAAGATTTGAACTCAGATCTCCTGCCTTCTTGTTGTTTCTTTCACATGTATTTTGTCTCTCTTGTTGGGAAAGCGCCAGTTTCTCACTCATTTGACACTTGAAGAACATAATAATTCATACGTTGTAACCATCCTCATTAGTCTTTTGATTGTAAATAACAGAAGCCAGTTCCAGCTGCCTTCACCCGAGGGACATTCATTATGAACTCCAAAGGTAGAGATGCAGATGGGACAACAGGAGCCATGAACAAGGGGAACCAAACTCTGTAGGAAATCCAGGATGTCCTCCTCACTCTCCATCTTATATCTTGGACTCTTCCATCCATAACTTCACTCTTCTTAATGCAAACTCGTTTTCTCTCTTGCACAAAAGAACATGGCTACTGGCAATATCCAAATTTATATTTTTCTCTGTTCGAAAGACCCACCCCAAACCCAGTTCTGAAGGAAGGGAGTTCCATTGGGCAAGACTGGGACACGTGCCCATCCCTCTGGGGCCTGAATAACATGGCTGCCGGGGCACCACGTAGCTGGAGGAACAGGCCTTCTCAGGAAAAGGTGAGCGCTGGACCAGGTGGAGAAGCCGGGAGCTATTCTTTATTTGAAACTATAATCAGGGCATCAACCACAGTAAGAGGAAGGCAGAGAGAGGGGGCGGTGGTAAGCCGTCCTACCTGCAGCTTCCTGGCTTTCCCCTCACTTTAGATTGTAGCTCAGTTTATTCCTGGGTTAAACATAAACTTCTCAGCAAACCCACAGTAAGATATCAGTTCATACCTGTCAGAATGGCTATCATCAAAAAGACCACATATAATAAATGTTGGTGAGGATGTGGAAAAAAGGAAACCCTTGTACACTGTTGTTGGGAATGTAAATTGGTGCAGCCTCTATGGAAAACAGTATGGAATTCCTCAAAGAACTAAAAATGGAATTATCATATGATGCAGCAGTTCCACTCCTGGGTTTATATCTGGAGAAAATGAAAACATTAATTAGAAAAGATACATGAACCCCAATGTTCATAGCAGCATTATTTACAATTGCCAAGACATAGAAGCAACCTAAGTGTCCATCAACAGATGAATGATAAAGATGTGGTGTATGTATACAACGGAATATTACTCAGCCATAAAAATAATGAAATTCTGCCATTTGCAACTGTGTGGACGGACCTAGAGAGTATTCTACTTAGTGAAATAAGCAGACAGAAAAAGACAAATACTCTGTTATCACTTATATGTGGAATCTAAAATATAAAACAAACAAATGGATACACAAACAAAAAAACCAAGCTTCTTGGCCCAAGATTAAACTAGAGTTCGTCTGTACACTCATCCATTTGCTCCTTAGTTCCCTCATCCCCACCTGATAGTTTTAGTTCAACATCTCACAGCTGTCACCTCCCCCCCTCATTAAGTCAGGGCATCTCCCCGGCCTCATTGCCATTTTCGGACAAGACACCTCCTGGGATGCCTGCTCTGTGTTCTGAAGCTCAGGTTGTTGGTCTGGGTGTCCCTTCTTTGGGGCTGGCTGCTCAGAAGGGCTGGCCTGCCCCTTTGCCGGACGGTTGAGCTGAGGGCGTCCAGAGCAGGCCTGTGACAAACAGCACACAAACACTTCACGGGAGGAAGACTCTTGTTTTCTGGTTTGAATATCTCTTCCTTGAGTTTTGTAGCAGAGCTTGGCATGTGAGATGGTAGAAGGCTTCAGAGACCATCTGATTTCAATGGACAGTGGTTTTTAAAACCACACACACCGATTCAGCCCAAGGGAAACAAGGGCTCTCTGGAGGGGCCAGAAATCTGCATTTTAAGAAGGCTCCCCCAAGTGAGTGTAATGCATAACCAGAGATGAAATCCACTGATGCAGGTGGCCCAACTTTCTAGTTATTTTATAAATAAGGCCATTGAGGTTTGGAGGGATGAATTTCAGTTTAGAAGAAAAGCCGCAGATTAAATTAAAACAAAAACAAACCCTAAAAAAATGAAAACTGATGAATTCATCTGATTGGTCAACCAGGTGGTTTGCTTTGTGGTTCTCTTTTACTTCCCCAGATCCCAGCTGCCTTTGGGGAGGATGACAAAAACTGTTAACCAGTTACTCTGCATCAGAGGAGGAGGGAGGGACAATTATATAGCGTATAGACAATTACATATCCTCCCACGTTGTAATTGGACTTTATAGCTGTCTGGTCAGGAGCCGTTTCCAGGTGAGAAAACTGAGGATCATGCAGGTCAAGTATGAAGATTAAAGTCACAGGGCTGGTGAGTGACACTCTGGACTCCTCCTAGTGAGGTAGGTACCTCTGCCTCAGGCATTGACACTTTCGGCTTTTTTCTACTACTTCACAACACCCTCTCCAGTGAAAAATGACCGGATTTAACGACTTTTTATTTGGCGTTTGTGAATAACATGATTTCAAGACATTAGCCATTTGGGTTCTACTTTAATTAGTGAAATAACTTTAAAGTTAACCTGATGGCAGTGGGTGGGGAGGGATAAATTAGGAGTATGGATTAACAGATAAACACTACCATATATAAAATAGATAAACAGCAAGGATTTACTGCATAGCACAGGGAACTATATTCAAAATCTTGTAATAACCTATAATGGAAAAGAATTTAAAAAGAATATAGATATATAAATATATATGTATAACTGAATCACTTTGCTGTACACCTGAAACTAACACAATATTGTAAATCAATTATACTTCAATAAAAAAATAAATTAAATTTAAAAAATAAAGTTAACCTGGTGTTTTCAAGGGGGAAGACTTTGCACCAGTTTGGGTTGAATATTCGGAACCCTGGTAAACAGCACAAGACTTAGGCTCTGGCCAGTATTCAATAAACTTAGATCCGTTGTAGCAGAACAGAACTATCAACTGTCAGACATGTACAACATTAAAAATTTTAAAAAGAGAGTTACTTAGTAATTTATTTTTTCCTAGATTCAGTATAGGAGAGAAATAAGAAAGCCTATTTTCATTTCCTTCACCCCGGTCTAATGTGTAAAAGAATTTGCCCACCTGGCCTTGGAGCTTATATAAAAATATGCTTCCCCCCCTTTTTTTTTTCCCGGAAAGGTTGGGGTGAACTCTCTCCCCTCCTGCTTTCCTGTCATTTAAAATTCAGCCCAGTGGGGCTTCTGTCAGCTGGCAGTCGATGTTCACACAAGGAAGTGAAGGTGTTTGGCTCAGAGTTGATTTTTAGACACCACTTTCCAGGGACCCCTGGAGTCCTGGATGGGGGAGTATGTGTGTGTGTGTGTGTGTGTGTGTGTGTGTGTGTGTGGTGTGTATGGGTGGTTGAGTTCTAAATAAAAAATCTTCCTGCTGTACATTTTCTAGTCTTTTCTACGACTTCAGCACTTTCAGAGACTTAGATTGAAGCATAAATAAGAGGCATTGTGAGCATTCTCCAAGTAATTATTCCTAGTTGGTGAGTTAATACCGCACTTAGACCTCATGGCCTTGCGGCTCTCAGTTAAACTGGTTTTGTGGCTGTCAGTCAAACTCCGACATGGCACATTTCCCACTGATACTAAATGAGCTGAAAACTTGAATTATTGTTGATTTTGCCTTAGGGAATTTTACCAAGAACAGCATTTACAGCGGTGGAGCAGTTGTGGGGGTGGTGTATGCATGTGTGTGTGTGTGTGTGTGTGAGAGACAGACAGACAGACAGACAGATACTAAGGAAACATGACAGATCTGGCTTGGCTCCAAGGCTCGGTTCTGGCTGAGGTGGACGGTTGACCTTACCTTCTACCTCCCTGTTCATAGTTGGCACCTGGCACTGACGCAGGAGAACTGAAAGCCTAGTAAGCACTACCCAAGCATCTCGTCCAAACACTATGTCTCAGATTTCCTCCCCAGATAGGGAGTTGAGATTCTAATTAGCTGAATCATCCAGCGACAACTCCCTTCATTGTGTTAGGTTACAAAAACACGATCACGTACTATGGGAACGCTGCTGGGAAATTCATTCCATTTTCAAGTTAAACCGTTAGCCTGGCCTGTTTCAAATGACTAAAAGATTCTAGAGTCATGATTTTTCAACGATGCCTTAACAGTGATTTGGAAATCAGTTTTTCAGCCTTAAAAAGCAAGGAAAGCTTGAGCCAGATTTGTAAAGGGACTGAAATACCAATTTGAAACATAAAAATCATCTAGAATATTTCTAATACATTTGTTTCAAGCCCAATAAGAGCCAAATAGGCTTCTTTAGTGAAGACCCTTCAGGAAAGCTGGCCCCACCTGTAATTAAATCAGGAATTTGGGGTAGAGATACCAGCTGTCAAGAAGACATCACTAAACAGCAGGCTCGGGATGTGGAATCCCTGCCCTGCTGTGCGTTTGCTTTGCAGGAGTAGGTTCTGGCTGCCCTCACTCCCTGTCATGAGAAAACAGGCGAGAATGATCACAGGACCTAGTTCTTCTTGATCTTCTCCTCCTCTGATTCCCTGACTGCCTTCTCAATGGTCTTGGTGTCTTCTGCGATGACTTGATGTATTTAGGGATCAGAGTCTCCCAGACACAGAGTCACATCTAGGTTTGACACCAGGCTTGTGTGATTTCCTTCCTGACTGTTTCTTTGAAACAGTGAAGAAGGAAGAACATGGACAGAAATGAGTGGAAAGCATTCTTTTTCTCTCGAATCACATGTGTGACATTTCATAGGGAGGTCTTCTAGCTTCTCACAATGTATTCAGGATAATTTAACAGTTATTGTAGGGAATTCTTTTTTTTTTTTTTAACATTTTTTATTGATTTATAATCATTTTACAATGTTGTGTCAAATTCCAGTGTTCAGCACAATTTTTCAGTCATTCATGGACATATACACACTCATTGTCACATTTTTTTCTCTGTGAGTAATCATAACATTTTGTGTATATTTCCCTGTGCTATACAGTGTAATCTTGTTTATCTATTCTACAATTTTGAAATCCCAGTCTATCCCTTCCCACCCTCCACCCCCCTGGTAACCACAAGTCTGTATTCTCTGTCTGTGAGTCTATTTCTGTCCTGTATTTATGCTTTGTTTTTGTTTGTTTGTTTTTGTTTTTCAGATTCCACATATGAGCTATCTCATATGGTATTTTTCTTTCTCTTTCTGGCTTACTTCACTTAGAATGACATTCTCCAGGAGCATCCATGTTGCTGCAAATGGCATTATGTTGTCGGTTTTTATGGCTGAGTAGTATTCCATTGTATAAATATACCACATCTTCTTTATCCAGTCACCTGTTGATGGACATTTAGGCTGTTTCCATGTTTTGGCTATTGTAAATAATGCTGCTATGAACATTGGGGTGCAGGTGTCATCCTGAAGTAGATTTCCTTCTGGATACAAGCCCAGGAGTGGGATTCCTGGGTCATATGGTAAGTCTATTCCTAGTCTTTTGCGGAATCTCCTCACTGTTTTCCATAGTGGCTGCACCAAACTGTATTCCCACCAGCAGTGTAGGAGGGTTCCCCTTTCTCCACAGCCTCTCCAGCATTTGTCACACTGCCCAAGGCAATCTACAGATTTAATGCAATCCCTATCAAATTACCCAGGACATATTTCACAGAACTAGAACAAATCATAATAAAATTTATATGGAACCATCAAAGACCTAGAATTGCCAAAACATTACTGAAGAGAAAGAAAGAGGCTAGAGGAATAACTCTCCCAGACTTCAGACAATACTATAGAGCTACAGTCATCAAGACAGCATGGTATTGGTACCAAAACAGACATATAGACCAATGGAACAGAATAGAGAGCCCAGAAATGAACCCACAAACTTTTGGTCAACTCATCTTCAACAAGGGAGGCAAGAATATACAATGGAATAAAGACAGTCTCTTCAGCAAATGGTGTTGGGAAAACTGGACAGCAGCATGTAAAACAATGAAGCTAGAACACTCCCTTACACCATATACAAAAATCAACTCAAAATGGATTAAAGACTTAAACATAAGACAAGATACAATAAACCTCCTAGAGGAAAACATAGGCAAAACATTATCTGACATACATTTCAAAAATTTTCTCCTAGAAGAAATAAAAGCAAGAATAAACAAATGGCACCTAATGAAACTTACAAGCTTCTGCACAGCAAAGGAAAACCAGAAGTAAAGCAAGAAGAAAACCTACAGAATGGGAGAAAATTTTTGCAAGTGAAACCGACAAAGGCTTGATCTCCAGAATATATAAGCAGCTCATACGACTCAATAAGAAAAAAATAAACAACCCAATCCAAAAATGGGCAGAAGACCTAAACAAGCAGTTCTCCAAGGAAGACATACAAATGATCAAAAAGCACATGAAAAAATGCTCAATATCACTAATTATCAGAGAAATGCAAATCAAAACTACAATGAGGTGTAGGGAATTCTTAAAGAAAAATATTTCCACAAGAGGATGAAGATCCCTGACAAATTCACTTTTTATTTGTTTTTCTACAAAAAAGGTTGATGAAGGTTTCCCCCTCATTTTCAGAGCTTCTGATCAACATGAGGATCATTCATTCAACAGTTACTGAGTAATTACTGCACGCCAGGCATGAGTCTGAGAACTTTACACGTACATCTCACTAAATTCTCACAAGAACCTGTTATAAATACCATAGTGTTAATACCATTGCAAGTAAAATACACATAGCACCCAGATATTGGCTTCTAAATACTACTCTCCAGTGAAAGGAACCAAGACCCTTTGATGAAATGGCTGATTCTAGGGCTGAAGCAGCAAAACACAAAATGATTCTAGAGTATCTTGTGTCAGTGCTCAGTGTTCTATTACGTAACGGCCAGTCAGGTGTGGCCACAAGAGGAGACACAGGAGAAGGTGGGGAAAACAAAATGTATTATACTCACACTCCTAGAAACAGGATGCCACACTGTGCCGCATGGAAAGGACACCAGGGTGGTCAAGAGGCAGAAGGGGCAGGAGTGAGGGAGGGCCTAGGGCACTGTTAGTGGAGTTTCAAGGCCAGGCAAGGAAGGGCAAGGTCAATTTAGGATTGGCTAGTTTGAACAGTTTCAGCAAGCTCTACATATAGGGATGGTCCCCAGTTGCCTGGCACCTGGCCTTGGGGTGGTTAAGGCAGAGGAATATTGCCTCCCGGAGTCATGGGCCAGATATGGCACATCTGGCTCTGGATTAATTCGTTTGCAAGTCAGAGGTATGCTGGCCTTTGCTATCTGTAACAACTGGCTAGCCCCAGCAGGGGTAGCATCTCCCCAGCCAGGAAGGTTATTAAGATGTTGAAACATCTTATGATGGATCCTGTCAAAAGGGCCAGCTTTAAAGGGATGCATTTGTTTCTACTAATGCTCATTGTTTCAAATCAGGGACAATGAATAATAGTAATGGATTATGACTTGAATAAAATAAGAATTCACAGTTCATGGAGATATTAATTAGTTAAAAGTTTGATGAGAATGCAGTATTGACATTGTATCAAAAAATCTTCCTTCAAAAAGGCTTGGTATTTATAAAGGGGAAAAGAGTAACTGGGGAAGTCTGGTAGACACAACCTTAATCAAGCAACCCAAGTTAACATGACAGATAGTAAGACTAATGGATATTATGAACCACCTGGTAGGATACAAGGAGGACACAGCATTGCTGTGGTGGACTTGAACATGGCCCCATAATCCCCATCTCCTGGCATGCATGTTCTCGTGTAACTTCCTCATCATGAGCGTAGATGGGACCTGTGACTTCCTTCTAATTAATAGAATACGGCAAAGGTGATGGGATGTCATCCTGCGACAATCTTATGTAAGCCTCCATCTGGCTCTTCACTGACTTTGAAGCCATGAGCTCTGTAACCAAAAAGAAGTAAATCCTACCAACAACCTGGGTGAGTTTGGAAGCAGATCCTTCCCCAGTAGAGCCACGAGGTGAGGACTCAGCCTTTGACTGTACCTTGATGCTAGCCTCACAGAGCTAAACTGAGTCCAAAGTCCTGACCCACAGAAACTGTGAAATAGTAAATAGTGTTGTTTTAAACTGCTAAATTTGTGGTAATTTTTTGTGCAGTATAGAAAATCAATACTGCCACGTCTATAATTTAGTTCCTGCCAAAGATGCCTGCAATCTTCAAATGTGTCAAGGTGATGAAAGTAAGGGAAGACTGAGAGAAGAGGCTAGATTGGAGAAGACTAAGGACACATAGTAACTAAATGCAAAGGATGATCTTGGATTGGATCCCGGACCAGAGGGAAAACCCTTGCTAGTAAGGACATTATTGGAACAATTGGCGAAATTTGAGTATGAACTGTGGATTGGATAATAGCATCTTATAAATACTGACTTTCTTGATTTTAAGCATTGTATGGTGATTGTGTAAAAAAATGGTAAAGTGAGTAGAGCAAAATGTTAATAATTGGAGTGAATCTGGATAAAGGCTGTATTTGGCATTATTCTTGGACTTTTCAGTAAACTTGAAATTATTTCAAAGTAAAGAGAATTAAAAGTTTAGGGGGGAGGCTCACACAGGCACCTCTTTTCTGTGTGCCCTGCTGTTGTTTATGGCAGCAGACCCTCATAAACTCCTTTTGTATTCTTATACTTTAAAAAAAAAAATTAAGGGGGAAAAGGAGAGGGAAGGATAAATTGGGAGTTTGGGATTGGCTGGTACAAATGACTATGTACAGAATAGATAAACAACAAGGTCCTACTGTATAGCACAAAGAATGGCTTGTAGTAACCTGTAATAAAAAAAAATCAAAAAGAATATGTATGTATGTATATGTGTACCTGAATCACTATGCTGTATACCAGAAACTAATACAACATTTTAATTGTAAATTAAAAAAAAATAATGTGCAAAAAAATTAAAAAATAAACTTAGTTCATTAGAAATTTAAAAAAATTTTAATGTGAGATTTCACCTTCAAAATTGTACTGGAAATAATTTTTTAAAGCCCTATAGCCACTTTGGGAACTTCAAGGGACTTGGGGAAAAGATACTCACTACCAGTATCATATACATATAAAGAGTGTGAATAATACAAAACCTTTTATCACTTTATACCAGTTGGGTGTGTTATCAGGAATCTGACGTAAAGACTTGCCCTTTGGGACTAGTTCTTACACATCATTCACTTAGGATCAATGGTCCCTGGGCTGGTGTGTAGTAAAGTTGGCGTGGTGACATGCAGTGGATTGCATGGGGCACTGCCCAGATCCCTTTCATGCCAGAGGCCCTGGTTCCCTCTGCTGAGAGTGTGAAGGGCATGTGAGCCATACCCAGCCAAGGCCCTCCCAAGGAACTGCTCTCTGCCTAAGGAAGAGTCTCACCTCCTGAGGGCTACCCAGTCCTAATGACTGAGGAGAATAGACCCAACCTCCTTGCTTCAACTGGAACAACTCAGAAAGGCCACCTTCGCTCCAGGGCTCCTGTGAGCTCACCCGAGGTCCTGCAGGAACTGCATCTCGGTTCAGCTTCTCTGGGTGCCTCATACTCCTCACTTCACTCTCCTCACAGGTGATAATCCTGAAAGCACTTCCTAGGAAACCTTCCTCAAGGCCATCACCACCCCCAGTCTGTTTCCCGGATCAGCTGATCTTCAGCACATGCGGTCTTCAAGCCCATCAACCTACCTCCTGACTGTGTGGGTGCACAGCTGCCCCTTCCTACGGGATGCAGACAGGAATGTTTCTGATCCATGACAAATGGGAATTTTTAAACGTCAGACTCTTTTCTTAAACAATGTGGCAATAAACCTCACAGAAATGAGATATTTCTCAGCCTCCCGTGCCACAATGTCCTCTTTCAGGAAAAAAAAAAAATTGATCTCTAGTGACTTTGTTTACTTTAAAATTTTTAAACATAAGACACTTAGGCAAAATAATATAAAGCCCCCACAGATCCCTCTCACCCAGCTCCAACAATTATCCATGGCCAATCTTGCTGCATCAATAATTCAAATACTCCCTCTTTTCCATATTATTTGAATCATATTTCGGACATCACGTTACTTCACCTGTAAGTTTTTTAGTATGTATCTTAAAAGAGAGTGGCTCTTTAAAAAAACATAACCACCATGGCATTGTGTAAAATACTATGCAATAAGAATTCCTTGACATCATCAAATGTTCAAATTCCAGTTGTCTTGTAAATGCTGTAAAAGTTATTTGCTTTGTTTATACAGTTTGTATGTTTGAATCAAGATCCAAATAAGATCTAACTGTTATGATGGGCTGAGCTGTCTCTGAAGGTTCCCCTCTTCCTCTTTTACTTCCTCCCTTTCAGTGTCTTTGTTGAAGATAACAGGAGAGTCCCTGCCGTCTGGAAATCTGTATTGTTTACCAGGCTCATCTGCATTTCCTGCAAATTGCTAGTTGGACCTGGAGGCTTCATCGGATGCAGGCTCTTTTTTTTTTTTTTTTCCTTTTCTTTTTTTAGCCAGACAAAGTTTTACGTGGAATTGTGTTCTTTCATTAGGAAACAACTAAAGTCTGGCTGTTTCCTGTTTGGTGATGTCCACCGCTGTTGATATTGATGCCCAGATAAGTAACCATTAGGAGTTATAAAATGATATATTCTATTGTTACATCTTCATTTATTAGCTGACCTACTTTTTAAAAGGAGAACTTGTCCATTATTTAGTGACTCAATGAAACAATTTAAATAAGAAAGAATAAGTGATAGATTCTCTCTTGATTTACCAGTGTTCAAAATAATGAGCTGGTTCCTCGCCATCCTCCCAGTATGACCAATGACTTTTTATTTTGTCTAATATCATGATGAACTCCTGGAGCTCACCATGTACTTCAGGCCACTGTGTTACTATCTTTACTGATGCCCAGGACGCTCTCTCTCTGGTCAGTGAGAGCCCCTTCCAGTTGAACCCTGAGTCCTTTTGCCATGGCCCTAGTCTTTGGTACCTTCCTTGCTGTCTGGTACAACAAGACGTACCAGGCTCGTCTTGTACATTTCCTGCCCTAGACCTGGAATCACTTATTTCTCTAAGAAGCTCCAGTTCCATGCAGCTGGAAAAGGTATTTCAAAACCACAAGATGGGCTCAAGAAGGCAACCAGAGTAATTTTTTTTTAATTCCTATGTTGGGAGGAAGTTGGATAAAGAGATTCTTTTCCTGTTCTTTTTATATCCCTCTGAATTATTTGAATTTTCATCATGTGTATTCATTCTTTTAATTTATTTACGGCATAAACAATATATAAATACACAGTTGAAAACGAGTCAAAGTAAAAATTCCTTCACACCCTTCGGTGCCACTTCCCTGAAGAGATAACTTCAGTTATCAGTTTGTTATGAATTCTTTCAGACTTTGTCTTAGACAGCACTGTCACTCAAATAAGACTCCTGCCTTAAGGATTCCAGTTTCTTTTTTATTCTATTCGGATGATTCAAAGAGACAGTGAGCTGAGGTAAAAATACAATAGATAGCAATTTAAATCTTTACTGGGACCGACAACTAGGGCTTCTGTGCAGCCAGCTCCAGGGGGTGCTGTTTACATCAGTCTCCGTGATCGATGCCTCCTGGAATACGCAGCACACAGCAAACCTGCCAACAAACCAACAGGACAAGCAGCAAAGGACAGAAAATAGAGAAAATGGCTCTTGAATATATGAAAAGATGCTCAAGTTTGCTTTCAATAAGACAAATGCAAAATAAAACTACACCAAGATACTATTTCTCACCTCTCAGGTCGGCAAATGCTTACTAACACACCCTCATTCAGTGCTGGTGGAATGACTATTTCTGGCTGTTTAACAACGTGCATTCATTTACAGATTTATTAGCACTTGCTAATTCAAAACACTTCTAGGTCTTCACAAATACATACAAATATCCTTGAATGTTTAAGAAATGACATATGTGTCATACAGAACTTCTGAACAATGTCACCACAGAAAAATTTAGGGAATTTATCAACTTGAATTCGAAAAAAAAATGTGTTTTTGTTTCCACTAACTCTAAGTGAAATTTATCATTTCCTTTAATTATGAAAGTAGCCAGGAAACCATAATAGTATCAGTCTGTGCCTTTGTTACCAATAAAAATCAGATACTTTATGTCATATTATAGTTGTTGCAGATATTCTGAAATACTGTTTATCTCATGCATACTTTGAAATTAAGGTAGCAATTATTAGACCCACTGCTAGATCTTGTTATTTAATTCATCAATAAGTAAACAGATAGAGTTCTAAATAAAAATATTTTTGATAATTATATTCCAATATAATTGGTTTCCTTTTTTGGTTTCCTTTTAATCCTGAAGATTTTATTTTCACACTTGAAAACAGCATGATAAAAACAAATTTATAGGCTTCACCAGACTGTCAAAGTGGTATCTGGGCACAAAATAAGTTATCAATAAGAGAATTCATAGCATCATGTATATAATGGCAAATGATTGGGAATAGCCCCAAGAGTGAACTGGCTAAAAATATTTGTGTATTGCTACTGTGGAATACTCAGCAACTGTTAAAAAAAAAGATAGAAAGAAAGAATATTCCAGATATTGTAAAGACAATAAAACAGCGTGTAGACTTTGTGTAATGTGCTACGATTACTTGTACAGCAAATGAGGTGAAGGGGAGAATATATAATACAAAGGTCTGTCGGTTTGGTGCATGAAGAACCTCTGGAAGATAGACACGCTACTGGTAATACTGGTGGCCTCCAAGGATGAGGACTGGGTGGCTGGGGCCTGCAGTGTTAAGGAGACTTTTTCCTGATAAATCTCAGAGTACATTGAAACACTGGAACCTATGAATGTATAATCTACTCAAAAAATTAAATAAAGAAAATCTAACACTTAAAAACTCCTTGCTAGAGTCTGTCAAGGGGACTGGTACACAGCACGTGGCAGCACATCTTCAAGTCCAGCTCCCACCTTGTCTTTGGAACCCCAGCCTGTCCTGCAGTAAGCCCGGAAGGTTCTGTCATTTCAACCCCCTACTCAGTCCAAATCCCCAATAAAATTTTTCTAAGACTTCCTTTGGTTCTTGCCTTTCTTTCTACCTTTCTCCTTTCATCTTCCAGGAGCAAAATTTATTCTACTCTATTGCAAAGCCAACACATTCCCACCTTATCTCTACTTTTGTTGAATCACAAACGCTCACAGACCTAGTTGGCACTGGTGGGCTTATTCCTAAGGAGTGGTGAAGTGAAGTACATGGATATCCACAAGTTAGTCTCTGTGTCTCCAATATTGTTTGTTCATGTTTTCATAATATATTTATTTTAAAGTGAAGTTTTACTCATAGAATGGGGCAGATTTTTAGTTTTTGTACTTACGAATGGGGTCTAGTTGCTACTATTTTTAAGAGCACATAAATATTATGGGATTAGTTCCCTAAAATGTTTTTTTTTCCAAAACTCCTCTCATGAGTTTCCTATTGTTTCCAAAAAAGAAGCCAAGTTTCAGCATAATATACTGGTGGCCACACTTGTCCAAGAAGTCTTTGGCATATAGGGTACATTTATACTATCAAAGTAAAATATTTTGAAGACATCAATGCCGAGTTTTGAGTAGCAATGCTAGCATGAGTAACAATTGCCAAATTTATGCAAGTGGCAAAAGAATTGTGTTTATAAATATTTGTTTGGAGCTTTATGATAACAAATGCCAACTCTTCTTGAGATTTGGATCAGCAGAGAGAAGGCTGTTTTATTTTTTGAAAAATATTTTGTTTAGAAGCAGACATGAGCTTCTTTGTAGGATAAACAAAAATATAGCAGGGTTTTGCCACAAAAACTAGAACAAATCATTTTAAATTAAAAGATAACCTTATTGTTTTTGTGGTGGACTCTGGGAAAATATTTGAGGTCTAAACCAGAAACCACCAGCTTGTTTTTGAGTCAGAAATGTGTTTTCTTTGGAGTCATGAACAGGATGAAGAAAACTGGGACAAGGGCCAAGACCTCGTGCTTTGAGCTTTTCCATCCTGCAAAGTAAAACAGTGGCTGGAACTGTGGGGACGTCCAGGGCTGCCGGTGGAGGCACAGGGTGGGGACGGGCTTTGAGAGGAGGGAGATAAAGCTTCCTGCTACTTCTGAAGATCTGTAACAAGGTGAGTTGTTAGGAAACAAACGTAAGTCTGACGGAGAAAGGCAAATACTGTATATTTTCACTTATATGTGGAATCTAAAAGATAAATAAATGCATATAACAAAACAGAAAACAGACTCACAGATACAGAGAACAAGTTAGTGTACCAACGGGAAGAGATAGGGAGAGGGGATTAAGAGGTATAAGCCACTGTGTACAAAATAAGTAAGATACAAGGATGTAATGTACAGCGCAGGAGATATGGCCAATATTTTACAATAACTTTCAATAGGTTATAATCTATAAAAATATTAAATCTATGTAATATGCCTGAAATTAACATATTATAAAACAGCTATACTTCAATAAAAATAATATTTTAAAAAAAAAAAGAATAGCTGGTATTTCCAGTTCCTTCTCCCACCCATGACACCCAGTACAAAAATTTCCCCAGTTGTGTTCCCCAGAGGTGCATATGGAGGTTAGGGCTTTGAAGCTGGAGCCACACAAGCTGCCTAATCGAGATGGAAGGTTAGTTCTCCTCAGGCTGGGAGTGGGCATGTGTGCAAGAACCAGGAAGGTTTTGGGAAGGACCTGGGACTCAGGCTCCCTTGCATGTGAGCATTCAGCAGGAATTATTTCAAAATGCCCATTAGAGGCTCAACCCTTACCTCCAAGCTCACAGGAGATTCTGCAGCCCTGAGGGTCTCTGTGGGCCTGCATGTGGTGGAGGAGCAGACCACCCTGTGGGGCATCTCTGGTCTGCCTGGAACATACGGCCTGAGCAGTGCCTCAGAAAACTCATGAGCCACAGCAGGTGGGGTAGCTGAAAAGGACTCCAAGCTATGACATCCCAAATATCTTCAAGGAAATCCCTGAATGAACCCTTGGAGGATAAGAGAGAACCCCCCAAGCAAAATAGAAGTTAAATTTTATGCCAGTCATGTGGGTGAAAGTAAAGAAGCAACTTCTCTGACTTAGAGAAATGTAGCATTTATATGTCAGAAAGTGGCAGGGTAATTTTCACACTCGCCACATTGGAAATACTGATATACAGCCAGGTAAAAAGCTCACCTCCCCGTAACTACCACAAACACACACCCACCTCCCCCCCCCCCACACACACACTTTTATCAACATCTTGGAAGTGAGACTGCTTGGGATCAACTTGCCTCCCCTCCCTTCCTTACACATTCTTCAGTCTTCAGGTTACCCCGCACAGTCTTTTATTTGTTGGCCTTATTCACTTACTAATTTAATTCTATAGAAAGTCTTGAGGGCCTAGAATTTGCATCGCAAAGCTAATTTTGCATGTTTGGGGATTTTCACTGAAGATTTTGCTTAGAAAAAAGAAAGCTGTGAATAAACTCAGGTACAAATGAACGTAACTTCCTTCATAACTAAACGTCTGTTCGAGCACCTGATGTTGGACAACTTAATCTAGGGAAGTCCCAGGATTCTATTGCTCAACCAAAAGATTTAGTCAGAAAACAAGCAATTTCTGGAATATACTACTTGCCTAAAGCTTTTTCTAGCTGGGGTCAGTGCTTGAGGCTTAAGAGGCCTAAGCAAATCCCCTTGGATTGGTGTTCCAGCTGTGTCTGCTTCGGAGGGGAGTGGGGGTGGGCTGTTCTCTGATTCACATTCTGAAATCACTTGGCTCATGGAGGGGGCCGTGCCTGGGGAAATTGTTACCCCATGTTCATCCCAGTGGAGCAGAGAGAGCTGTATCTCTATCAGGGTACGGTTTCCACATGTCTGATGGTAATGGATAACTCTCCAACGTACTGTGGAAACAAGAACTGAGAGGCAGCCAAGCAATCACCCTGGCCACAGCCAGGCAGGATGGCTACCACGAACTAGAATCATTGTGGGGCAGGTATAGCTCAGTGGTAGAGCATGTGCTTAGCACTCATGAGGTCCTGGGTTCAATCCCCAGTACCTCCTCCAATATATAAATAAGTGAATAAACTCAATTACCACCCCTTCATTTAAAAAAAAAAAAAAAAAAAAGAACTGGAATTATTGGACCAAAGGGAATGTCCATTCTTCATTTTCATAAATATTACCAACTTGCCTTCCAAATTGGCTTTACCAATTTGATCTCTCTTTCTGTGGATCTGTTTTTTCGATCATGCCATCTCTAACCCCCTCCAAATCGAAAGATAGCAGCCTGAAACCAGAAGCAAATGAAAATGAATTTTGTAAACTTAACATTTTCTTCCCACTGTGTCCAAGTTCACAACATATGCTTTTCAGCCTATTCTAATTTCTAGAATATTGAAAGAGAAAATGTTTCTCAATGCAAATGCCAAATTTAGAATAAAAGAGAAACAAAAAAGTCTTGAGGGCCTAATATTTGCCTGTAACTCAAAAGTGTAATTCCAGTCCTGAGATGTTCACAGTCTAGAACACAATGTTGAGTAGAGAGTGGGAGGGCAGGGGGTTGGGAGGAGGGAAGCTAGAGCCATCAGGACCCTGAAAGGAGGACAGAGAACTTTAGTAGTACAGAGGGGCAGTTCACCCAACCTGGAATGAGAGTAGGCCAAGCTTCTGCAAGCAAATGAGGACTTAGCAGATCTTGAGATTGGAGGGAGTAAATGGGAACAGGAAAAACACTGTGGGGAGATGGATTAGCCAGGGCAGATGCATGAGGACGTGAAAAATATGGTCTGCTCAATAAACCACAGAGTTTATTGTAAAAGTACAAGCTGTAAGGGGAACAACCGCACGTTCTTCCTGCCCATTGCTGTTTCTAAATATTATGCTGTATTTACTTCCCTTGACAGTCTAACTAATTTCTCAAAGATTCTGCCCAGTGTGGATGGAGATATGAAGAAATAGTCAACCAAGCAAGAGGATTTCTAGCAGCGAAGTGAAAGGTTGGGCTATCGGGAGAGTTTTATCAGACCAGTCATATGGAAGTTCTGAATTCCTCTTGATATGTATGAATAATCAAAACATATTAGTCAAATCTTGAGACCCTTTCCTTTCTGTATCTAGATTAAAAATGATAATATAATGGTTTTCTGAGAACAGCACGTATTAGCAGTTGTTACTGAAACAAATATCTTCCTTACGTGAACAGATTTAACATATAATTTATGCTTGTCAACTGAAAATAAAATTATTAGATTATTTCACTCGTAATTTGATTACCTGTGGTCAAGAGGAGGTTAGTAAAGGGCATGGTTTTCCACATAAAGACAAATGCTATTTTCAGACTCAGTGCAGGACGTCTTTCTCTTCAAGGTAAGGTCTTGTCCTTGGCTAACTCCTCCATGCAGACATCCTTCCTTTTCCACTTTACTCTCCATCTTAAGCCACCTCTCTTTCTGGGAAGTGTCCGATGAACCAAGCTTAGTGTGTTTTTTAGCAACTTGTTCATTTTTCCAAGAAGAAAAAGGAGCATCAGGGGGAGGATTCAGCTCAGTGGTAGAGCACATGCTTAGCATTCATGAGGTCTTGGGTTCAATCCCCAGTACCTCCATTAAAAATAAATAACTAAGCCTAATTACCACCCTCCACAAAAAAAAGCAAAACAAAACAAGACAGACAACCTTTGAAAAAATTAATCGATCTTTAAAAAAAGGAGCATCATTTTCTATGAAAGTTTATGGCATTTGTACTGTTTGTCGGTTCAATGGACCAAGTAGAGAAATGGAAGAGATGACGATATTAAGGAATTATTGCCTGAACTTAATTCCTTCTTTAAAAAGTTTTGAAAATTCTGTTCCCTGGGGCTAATTTAAGATATTTAGTGAATGTTCCTTTAGAGCAAGTTTTTAAAACTTCTGTTTGTACCGTGGACACCTGTGACAACATAGTGATACTTACACCCCTTCTAAGAGTAATATGTTTAAATGCATAAAATAGAGAACATGTGATTCCAATTAAAATAGATAATTATATAGAAATTCAGTTATCAAAATGGCTTTTAAAACTTCATGTCAACATAACGTGTGTCTTTATTAACATATTAAATAATAAGATCCAGCCCCAAGTCTAGTAGATGTAATATTTTGAGGTAGTGATGAGCATAAAGGATATTTTCAAGATACCTGCAACAATTATAATTATAAATAAAAGGAAAATACCTTTTATTTCTCTTGGTGACAGACTCAAAGGAACAGTTAGTAATTACTCTGGTTTGGAATCTACATTCGTAATTGAAGGAAATGCTAGAAGATCAGGAAAAGTTTTTAAAGGAATTTTTTTCTTCATCCAAGCCCATGGGCTGCTGAATTCTGTCCCTGGATCCACATAAAAGACCTTTGTTTGACAGGGGCTGGGATCAATATATTGACTGCATTTCTACTGTTATTGTGGAACTCACCCTAATGAGAGCCATCCCTCCATAAGAAGGCAAGAGCTATCTTCATTAACAATCAGAAGATACGAGAAGGAAAAGGAAGGTCTACTATTGTGTTGTTCTTTTAGTTTGTATACCTAAACTCTGTACTTAAACTCTTAAACACTGTAAACTCATTCCATGTCCCTTCCCTAATCCCTTACAATTTTAGAATTTATTTAAATCAAAAACAAAAACAAAAAAGCTTTAGCCCAGAGACAGCCCAGAAAAACAAAACAAACATGAGCCTGCCAGAGAATCCTGGTGCCCCAACTTCATCTCCTGCATGCCCTTGGCAAGTCCCTTAACTTTGATCCTTGGCTCACTTGCCATAAAACAGGCACAATAATACCTCCCTAGCAGCATTATGGTGAAGTTTAAAGGTGGCAATTTGTGAAATTGCGAAATTTGTAAGCTATGAAGAGCAATGTGAACACTACAGAAATCCATTATGTATTTTCAGCAGACTGAGTCTCCTCTGTGTCTTTTTCTCACTGTGTGTACAGATCATGGGTCCAGAGAGAGGCAGAGTCAATGACGGCACATTAAGGAAGAAGAGTCCCTGGCTAGAGACTGGCACAGACATGAGAATGGAGGGAGGGTCTTGGAGCTTCTTTCCCTGCACTTCGTGGCTGGATAAAACCATCCTGCCCCACTAGCTCCCACAAGAAGAACACGAAACGTTTCCCAAGTTTGCTTTAACCACTAAAGTATTCATCTGTCCACCCAACAATAGTTATGAATTGTAGAGCTATCAGGGAATACAATGGCTCTTCTGTTTTGAAGTAAATATTTAAACCGGCAAATATTTGTGGGCATTTTGTTAAGTCTTTGTGCACCTTTCTCACTCTTCAGCCTATACTTTGGCAAGCACTGCTAACACAGAAACCATATTCCATTTTATGTGAATGGTTATTGTTTTAAGATTGATACATACCTTTTAGAGAAACAGACTGATGTATTTTGGGCTGAAATGATATGAAATACAGATAAAGGGAGATTGACCATTTGTTAATATTTGTTGAAGTTTCATGATGAGTGTACGGGGTTTTATTACACTATTTTTTCTACCATCATATATGTTTGAATTTTTCCATTCTAAGGATATTTAGAAGCTTTACCTGTACAAGAGGGAAAACAAAGGCATTCCATATTCATGTTAAATAAGCAGAAATGAATTAAAGTGTATTAGTGCAACCTAAATGTCCACCAACAGATGACTGGATAAAGAAGCTGTGGTATATTTATACAATGGAATACTACTCAGCCATAAAAAAGAATAAAATAATGTCATAAAAAAAGAATAAAATAATGCCATTTGCAGCAACATGAATGAACCTGGGAAATGTCATTCTAAGTGAGTAAGTCAGAAAGAGAAACAAAAATACCACATAATATCACTTATATGTGTAATCTAAAAAAGAAAAAGACAAACTTATTTACAAAACAGAAACAGACTTACATAGAAAACAAACTTGTGGTTACCAGGTGGGGAAGAGGGTAGGAAGGGATAAATTGGGAGTTTGAGATTTACAGATACTAGCTAATATATAAAAAATAGATAAACAACAAGTTTTATACTGTATAGCACAGGGAACCATATTCAATATCTTGTAGTAACTTATGGTGAAGAAGAATATGAGAATGAATGTAGGTATGTTCCTATGTGACTGAAGCGTTGTGCTGTACACCAGAAATTGACACAACATTGTAAACCGACTGCACTTCAATAAAAACATATTAAAAATAAATTTAAAAAATGAGGTAGGAATTAGTGAAAATTTAGACTCCATCACGTACATCAGGAGTGATGGTTGCTATGCACCCTCACTTGTCCTAAAATTTACCAATATTGATGTTATTATGTTACAGATGATAAGAATACACATTACATTAAGGAAGAAAACACATAACACATGGTATTTTTTTGTTCTGTCTGCACCTTTTTCAGCTAGACTGATCTGACTGCCCATGGGGATATCCTCCAATTGTATCTGTTCAGATATTTGCTGGTCTTTTATAGTAAAAGACTAGAATAGCTGTTTATTCTAGTAACACAGAAAAGCAATCAACAAGGTGATCAATTCAAGAGCCTTGTGTCAAAAATATACAGTATATATTTAAAGTAAAATTAAAATTAACAAAGGGGGGTGCTGTGTTATTTACCAAATGTTTTAGGGAGTCATAATATCTTAACGAAACACATATGGCAGCCTCAGTACTACAAAGATATCTTTCAACAGCAAGTTACAAGTGAATCACCATTCGAGATAATGTATCTTCACGTAAATAATTTACCGCTTTATCTTATAGTCAAGCCATGGATTCATTATTAAAAGGATTATCTCATAAGAACATGAAACTGGAGATTACAGTTTATTAAGGCAACACTGTAAAATGGCAATAACCCATTTACAGATGATCCTAAAAATGAAATGTGAAATAGTTTTTAAAAATCCTCTTCTGGATGTTGTTTCATCTCTGTTCTCCTCAGTATCATTAAACTTTTATGTTAGGACAAATATATCACATTTAGGATTGATGGCTGAAGTCAAAATGAAATGTATTAGTTTCTGCACGCTATTTAAGTTATAAAAAATATTTATTTTTTCTGCCATTTTTATAAATATCTCTATGAATATATATGTATGAATTTTATTCCATATTTCCATGAAAACTGATCTTCATATTATATTGTTACACTATACACTAAAAACTAAAATATGAATATTGTGTTGTCTCTTTTTCTCCCATTTGGTGTCCAAACATACAACTTCTGTAGCAATAGTGACTTGCTACCACAAAGACCGGCTCCCTGTGTAATAGGTTCCTCTTCTGTAAGAACCAAGAAAAGTCTTTCTGTACCACCCAGGAAGATGATTCATTACGGAAGTCGACAAGCTGTCAGACAGTGTCCTTTACCCTGTTCAGGGTCTTACTGGGGCAAATTTGGTCCAGGGTAACTGACCAGGTTTTATTTCTTTTAAGAACATCTAAGGAGTCAGAAAGAAATCATAGCTTCTGTATATTTATCAAAAGCTGATTTGATTCTGTTTTGGTTTTGATTGCTTTGGTCCAGCTTATCACATAAAAAGTGCCCAGAAAAACAAGTCAGTTTGCCATGATCTAAATATTTCAACCACGTGTGCATAGTATTCACAGCTGTATTTGCTTGATTCCTGAGAGTGACGTGTTGTTCATTGCCAAAAAAGTAAAGCAAAACCTCAAAAGGAATGTGGTAGATATACTCCTTATTAATAATACCTCCATTTATGTAGACCTTTATGGTTTTCAGAGCCCTTCCAAATTCAAAACCAAAACACTGAGAAAAGTGCTAGATGATTGTTACATTTATTAATCAGATCTGTACTATTTCATTTGATGCTCAAAACAGTGTCATGCATGGGCTGGGCAAGTGTTGTTGTCACCATTTTTCAACTTAGAAAACTAAGACTCAGAAAGCTCAAATGACTCACCAGCATCACAGAAAAAATGGCAAGTCTAGAAGCAAACCTATGTCTCCCGGATCCTGGCACTTTTTCCCTCCTGACATGCTGTACAGTTTCTAAGGTAATTATGAATGATGATTGACCTTAAATCACTTGTCTATCTTTGGAAAGCATTTTTTCTCCCTGGATCCCCAGCTGCCTGGCACCAGGGCTCTACCTAGGCTCTCAGAATCATGATTAACAGGAGAGGAACAGGTGGCAGCTTGGCCATCTGCCATGCAGAAAGACTAGGTGGTTTCCTCCCAGTAAAGGGTTTCCAGGCTTAGCTTGTCAGGCATTCTAAAACAGAGAGAAAAACAAACCCACCTCTGAAGCAAACAGAAAAATAAACGTTTAAGTCAGTATCTTGCGTTCCAAGTGAAAGCGTCATTCTAAAGATAATTCATTGTTATTTCTAGAAAGAGAGGATGAAATTTCAGCTCTGTGTACCAAAACTATGGCTTCATCCATTAGGGTCAGTGATGCAGAAGCAAGTGAAGACTATCGAAGGTCTGTAGTTCCTATATGACTAGGTAATGCTTAAATAAATACTTGGTTCCCAGCGTACAACTCAGTGTTTAGCTCAGTCCAAACAGACTGCTGCCAGCATTTTTGAGTCAACACTGATATCTAAAATAAACACAGGCTGACTAACACACACTGGTACTTTGAAAATAGATTGTGAAATAGTTCCTTGCCAAGAGACGTTCTTGGGCTCTTTCTCTGGGTAACTGTTGATTATTCAAAAGAATGTTAAGCCCCTAAATGTTTTTAAAAATTCATTCATTCAAAATTGTTTTGGTTTTTTTTTCTAGCACTTACTCTTGAGAACTGTGAAGGGTGTGAGATTTTGCCTTACTTTCAAGTTAACACGTTAGCTTTCCACAGTTTCATAGACGCTGGCAGACGTCGTGAGACTCTTGGGTCAGACACAAAGGGCTTTATTACCTACAGCCATAGCAGTAGCCAGCGTCAGCGTTTGAGTGAACTCTGAGCTTAGGGAAGCCAGGTCTTTTATACTGAACAGTAGACACGCCTGCTTATTGCTGTTGCGGGAGACATTGCCTCACTCTTCTAAGACAGTTTGTTATACAACATCCTGGAAAAATACTCCTGAACAAAGGCAGTCAATGCCTCTACTCGAAAGATGTGGAGAAATGTGAGAAATCTGTGGAGAATTGTCCCCTTGACACCTCTTCTCCACCAGACACCATGATAGATGCTAAAGACATGAAGATTGAAAGAAAGAACATGCTGTCTGGTTCTCGATGAATCTGATACTGCTAACAGATTCAACCATGACACTGAACTCTTAAATTCTGTCCATAGAAAATGTGGGAAATACAGCTTGTTCGGTAGCCCTCTCTAATTTAATTCCTATAGTCAAGAAAACTGGTGGGGTAGCCACGTGGCAGAAATCCTATCTTCAATTCCCAGCTTGCTTGCTAGTAAAGTGTTAAAGCGATAAGTGCCAGCAAAATGGAACTAACACACTGCAACTGCATTAAAGTGCAGTATTTCAGCATTTCCAAAGCTTCCAGTCTGTGGCACAATGATCCAAGCGACTTACAGGTAATGACTTACAGGTCACTGGCAGGGAAAACAGATAACAGTGTTTAAAGAAAGAAGTGGGAACTGATAGAAAAATATTATGAGGGAAATCTCTCTTAATTATACTGGTAGGACTTTGCTACAAAAGAAATAAGAGTCAAGCCACACCAAAATTCAGACCAAAATAGTTGGCTTGAGCAAATGAATCAGTGCCAGACGACCTTTAAAATCTAATGTAGAGGTAAGTTTTTCAGTGCGGACTTGACTAATATCATCAGAATGTATTAGAAAGAGAAGTTTTAATATTCTGCTGAGAATGTACAGTCTGAGGCTCTGAAAAAAAAGACATTTTATCCAAATCATTTCAGCTTCAGTCGATTCTTTACAATAACACTTCTCATTAAGATGATCCAGCTTCCCTTATTCTGACCTGTTTTCCCTCAGCACCTTTCCAGACTAATTTCACCTTCCCTGGCAGACTTTGTCACAAGTGAGAGAAAATACTGACTGACCTGAACATAAATATTCTAGACCCCTTAATATCTCTATTTTTTTTCCACTTCAAATTACTTAATTGGCAACCTGGTTTTCAATCAAGCTTTTGTAAGTTTGGTTAGGGCAAGCCAGTTCCATCAGACTCTGATTTCCCCTGACCACCAAGAAAATAACTAACAGAGCTTTTGGAAATTTGAACGCACTGTCAGGGATCACTTACGTTTGTCAGTGGGCTCGTCCTGGTATCCCACTGCTGAATATACGTATTCTGGGAGACTCTGAGTGATCGATCAGCTGGCTTTCCCCCTGGGCATTTTTTCCATGTAATAATGGTTCGACCTATCCTTTTCCTTTGGCTTTTCTGTAAAAGTTAAAAATTTAAGAATTTGTTGAAGTTCTATCCGTGGTCTGTAGCATATAATACCATGTCCTACACCTGAGTACTGCCTATCAGCTAATCCTTTTTTCTCAGGCTACCCACAACAATGACCATCTCCAAATCGTTTTATATAGTTATGTCTGTAATTCTTTGATCTCAGAAGTACTTTTTCTAAGATTAAGTATATAGGAGTGTATATACATATATATATATATGTGTTTGTATGGTTATGATTTTTTGAGACACACTAAAATAATACTGGATAACAAAGGCCTAAATGTATAGAAACACATGTATGTTCAGATTATTAAAATCCATGTAATTATGATGGTGGGACTATTCCCAAATTAGTTTATCATTCCAAATTATTTGAATCATTTAACACTTAAGAAATTGTACAGAATTTCCCAGGGTCTCAGGCACTTTTTTTTTTTTTACAGTTATTTCCTCTAATGCATTTTGTACTATTTTTAATATCTATTGACTGTGTCTGAAAAAGTTACTCTGTTATGTGTAATGTGGGTGTGAGGTGGGCTTCAGAGAGGAGGGTATGAGAGGCCCTGGTGAGAGACATCCCCACGAGAATCTGCCCAGAAAACCCCTACACTCACCTGTGGCAAAATTTTCAGAGCAGAAGTTCCTTGGATCTGTAAGGAGGAAGAAGGGAAAATATACTGGAGCCAAATCTGCTTCTCCATGCATCGTTCTTGGGTCCCCAATAGTCAGCAGATGCGTGTTGTTTCCCAGTTGTCAAACCCCATGTGACAGGAGAAGACAGATGGCAGGGCACCCAGAGGAACTGAAAATCCATAACCAGTCCATTTAAGCAGGGAGAGTTGTGGGCCCTTTCCTGGGAGGAAGATAAGATGTGTACTTGGAGGGAGGGGTCTGTATCTACCCCTGAATGGAGTTTCCCAAAGTTGCACATTTTTAAAAACAAATTTTTTAATACAAAAGTTGCACATCTTGAAAGGTTGCCCATCTTTCAGGAATTGCTTTGATATGACATTGGCAAAGGTCATGATGAAAAGATAAAACAGGAGGGGATGTGAAAGCAGGAGCCCGAGACCGTGGAAAGGGTGACATCTCTGTGTGCTTCACGTGTTTGCTCCTGCAGCACCTGCCATCGGGCCCTTCCAGCCCGGCCCTGCCCCCGGGTTTGTACCCTGTCAGGTTAGATGCCGTTATGACCCTGAGCAGTAACTACAGCGAGGGATGAAAAACAAAATAAAACACAAAAATACCCGAAGTATTTACCTAAGTCAGAATCTTCACTGCCATTCCCTATCTTGACTCAGTTACTTGGTTTCCTTGCCTGTAAAATGGAATTTTAACACCAACCTCACAGAGGATCATGAAAATTAAATGAGATAGTTTGTGTCTTGGTTTGGGTTCCCAGATGACACCTGAAACAGGGATTTGAATGTACGTCGTTGATTTGGAAGGTGAAGGGAATATTCAAAGGAGAGGGGAGCTAAGCCAGAAAAGGAAGCAGTCGGTAGAAGCTGCACTAGCAAGCCAGCCACCACTGTGCATTCTCAGGGCTCGCACCGTCTCTAGGAATCCTGTGAAAAAAAGAAAAAAATAGTCAGTCAAAGGGGCTGCGTGACACAGGGTGAATCCTACAGAGATTCACAGCAAAGGAATTCTCTTTTATAAATTGCTAGTCGAGTGGGAGGCTCGAGGTTTTGTCCCTTTGTTTTATTTAGTTATAAGCTATCGCAAAGAAGTAGGGCAAATCACATAAGCTAATATGTCAATTTGGATTGAGTGATAGCACACCCTAGAGCTGTGTCAAGAAGGATTCTGAGGGTCCATGCATGCTCAGGAACAAAATAAAACATAGTGGATTATTGACATGAAGGGATGGAGCGGTACTCATGCTTTGTGTCTGCCCCCCACCCCCCACCTAGCTGTCATCCACACACTAGTTATTCATTTACCCAGGCCCAACAGAACCTCATCCTGGTAATACCTTTCCTTACTGTGAAAACTTGAAACCAATAATCTAGATAGCTTCTAAAATATTATGGCTAGAATGTTATGATTAGTTTATAGAAAGAAAAAATTCACTAAAACCTCAGGACCACTTTTTTTTTTAACCTACAGATTGACAAATGTTACAAAGCATGGGTGAGCTTGTGGGGAAAGAGACCCTCATGTATATTTTGGTAGGTGTATAACCTAGGACGTTCCTTAGGGAAAAAAATACCAGAGTTAAAGTATGCATGCCCTTTGACTCCATTCTAGGAATTTAACCCACAAATATACTCACATGTGCACATCGATGTGTGTTGAAGTATGCCCATTTACAGAAATGTTAGTAGTGGCAAATATTGGACTCAATCTAAATACTCATCGCTATGGGAAGAATTATATAAATCAAGCACATTCAGACAATGGAACACTAAGCAACTGTAAAGAGTAATGAAGATAGTATATCCCTGTAGTGATATACATGGAAAAATCTTCCTGGTGTGCTGTTAATAAGGCTGCAAAATGATGTGTTATGCTAACATTTGTGTGAAAAAGAGGAGATACATACACCCACAAAAACACATGCATATTTGTTCATGTACATTGTGTATTTAACTACAAAAAGGTATTAACAGAGGTTGCCTCTAGGAAGGAAGCTGAAAGGCAGGGAGATATGAGGTGGGTTATATTTTTATTCTCGCTCTCAGCTGGTGCTTTTTCAATTTTTTAGACCACATTAATGTACATTTCTAAATGAAGAAAATGAACTGTCTGCTGATATTAATTGTTCCCTATCCTACCTTCTTTCCTTCACTGATCTTAATGAGGAAGGAAGGAAGGGTGAGGGGAGGCAGGGTAACGCCTACTCCCACCACCCAGGGAAGATCAGGGTTCACACTTTGGTGCATTGATATTACCATCCAGTCTTTTTCCTTTGCATTATATTTCTCTGCCTTTTTAATTTAAAAAATGATATGTTACACATATGCTTATATCTGCTGCTTTTTTCACTTAACATATCAGTTTTTTTGTGTCATTAAATACTCTTCTATGACATGATGTTTAATGCTTTGTTCTACTCCACAGCATGGATAGACTGTAATTTATCCCATTAGTCCTTTCATGTTAGTTCTTTAGCCATGTGGAGTTACTGTTGAGAGCTGAAAATGTAAGGACTGTAGGAGTGAGGCTGGTTTTTGTGTGCGACTTGAGGTACTAGTTTCTCTCCCTTGTTCATGGGCAGTTAGCAGAGTTCTCTCCGCTTTCTTACTACCTGAGGTACCTTCCTTAGCTGAAATCAGACACAGAATATTTAATTATAAAGACACCTTTTCATATGCAGAATAGATATACAAGATTATACTGTATAGCACAGGGAAATAATATACAAGATCTTGTGGTGGCTCACAGTGAAAAAAAAATGTGACAATGAATGTATGTATGTTCACATATAGCTGAAAAATTGTGCTCTACACTGGAATTTGACACAACACTGTAAAATGACTATAACTCAATAAAAGAATGTTTAAAAAAGGCACCTTTAACTACCAACAAGTAACTGAAAAAATGCAATGCATTAAAAATCCTCCACAACTTATTTGCTCATGATTATGATATTAATTGGAACTAAAAGTATTGGCATACTGGAAAACCAAACTGGAGGGATTATCTTTTTAAATGTTAAAATATGAGGAGATGTTCATTTTATTTAACAGAAGGTATGATAGAGTAAAATTTTCCAGACACCAGAACATTTGCAGAGCAGAAATACAGGGGGAAATGGAGCATGTTTGTCGAAAAATGCAAATAAAGTTATCGGTGGTTTATAGCTTATGAAAACAACAAAACAAACTCTTGCACTTAACCAAGCCATTTCAACCATCTGTTCAAAAATCACAATTCCAGACAAAGGCAGATTTATAAAGGTAAAAAGCTGAAAGGAACTTCTTGGCTGAAATTCCCAGTTCCCTACCATGTCTAAAACCTAAGAGCTTAGAGGGATGTTGGTGTCTACAGCATCATCTCAGCAAGTGGACCTGAGCAGCTCAGAACTTGCCTTTTTTTTTTTTTTTTTTTCCCAGATTTAGAGGGTCTAAGAAGTGCTCCCATAATGACAAGAATGATGCCCTTGGGACTATCTTGCTAAATGGATAGTCGAAATCATTATGAAAATAAAACATTTTTTTGAAACTTGACATTACAATCAACATTTTCATATATGCTAAATTTGACCCAGCTGTTTATAAATCTTTGTATATGTATATTGCACCTTAAACACAGTATCAACATATGTTATTCATTTATTCAACAAACATTTATTCAGTTCTTGGCAGCAACCACCCTTTTCAGCTCTGAGGATATGAAGATGAAAAGGGCATGGGTCTTACTTTCTCAAGGTACTGACTGTCAGTAAAATAAATAAGCCTACAAATAAATTAATTGCAACAAAAAACAGTAAGTTCTACGAAGGAAACAAACATGGGTGGGGATTGAGAAAAACCAAGAGAGACCTCCTCTAGGTGAACTTCCAGGGAGGAACTCTCTAAGGAAGTGAAGCTTAAGCTGAGATCATCCCCAGGAAGAGATGGAGCCAAGCTTGGGAGTGTGGGAGGAAGGGCACACCAAGCAGAGGGAGCAGCTTCCAAGGACTCTGAGGCCAGATGAGACTTGGCATATCTGAACAAAGACAAGCATGGCAGGGCGTGGTGATGTAGGAGGAGTGAACAAGATGAGCCTGAAGGGATGGGGGGAGGGGCCCTATATACAAGGCCTTGTGGACCAGATAGGAACCAGGAATGTTTTTCACAGTGAGAGGTTTATCACATTGTTTGTGATAAAGCTTTATTAAAGGTCCTATTCCAGAAGTTAAATAAACTCTAAAGTAAGTGATTTTTTTTTTGACGTACAGTCGATTTAGAATATTGTGTCAATTTCTGGTGTACAGCATAGTGATTCAGGTATTCAAATATTTATATAGATATCTTCCTTTTCATATTCTTTTTCATTGTAGGCTATTACAAGGTACTGAATATAGTTCTCTGCACTATACAGTAGGCCTTTGTTGTTCATCTACTTTATACATAGTAGTTAGTATCTGCAAATCTCAAACTCATTTTACTTTAAGAGTAAAGACATGAGAGACTTTATTTAATGACAACTCAGGAAGCATCCAGGGTCATGTAGCCAAATCCAACGAGAAAAAATTGGTCAGGGCCAGAATATATCTCAGTTTGCTCAGAGGAGTCCCAGTTGACACCTATATTCTCAACATCTTTCAGTGCAGCACTGTCCCAGAAGCTTCATTTTTTTCATGAAGTGCTTTTATTCATAGTTGTGTCAAAACAAGCCAGGATACGCTGGGTACAGCCACTTTACGCTTTCGGCTTCTGCCAAGGTCTCATTGAATAGCGTGTGAGATGCCTGTGTGATGTGGTTTTCATTTTAACACATGGAAATCCGAAAGGAGCCAGCAATACCCCACTTTTCTTCTCCCCGCTCTCTCCAGAAGCCACGTAGCTAATGCTTCCTTGCCTTCCCCAAGGGCCCTCGCTGATAAGCGAGGTGCACTCAGTCATGGGCTGCTAGGAGCAAACAACTACTTCTGGTCTCAGGTCATGGTGAGAGAAATATTCCACGGGGCTGAACCTGCCGGCCACTTGGTGTAGCAGTTTGTGACATGCTCTGAAATGCACAGTCACCAAGCACCAGTTCAATGGAAAACATGTAGAGTCATGGGTTAGGTATACATAATATGTACAGGAAATAGAACACGAAAGTTCCTGCCGTGGACCTCACTGTGTAGACTGAATGCTGTGGTGGCTTTGCTGTGTGTTGAATGAGGTAAGCCCATGAATATTTATTTCATTGTTTGACAATGCTTTTTATTTTTTCAATAAACCCTTTCAAGAGCATTGACCTCAGGAAATGAAAGTATGAGTTTAATGAATCCTTAAGGACAGAATTTCCATTTTTTAAAAAGTTAATCGTGAAAGCGAAACTTGAACAAAATGCGTACATTTACTATCCACCATGGGACCAACAGTAAAGTGGCTAGCCACTTGAAAATGAGGAGATGGAAAAGTCATCAGAATCTACTTCAAAAGTTAATAGTTCGTTTAAGAAGGCTGGGATTGAATACAAGAGTTGAGCCGGTGCAACTTCAGAAGGTATATTTGCACAACCGCTTTTGAAGCCTGTCTTTTGATGTAGCTCAAATGACCTTTTTCTATTTTAACTTTGTTCTTTTTTAATTCCATGCTTCCTCATGTACATACACTTACAAAGTGATAGCTGATAATATTTTGACTCCATTAACATAGGATCTTGCCAAACTATTAAATGAAGCCAATTTTATATCTATGTCATTTGAAGTCATGAAAATCCAGTCAACTCTAACAATAGTTGAAGGTGTCCAGCAAATTTTTCAGGCAATCAAAGTAAAACTTTGGAATTTTATTCTGTTGAAAGCAAAGCATCTGACATTGTTATGAATGTTATCAATAATTTAGTTGCAAAGTTCAACACTAAGGATTCAATTATTTGTTTTTGCAGTGATAATATGTTTACAAACTTTGGTGGTGGACAGAATTGTGGAAAAAAAGGGGGTGGGTATAGCTCAGTGTTAGGGTATATGCTTTGCATGCACGAGGTCCTGGGTGCAATCCCCAGGACCTCCATTAAGGGAAAAAAGAAAAAAAGACTGTGGGGAAAGTAATACTCTTACTAAATTAAAGCTATGGAGAAGAAATGTACTGGAACTGATGGCCATCACATGATTCATAATTGTGTTCAAACAAGCTGTGATGCTCTACCGATTGTCATAGACGCTGTGTTGTCAAAATTTAGAAATATATTTACAAATATACCGATAAAATAACTGAACTACATAATTTTCATGGTGACACTGACTGTTGAAGTAAGAAAATAGTTGGGTATGGCAGGATATAAATTCACTTTTTGCTGTCCAGCATTAATTAGAATTTAGAAACATTTGAGTCTTTCAAGAACAAATTTCTAGCTCCTATAATGACATTGAACATTTTTGTAAATATGTCCTTTAAATTTTTATTGCATTTTGGAAAATGTTGGAAATCTTTAAAGTATTCAATGAGTAGAGTTCCCCAAAATGTCAGCTTTTACTTTTTAGCAGATTTCAAGTATTGAAAATAAAGCTTGCAACCAGTTAGATATTGGAATTAAGCCATATAAAAGAAAAGGAGGAACTGAACAAAATAAACAAGGACAGTTTAAATGGTTTACAAGATTTAATTTTAAAATTCTATAATTTTGTAACAAGAAGTTGTGCTTTCAACTATTTTGACTTACTTGAAGAAATGTTTGGTAAATGTTTTAACTGCCTAAATTTGTATTCTATGCCATAATAGAATGAATTTGAAAAGCCTATGTTTTTACAGCATGTATATTTGTTGAAACACTCAAAAGAATCATAATATAGAGAATTTTTTATGATTTTTTCCTTTTGAAAAGTATTTGTCAAGCAAAGATGCAAAATTGATAGTCAAAGAGGTAAAAAAAAAGAGTATCTATGAAAATATGTGGATTTATTTATACATTTTAATGCAAAAAAACAAAATTAGAATTGAAACTTTTTTTCACTTTGCTCTGAGCTTATCAGGTACTATGCAGACATTAAAAATTTTAATTGTTTAACTTAGAATATAACTGTACAGAAAAAAATGCTAACAATTCAAATTAATTAACTATAAAATGCAAGTGTGAAGGCTTCAGGTAATTTTATGAAAATTTGAAAATAAAAGGACCCTACTGACAAAGAATATAGCCTTCAGAAAAAAAGTCTATAATGTATTACTAGAGATAGATTATATCTAGGAAACCTTTAAAATACGTTACTAAAAAAAAGTATGTACTGAGAATAATTTTTCTTCTCATGTTATTTTCTATGTTCAAATAATCACTACAAAGTTTTTAAATTTTACTTTAATACATTTTTATTTAATACATTATTTTTATTTTTGAAAGCAATTTTATTTTTTAAAATAGTTTTTGAATAGAACCACCTTATAAATTCAAGAAGGTATCATTCAAAAATATTTTTAAGCTACATAGTTTTAATTATTTTAAATAATCTCTTTTATTTTAATAAGTGTCCCAGTCTGTATGATAAATTGTATACTACTCTAGTTAAAGCAGTGCCTCCTTGCAGGAATAAATCTAAGTACAGGGACTGAAATTTCTGGACGCCCAAGCCATCTGGCAGCCCCACCATGGACGTCAGGCTTCAGGAGCACAAATGTTCAGCTCCCACCTGCTCTCAGGGCTTCTGTATTTAAAACACCCCACTCCGAAAGCTTCCCTTGGTATATGGCTCTATCACAAGAGGAGCCTGAGAAATTCTGACTGAACTTTTTCTCTCAAGGCTGGGCTGCCAATCTACAGTAGATGTGGTCACATGCCCCTGGGTCCCTCGTTAATTAAAGAGCCGGTGGTGGACAGGTCTGCCCTTCCTGGGTCAGGTCTTCTGTGGAAAGTAAGGCAAGTGGGGGAAATCTCACCAATGACAAACAGGCAAGAATCCCACAAAAACCCTGCTTTGAGGACACTGGCAAGAAAGTGTTTTGAAAGAAAGGCTAAAAAAAAAAGTAATCGTGGGATTATTGCTAATCCTCACTAAGAGTTTCTGAGTGGAGTTTGAAAGCAATTAAGGAAAGTAAGGGAAACAGAATTTCCTCAGAAACTGTTTGATTTACTCAAAGGTCTTGCTCAACCAATCACATAGGACGCCAGTGTTTTCTCAGCTACAGAAAGTCAGCAAGTCGTCTTCACAGAGTGGAATGGTATGTCCTGCTCCACCCTGAACAGCAGAGTTCAAGTTCTTAGCACTTTCCATTTCTCACAGTTTCTGCCTCTCAGAAAGTAGAAACTCTCAGATGGATGGGTTATGATTCCTGTCAAGGAAAAAAATTTTAGTTAAAGCTAAATGCTCAAGAAAGTTAGATAAATCACATATACATTCTCTTTGAAAAGGAAAAAAAAATCAAGTACATCCTTCATCATGTCACTTCTACCAAATTATTCCGATTCCTTTTGGATGCAACCTCTGAAATACTCTTTCCCCAAGCTTTCCATGATATGGCCCAACCAACTTCTTCATCTTTGTGTTCTCCTAACTCTTATTCATGAACTTGCACTCTTGTCATCTGGTCTCCTCGCTGTCACACACTCATGGCCTGTCTCTTTTTCCCCATCTGGAAGCCCTATTCCTGATGACTTTCATTCTGTCTAAACACTACCCTTTCTTCAAGGATCAACTCCAATTTCTCTTCCACCATAAAGTCTTCTCAGCTTACTCAGTTCACAGAAACTTGGGCCCATTTTGTTTTTATTACTTCTTTTTTTTTTTTAATGCAAATTCTTTTTTTAAAGGATATTTATTTATTTATTTATTTATTTATTTATTTATTTATTATTTTTTAAGGATATATTATTTATTTAAAGGATTATTTTATTTTGGTTGGGAGTAGGGGGAAATAATTAGGTTTTACTTATTTTTAGAGAAGGTACTGAGGATTGAACCCAGGACCTAGTGCATGCTAAGCCTGCACCCTACCTCTTGAGCTATTACCCTACCCCCTTTTTTTTAATGGTGGTACTGGGGATTGAACCCAGGGCCTAGTGCGTGCTAAGCATGTGCTCTACCACTGTGCTATACCCACCTTCCTCTATAGCACTTTTTAAGAAGTCACTTCACTTCTGGTCATCCTCATTTCCTTACCTGCAAATCTACTTCTTAGTGTGGTTTGTGAGGACTGATTAAGATGATACCCACAACTGTTTCTGACCACAGTACAAAATCAGAATTACGGCCACTGCACTGGGAAAGAGTGACATTTTGGAGGGAAAGATTGATATTGTGGAGACCAGCTGACTTTATCGTGAATAAAAAGAAACACTTAATTCTTGTGGATCACAATTAAAATCTTAATACCAAGTAGTCTTTTTAAAAAAAAGTGAGAGAGAGGTGTCCGAATGTCTCTTTTACCTCAAACATTCTAACAATTTAAAGTTCTATGCTCCAACTACTGTGTGTGCACCTTGGACAAGTTTCTTGGCCTCTCTGAGTCTCCATTTCTTCATCTGTAAAATGGGGAGAATGAGTGATTCGTGAGCTAATTGCAAGGAAATGAAACACCATCAATGTTTTGTCAGAAACAACCCAACGTCCATCAGCAAAATGAATATATAGACCCATTGTGGTTTACTCCACAATGGAATATCATTCAGCAACAAAAGGGAGTTAACACTTGATACATACAACATGGATAAATCTCAAAATTATTTTGCTGAGTTAAAGAAGCCAGATAAAAAATATAGATACTGTGCAAATCATTTTTATAAAATTCTAGAAAATGCAAACTAATACAATAATAGAAAATAGATCAGTAGTTGTGGCAGGGAGATGGAGGGGAGGGGAGGGAGGAGAGGGGAGGACTACAAAGGAACACCAGGAGATTTTGGGGGGAGTCATGGAAATGTTTGTTATCTTGATTGTGGTGATGGCTTCATAAGTGTATACATATGTCAAGACTTACCAAATCGTACACTTTAAACATATGCAGCTTATTGTATATCTCTTATCCCTCAAAAAGCTATTAAAAAACAGGAGCAACCCAGAAGCAGTGTTTTGCTCCATGATTCTATATTCACGGTGAATCTAGTCATCCAGGAGGATGCTAACAGCTAGGAATCTGTTTCCATGACAATACCCTCCCTCTATGAGGGAAACGCACAGTTTTCCAACAGTTTGTGCCCTTTCCATGTTCCATGAGATCAATTCTCATGGTGGAGGATTGTAAGTGATCACGTTTCAAACACTCAAAATACTTGCAAGAAGTTTGTAGTGTGTGTTCCTTGTTTTAAATTTATGGCTAAAAATTCTGTAAACTCTTCCCTTCTCATGACCCTGCCCACCTTTCACATGAGTTCAGTAGTTACTTGTACAATCTGCTGTTTGCCACAGTCCCAGACCTTGTTTCTGGGAAAGAAAAAACTAAAATCTTTTATTTAGTTATTTAAAGGAGGTACTGAGCATTGAACCCAGGACCTTGTGCATGCTAGGCACATGCTCTACCACTGAGCTATACCCCACCCCGCCCCCAAACTGAAATCTTACATAACTAATGACAAAATTGGCCAGAGTCAGTGTTACTAAAGATTTAAGCTGCTTAATTATTTATATATGTATATACATATATTATAAAATTTTACATTTTTGGAGTAATACATTCACACGGTATGTGTGGTTACAAGAGGGTACACGGTGAAAAGCCTGAGTTCTACCCCTGCCTCCATCATTTCTGGCCATTCCCTGATAGTACCAATGTGAACAGATTTTTGTTATTTCCAGATATAGAAAAAGCTATACACATATATATATTCTTCCCTCCCACCTATTAAAACCCAGCAATTTGTGTTTTACTCTAGATGAGTCTATCATTGCACACAGAATTTTGAGAAGCACCGACATGACATAATCTTATCCCCTTGGGTTTTTCAGTTATCAGTTACCAGAGGTGGGTATCTTTCTCCCAAATTCTTGAGTCAGGGATCACAAAGCCTAGATCTAAGCTGGAAACGGGGACAGGGGATGGGAGACAGGACAATTGGCGGGGGGGAGCACGTAGACAACGTTTCAATCCATCACCTCATTTCATTTATTATTCGTATGTTATTTTTAACTACAAAATAAATACCCAATACATAAAATTTGTGAAATTTCATCACCCATATGTAACCACTTCAATATTGATGTATCTCGAGGGCAATGGGTTTTAATTTAATATTTTTATATGTACAAATAGTGTTCTTCTTTTCTCAACAGTAAATCTATTGCATGTCAATCTGTCTCTATATTTTTCTCACTCACAGCCTATCCAAAGTATTTTTCCAATGAGGGGGAGGCAGTTGGCTGGTTAGTCTGCTAGTTGGTGGGGAAGAGGGCCTGGCAGGGTGTCACAAGGCTGCAGAGACTGATCTTGAAGGCAGCCTGGGATGTGGGTTGGATCTGAGATTGTCCAAACAGGCAGGCAGCCCCGAGAGAGCTGTGTAGAATCTAGGGGCAGTTACCCAACCTGAAAGTCAGTGCAGGAGTTGGCTTGATACTAACATATTCATTCTTAGTTTTTAGGACCCTAGTTGATGAGCCATAGGGTTCAGGGGCTGGGGCCAGGCTCAGAAAGGGAGAGTGGCAATAGCTAGGTTGGGGTACCAACCCGGGCCTGAGGTTCAAAGTGATGCTTATTCCTGAGGAGGGTGGCTGTGTGTGTGAGAGAGAGTGGGAGTGGGGGAGAATCCTTGATAACTATTTCCAATCACATCCAGTGGCACATCTGTAAGGGTTAAGGATAACCTTAAACTAGTTCCAGGCTGAAGAAGCTGAAGGCTTGAATTAGGACAGTAGTGGTAGGGATGGAGAGGATGGAGCAGACTCAAGAATTAATCTTGAAAAGAAAAAAAAAATTAATCTTGTGGGGTGGGTATAGCTCAGTGGTAGAGTACATGCTTAGCATACATAAGGTCTTGGGTTCAATCCCCAGCACCTCCATTTAAAAAATTAATCTTAGGTAATAATTGGTATGAGATGGTGGCTGAGATGACGACTGAGGAAGGAAAGGGAGGAGTATAAAGAAGTTTCCTAATCTTCTCTGCTAAGAATCATGTGGAAAGCCTGACAATCACACAGAATTCTCAGCCCCTTTTCCGGAAATTCTGACTTAATAAGTCTGGGGTGGGGCCCAGGAATCTATATGTCATTCTTTTTTTGTGTTTTTTTTTTGGTATTATTAGTATTTTTTTTTTTTTTTAGAAATTACTGAACTATAGTTGATTTATAATATTGTGTTAGCTTCAGGTGTACAGCCAAGGGATTCAGTTTTTAAGTCATTCTTACTGTAGGAAGATGATTTCCGGGTCTCTGGCTTGGGGTATTGGACTGGGGTAATGAAATCCACTGATTTCAGTTTTAAATATGTTGAGTTTGGAACAGTGCCACAGTGGTGACCAAATCTGTTGAGCGTTTACTGTATCCTGATGCTTTACATGCACTATTTGATTTAATCCATACGACATCTGTATAAGGGGATGACTATTACTATACTTATTTTGTAAATGCCTAAACTGAGTGGTAGGGACAGTAAATCATTTTCCATTTTTTACACAGCTAAAGAGAAGACCTGGGTCTTAAACCCAGGCACTCCTTACTCCAAAGCCTTTGTTCTTTCCAACTACATCCTTCTGTCTGCTGAGTGGATATGTACCCATAGGCAGTAGCACCTGAGTTGAATCACAGGTCAGGACTGGAGATAATGATTTGAAATGAAAATACACTTTAGATTGTTCAAGGAGAGCCTGCAGAGAAAGAGGAGTATTGGCCAAACGTGGAGCTGTGTTCCTGTTTTGAAAGACGGGCAGGGTAGTCAGTGAGTCAGCCTCAGGGGTCCAAGAAGTTCAAGGAGAATGAAGAGAGACAAGCATTTTCTAAACTAAGCAAGTTGAGTTGCCAGAAGGAGCAAGTTTTTAAAGCAGCAGAGAGAGCTTCAGTAAATGAAATTAGCCATTGAATTTAGCAAAAGGGGTAATTTTTTTTACCGTGCCCAGGAAGGTGGGGGGAGAAGGCCAGGCTCCACACACTGAGGAGTGAAGAGATGAGGAAATGGAGATAATGAGTGAAGGCCCATATCCTGGGAGACTCAGCCATAACAAAATAAATTTGGAAAGATACTCACTAAAATGTTACCTGTGCTCATCTCTGAGTAGTAAGATTGTAAGTCACTTCTGTTTTCTGGGTTTTTTTTTTTTTCTCTCAGACTGCAGAATGCACTTTGGAAAACATCATTTTAATTGAGCGGGGTGCCGCTAGAGAAGGGTAAATTTGTAGGGAGCAGGTTTGCCTCCTGCAGCCTGGGGTGGATGCCAGGAGAAGATAAACTGTGGTCGTACCCTCACACAGGGGCAGAAGAACTATAGAAACGAAAAAGCACATTCAGTATCTTAAAAAAATTTTTTTTTTATTTCAGCTTTAAAAAGTAAACATATATTGGCAATACTAGGAAAATTACTTAAGAAGAAAAATGAAGGGGGTTGGGATTCAAGAGCAGAAAAGTCATGGCTAGAGGGATTGGAAAGAGAAGTTTCCCATTGGGGCTCCTGTTTACAGGCCCAGGGAGAAGAGCCTGGGAGAGGGAGAACCGGTCGGATCAGGGGGTCTCAGATGTACCAGGGCTGAGAAAACTGGGACCAGGCAGAGAGAGGAAGCCAGACTCCAGGAAACAAGCAGCATCTCTTCATCATCCTATGGGTAATCCCTCTAACATTTTCAGCTTCTACTTCTAATCTAGTTTCCATGTATTTATGTGTAGCGTTTTTGCTATAAAACTGATCATCATTTTGCAATGTGATCTTTTTCACTTAATATTATAGCATTTGATCATGTCATTAAATATTATTTAAAAATAATATTTTAGTTCCTAATAATCCCTCATATAGATGTGACATTTTTAGGGTTAGTGAAACATATTTTCAGATTACTTTCTAGAAATATTGTGTCAATTTCTTTCCCATCAGAAACAGATCAGTCCCACGTCGCTACCCTCTCACAAGCTGTGATATTATCAATTTTTTCCATCACTGCCAATTTGATAGGGAAAACAGGGTGTTGGGTTGTCGATTTTAATTTGCATTTCTTTCATCGCCTTCAAGGTTAGTAGTTTCGGTCACTTTATTAGTCATATATATTTCCACTCTGAAATAGTCATATTCTTTGTTCTGTTGTTTAATATGACAATCATGCTTTTATTAATTTTAAATAATTCTTAAAATACAAAATAAAATAAATATATGATGAATGAATAAATAAAGCTAATGACAGACATCACTCTGTTAAACAAGAAAGCTACTCTGTGTTGAGAATGTCCATTTGTCCATGTGTTTTTCTTTCCTTATCTAACACTTATGTACAACACTTGGGTGATTCTTCCAAACAAATGATAGACTCCTTGTTCATAGAGATCTTTAAAAGTGCCTTGGAATCTTTATGGTGAGCATGTCCAGGGTCTTTAGCCATAGTTTATGGGGTTTAATTGAAAAAGCTAAGTCAAGATGAGTCCAGATCTTTGTTTATTCAGAAACAAACAAAACTTTTGAGTGGCCTAGTCAGAATATAAAGCAATAAAAAGCTGTCCATTTGGATTCTCAATGGCTTAGCCTTGCAAATTGCTTGAGTGTTGTCTCTTTTTAAAGTGTGTGTGTGTGTGTGTGTGTGTGTGGAGTGGAGTGGGGGATGAGGGTGGAGAATGAAATGACATCACGTGTCTCCTGCCGTCATCAATATAGAATTTCCATCAAAAAAATGTTTCATCTGAATCTAATTATGAGAAACAATCAGACAAGCCCAGATTGAGGGGCATTCTGGCCTGGGCTCTTCAAAAATGAGCCCACATGTTTATGTGAACCACCAGGAATTGCAGCAGAATTTAGAGATGACCAGGTTTGTCTATTATGTCCTATTTCTATTGTCTAGATTATGAAAGTGAGCTAGCCAGGAAGTAGACTCTTTTGCTCTGGAAATTAAAGTAATTTAATATAGAAAATGGCAAAGTCCCATTCATTACCTAATTAAGAGGAACATCTCTCCCTGATTAAAATTTGTTGACCTCATTATCTTAGACCAGAAGCCAAGAGAATGCAGCTGTCCCTAGATCATGTATTCCTGAGCCAATAAAATAAACGCCAGAGTTACAGTGTGTAATTTAAAGTTCTCTCCTTTATTTTTACTCCTAATCACCTTGTCTTTCTCAGGCGCTCATTACCTGACAAAATATTGGCTTTTTGGAGTTTTTCTCTCTCCTCTTGGTCAGTTTCACTGTGCGAAGTTGTCCTAGCTATTGAATGAAGATGATTTTTGTTTGGGGAAGATTTGAGATGTTTTCTCCTAAGGCAAAGGAGGCATCCCCTAGCTCTGAAACAAATCTACCATCAGACTTCTAAGAAAAGAGCAGGAGACACCCTTCCTTTTAAGTCTCTCATCCTACCGTCGCCTTTGGAAGGTTATTTTATTTTACCAAGAGAAATATAACCATGGAAGAGAATTCAATCCATTACAGAGTTTAGTTGGCTAAATTGGGTTTAGATGACTTTACTAGTCAATTAATTCAACCTGTATTTACTGAATTCCTGCTATAGTTAGGAATTCTGTAAGTAAGAGCAGCGGTCACTGGTGGCGGTGGCCAGTCCTTATGCAGCTAATATGTAAGTATCCAATTTCAGCTGCTTGATTAGAGTTGCGAAAAAGGCTACAAGAGAGAAGTATACAGGGCTGTGAGGGCAGATGACAGAGAGCCTAACTCCATCTGGGGAAGTGCAGAAACACCTCCTTGGAGAAGCAGGATTGACCTGGGTTTCCGAGTAGGAGTAGGAGTTGACCTGAAGGAGGTGGTCACAGGAGGGTGTTTCCTGAGAGAAGGCCAAAGTGGTGGGACACAGAGTGCTTTGCGACACTGCCAGGTTGAGTAAGCAGAGGTCAGACTATCTAAGACCTTGCAAGTGAGTTCAAGGTTTTGGTTTTAATCCTGACAGCAGCAGGATGCTGCTGAATGGTTAACACAGGTGGGCGACACTGCAGAACAGTGAGCCAGGGAGCAGTCGGAAGTGATCTTTGTGCATGAGGCTTTGTGTGCCCATCAGCTTACTTCATCGGGATATTGTCCTAAGCGGAAAATTATCTAAGTCAGAGAATGTAAAGTGGGAGTTTTTTGGCTGTTGTTTTTACTCTTTATTATAGAAAATTTTATCTACATAACAAATGAAGAGAATAGTAAATGGATACCTATGTAGCCATTTCCTGGCTTCCGCAGAGATCAATGTATGATCCATCACCTTTTATCCATACTCCTATGCAGGCACAGCCAATCTCCAGTGGGTAACTTTGAAGCAAATTCTAAATAGCATTATTTCATCTGTTAATATTTCAATATGTATTTCTAAAATATAAGAAGAAATCTTTCTGTTTTTTACCTTAACTTTCAATACCATAGTTGCATCAAATATTAATAATACTTTAATATGGCTAAATGTCCATATAGAGTGGTTTAAACATATTTAGAACTTTGGATACACAGTGTGAAACTGCTTTTTGGACAGCCTAAACAAATTTATATTTTCATCGACCATGTTTGAGACGGACTACTCACCACAGTTTCAGCAAAATTGTGCATTATTTTTCTTACCATTACCAATTTAATAAATGAAAAATGGCATTGTATTTATATTCAAGTTTGCATTTCTTTTATCAGTGGGGTTGAACATCTTTTCATAAGCCTATGAATTATTTATATTTCCTCTTTTGTGCACTGTCTGTTCTTGGCCTTTGAACATTCAGCAACTGGAATCATAGTGTTTCTTCTGGGAGATTTTCATGAAACTTTGTTAGAGATGTGGCAACTATTTTCCCCATTTGTAGCTTGCTTAGCATCTTACCGCTGTCACTGAATGTCACTGAAAGAAAAAAAATTTGAAGTTAAAAACCCTCCCAGGGTCATCCAGTCCTATGTCCATTCTACTGTGCATGAATCACTCCCGTCACATCTCTGCCAAGGTGTATCTGGTTTCTGTTTAAACATTTCTAGTTGTAGAAACTTCACTATGTCAAGGGCATTGGTCCTAAATATGGACTATAATTACTGGAAAATGCCTTACACTGACCAGAAGTCTTTATATTGAACTTAGTAACTTCTACCTAGTTCTCTCAGCTGGAGATACCCAAAATATCTTCCTCAGTAGATGACACCCCTTTAAATCTTTGATGACAGTATGGTTTCCTAAATTCTCCAAGCTAACATTCCAATTCCTTCAACCACTCATTGACTGTAATTTCTAAGCTCCTCGTTATTTTGACTTTTCTCTCCTAGACATACCCAAACTCAATGTTCCCAATACAATCTCTCTCCCTGGATCCTTATTTCTTCATCTAAAAAATGGTTTGCAGTACAAGAGGGATAATACTATAACTCTTGCCCTCCTGCTCTGTGAAATTGCTTGTAATTTAGCATTTTTTAGAATTCTTTAAAATAGTCTCTAGATGTAAGCCAAACTTTAATATGGAGCTTTTAGAATTGGAAATAGACCATTACAAATCATCTTCCTAATATATAATTATTTTACCATTTTCTATCAAATTTAAATAGCAGAAATTACAAAGCTGTTCAGATGGTATATCAACTCAAGACAGTAATTTATACCATGCACATGTTTTTGTGTTAGAGTATGGTTGTCAGTTTATATTCTCCTTTATGGTGAAAAAGAATATGAAAACGAATATATGTATGTCCATGTATGATTGAAGCATTGTGCTGTACACCAGAAATTGACATGATGTTGTAAATTGACTATACTTCAATTAAAAATACATATATATATATATATACAAATAATGTATATTCTCTTAACCTCTGAGGAGTCTGCAAAAATTAGATGATGAAATACTTTTCCCTTGTACAGTGCCCAAAGATTTTTTTCTAATGAAAAAATGTCAGCTATGGAAAGCACTTTAGAGACCATCTAGTCCAACCCTCCCTCCCCGGTTTTCCAGGAAAAAAAGCTAAAGTCCAAGGAGGTTAAGTCATTTTCCCAAGGACACATAGGGAGTCAGAGGCAGATTTCTGAAGAAGTTAGCCAATCAGCCAATCTTGTCTACGAACGTCTGTAGGCACCTGAAAGAGATTGGTCAGTGTAATATTAGGACGTTAGACCCCTTTTGATTCTCAGAAGTTTTTCCTGATCAAGGATATAACAGGTGATGGAATCTGCCAAAATAAGGCGAGGCAACAGAGGGAGGGGTCATAAAAAACACTGCTTTGTGATATTAATTACAAGGAATCTACACAGGACTTTGTGGCAGGTTGTATTTTCTGAAGATAATCACAGCAATAAATCCTGAAGGATTTCTTGACCCAGCGAATCCACACATCTGTGAGGAATAATAACCTGTTGTTTTAAGGCATGAACATTGAGAGTGGTCTATCACGCAGCAATAAAGAACTGAAATAGACTTTCTAAACCACCCTCAATTTTTATTTATCTTTTTTATAAAATGTTTTCCAATGGATATGATTCATTAAAAAAAATGCTAGTGAAAGGCATATAAAAGTATTTTTGACCCCTTAATCCCAGTTTTTAAAACCACTGTCCCTCTTTCCCAATCCTATGGGGTTTATTTCGTTATATTTTGGTTTATTTTAATCCTTGCCAGAACCCTTTAAATGAGACCCTCCAATTCTCACTTACAGATAATGTTCTCTAGACTGAAAGATAAGACTTGCTCCCAGAAAGGAAGAGTCTGATTCAGACCTACAGCTCTCTAACTAACTCTGGAATTCTTTCTGCCTTCAAAGTTGCTGAAAAGGGCAAGATATCTTTTGGTCTGGAAGAAGCCCTGGCTTTGGTTGAGCATTAAGAATTAGAGGCAAGTAGTGTCAAGTCTGTCACTACTAAATGGGAAAAAAATTATCTGATAGGGTTATTTCAAGGATTAAATAAAATAATACATATGAAAGGAGCACAGTGACTGTCTGTGATGAATAGTCTCTAAATACAGCCTCCAAATAACTCCTCCCGCCCCAGTACACACAGCTGCCCCTCACAAAAGCAGTGAAGTCTGTTTCCCTCCCCTTGCATCTCGGCTGGCCTGGTGGGGTTTGTTTTTTTTCCAGTTTCTAACACTTGCATGAAGGCACATTTTAAAACTCTGACTGGATGCAAGTGGCACATTTGGTTTTTGCTGTGGAAGTTATTAATTTGGCTGATATACCTATTAAGTATCCTTCGAAATAATCTCCATATTGCTGAGCTCAGAATGCTTTTTTCCCTATTTAAAATAACATGAAAAACATTGACATACAATTTTGTACATGGTGAATCTACTGAAATCCTACTATGGAGATGACCTTCAGCAAGTATCAAGATCAACTGAGGAAAAGTTTAAGGGTGACTGACTTACAACGGACAGAATGCAGTGAAAAGAATATTCTGGGACTTCTAGGCCCAGGTGTTAAGAGTACTAGCAGTTTTCCAATGAACAGTACATATATGTAAATTTAAAATTATATGTGCAGTAAAAAAGAAAAAAAGAAATGATCTAACAAGCTGTGAAAGACATAGAAGAAACTTCAAAGACATATTACTAAATGAAAGAAGCCAGTCTGAAAAGGCTACAAACTGTACGATTCCAACCAAAGGACATTCTGGAAAAGGCACAGCTACAGAAACAATAAAAAGATCGTGGTTTCCAGGGGTCTGGGGAGAGGGAGGGAGGGAGGAATGAATAGATGGAGCACAAGGGATTTTTAGGGCAATGAAATTATTCCGTATGATACTATAGTGGTAGCTACATGTCATTATGCATTTGTCAAAACCCATAGAATGCACAACATCAAGAGTGAACCCTAGTGTAAACTATGGACTTTGGCTGATAATAATGTGCCCATGTTGGTTCATCAGTTGTACCAAATATGCCACACTGATGTGGGGTGTTGAGGGTAGGAGAATATATATGTGTGGGTGGGGAGGGCTATGTACGAACTCTCTGTATTTTCTGCTTAATTCTGCTGTGATCCTGAAACTGCGCTAAAACAATAAAATCTATTAAAAAAAAAAAAAGAAAGAGTACTGGCAGTTTTCTACTCCTTTCCTGTTAAAATGATCCTTCTGGGAAGGCTGGAGACTGCCATGCTGTGAGGCAGCCCAAGTCAGCCTCATGAAGAACAGAGGTGCAGTGGACCAGACCCTCAGCTGGGCCTGGTCCCCAGGCACTTGGCCAGCTGCATGCAGCTGTGCAGGGAATGCCAGGTGGGACCAGCAGAACATCTGCCCATCCAACATTCAGAACTGTAAAGTTGTTTGAAGCCACTGAGTTTTGGTGTGTTTTGCTACTCGGCAGTGGAAATCTGAAGCATATTAATGCTCGATGCATATAATCATTTACACAGCCATAAATAGGAATGAAATAATGCCTTTTGCAGCAACACGGATGGACCTAGAGATGATCATACTAAGTGAAGTAAGTCAGACAGAGAAAGACAAATATCATACGCTACCACTTATATGTGGAATCTAAAAAAACAAGATACAAATGAACTTATTTACAAAACAGAAACACACTCACAGCCAGAGAGAACAAACTTATGGTTACCAGAGGAGGGAGGTAGGGGAGGGGATAAATTAGGAGTCTGGGATTTGCAGATACAAACTACTATGTAAGAAATAGATAAACAGCAAGGTCCTACTGTATAGCACAGGGAACTATATTCAATATCATATAGTAACCTATAATGAAAAAGAATATATGTATAACATAATCAGTTTGCTGTACACCAGAAACTAACACAACATTGTAAATCAACTATACTTCAATAAAAAAATGTATAATCTTTTAGTATCACTATTATTCAGAAGACTTGTATAAAGGATAATGGCATTTATTTAGACTGAATTGCCAATGAGAAACTGCTTGCTGTATGGGAGATGGGAACAAGGAAGGGAGGATGAAGTAAATTCTCTTTAGTCCTTTGTAGATTTTGATTTTTATTATGTAAAATAAAAACTTCAGTTCTTCTGCTCTAACCTGGAAAATCCCTGCTGTTCTGTTGGTTGAAATCCCCAAGATGAAATCTGAGCCACTTAAGCATTTATTTCTTATTCAACCTGGAATCTTGCCTCCATCAAACAGCTTTTAAATACATGTCATAGCCTTGCTTTTCTTCCTGACTTGCAATTTTGTGTAATTGCCATCTAAATAGACATTGCAGCAATCATTTATCAGATTTATAGGTCCAAACTTCCTTCCTGAGTGATAGGAGCATCTTGTCTAAGCAAAAATGGAATGTTCCAACCTTCTCTCACTCTTCTGCCACCCCCGTACATCTGGAGCTTTAACTTCAACTATTTTAAATAGAAGAAAGATGTTGGTGGAGACATCTCTCCCCTAAAAATGATTTGACTTCCTTCTTTCCAAGCAGTACTTAGCCCCTTGGGAGAAATTTTACTTTTTCTCCACAAGGGCATATTGTTTCTCAAAGAAAATGCTGAGGGGACAAGGAAAGACTCGTGTTTGCAAATAAGAAGTTTTAAAATCCCAAACTGGGAAAAAGAAAACTTTAAACAAAAAATCCAGACTTCCAGGAATGATAGCAAACAGCCAGTCTCAACCCTCCTAAATCCTCACTTACATGACAGTCAAGAGTGTTTTTTGTTGTTGTTAGCGTTTTTTAAGGCATATGGCTACAAAGATGTGGAGAACAAGAGAGGAGACAACAGCTAAAAAGCATAAAAGCACTACAGCAGGACAAGTGGCAATGGAAGATGCAGACAGGAGAAAGCTGAATCCTAGGCTGCTGTAACAAAGTACCATAAACTGAGTGGCTTAAACAATGGAAATTTATCTTCGTACAGCTCTGGAGGCTGCAAGTCCAAGATCAGGGTGTGGGCAGGGTTGGTTCTTTCTGAGGGCTGGGAAGAATAGGCTGTTCCAGGTCCCTCTCCTTGCTTCTGGTGGTTTGCTGGCCATCACTGGAGTTTCTTGACCTGTGGAATCTCTGCCTGCATCTTCACACAGCGTTCTCCCTGTGTGCATGTCTCTGTGTACAAATGTCCCCTTTTTATAAGGACACTAGTCATATTGGACTAGAACCCACTCTAATGACTTCATCTTAACAAAGGCCGTGTTTCCAAGTAAGGTCACATTCTGAGATGCTGGAGGTAGAACTTCAACATATGAAATCTGGGGGGACACAATTCATCACAACACTGAGCCTGCGGTGGGGAACCTGAGCCCTAAAGCAATTTACCCCACAGGATCTCCCCAGTTCCCACAGATGTGTCACTGGCCATCTATGCAGGTGAGGGTAGAGGGGCCAGGTTGAAATTAGCATGATGGGATCAAACCTGTGTAAGCAGCTAGGAAATTGAGCTTACCCCACCCCAACTGGAGGTTACCTAAGCATCATGTAGCTAATGACTGTCTTATTGGAAAGTATAGCTATAAGACATTTCTATTACTATAGAAAGTTCTATTGGTCAGCAGTGCTCCAGAGAAAATAAAACAGAGGTGTCTGGACAAGAGGGCAAGCAAGTGCAGTGGCAGACAGAGGCCCACACCAGAGAAAAGGGGACAAATGAATCTTGTACTGTGGATGCTAAGAACCCCTGACGCCACCGCCCTCTTCCTCCAGTTGGCTCACCAAGTCATGCCCCGCGGGCACAAAGCAAAGCGTAAATTCATCCTTCTGACTCAAAAATAGAAAGCCTGAACCTTCAGTAGCCTCCTTCTAAGAGGCAGGAGAAAAAGTAAGGGCACGTAAACTAACTTTTTCCTGATTCACTACTGTGTACCAAGCTTTTGACACATATTTTCTCATTGAGTCCTGTAACAATTCAATGTAATGGGTGATTTTCTCATTTAAAGATAAGAAAACTGAGACTCAAGAAGGCTGAATAATTGGCTTACGTTGTCTTGATTAGAAATGCAAACACAGAATTCAAACTCAGGACAGTTTGAACCCAAAGCCCACATTTTGCTTCTACTATACTGTACTGTTGGCTTGAATGGCTGGCTGCCTCGCAAACTTGGGTAAGTATCAGCAAGTCCCTCACCTTCTTTAAATCTGTTGGCCCTCAGGGTCAAATATGTTAAAGAACATTCATTCTGTAAGGCCCTAAGAGAGGGCTGAAAGGTTTAAATGAAGTAAATTATAAAAATTTGTAAAAAAAAAAAAAAAAAAGTCTGCACCTCTGTATAGATGTAAAATATCTCCCCATCCATACAGGAAATCCTCACAGAGATGACTGTGCATGCAGTTTTGGAAGGCTCTAGAGAACTTCAGGACATACTTGGGTCACTTTCTACCATCTTATCACTGTTGATAAGCCACATTTAGAGCCAGAACATCGAATACTTCCATGTCTTCCCAAAATGGGGTTTTCTAACTAGATTTAGTGCTTAGCCCAGGGCAGGGTTTATGGATGGTATTCAGTGACTGTTGGATGGTGAATAAATCATTCAATTGCTAAATAGATCCATCTGTTGATCAATCAGTTCTTAAATCAATGTTTAGACTCCAGGGAACAGTGAGACCTGAGACACTATAATCAATGTGTAAAGCCCCCCTTTTGTGCATGAGACCTTGGTGTATTATATTCAAGCTCCAGACTAGAGGGGAGAGTATAGTTCCATGGTAGGGTGCGTGCTTAGCTTGCATGCGGTCTTAATTTCAATCCCCAGTACCTTCATGAAAAAGTAATAATAATAAATTAAACAGATGAATAAACCTAATTACCTCCTTCTCCAAAAAAAAAAAAAAAAAAATACCCTCCAAACTATACGGGACAGTTAGGAGCTCCAAGACTGATAAGGCACCTGGCATTTTATTTCCTTCACAAATGGTTTGGAATTGGGGTGGGTCCCACTAGAGACATTTCTACAGGGACTAACAAGTTTTCTCCATCCCTGCCTTTGCCACGTGAAATCTAGTCACAGGGTATCTTCCTACAGTGCAAAGTACCATCCTGATGCTAACACCGAAACAGCATAGAGATCTCCCTGGTAGTCAAGAGCCTTGGGAGCGGCCCTCATTGACAAGGTTTATCTAATGGCAAGATTAGCTGTAAAGCTTCCCTGTAACAGACTTCATAAAGGATGATGACTCAAGTCATTGCACGTTCAATGGCACACATTTCTAAGTGGATGTGAATTTGTTTAGCACTCTTTGGTATTTTGGCGTCTCCGTGATTACTCTTACAGGCATTTGTTTCTACGTCAAAAAACTAGTGGACTGCTAATGAAACGTTTTGAAATGCTATTTAGAGGGCAAGGCTGTTTCCTAATTTCTTTCTACACAGGATGTGATGTCTAGGTAATTGTAAGAAATAACTGAGAAATCCTGCATACCATTTACCTAGTTTAAACATCTCTCTTTTTTTGTATATATATTTTTTATTGAACTATAGTCAGTTTACAACGTTGCATCAATTTCTGGTGTACAGCGCAATAAACATATTTTTTTAACTGACTTCAGAAGAAGTTGATACTGTTGTCTGAGTCAGTACTATTGACGCTCTGAGTATACATAAATAGTGCAAACAACTTTGTCAATTACTCAGTCCTCATTTTCTAATATTTAAGAGGAGCAAGTTGTACTAATTCATTTGTAAGGGTTCATCCAGTCTGATATTCTATTAGAATCTGAGGTTAAGATCTCTGGCAGACCATGACCATTGCTGCTTCTGTACAGCCCATGAGAATGGTTTTTACATTTTCAAATGGGTGGGAAAAAAAAATTGAAAGATATAACTTTTTGTGACATATGAAAATTACACAAAATTCAAATTTCACTGACCATAATAATGACGTATTGAAACACAGCCATGCTTATTCATTTACTTATTTTCTCTGGCCATTTTCACGTTACAAGAGTTACGACAGAGACCGTATGTCCCACAAAGCCTGCGATATTTACTGGTCCTTCACAGAAAAAGTTTGCTGACTCTGCCTTTAAACCATTCTTGCCCTTTACTCCAGGAGTGCTGCTTCTAAGGATTTATCCTAAAGAAAAAGCAGAGATGTCCAACACTAGGGGATTCTTTACATAAAGTGTGTTGCCTTTACCTGATGGAGACATACATAGTCATTAAAGATCATGTTTTATAAGAGTATTTAATGATTTGGGGAAAGCTTACAATACATGGTTTGATTGAAAATATAGATTTAAAAAGAACATGCTTATGATATCAATTGTGTGAGGGGAAAAACTCTCTCCGGGTTTGAATGTGCAGACAAAAAGACCCATAACACAGCTCTCAGAGCTCGTCTTAGGCGGAGAGATTATGAGTGATTTCTGTTTTTTTCTTTATTGCATTCTACATTTTCTAATGTTTCTATGATGAATATATTTTACTTTATTTCATTTGAAAAAAAATTTAGTTTTATGCTAGATTCTAACTGAATATTCACTTATATATGTTCTTAGCAGAAAATTCATATATTTCCTTTTGGTTGCCAAAAGTCATCAGAATGTAAAGCATAGGAAAATCTGAGCAAGAAGTGATTGAAATTCCTATTTCTCATTTCATAATACCTTACACTTATAATAGTGCTAATTATGTAGTGGTTTTATATTCAATTTAAAATAAAGTTAGGTTTTGAGATATCATTTTATATCCCTCAGATTAACAAAATCTTAAAAGTCTGAATATTGGTGAAGAAACAAAATTTTTATATACTTTTGACAAGGTGTAAATTAGATCGGCCACTTTGAAAAACAATTTGCAAACTTCTAGTAAAACTGAAAATGCACATACCTTATTCCTCGGCATGTCCATTTCTAGGTACATACTCAAGAAAAATTTTCTCTTGTATTCATAAGGATACATAATCAAGGCAAAGATATTTTTAAACATATTTTTAATTTTGGGGGGGTAATTAGTTTTTTATTTATTTAGTTAGTTTAATGGTGGTACTGGGGATTGAACCCATGACCTTGTGCATGCTAGGCACACACTCTACCACTGAGCTATACCCGTCCCCAAAAAACATATTTTTTAAAAGGGAGAAATTAGAAACATTCTATATAGCCATGGTCAGGAAAATGCATTAGTAATAGGTGGTGTGGTAACCTCATGCAACAGTTTAAATGAATGAACTATACATCAGCATGATTAGATCTTAAAAAGTAATAGTGAATAAAAAAGAAGCAAAAAGGGATGTATAACATAATATTTATATAAAAGTATTAAAAATAACAGGAAAAATATTATATGTACTTTTTGCCATTACATATAAAAACAGAAAGTTATATGAAAACATAAACTTAAGACACATGCGAGATCTGTGGTAGCATTTACTCTAGAGAGGGGAGGAGGAAATTAGGACCGGGGAAAGGTAAGAAGGAGACTGCGATTTTATTCATAAACAGTAATTTCATTTCCACAGCAAACAATAAGCTTAAACACACATTACACAATGTGGACTTTTGTTTTTGTTGGCTATCTGCTTATATTTCATATAGTTTGAAATTTTTTTCCCTCAGTACTGCCTTAACAGCCCAAGGAAGACAAAATGGGTCAAGTTCACAGACTGTGATAGTAGAAAAGTGAAAAGAATCTCTAAAAGCAGGCGGTACTGAGTTATCTCACAATTTGTTGTAACTATTTTGAATTTCTATCTATAAGGATGTTCTCCTGGGACCTTATCTCTAGACCTTATCATCCCCGGAAGTCATATGCCTTCTGTGGTTTTACCTTAGAATCAGAGTCATCTGCACCAAGTCAGTAACACTTCAAAGTTCAATGACATTTATAATGGCAGTCATTACTGCCTTTTAAAATAACTAGAGAAGAGCGTATGGAGTCCCATTTCAAAACATAAAGACTATATCTCACAAGTAAAATAAGAATCACGGAAGTTCAGGAAAAAAATAGATAATTGTTGGTTATTACAGAGATAATTCACAGATTCTATCCCCAAATTAATTATTAATTAATATCAGCTTTCAGAACAGTCATCTATAGTTCATCTAAATTTTATCCAATTCTGTACACAAATTTTTTTAATTTTTTTATATTTTTAATTTATTTTTATTGAAGTACAGTCAGTTTACAATGTTACATCAATTTCTGGTGTACAGCACAATGCTTCCGTCATATAGAGCATACATACATTTGTTCTCATGTTCTTCTTTACCATAAGTTACTACAAGATGTTGAATATGGTTCCCTGTGCTATACTAAATTTTTAAATTATTCTCTGTGTGTGTGTGTGTGTGTGTGTGTGTGTGTGTGCATGCACCTCATTTTCAAAGAAATCATATACAACTGAGTGGTTAAGAGCACAAGTGTTACATCCAAAATGCCTGGGTTTGAATCCAGATTTACTATTTATGTGACTTTAGAGAAGTAACTGAGCCTTTTAAAATAATTTAAACATTTTAGCTACTTAGCCATGCACAATATATTTTCAGAAGGTATCGAAAACATATGTTAGTAAGTCTGTATGCCGGTTCGGATGATTGTAACCATGGTTTTCCTAAATCTTTAACTTCCTATGGAGGTTTCTTTGGAAGTAACGCAGAATAAAAGTGACAAGAAGATTCCACTACTGAAAAATAGAAAGCCAAAAAAAAATCTTGTATCTTAAGATTTTAACATGTGTACTTTGATTCTGTTGAACAGCACATTCCAACTTCTCTGTTAGGAGTAAGAGGATCAAAGTTAATTTAGAATTTTATTAAAAGCAGTACCTCTCAAAAAAAAAAAAAAAGATTTTAGCTTTTATAACTGCATCCAAATCACTCAATAATAAGCTCAAGTCTTGGCTTATGCAACCCCTTGGGATCTGAAAGCTGCCAATTGTATCTTCCTATGCTTGAGACACACTTTTCTCTCAAGTCTTAATTAGAAAGGTTTTTCTGTTCGAATCATCTTACTGCATGTGGCGTGTTCTGCCAGCCGAGGCACATGACATTTTTCCGTCCAACCTTCAGTAATCAGTGAAGGCTTCAAAGATTAATAAGCAATTAAAGAGAAGGAAGTAATTGACTTTTATTAGGGAACACTGAGGCAATTAGACTCCGTGGTTTCTGGTCATCTTGAGGCGTGGCTTGCTCATCTTATTTTTAGCAGCAATATAACCTACGTCTCTTCCTAAGCTGCCATCGTCTGTGTATTCATAGGCCTAACTGGCATCTCAAGTATTTTCCACGTGGAGATTTGCATAGGGAGAGAGCAGCAGCGCAGTCTGGGGTTCTCAGGGCAAATGGGGAAGTGAGGTTTGTTCATTTGTTTTTCCTTCCAGAAGGCTGTGTGATAGGCATGTAAGATACAGCCTTTGAATAGCCCTTGATGAAGTCAGTTTACCCGGCTGTCTTATCTGGTCCCGGGTCCAGACCTTACTGTGCGAGCAACAGGCAGTGAGCAGCATCGCTGTCTCTCTTGCCTTGTCTGATGCTGAGTCTTTACGGGTAGATAATCACCTGTGCTCTGTACTCCGTGACAGCAACGACCCTAAACTTCCAGTCAAGGTCACTAGTCCCTAGCTTTCAATCTCAGACACAGGTAGAAAACACTGTTACATTTTAGCTCTTTCTGATGAGTAGTTAAAACTGGTTTTCTGTGGATGGATTTCTTAGTCGATGACATCCCAAGCTCTTTTTTAAAAAAGGCAATTTGCTTACAAATACATGTGTCATGGGTTCTTATCTGAGTTGAAAAAAAAAGGAAGCCTGTTATAAATGTCAAGAATGGAACAAAGGTTACAGCAAGCCCAGTGTGATATGGAGCCCTTAATTACCATGCTAAGCCTCAGAACATGATTGAGAGGTGGTGACTAACAGGTAGCTTCATGTCCCTCCTGCAGGCATGTTAGGTCCCCCTGTCATGACAAAGGGAAACTCCTAGGCGTGACCAGCCCTCCTGTGTAATCCTGGTGTGGCAGGGGCCTCCCTTTGCTGGTCATTAGGTCTGGAGGAGGATGCTGTCTGTAGATTCAAGGAGGATGGGGGTTGGTGGACCCTATATTCTGAATTGAAAAAGGGCAATGAGATGGCTGGTGCTCTAGATGGGGGAAATCACTCAGACCATCATCCCTCAAAATAGTTCCAGGAAGCGTCAAAAAAAGATGGACTATGAATAGCAGGTGGGTAAGGCATTTCACGGCAGGGAGAGAGATAGTCCTGTATCAGCCATGAGAGACAGCAGTGATTTCCTATGGAGTGGCCAAAGGAGTTACTCAGAATCCCCCTGGACTCAGGTGGGCCAGGGTAGGGGCGTGGCTAGATGCTCCTGGAGGCTGATCCCAGAGCTAACAACTCAGGCCCCAGGGTCTCTTTATAATTATATAAGGTAAGATGAATATCATTCCCACTGTGAGAAGACACACGCGCGCACACACACGCACACACACAGTACCACCAATTCTATTAGGAACTTCATATCAAAACAAACTAATTGAAGTTGACATATGAGAGTTGGCATCAATTAGAAAGGGTGGCAAAGAGACCACTGACAGCCCGTGTGACTTCTCTTATGACAATGGCAGGCAAGGCCATGTCACTCAGTCCATTGGTGAGGAAGAATGTGCCTATAGTTCCTCAAGGACCAGATTAAATTCATGCCACTAAGGCAAATAAATACCTTTACAGGAACGTAATGCTTTGCGCCACGGGGACACATTCTGATGGGAGGGGTATCTGAACTTTTAACGAGAGGACTGACGTTCATTCTTGCTCGTAGCATGGGGCCAGATCCTTTGGAAACTCTCAGCCAGCATTCAGAGAAATGCAGAGGCATAACTGGAGAGATGGAGCAGTGGGACATAGTAGAGTTTTTGAAGGACAAAGTAGCATCATTAGAATGAGAGACTTGAAGGGGAAAAGAGCTGTATGTGGGCTTGAGGAAGAGACCTGAGGAGAGAAGAACAAGTGGGTTAACAGACAGGTTCAAGGACACCCATCCTTTAAAGACCTTCAAAGAGCCTAGGAGGGCTCAATTGTTAGAAGGCACAAAAGATCTCTCGGCCTGAAGCATCTTAATGTTTATTTTTCCTGTTCTGAAATACTCTTTGGATATTTACCTCCCTTTTTAATAAATATAGAGGGGGCTAAGGGACGGGAGGACATAAAAGATGCAGATTTGAGATGCAGAGAGGCAGACTGATTTCCAAAACCCCACCTTAGATGAAAGTTGCTTATATTCGAAAGCTACCTTGAAAGTCACATAAGTCTCCCATAACACAGAGGACAGGAGGTTTCTTACAAAGACTTTAAACTCAAAGTTCTTCCCACTGTACGTGACTCTTCTCATCTTCAGTCATCTTCCCACGTCTCATTGGCAAGTATTTTCCTGAAATCATGGCCCAGTCATTGTAGGATAAAAATATACAGTGGTTATCCATGGCCTGCATTCTTTCCCACCAATTCTCATTTAATTCAATTCCATAGACACATGTTTAACTCCATGAGGATGACACCCAATAATAGGAAGGCAGAACATCACAGCGGACTAAAGACTCTGGAATCAAACCGCGTGGGCTTGAATCCTAACCGCCTGAAAGTGTGACCTTGGGCAAGTTTCTGTGCTTATTTTTTCCCATCTGTATAAAGGGTATAACAATATCATGTACCTCATAGGGTTGTTAAGGTAATTAAATGATGTAATTCATATCAAGCACTTAGGACAATAATCGAGACTTATCAAGAACCAAATACATCCTGGTTAATATTATTTAGAAGGACAGAGATTTGTGGGGATCCTACCTACATAAATAATTATTTGAGCTGCTTAAATAACTCTGCCACCTGGAGGAGGCTGATAAGCGCCATGGAATAAGTGTTAACCAGGTATTACTGAGTTCTAACCAGGGAGGCAGGAGCTGCAGGAGGAGACTGTATGAGAAGGTCTGTGGGTTGGGAGAGGATTCTAAAAGGTAGGACAGGCAGAGACACTTAGGTTTTCCAAAAAAAAGGAGACTAAAATGAGTATTTGAGTTAATTTTTTTTTAAGCAATGTAACTATTGGTGCCATGAGTGGGACATGGAAAATGGAAGAGCTTCCAGACCTCCCCACTCCCTCAGTCCAAGGAAGCACACAACTTGAATAGCACCTGATTTCTCTATCAGCTAACTTGGGGTGATGCTGCCTGGCTTTAGTAAGACACGCGTAGTATTTCTACCCAGGAGACTAAAGCTTCCATGCTGACCTGGTTACTGACCTGAATATTACACGTGTCTTCCTGAAGCCAGGTAGCATCTCCCCTTCAGTTCTGACTTATCCTATGACTTAACTAAGTCACATAGCCCCTTAGGGGCCTCCCCCCACTTCTTTCTTTCCCCTCCCCCCTCCCCTCTCCTCCTTCCCTTCCATGTTATTCTATCTAATGATGTTTTGTGAAGGATGACTAAGATTCATACAATCATTTTGTAAAATTACAAAATGCCCTGTGGTTAAACGGTGACTAAACAGGAAACAAAAATCAAACCAACGAGGCATAACTATCTTCATCTTCACGTGAACTAGCTTGCTCAATCTCAGAATTAATGATTTCAGATATGTTAATTTAATGATGCCTCCGACGCTTGGGCTGGATGCTGCTATTTTAGAGAAGAGGAAACTGACGCTGCCTGATGGGAGCCACGAGTTAGCAGCAGAGTCAGTGAAAGGCCTCAGAGACTTGACCACTGGCTGGAGTAGCAGCCTGAAAGGTAACCTTCAGCTTGCTTTAGACTGAGACCTTCTGCTGCATGCGCTAGTGGCTCAGAGGGCTGCCCTGGGTGCTATAGAGCTAAGTTACAGAAAAAGCCCTGTAACCACATGCTAATAGTCTGGAGATGTCCTCCAGCCTTGGGGGTCATGATTTTGTCCTTAAAAATTTCCCAAAGCAAGTACATATAATCATATATGTATATGTATATATGTATGTATGTGTGTGTGTATGTATGTGTGTATATATATATATGACTTGGAGCTTGAATATATAAAAATTCTTGCAATTCAGTAATAAGAAGACAATTGAATAAAAAATGGCTAAAAGATTTGAACAGATACTTCACAAAAGAAGAGATATACAAATGGCCAATAAGCACATTAAAAAATGCTCAACACCATTAATTATCAAGGAAATGCAAATTAAAACCCCAAGGTACAAGGTGTTGCCAAACTCATAGAGAAACTGGAATTCTTGTATATTGCTGGGTAGGAGTGTAGCGTGATACAACCACTAGAGAAAATAGCTTGACAATTTCTTACAAAACGTCCACGGGACCTAGCAATTCCATTCCTAGGTATGAAAACACGTCCACACAGAGTTTTATGGAAAAGCTCATAGTAGTCATATTCTGTGGCAGACAGCCTCTACCACGGATCCCAGTGGTCCCCACCTGCTAGAATTCATGCTTTTGTTAACACCCTCTCCTGGAGTGTGGGCTGAACCTCTGACTTACCCTAACAAAGAGAATATGGCAAAAGTGACAAGGTCTCACTTCTGGGATTAGGGTACCAAAAGACTCAAGTTCATTTTCTCTGCTCTCTCTTGCTCTCTTCCTTGTTTGCTCTGATGAAGCCAGTAGGCATGTTATGGGCTTCCCAATGAAGAGGCCACATGACAAGGAATTGAAGGAGGCCTCTAGCCAATAGCCAGTGTGGAACTGAGGATTTCAGTCCAGGAGCCCACAAGGAACTGAATCCTCCCAATAACCATGAGCTTGGGGATGAGCTGCCTGGCCAACAGCTTGACTCCAATTTTGTGAGAGACCTTGAGGCAGAAGCTTCCAGTTAAGCTAGACCAGAATTCCTGACCCACAGAAACTGTGGCATATTGAATGTCTCCCTTTTAAATCACTAAGTTTTGTGGTAATTTGTTACACAGCACTAGATAACTAATGCCTATTTATAGTAGTCAAAAACTGAAAATAACAGAAGGATGAATGCATTGCAATATATTCATACAGTGAAATGCCACTTGACAATAAAAAGAAACAAACTTCTGATATCTGCAACAACACAGATGAATCTAAAACCATTAAATTCAGGAAAGCAAACCAAACAAAAGAAACCATATGGTATGATTCCATTTATATGAAAGTCTATAAAAGACAACATTTACAGTAACAGAGAGCTAGCTGATCAGTGGTTTCCCAGGGCTAGGAGTTGGGGCTGACTGCAAAGGAACAAAGGAAACTTTTGGAGTGATGGAAAGGTTATATATCTCGTGTTTACCTTTGTCATAACTCGTTGACCTATATGCCTAAAATAGGTATGTAGACTTAATTTATCATATGTAAATTATACCCCAAATAAATTGATTAACCAAGTTAAGAAAATAAGCCCCAAGGCAAATACAAGGTATAAATCAATGGCAGCAAATTTTTCAAATCTGTGGGAAATAAAGTTTCCTAGCAAATACAAGTAACTGATATTGGCCCAAGAAGAAATGAAAAATAAACAATGACCATATAACAGACTGAAAAGATGATTAAAGAACTACTGGAGGTTACTTGGAAAATATTTAACTTCTTGATTTCAGTTTCTTAATGTGTAAAATGGAAATAATGGAAATTACCTCATAGAAGTTTTGTGAGAGTTGAACAAACACACTTAACATAATTCTTGGGACAGGATGGGTGCTCAGCACTGGTTTCCCTGGTCTGCAGAGGTGTTCTAAGCTCTTTTGATGATAGTTTTACTTCTCTTTCCAGATGGGCAACGTAACATTACTTAATTCAGTCAACAAACATTGAGTTCCTCCTTTTGAGACTCTTCCCAAGGGGAATCCACGTCCACAGGTTGGGATGGAGTCTTTCTGTGTTTTTCTTTCCTGAGCCTAATTGTGGAGAGAGAGGAGAAAAAACAACTAAAAGCAGAGAGCAGGAAGCCAAACCCTCAGAAAGGAAAACACCGCCCAGGGAGGTAGGAGGTGTCCAGGGAATATCTTAAGCATAGCCAACACACGTCCCCTGGGCAAGCCCTAAGCTAGGATGATCTTATCAATTCTGCACTGAGAAATGCTGTGGTTTCTGAAGTCAAAACCATGGAGTTGCAAAGCTGAGCTCTTGGCATCTAAAGCTAAGGGGAAGATTGATGGAATCAGAGCTTTTCACTGGGGATGCCTTCATCCCCACATCACCAGGGGAAGCCTTTGGGCTGAGGGTGGAGTCTGCTCCCCCTGGGTGGTTTGGGAGTGGTCTCAGAGAAGGTAGCCTCCTGCCAGGTTGGAGGCTTGAGGGAATGTAGCAGGTCACCTCTCTGCTGGCCCTCTCCCCTCTGTACCTCATGACTGTTTCTCTTGGCCTCCTTCAGGATCTGGGAATGTTCTAGCTTTCAGATAGCTGCTGGAGCCTCCTGCAGCTCTGACCTGGATAATACAGAATGCCAGGGAGCACGGGTGTGGGTAGCAAGGAGGAGCCAGTGCCAGGCTGTTATCCCAGGGAGCACAGCTGAATTCCAATATGGCCATTATCTTATCCCCTCTGCTCTCAAATATCTCTCCCCACACTCAGACAAAGGAAAGAAAACATCAGTCAGGTCAGGCTCAGAAGGATTCTTAAAAATCCTAAGAATCTACCACCAAATCATAGAAACTTTTCAACAACTTCCATAGATAAGACTTATGTGGAATTTCCTCCGGGTAGAGATGCACAGTCTAGGCAAGGTAACTGGTATTGAAATCAAAAAGACCTACCAACCGGGCCCTGCCATGCAGCAACGTTGTTGCCTCAGTCTTCTCATCTCTAAAATGGGGGTGGTTATATCACCTTCCAGTGGTTATTTTGAGAATGACACAAGATAGCAAATATCAAGTGCATGGGACTATCTGTGGCTCATAATAGAGCCTCAATAAATTTTAGTCTTCCCCTAATCACTGTCATTTCACACACTTCTAATATGCACATGCAAGACAACTCCCTCCTTCCTGCAAATTTTACCCAGTGTCCCTTACAAAAGCCACACTGAATTTTGGCATGATCTGGTTTGTTCTACAGAGAACAGTTCGATTCAAGTTTGACTTAAGAAGAGCTGGTTTCAAATCCAAGACCTCCTGAAGTAGAGGCCTTTGGCCCAAACTCTTGGCCGTGCTGTCCCCTAAATCCACCACTTTTAATGTATCTTGCCTTCTACTGTAGTTAGTTCCAACATGCCTTACTTTTTCAACTAGATTATAATATTCTTTAAGGCAGGAGCTTGTCAAATTTGTCCTTTTACACTTCTTATTGAGGTATAACTCACTACTACAAACACAAATAATCAAGTGGATGTAATCACCCAAATCAAAAATTTTTAAAAAAAGATATTTAGAACATTCTAGCATGAAAGAATTTCCCCCTGAGCTCCGTCCCAGTCAAAATAGTGCCGAAGATAACCATTATTCTTATTTCTATAAAATAGATTTTTGCCTATTCTTGAATGTCATAGAAATGCAATTATATTAATGTATTAATATTTTATTTCCTTACATGACTTAGTGCTTAGTTATTTGGGTTTGATTAATGTGCTCAGGAAATGTTGAATAAAAGTTTAAGGAAGGTATGAAGGGCCCTTACCCTTAGTGGTACACATAAATCTGCTTAAACCTAAATCTGTATTTAAATCTGTGACTATATAATGTATATTAGTGATATAGTATATATTGCTATATATTGCATTATTGTCATATATTACTAATTTTTAATACTCACGTATATCTGTATAGATGTATATATAGATGTTTGTGTATGTATGCACACATGAAAAGCTATACAGTCGTTTACCTCTATAATAGCACTCACTATACTGTATTTTATGAATCTGTTTAATTGCCTTCCCTGGCAATAGCGAGGCCCTCAGTAGCACAATCATTCACATAGCACGTGTTCAATGTTCAGTGAATGTACAATCAGTGAATAAACCCTTCACTGTTTCCAAGTTCTTATTGTCCATTCTTATACCTTCTTTTATGAAGTGTTGCTTTTGTCTTTTTAAATTAGGTTCGTTATCTTCTATTATTGAATCGTAGGAATTCTTTGCATAGCCTAGATGGAAGTCCTTTATCAGGTAGATGTTTTGCAAATATTTTCTCCCAGCCTATAGCTTGCTTATGTATTTTCTTGAGTGCGTCTTGTTGAGCAGAAATTTGAAATTCTCTAGAAAGCCAACTTAGCAAATTTTCTCTTGCGATTTTGCTTTCTGTGACGTAAGAAACTTTTGCCTACCCTCAAGTTCTGAAGATATCCTTCTATATTTTCCTCTAAAAGCTTTATGATTTTAGCCTTCAATTACCAAAGATAATGTTAAAGATACATGAACAGATACTTTTAAAATTTAGTTGTAATGCTTTTTTGAAAAAGTTTATGGTTTTCAGTTTATGAAAACTTATACTAGTTTTCCACTTATAGAATCAATATACACGTTTCTTTTTCAAAAAAACTTATTAAAGTAAGAAAAAATTGACTTAAGAAGGATTTGTGGAACACAAGCTGTCTCCTTGTAGGTGCTAGGTGTTAAAGATAATTTCTGGTTACCTATTGCTGACCACCCTAAAATGTAGTGTCTTAAAACAACAATGTAATATTAACTCTTGTGGTTCCGGGGGTTGACTTGGTCTAGCTGGCTTGTTCTCCTGCAACGGCGGTTAGTGCTGAGTTATCTGAAGGGCTGTCCAAGACAGCTTCTTCTCTGATTTATCTGGTGTCTCAGTGCTCCTCCACATGACCCCTTTCTCTTATAGAGCAGCCTAGATGTCTCACATGGGGACTTAAGGTTCCAAGAGAAGGGAAGCAGAAACTGCAAATGATCTTAAAGCCTGAGCCTAGAAATGCCCCAGAATGTCTTCTGCCATATTATGATGACAAAGCAACTGTAAGCCATGCCCAAATTCTAGGAAGAAGGACAGACTCTACCTGTCAGTGAGGGGGCGGCACGTATGCACATGAAGGAAGGAACTGATTGATGGTGGACATCTTTACTTTAAGACAAGCTACCGCCAATGGTTACAACACATGAGTTCTGTGTGGACATAAACACAAGATACCTACTCGTATAATTTTTTTGAGCTGATAGCTTTTCACCCAAGCATGCGATGAGCACTGTTCACCACATGCCTCAAACTTTTGAGTTCCTACCACTGAAATGATCCCACAATGAGGGACAAATTTAGTGACTGTATCAGATGATGACATTTTCCTGTTGGCTGAGATGGCTTCATCCCCTTGGATGGATCCCCTTGGAACGCTTCACCCACAAATTTCACCCTCCACGTGAGTGAGCACGTCACTGTGTAACTCATTGTTCTGTCTTCAGAGAGTAGAAACCAAGGATTCTGATCAGTCAGACCAGCAACCAGTTCTTGCTTCCACTTCCTGTTGATGCTTTATAGCCTTTCCTTCTATTTTCCCCCAAATCATGGCTTCCAGTGAATTCCAGTTACTCAGGTAATTCTTCCAACTGGAATAAGTCACATGCTTTAATAGCTCCTTGTGCTTCAAAGCACTTACCTTAGTGTGTTAACTATATTTGTGAGACTGTTGGATTGAGTTCTGCCTTCCTCACTAGACTCTAAACTCTCTATAACCAGGTACCATACAGCTCCAGCATACAAGTCTGTATCTAGTATGCACTAGGTGTTCAATAATATTCTTTGAATGAACTATTTAAGACTGAAAGAAGATCAACCCCAATAAAATGGAAAAAAAATTTAGAAGTTTATTTCAAAAACATAGTGTTTGATTTTCAGGTGTCAGACCTCAGAAATCTTGATACCCAACTTATGAAAAGTGAAACTTGTTGGATTCTGTGACTCAAGCAGTACAAACGAAGTAATCTTTAAGAACCACTCCATAGCATCAGATATGACCTCAGAAACACTGAGCTCTCCTAAAGGAATATATCCAAGTTTCAACTCCCACATACATTTCCAGACCCTCTTGCTGTTTTCCTCCACTTCACATTCCTTTCCAGTTGCCTCATACCTGGTAACCCAACCTCAGCTGATGGACATTCCAGTTATAACATCCCTTTGGCTTGAAATCCCCCTGAACTCCCTGACCCCATCGGACAATATCTTTCAAAGACCTGCCCTGCCTCACGTACCTGCATCCACACATAACTCCGGAATCCTTGATTAAATTCCAATATTCTGATTCTCAGTGTATTCAGACACAGCCCCATTCTGCTTTGGGATTCCCCAAACAGCAAACACAGATGAGCAGTTGGATTCCAGAAGTCTTTTTATTATTGGAAAATTTAAACGTAAAGAAAATACTATATTAAACTGATATATTCATCACCCAGCTTTAATTATTATCCACTCGTGACCAGAATTTTTCCATCCACACCCCCACCTACTTCCCCTCTCCCCTGGAGGGTTTCAGTATCCATCTCCAAAAGATAAGTACTTTAAAAACACAACGAAAATATATTATCATACCTAAAAATACCCGGAGCCCTCTAAATGTCAGTGACTACTAATTTTCAGTCTGAAAGATACTGACACACCACCATTCCACAAAGTTAACCCTTCTCTACTGCTGCCCTCCCCAAATACTCCACAAGTAAGCACACACAGGTACTCTCTAAGGTACAGAAAGATGCGCATTTCTGAAGACATCCGTGATTGTCCCACGTGAGACATGGTACTAACGGACTATATATCTTCCTTCCTTCTAACTTTTTATCACGGGAAAATTCAAACATATATAAAAGTCAAGAGAACAGGAAAACGACCCCCTCATGCAGCCAGCACCAGCTTCCCAGCCACCAAATTCCCAGCACTGGACCATGCTGCTGTGTCTCTAAACCCACCCACGCCCATGGCTATTTTGAAGCAAATCCCCAGACATTATTTTGTTTCCTCTGCCACTCCTTAAGGGAAAACATAAAAAAAGAAAAAGGACAATTTTAAAATTTATAGCCCCACAATGTCACATTTTCTCAAACATTTAAGGACATTTAAGGACAAAGAGACTTCATTTAATAGTGTGACTGGAAATGGACAACAGTTACATCAGAAGTGGTTTTAAGAGGGTATTTTTCGCATTTAAAAATAGTCAGGTGGGGAGTGTATAGCTCAGTGGTAAAGTGTGTGCTCAGCATGCACAAGGTCCAGGTTTCAATCCCCAGTACCTCCACTAAAAAAAAAAAAAAAAAACTTAAAAAAATGAATAAATAAACCTAATTGCCTCCCCATCACCAAAATAAAAAGTCTCCTGCAGCCATTGGTCAACTCTAATTGAAGCAATTCATAGGGACGGACGTGGGGCTCAAAGAGAATGTATGAGCCACAGGACAGAGGGAGGTTCAGTTCCAGCCGCAGTCAGCCACAGTCTGCTTTGCGACTTGGACCTCTGCATTTGGAAGGCTGAGTGTCTGGGTCTGCAGGGTCATTTCTGGCCTCCCCAACATTGTGGGTGATCAGTGACTATGACGACGCTGATTCCACATAGGTTTATATTGCAAGCAGAGTTGCCAGATCTAGTAAATAAAAATACTGTATTTTTACTGTATGCTCAGTTAAAGTGTAAGTTTGGATTAACAACGAGTAATTGCATGAGACATACTTATACTAAAAAATATATTGTTTATCTTAAACTGATTTAACTGGGCATCCTATATTTTATCTGGCAACCTTATTTATAAGGCATGTGTTCCAGTAACTCTAGTTGCATATTAAAACTTAGCGGCTTAAAACGACAATAATCATTTATTATATCTCATACTTCCTATGGGTCAAGAATTCAGACAGAGCACAGGGAGACAGTTTCTGCGATTTCTGCTTCGTGATGACTGGGGCCTCCATTGGAAGATGGTAGATGCATGTGTCTGGCAGCTGAAGCTGGCTGTCAGCACTGCACAGAGCTGTTGGCTGGAGCATTCACATGTGGGCTTCCTAACAACATAGTAGCTGGTTTCTAAGGGCAGGAGTCCTTAGAGAGAGAACCAGGCAGGGGTCATATTGCCTTTTATGATATAACTTCTGTGTCACTTTTACTCAGTTTCAAAGGGAAGGAACATAGACCTGACCTATCTTTGTCACATTGTGAGAAGAATGTGCGGGATGGGATATATATTGATACAGTCATCTTTAGAAAGTACACTCTGTCACAGCATGTCATGTCATTTAGATGTCTTGTATCTGACTATTGACTTTCAAATATAGATAAACGTTCCAGGCATAACTTGGAATGAAGAATCTCCTTATGTGCCCTTTTCATCAGCATTCTATTGAAACAGCTAAAATGTAAATGTATATATTTACATTCGTAAGGGGAAAATGTCAAAATAGTTCATTATGATTGTGAAAGCTGTTTATTTTATATAAAACAACAATGAAAAACTACTAAATAGATCAATAGGGAAATCAGTTGACAATTTGTGCAATAACTCTAACCTTTGTAGAAAAAGTTGGTATTTGAACTTTTGTAAAATTAAATAAAATAAACTTTCAAAATTGTATTTCATTTTTGGGTACTTAAATTCCATTCAGGCCATGCATCTTTCAAGGAAAAGTCCTATGTAAAAATTCTTTACATATTAAAAGCATAAAGGAGTATGAATTAAAAGCATAAAGATAACTTTAACCACTTTAAAATGTTATGGGAAGGAGAATATCTAAAAACCATGCCACATCTGTCATAAATTATCTTTGATCTACACAGAATAATGCTATGATTCCATATCTAGGCTATTGTGAACATATCTACAGTGGAATATTATTCAGCCATTTAAAAGGAACTCCTGCCATTTGCAACAGGATCAATGAATCTGGAGGGCATTATGCTAAGTGAAATAAGCCAGAGACAGAAAGAAAAAATGCTGCATGATTTCATTTATATGTGAAATCTAAAAAGTTGAATACATAGAAACAGAGGGTAGAGTGGTGGTTACCAGGAGCTGGGTAGGTGGGGGAAATAAGGAGATTTTGGTCAAAGGGTACAAAGTTATAGTTAAGGAGGATGAACAGAGATGTACAATATGATAACTATAGTTAATAAAACTGTATTGAATACTAGAAATTTCCTAAGAGAGTAGATTTCAGGTACCCTTATGACCAAAAAAAAAAAAAAAATGGTAACTATATGAGGACATGACATGTTAATTAGCTTGACTGTAGTAATTTTTCCACTATGTATATGTATATCAAATCATCATGTTTTACACTTTAAACATATTTAATTTGTACTTTAAAAAAAGAAATGTTATGAAGAAAAATGAAAATATGAGATAACAGTGAGGTATCCCCAAACATCTTGTTTCTCCACCAGCTTCAGTTAAACTGAGAATCTATTTAGCATAGTAGATAGTATCCACCCACAGACAGTGCTGAATAATTTATTGATCTCATGCTAGTCATACTTCTAACAAAAGTTCAAATAATAAAATTTCAGTGATAATTAAGTTTATTGGCAAAGTTTCAGGTTTATTTTTGTATTCCTGATGTTTACCCTATGAGGCTAATAGTTGATTTCAGCCTTAATTTCAGATGGATATTGATTTTAACATTTGGTTGTTCTACATTGGGTCAACGCAGTATCCACAGCTGCCGGAGGCAATGTAACATATATCATTGACAGAACTTCAGGTTCTAATTCCAAGGTTCATACACAGGTTCTGTTTGCCTACATATTGCTTTTGGAAATTTTTATTTGGTTTCCAGTCATTCTCAAATTAGAATATTTTGCATTTCAATTTCCTTTGAAAGATCTGGAGGTGTACCAGCCAGGGCCCACACTACTTCATGGTCGCCAGAGGTTAAAATTCTCATATTGATTGAAGTGATGACCCTAATTAGTGGTCTCAGTTTGACTTTGCATATCTATTTCACCATCTCTTGAATATATATATATTTCTTCAGCTTACTTTTACCTAGGGTTGCAGGGCAGGGGCAGGGGCTGTGTGTGAAGGAGAAGGAAGCGAAGTGAGTAGGAAGCTTGGTCATGTGGTTTACAGCCAGGAGCTGGGGTTACGTGCTGACAGATGTCCCAGGATGGACGCTCTGTTTCCCCCCGCAGGGCAGTAGCCAGAGCCCTAGTCTAAGGGTCAGAGGATGTTTACTTTAATTCTGGTTCTGTTGCTTGCTGACTGTGTGAAATTTGGCAAAATCTTTTTAACCTTTCCAGCCTCAGTTCCTCATCTTTAAAAAAAAAAAAATGGCTGTAATAATACCTGACTGGCCACCTCACCAGCAGGATCAAGTGAGATGATGATATGAATGCATATTGAGGACTGAAAAATAGTCCCCTGCATACACCTGCATGGGACGGTGTGATGCTAGAAACTGGTGCCTTGGCTGATCACACCCTGGTTTTGTGTGGACTGTTCAGAATGTCTGATAACTGGACAAAGTTGTGAGATATATAGACATATATAGATACACACACACACACACAATGGAATACTACTCAGCATAAAAAAAGAATAAAATAATGCTATTTGCAGCAACATGGATGGACCTGGAGATCATCATTCTAAGTGAAGTGAATCAGAAAGAGAAAGAAAAATACCATATGATTACACTTACATGTGCAATCTGAAAGAAAGACACAAATGAACTTATTTACAAAACAGAAACAGACTTACAGACATAGAAAACAAGCATATGGTTACTGGAGGGGAAGCGGGTGGGAAGGGATAAATTGGGAGTTTGAGATTTGCAGATAGTGACTACCAGTAAAATAGATATAGAAGTTTCTACTGTATAGCACAGGAAACTCTATTCAGTATCTTGTAGTAACCAATAATGAAAAAAGAATATGAAAAGGAATATATGTATATATATGTATGACTGAAACTTTATGCTGTACACCAGAAATTGACACAACATTGTAAACTGACTATACTTCAGTAAAATTGAATAAATAAATAAATAAATAAATAAATATTTTTAAAATGTCTGATAAAACTTAAGAAGTTCAGCTAATTTTAAAAAAAAGTCACTGTTGGATCTACATGATGCCAAATACCTGGATTTTATTTTATAAAATAAATAAACAAATAAAAGGGTAGGAAATCAGTGAATCAAGTTATTTTCTACTCCTCTGGAAAAAAACTGTTACTTGCTTTGACTCTGTCAAAGAGAGGCAGACTTAGGTTTGGCTGGAACACCCGTTTTTCAAAAACATTATGTATCTGACATAATTATAGATATTCTGAATGAGAAAAGGGGAAGAGAAAAACAGGAAAGGGAGCTACCATGTGGTTGACTCCCACTAAGTGTGATCCCCCGAGAGCAAGGTTGTTCACAGTCAAATCCCTACGGCTAGAACAGGGCTGACCATCTCGTCTACTGAATACAACGATGAATGAGCAGCTACTCTGTGCCGTGTCCTCTGCCCACCTCATCTCCTCTGACCCTTGATAGCCAATTATTCCACTTCATAGATGAAGTGACGTAAGCTCTGAGAGGTTAAGCAATTTCTCAAGGGCCACAGTTATTAAGTAGTAAAGCCAGAACTTCTCCTCAAGGACTCTTTTCATTATATCAGCAAGGTTCCTAAAAAGAACTGATGGCAAGCCTGCCTCAAAGACACACACATCTCCATTATCCTGAGAAGGTACCTCCATGTGGGATGATAGCTTCACAAGAACAAAGCATAAAATTCAGAGAATAAATTCCTTCAGTCAGGAAACTTAGTGGCGTCTTTTGGGTTTTCTTTGCTTGCTCTGCAGCTGGTAGATGAACTGGGAGGCTGGTGGGCAGCTCTGGAAGTCACCAGGAACTCACATTCAGTGAAAACACTAGAGGAATCCTGGGTCAGGCAGAGGGAGGACTCTGTGGATCAAGGTGGCTGTGAGATCATGGCCCCCTCGGGGACTCTGAGCAAGTGTCCGCTCACGGGGGAAGGGATGTGGTGGAGGTCTCCTTGGTCTGAAACAGAGCTGTCTAAACTGTTTGCCAGAAAGTGTTCAATGGGATGTCATTTTTCAGGTGTTCCCTCCTGCATCAGGAGAGAGGGTGGAATGGGTAGAAAATATCCTGCTTATATCAGGTAGGATGATCTTCCCCCTCCCTCCCCTTAAACCTCCCCCCAACCCACCTTGCTAGTTACGGGCAGTCTTGAGTAGTTCTCAATTCAACTGTGAACAAGTGATGAATGGATACCCTTAACTGTTAACTTGAATTGAAAAATGCATTCTAAATTACACAGGAACCTCAAGAGCATGGAAATCCCAGCCTTGGAAACTTTGGTAATGAGCTGTATGGTTATTCCAAGAGGTTATCAAAACTATGGGTTCAAGAAGTAAATAAATAATCCTATCTTGCATTTCCACCAGTCAGGTTTTATAGTTATGTGGAGGTGGCAGTCATTATTGTCATCATCACCATTATCAGTTAATATTTTATGGTGTTTCCATTCGGTGAAGGTACTGTACCAGGTAGAGTCAAGGACTTTATCTTTCTAGAAGAGACAGTCACTGACTTTAAGGAGTGTTCCACCTCCTTTTCTGGATCAGAGGTTAAGATAAAAGATTTAGATGTGGTGATAAGTTTGGAAAGTCCATGTAGCCCTGAAAGTCCCAGGAAGGGAGAAAGCTGCAGATTGTTAACTTCCAAAGTCCTTGCGCAGACAGCCAGTGGGACTCCAGCTGCTCAGCAGGGAGAATGGAAAGCTGCAGAGGTCGAAGATGAGTAAGACCTGAGAAACGGCCAGTGGATTCAGTCATGCAGAATGTTGCTGATGAACTTTGTCTAGTGAGCCCAGGGCAGGAACAAATCAGAGGGGACCAGAAATTGAAGAGATGGGCTCAATCACAAAAGGAAACCAAGAAGTAGGGTGGTCACTGAGGGAAGGAGCAGGGCCGAGGGAAGATGTTCCCAAGAAAAAAATCCAGAAGTGGCAAATTTTGATAATGACTGAAGTTAGTGAGTAAGTAAAGGGAAGTTCATTATATAATTTGCAGATTGTGTTGAAGTGTAGTTGATTTACAATGTTATGTTAGTTGCAGTACAACATAGTATGGTTATGCTCCATTAAAAGTTATTACAAAATATTGGTTATACTTGGTAGATTTTTTTTAACTTCCTTAATGAAAATTGAGGGAAAGAAAAGTAAGTACCTCACCTCTGAAAAGAGGGTGGAGAAACGAGTAAAGGGAGAACACTAAATGCACATGGAAGAATGACAATGGTAGATGGTACAGTCTCAGAGGTGGTGCGTGGAAGGGGAAACAAGAGCTCAGGTGAGGGAATTAAGCTTCTGATGGGAAAGATAATAAAAATCAATGAAAATAACGATAAAATCTAGGTTGAAGAGGAAGTATGGTATAAAAAAATATTATGAAGTTGCAAGGAAGATGAACAAAGGAACTTGGGCTTCTGTTTCCAGAAAGTGGGAAGAGAGATGGTAAGAAGCAAAGGAGGTGGGCCAGTGGAGGGAGGGCTCCAGGAACGTGGGAAGGGTTGTAATAACAGTCGTGGAATGCAGTGGGGAATGAGTGAGAACCAGGGGGATGACAGACTGCTGAGTAGTAGGGCCCTTCTAGTGGACGTCAGCACGAAGTTTTAATGGGCCCAGCCTGTGAGGACTCCTTTCTTCAAACATGCAGAAATCAGCAAGCCAGGCTGATGAGAGTTCTCTTGCAATCTCAGAACCTTCCAAAATCCTCAAGTTGGCAGTAACTATCTCAAGAACAAAGTTTGCTAGAGCAAGGAGCAACGGTCAAGAACACCCCAAAAAGGGCAGATCCACTGGGAAGTCAGAGTGGGTGTCCATTTGGCCCAAAATAAATATAGTAACCACTGTGGACAAATTCACAGCATGGTCCTAGGGCCACAGGTACATCATATGACATGACCACCAGCATCACCCAGAAGCTTGTTAGAGATGCAAAATCTCAAGTCCCACCCCAGAGCTTCTAAGTCAGAACCTGCATTTTAACAAGATCGCGGACGAGTTGTGCACACTGACGTTTGAGAATCCTGGTATAAAACTTTGCTAAAACCTTTGAGATACAAGTAGGTAATCAAAGTAATGCTAATCTCAGTTAAAAAAACAAAAACAAAAACTGGGCCTCTCCAATGTGCCTCAGGCTGTACTGGGGACTTGGAAAACCACCAGAGACCTCCAGGATGTGTCATTGTCCACCCTCTAAGTTTAATCACCAAAGCTACTACTGGGAGGTTTTATCTTGTTGTTTTGGGGTTTTTGCAATTGTAGTTGTCTCCAAAGGAAAGCAGTTAATTTTAACTTTGACTTTCTGTGATTTGGAGCTGGTCATTCCATTTCAAGTGAGTGATGTTTATCATTCAACTCTGGCTTCTGGACTCCACCACTAGCTGTGGAAGGACAGCCCAAGTTAGCCACATAGTAAGTACATATCACACCAGCTGCCTACATCAAAACCTGCCTTTTAAAACTTGGTTTTAATATTTTCACCACCCCAGAATTTAGTCTTACCCATAATTTTTGCTCAGAACGTTTGCAACTGGGAATCAGTCTTTAAAGTCCGTGTCTTTGGGCAGTGGGACGGCAAGAGCCCTCCCATGTCCCCCAGCACTGCTTTTTTTTTTAAATTAAGACAAGCAGTGTGTGGACTTCGGTTCCAACACTCGCGTGGTCTTCTGCAAGCTCCTTACCCCTCTTAGCCCCAGTTTCCTCCCATATGGGAAAGAGTGAATTACTGTCCCCACCTCAGAGGGAAGTTGTCAAGATTAAATAATGTTGTTTAATAATAACAAGAGTTAATAATGAAAAATATTAAAGCCATGTCTTGCATGTAACAAGTACACAATAAATGCTGACTATATAATTTTATTAAAAATTTTTTCTCCACAATGAACAAAGTTTCAAAGGTACATTACTTTTTTCGAGAAGCCTCCATCTTATTTTCAAAATTTCACTTGCTTTCTTTTTGTTTTTGCTATTGTTTTCTAACACGTTTGTGAATTTTTTGAAACCAAATATGACTCGGGAAATATGTGCCAAAGGCACAGAGCAGAAGAATAATACATGTAATTTCACAAAGTCAGATTTATAAACAAAAAAAAATAAAGACAATGTTCAAATTTCTTGGCCTTTTACAACCATAAAATGGATTTCTAAACTTAGTCTGCTTAATTTAATTTTAAAAAGAAGATGAGAAGCCTCAATTAGTGACATTTCTTCACTTTGCAGAAAGTGTGCGGGGACCGAGTTTCTGTTGAAAGCTACCTCTTCACCTATAACCATAGCGACATGAAAGAATGCTACAACGGATCGATATTTGGGCAGATCTCTCAGGAGAGATTCGCTGGCCAGGGTTCATGCCTCTCTGAGGGGTCAAGCTGTGCCCTTTTGTACTGGGACCTGTGTCAGAGAGGGTCACCCAGCACCCCCTTTGAGTCAGGAGGCAGTGTGTGTATTCAATTGCTCATTCTGATTTGGAGATACTGACTTTTAGTTATTGGTGGTGCCTGCAAAACCCCCAAGTCCAAATCCTAATCAAGCTGTGTCCACCCATTTATTAGAGGGATTTATGCAGATTATTCAGCCTGTAGCTGAGAATCACTCTTGATGTGAAGCTAAATACATGCAGGCAGCCCTCCCTGTGTTGATGGAAGCACAGCGTACTGGGGATTACAGTGTGGTGGTTCAGAGAACCATCACTGGAGACAGACCCCCTGGGTTCATATCTTACCTCGACCACTGTGGCAAGTTAAAGATGGCCACAAGTATTTTGCCATTTTTCTCCTGCAGAGGTGAAGTGTGTACCTCTCCCCTTGAATCTTAGATGACTCTGACAATTCTAACCAAGAGAATATGATAAAAAGTGACCCTGTCCCAATTTCTAACTCAGGTCTTAAGAAACAGGCAGCTTCTACTTCTTGTCTGAGCCACCATCTAAAAATCTCACTACCTGACTACAGAGACTATGTGAAGACCCTTAAGACTACAGCGGGGGAAGAGGGGGGCCTGCTGAGCCCAGTCTTATCGCCCTTCCCATCAAGGAGCCTGGGATGCGAGTAAAGCCATCTTGGACCCTTCAGACCAATGCAATTCAGCCCCCTCCCCGCTGAACAAGAGTGAATGACCCCAGGGACACTACCTGGAGCTGAAGGATTACCTCACTGATCTCCACCCAAACTCCTGCCCCACCAACTCATGATAGATAATTAAATAATTGCTGTTTTATTTATTATCTTTTTTCTTTTTTTTTTAATTGGAGTATAGTTGATTCACAATGTTGTGTTAGTTTCTGGTGCACAGTGTAGTGATCCAGTTTCATATATATATTCTTTTTCATTACAAGTTACTACAAGCCATTGAATATAGTTCCCTGTGCTGTACAGTAGCTGTTTATCTATTCTGTATGTAGTAGTTTGTTTGTACCTGCCAATCCCAAACAGCTGCTGTTCTAAATACAAAGTTTTATGCTATTTTGATAGACAACCAGAACCGCATTACTATTGTTTTGGTTTCCTCGTCTCTAAAACAGGGACAATAATTACAATGCCCACCTTACCAGATTGCTCTGGACTGAAATGAGGTAGTAGCGCTGAGCCCTCAAACGTGGGCCTGGCATACAGTAGGCACTCTGGAAAGGCTGGCTCCTGTCAGGTTTGAATGACAACTCTGTTAGGTTCTGAGAGAGAGAGGTCCGAGGGTAGGCTCCACGTCGTTTAGTTCTCCAGGCCATTCAGTCCTCTTGCGGTCCTGTCTCCAACAAGCTCCTTACGGAATACTTGGGTTGAAATGAACCAAGCGTGAAGGACCCAGTCACGAAGCCTTAGAGTTCACTGTTCCACCCTCAACTAGCTACTGCCTCCCCTCAGACGGGGTATTTCCCATTCTTCAGGTCAGTAGAGGCCGAGCTGGCCCCCGACCCAGCTCCATGCTCACCACTCTCAGCATCCAGCTCTTCAGCATCTCCCCAAACCTTGCTTCATCCCATCTTCAGCTCCACTCTTGCTACACTTCCTTTGCCCCAAGTGAGCACTCATCTTCTGACAGAACATAGATTCCATCACAAGCACTTGAGAAACGAGCAAGGTCCCAATTTCCCAAAGGAAGTGCTAGGGAATCCTGGTCCTTCAAGATGGACTACAACAGAAGAGTTCTGTGGACATGGAAGTTTGCATGACTGATGCCACACATGCTAACTTTCCTTTGACAAGTACAAGTGCATTTGCAAATTAAGAGCCCTGAAGAGCTATGCCATTCAGAAGTCTGCTTAACTCTGTCTCATCCTGAGTTGCGTAAACATATCTTGACTGTGCAATACTTTTCTTGTAAAACAAGGTTTCTTGGAAGAAGCAACCACTGAGCTGAGTCCTGGAGGAGTGGAAGAGGGAGCAGGTGAAGGAGGCAGAGAAGGAACAGGGAAGACGGTCAACTTGATTTGGCAGAAAGATACATCAGAGGGCTGAGTTTAAGATCTGGGGGTTTGGGGAGCCTCCTAAGGGCTTTAAGAGAGAGTATATAAGATCAGATTTTCATTTCATAAAGATCACTAGCTCTCACTTTATAAAGAGCACTGACTCTCACCTTTATTTTTTGGTTCAAGACTTACAGTAAACAAAACATGTTGCATAGTAACCCAGTATCTGTATCCACTTTACAAACGTTTCGTAACATGGCTCTTAGTCCTGTTACTTGCAGTGCCCACTGATACTTCCTTCCTTTTGGAAATCACTTTTGAAAAGCTATGCCAATAATCTAGGCAAGCAAAGCTGGGGACCTGAACTATACAACACCTAAATCTAAGTGTGTCAAGGCCCCTTGTTTTCTCCCCAATTACTTCAAGAGAAGCAGAAGAACCTATTCCTAGTTCTTCTGCTAAGGAGCAGTTAACTTACTTAACCTCTGTGTGTGATTTACCTTGTCTCTTGTTACAGGTAAAAAGCTGTAATACTATTGAGGGCAGAATGTCAGTCAGATTCGTACGATTTACTAGGACAGCGCTTGGCACACTGGTGGACATCTTTTGGGTGCTTCTAACACACTTACTGATTGCATTGCATTGCCCTGAGTTGATGATTCTTCATCCATTGTGGGACGTAGAGTTTAGCAGGCTGAGAAGCAGTAGTAAGCGTCACCTAAGTATTGTGCATGCCTTCCGCAGACGATCAGAGTCACTGCAGAACATCTCCCAGGCCTGTGTTCGTTGGTTCAGGAATGCAGGAACTTTCTGCTGCTTACTCTCCTGCGATCAAACCACCAGAGGGTGTGGTCCAGGAGGACCGCCACCATGTTCACGTCCTTCTCCTCTCCCTTCTGCAAGGATCCCTTTCTGTCCCTTCCGGACCTGCCATCTGCTCTCACTTCTGAGGTCTCCTTCCTACAGGACAGGATGTAAAGTGGGGCTCAGTCTTCACCACCTCCCCCTTGCTATCTCTGAAAAGGAGGGCTCTAGCCTTTTTGGCATAGGGCTTCACTGCTAAACAAAGAGTGAGCAGCTAACCATCAAGAGTGGGCGTCACAAGAATGACTGCCAGGATCTCACAATGTTTTCTCTAGTGCCCAGAGCAGTCTGTGGGTGACCCCACCCTTCCTGAGGGTAAATTTCACCAAGCCTCCCTCCCCTCACCATCCCTGTTCCCCAGATTAGGTGTTCTGCTTCCTGCTTGCAGGTCTAAAGGTACAATGAATAGTAGAACAATAAATGAATTAATCACCCTCCAAGAGTTTGAAGTCTCAGGTAGTCAGGGCATTCCAGAAGGGTGACGGTCCGTCAGTGGTTCCCTGCCTCCGCACAGGAAGTAAGTGACCCCTGGCTTCTCCCTCACAGTTACTCATGTACCAAGTCTTCTTAAAAACTGCGGCAGAAAACTGAAGTGTGCCCACAGTATTCTTTACTTACACCTGCTCTCTTAGTAACGGGCAACTCCAGTTGTTAGCCTGTGACGTCCAGGATACCAGGGCTGCCGACCAGTGGTATTCAAATGCTGTGACGGTAACTTCTACGGCCAAAAAAGTCCCTGAAGAAAGAAAAAAGCTGCCCCGTCCCCAGAAGAAAGCTGCCTCACTCCAAGGTGGCATCTACAAAGACAAACTCCACACTTACGTCCCTAGAACCTTTGTCTTCCTCCCGGGATTATTCTCGAGACTCCCTGCGAAGCTGGCGGGTTCCAAGGAAAGCTCATTTGCACCTGCTTGGAGTGTTGGAAGACAACTGCAGCAGTGGTAACAGTCCTTGTCTGCTGCTGGCAGGGACACTGCTGGTTTTCCTTTTCTTCCTACTGCTTGTCTATGTATCTGACTTTTCTATCAAAAAAAAAAAAAAAAAAAGAAAGTCCATATTATTTTGTAACACGAAAAAAATCACAACTGTTTGTCGTTCAGAAGGAAGGATGTCCCATTGTATCCATACATTTCACACATAGCGTCAATTCTATTATTTATATGGAAGAGATAATTTTTTTTTTTAATTTCTAAAAGGGAAAATCTATTAGGAAGACAATAGCCTGGGTTTTGTCGGCACAGAATCTTGACTAAAAATCTTCACTCCTCACTGTATTACGCTGGGACGACCTTGCAAAAGCTACTTAACCTCTCTAAGCCCTAGTGCCTTCACCTATAGCGGACATGATATCTTCTTTACAGTTTGTGCTCAGAACCTTATGCACACTCAACAAACGTTTGTTGTGTTTCTTCAAACCTGAGGTCTCAGGAAGGGTCTTTATAGAGCAATCAATACACATTTCATAGAATCTGTAGAAGGAAACTCAGCGTCCATCCAATCTGACTTCTCTGGGATCCCGTCCATTGCTTCCCTGGTCAAGGGTCCCTGAGCCTTGGCAGAACGCAGCCCACTGCTTCCCTGGGAATTGGTGGCCAACTCTATCGTAGGACGAGTCTAACCATGATAATGATGTTACTTGCTTTTTAATTTACTAAAATTTGACTCTGTATGAAATTCTGTCTACTGTTTTTATGCTAACCTCTAGGCTCTCAGCACAGAGCTAGCAGGCTCCCTTTCTATCCAAGTCCTTCAGCTGTTAAGTAACACCAGTACTGAGCAGGGTCATTGCATAACGTAGGGCTTAGTCTAGGCATGGTAAAGACCTTCTCACAGTGACACAAAGCAAGTAAGTAATTGAATCATGCCCCGGGAAGCTGGCAAAATTTCCAGTAGAAGTCCATCTTTCTGCCTCCTACACGCTCTACCTGCTCTTCTAACTTTGTCCGCTCTGTCTCCAGTCCACTCATCAGTATCTTTCCTCTCCTCCACCCAACGTCAACCTTTTTTTGCCCTTACCCTTTATAAAGGTAGAGGTTTTTATTCCTGATGGAAGATGTAGCTGAACAAGTTAATTGGGAAAACTGTTTTTGCTAATTCTATCATGCCAGGTAGGGAAGGGGACAGAACTTAATGGAGTAGCAAATATGGAAGTAAAGCAGTAAGACAAAGTAGTTATTCTGATTTTGTCCTTTAAAAATTCCTGTAGGCCTGAGCTCAGCAGTACCCAACTAGATCATCAAATCTTATTTTCCTATTGAGGAAAACAGCAGCTCTTTCAAATAACTCTTTTGCATTTCAGGCTTTCAGCAGGAAAGACAAAGACACACTGTGGACCATTAAATACTTGGGAGACATGATTTTAGCTAGGCTGTAACTCAATTTTACAGTGATTTGGAAAGAGCCTGGGGGAAATATTTCTTGATTTGGGCAGGGGCATGGTCAGATTAAAGGTGCAGAAGTTCCAGATGCTTGTTTGTTCCAGAAATGTTCGATTGCAACAAGGTTGAGTGTCTTGTCTGTGCTAGTGGATTATTAACAGAGGTTATTGGTCTCCATGGCAAAATGATTGCAATGAACGTAATCTTATTTATGAGGGTGCAAAAAAAAAAAAAAAGGACTTCAGGTCAGGGAGAATGTATAAATGTCCATTGCCATCAAGGTTCGGCTATCTTTGAGAAGCTGAAGCAACTCCAAGGACACAGTTCACAGGCTGACTTCGTTTCTCAGCTCCAAAATACGGATTGATTTGGGGACAATTACTACGACACTGTGGCTGATAAGTTTGAAGAGAGCCTGTGAAGAAGGCAGCGAGGGTCCTTGAATCGCAGACCTATATTCTCCTTCCCCAGCATGTGCACCGGGAGCTGTGCCAAGTGCCTGGGGGGCACCCTCATCCCCCTCGCCTTGTTTGGCTTACTGGCTAACATCCTGCTATTTTTCCCTGGAGGAAAAGTGATAGACAACAATGACCACCTTACCGACGAGGTCTGGTATTTCGGAGGAATATTGGGAAGCTGTGTCTTGGTGAGTAGGGAAGACTTAAAATCCCCCCAAAGGAGATCTGCACCCCATCCTTTTAAAACTGGGTACTTACCGAACAGGAAGAGATTTGGTTGCTAATGAAAGCTCACGCTTTGCACGATGAAACGTCAGTGCTTTCATTTTTCCCTTCTCGGTTGGGACCAGCCAAATGTCCACTAAACTGACTAATAATGAACCCCCAAGCTTAGGCTGGCAGTTCTCATGTGTAGGTTGAATTCCATGAACCAAACAGATGGCGGTGTAATTTCTTTATTTTAACAAGATAAAGCTAGGGTGCTGGGCGGGGGTGGGGGAGTGAACACACATTTTTCTAGCAAATTGATTGACTGAAAACCACCAAAAGAAGCAGATGTCTGTGGGTTCCTCGTCCACTCGTGTAGTAATGATTTTATTTACCCCTGGTTTCCAATAGAGGTTGGAACCCTGTGGTTTAGAGACAGAGAGACTCATGTTTCATGACCACTGAGGACAAGTTTCTTGTCCCTAGCCTAACCCACCGTGTGAATGGGAGCTCAGAGTGTCAGATCTTGACAGCTTGCCTCCTTGCACCTGCGGTTAGGCCAGATGGAACCCTAATACTCAAAACACTCGTCTACCCGCCAGCCATGCTCCGCAGGTTTCCACCATACCCTTATCCATGGGCGGACGTGGCATCTCACCCAGCCAGGCAGGCGCCAGCCCTTCCCAGACCCGCGCTGAGCTGCTTCTTTTGCCCATAGATGATCTTCCCCGCGCTGGTGTTCTTGGGCCTGAAGAACAACGACTGCTGCGGATGCTGCGGTAACGAGAGCTGCGGGAAGCGCTTCGCGGTGAGTTCCCTGGGCGCAGCCACCGGAACTACTCCGGGGTGCACTGCCTCCTTGTGCTGGGCGTGGGGATGCGCACCAGATACCAGCCCCAGGCAGGACTCTGGGGGCAGCTGGTATAGGAATAAAGATGGGATTTTTGCTGGTGCAAAGTCACAATGATCATAAATAGTGAAAACCACAATCATACTTAGAGGGTAGAAGTACCATTTAAAATCTGGTGGTGCCATAGGAAAAAAAATGCAAGCTGGGAAGGCAGAGATGGTGCAGAACTCTCCCTTTGCCCTAGAGAAGCCCTGAGACCTTGCGCAAATCATTTCCCTTCTCTGGCCGCCACATTGCCTCACTTGTAAAAGGCGGTTGGGACACGATAACAGATGGTAACCTCCTCTCCCTGATGGCCCCCTACACTCTCCGTCCACTCCACTGCCAGGTTCGCGATCAGAGGCTCAGCACTTCCCTACTTCACCCTGACTTTGCCGTGGGACTGTTTTCTTTCTGGTTTCCGGCAGCCATCCATCTTTTAGTGGGCAGGCTGGAGCGATTAGGCTTCACGGCTCCAAGCAGAATGCGGAGGAAGGCTGGAAGTGGACCCCATTTCTGCCACGGAGGGAGTAGCTCTACTGCTCTCTGCCTCCCTCTGCTCCCCTGTAAGATGAGGAAGCTGGACTAGATCAGAATTTCCCCAGTATGGACAAGTTCTGCTGGCACACAGCTGTGGTCTTTCAATCACGTAGAAAGTTATTCTCTTTTTAATTCTCCTTTAATCCTCTGGATTCTATCAACAAAACTCTTATTTTGATGGAAATAAGTCTTTACTATTTCTAATCCCTTGTAATCTCCCTTTCTGACAAAGTGAGAACAAGTCTCCAGCTCCAAGGATGCAAGAAACAGTAACTAGAAATTCAATAATATTGTGTGTGTCTGTTAATGATTCCAGTTTTTCATTTATAGAGGTGATAAAAGTGAATAAATTAGAGCGTTGGCTTTAAAAAGATATTGAATTCAGGTACATTGTTGTGGCAAAAATGAAGAAGGTCGAACTGGAATTACTGGCCCGATGATGAGGAAGGCCAGCTCCTGCTCTGATCTCTGAGGTTCAGTTGTCCATCCAAGAGACTCATGAACCCCAGTGATGAATTATGCACTCTCACCTTAACTTCTTAAAGGGAAAGGTGTAGCTATTTGTCCTGAAACCGAATCACTTCTAACATTTCTTTCTCATCATTATTTGCTCATTTAGTCAACTAAAAAATATGTATTGAGTACATAGGAAGGGCTGAGGCTCATGCATTGCAAGTACAGCGAGGCTTTTCCATGTGAGATCAAAGGCCATTCAAAGAGAATGTTTCCACCTGCTTACCACCATCAAGCATTGATTATTACAGCAACATTTAAAATCGTCATTTACAAAGAGATGTGAAAGTTACCCACAATTTATTTGATATAATTACTTAATGTGCGTTGTATATAATGCTATTTTAATATAATTAATTATAAAGGACAGAAATAAATATAGAACTCACCTTCCCTTTGAAATGTAATCCCATTATACCTTGCAGATTTGGGAAGAATAAGCTGGAGATGAGAATTTGAGAAAAATTAGCAAATAAGAAAATTGGATGAATTGCTTAGAAATCTAACAACTCAATCCCTGGTGCTGAGCAGAAGGCTGAAGATTAGCCGATATAAAACAAGGGTCTTTGTTTATTTTTTTTTTGTTTTTAGGATTATATATAACACAGTGAGATATAAAATAATATTCAGAGTATCGTGCAAAATGTGTTTTTTAATTAGATGTATGTGAAGTCCAAGAGGAAAGCAGAGAAGTCACATTTGTACAAGCACAGTTGAGTCAATAGGAGCTGAAACATTTGGTCTGCCCAACTCAGCTGTCAGATCAGGCGCCCTCACCCCCTGGGAGGGATCTGCCCTTGGCAGGAGTTGAGAATGACTCCTCCCAACGACCGGCTGACTGTCCACAAGGGCAGTGCCCAGCAAAGGACCAGCTCTACAGGCTGGAACCCGAGGCACCAACCACAGCCACCCTGCACCAGAGCGACCGCATTCTTGGTGGCCAGTGGAAAGATTTCTTGTTTGGGGTCCATTTGTTTGTTAATCAGCTGCCAACTTTTAAAAATAGAGAGATTTCACAGAAAGTGTCTAGATCTCTTACTGCTTTTTCAAAAAAATCAGAAATTAACCTGCCACTTCTGGGCCTGCATTTTGACACAACAGTGTCCGGCCCTGGTCGGGGCTGAGCTCTTCGCCCCGTCCCTGAGGACCTCGGGGTTCCCGCCCCTGCCTTCGAGCCGTGTATCCCTAATGTTCTGAGGCTCTGGGCACCAAGCAATAATCATTTTTTAGAGAAAGGTATTTACAAACACTCTGTCAGACAAAAAGAAAAAAAAGCTGCAGGTAATTTGATCGGTATTCTAATGCTGAAGATTGGAATTATTTTTCCAAAGACTCGCCGCATTGCCCTCTCGGTATTTAAGGAACACTGGGCTTCCCAGGAATGTTGTATAAGAATTCCTGCAGGTGAAAAGGCCTGTGTGGCAGAAACAGACTAGGCCAAGGGCTGCTGAGCTAAATCCTGCGCTGCCTTCAGAGCTTTGTTGTCCATCATTTGTTCCCTGGCCTCTCTCTCCCCTCTCTTCCCTGCTGTGTCTTTCTGGAATATTCCCCAGAAGTCAGCTGCATCATTCTCGTCCCTTTCCTTGGGTAGTGAAACCAGGACATCCAAATCAGTCATGGAAGCAGGATGTGATGGCTGTAGAGATAAAGCAAGACAATGAGCTGGAAAAAAAATCTTGAGGTCACTGAATTGATGGTTTCATATAGTGAAACTGAAAAATGGAGGTGAGCTCTCCTCTGAGGCAGAGCAAGACTGAAACCCAGCCCCAGGGGTCTGAATGCTTTTAAATAAATTAGGGTAAATGAGAACAGAGAAAACTGAGCCCTGGGCAAAAGTTGTGAGAGGAGGGTGACTTTCAAGGTGGGCTTTGAAAAGCCTCCCTGGGTTTGTTTCTAGGTCTCAAGCTTTTCCTGCACTCTAATCCTTGAAAAAAAAAAATCGTTTCTCAGGGTCCAATGGGACAGCTAATTAATGTTATCAACTCTTTCATGTTAAATATGTGCTTTTAATGAGAGCCTTTGGAAGACTTTGACTTTGACTCAAAGGAGTGTCTTTAATAATGAGACAGATAAAGGAGATATTTAGAGGCAGTCGGGCATTTCAGCATCCTTAAAGTCTGTCAGGCAGATAAAGGCCCACCCCACCCACAGGCAGGGCCAGATGGTTGACAGACCTGTTCTGAAGGAAGATCTTGGTCGGGTCATAAATCGGTCTGTTTATTGTAGAGTCAGCGCTTCTCCCCGTGCCTGGCTCACCAGTGCCCCTTAGGGACGCCTCCTGTGTGAGCACATCCGAGATCAAGAGCATGACTCTGCCTCTGCCTCTGTGTTCCTCGGAGGACAGCCAGTTTGAAGGGGACTTAAGAAAGACAGTTCTTAGAGAGGAGGGAATAGCTAAGTGGTAGAGTGTGTGCTTAGCATGCACGAGCTCCTGGGTCCAATCCAGCACCTCCTAAAAGAATAGATTATCTTGAAAGGAGAAATAAAGAATGGAACCCCTATTTCTTCACTAAAGATTTTCTATGCTTCAAAATCCTCTGCTGTAAAATGGGTCGTGGCAGTTGCTACCTTTCACAAGGACATTGCAAGGACTCGGGGGAGATGTGGCAGCATCGGTGTGCAGGGAAGGGGAGAGCAGCGGTGAGTGTCTGGGGTAGTGAGGACACACAGGTCCTCGATAAATGCTTGTTGGATAATGAAGTAAAAGAACACTCAGGAAAGATTTCAGGTGATTTCCATACTTTATCAGGCTCAATTCTGACAATAACCCTTTGAGGTAGGTGTTAAACTTCTCGTTTTTCAAATAGGGAAACTGAAGCCCTTGTAAGTTAAGTTTCTGACCACCCCCCACACCAGTCCATCTTCCTGGCTTCCCAGGACTGAAGCAGAAAATACAGGAGGACATTAACATATAAGTGAAGAAACACTTCAGGTAATCTCTATATATCTCTTAGAGTAGTTGCTGAGAGGAACCTTCATGCCCACCAGAGATGTTTCTCCAACACGTTGTCACTACTAAGCCTCTAAATACCATATTTAGGAACTGCCCACTTTTCCTTTCTTCTCAACCCCCGCGCCAGCCTGTTTTCTTTTTCTCCCCAGAGCTAGGCTGTCTGTATTTGTGGAAAGTTAAAGTATGTAAAGCTATGACGATTAAACATTATAATAGAACAATGACATTTATCAAGTGCTTGCTAATGTCATGGGAAATTATGCAAATCTTGGAAATAGGCAAAAGAGACTTCTGGGTATCCCAACAGTGAAGTGCGAGGCATTATCTAATAGCCTACCCCACCTAGGGATTACCTGGCTTTCTGGAGACGTGTGCCTCTGATTCCCTATTTACTATTGATTAGACTGTCTTACATAGTATGATTGCTGGGAGACAGGTGGTTATTACTGAGCCTTAGTTTATAGAAAAAGAAAGGAGATCTTAGAAAGATGGACTTCCCAGGGTCATGGGGGAGGAACCAGGACTCAAGCAAAGATCTGCCTGCCTGTACTCCACGCCCCTTGACCACTGCACAGTGGTGTCCTTCTTAACTGTTTATTCATTTAGAACAGGGAAAACATGTCCACATACAGAAACTGCACAGGAAGCCACACATTCCTGACCCCAAAGTCTGGCAACACCCTTCCCCAGAGGTTCCCAGTGTTCCCAATTATTGTGTCTCCTTCTGGAAATATTCCAGATCTTTCGCCTATGTACTTTAAAAAAGAGCAGTTTAGAGCGTCTGCTCCCGAACATATTCAACTTGATTTCAATGACTTCTCTTTTATCATGAAAAATTTTATAGCATGAAGCCCTTGATAAATTGAAGGTATTCCGTCTGATTTTAAGACTGAAAATATCTCTGAGTAGTAAATTTAGCAATTCTTTAAGACTTCTGATCAGGACATTACTTAAAACAAAGGGACATACAGTGTACGTTCACATGGTTCATCCATTCTGGAAGAGTTATGAAAAGTTAGTTGGAGTGTTTATTTATTTTTATTATTTTAAGGTGAGATATTGCAGATGTGAACACAAAAACAGGACACGCCACCTGTAGCATTGTAAGTGGTAACCTAGTGCCATGTTTTCTTCAGATAGTTTATAAAAAAATAAAACATTGTTGTTTCAATTGAGAGTCACTGTGTTGCCTTTCTCTCTTATACTTCTCTCCTTCCTGAGAGTAACCGTAACCATGAATCAGTCCAGATCATATCCATCCATTTTTTAAAAACATTTACTGCCAAAAATCAATCTTTCAAATGTTCTGGACTATCTTGTCCAATACAGTAGCCACCATCTACTTGTGGCTATTAAGTATACGGATTGCGGCTAGTCTAAATTGAGATGTATCTTAAGTATAAAATTCATAGCAGATTTCAAAGAATTAGTACAAAAGAAGAATGTAAAATATCTCATTAGTAATTTTTATATTGATTACATGTTAAAGTGATAATATGTTGGCTACGCTGAGTAAAAGAAAATAAATTAGTAAAATTAATCTCACTTTTTAAAAACTTTTTAAGTGGTGGTTACTAGAAAATTTTAAATTGTATCTATGGCTCGAAGTATATTTCCATTGGACACTGCTGGTCTAGAGGGCCTTACACTGAGGACTCTGGTAAAAGGGAAAATCATCTCATTGATTTTATTTTAACCTGGCTTTTTTTTCCCAGTTTTCAGTTTTATTAGGTAAATTGATACAATTTGACTGCACATATACAATAAACTGCATGTGAATACATATAAATACACTGCACATATTTTTAAAATTTATGTATATGTACTGTTTACTGTTTCTAAGAACAATTTAGAGCTTTAGCTTTTTAAAGTTAACATAGTTACCAAAGGAAAAAAAGCCAACTCCAAAATAAAAATCAAAAGAATGCAGTAATCCAGTCATAAAGGACAGTCAAATGTGCTCAGACATACTCAAGAAATCTGTTATCTAAGTTACAAGAAATAAATAGTTCATTGGTGACCTTCTTTTAGATTCCACACGTAAGTGATTTAACCTGGTTTTTCATTGACTCAGACTTACCTAAAATGAGGACTGTTTGCACTTGTACTCACTTTTTGTGTCTTTAAACATTTGCCTTTTAATGTTCCAGGAATGAAACCTAGTATCTTCACTCGTCTCACACAGCAGAAAGCACAGTTGAGGTTTCTCCTCTCACTATAGCCAGTGGATGATGACGTCCTGAGTTGTAGCTGAAGGGACCTTCTGAAATGCCCACCCTTTTCTTCTGTTTACCACAGGAAGCTGAGGCCAGAGGGGTGGGGGCTTGGGTGACGCCGAGGAGGCTGGACCTCAGGTCTCCTCTGACTTCCAAACTACCTTCCTGGAAACGCAGTCTTTCTCTCTTCTGTCACAGCAATTTTAGACCTTCTTCCATTTTAACAATCAGTAGTTTCATGATTCCTAAGTAATAATTAGAACTTAAGGGTAGAAGGTCAAATAAGTAAAAAGATACTTTTTCCTTACATGTTGTTTTATTTCTGTGAGAGAACCCATGTCATTCACAGAGAAAACTCTAAATAACAGAGTATATGGTGCTAGTGGCAGCGTGGCGCATACGTGTGTGTGTGTGTGTGTGTGTGTGTGTGTTTGAAGGGGTGAAGGGTACAGGACACTGGACTAGGAGGGAGACCCCCATTCTCTTTTTTTCTGAAATATAATTGCTGTACAATATAAGTTACCTATGTACAATATAAGGATCCACAATTTTTAAAGGTTATACTCCATTTATAGTTATTACAAAGTATTGGCTACCTTCCCCATGTTGTACAGTATATCCTTGTAACTTATTTTATTCCTAATAGTTTGTACCTCTTATCCCCCTACCTCTACATTGTCCCTCCCCTCCCAGACCCCAGTTCCTTTTTTTTTTTTCTTTTCTTCTTTTCCATTCTCTTTTTTTTTTTTTTTTGTACAAACCCTTGTGTTAAAGGCTGACTTTCAATAGATCACAGCAAGGGAGCTACTCTGCTATATAAGAAACCCCGACCCAGAAGCAGGTCATCTACAAATGATTTACGGTTTAGCACCAGATTCCCACCAACTTGCGGTGCAGCCCCTTTTCCCACCCACGCTGGGTCTGAGACCCCAGTTCTTAATTTAGCTCAGCCATCTTCTAGATGTGTGACTAAAGAAAGTCACAGGAGCATGGGCTTTGGAACTAAGTAGCCATGGATCGATCCCAGTTCTACCATTTTAGTCTTTCTTTGACTTACAGCGATTATCTGAATTTCTAGTAGTCTTAGTTTTCTATCTGGAAAATGTAGTTAATCACACCCATCTCATAGGTTTGCTGAAAGGATTAAATAAGATAAAGCCTCTAAGGCTCTCACAGAATGAAGCTATTTTTATTAGGTAGAAAGTGAGGTGACTGCACTAGAAGGTTTTTGAGGTCTTCTTTTTTATGAAAAAACAATTATAAGAACATTTAATTATTTATTTAGTGGCAATTCTGGCTTTTGACGACTTTCAGCAAATTTTAAGATGAGAGACCCCCTCCTTTACAGAATCTGTTTTCCATTGAGACAACCCAACCTAGCCCAAGGATCACATGGCAAAAATGTTTCCAGACCTATCAGAGCCTTACTCTGAAAGAGCAAGAGGTAAAACATAAGGCAAAACCCACCAAGTGTTCGCTTCCAATTGCTGTACTGGAGCGTTCTGGCCATTCCTAGATTTATACCAGCTGTGTCTAACGAAACAGCAATTTGATTGGAGCATGGAGGGGGCTCAGAGACACAGAACTAGCCTAGATAAGCTCTCATTAAATTGGGGCAGCGTCCCAAAGTGTGTTCTTACAAGAATTAATGGGAAAAAATTTATAGGCACCAATGAGATTGGAAAACTCTGCATATTACCAAATATAAGGCAAAACGCAATATAAAACCACCTATAATTTTTCTCATAAAGAAGTTCCAAAAAGTTGTTTGACTAACATTAATAATGTATAAACTTTCAGTGCCACACACATATTTTAAATCACATGTACAAAGTATAAACTAATTCTAATGTATTGATTTTGAAATATTACTCTTCTCCATTCATTTATTTTAAAATGTCTTCATGCTTCTTTGGCATCGATGTCTTTGCTCCCACTAAAGGCACCTTTGGAGCCATCAGAAGTTTCCCATAGCACATTTTCTCTCCTCTTCCATTTCATGACACTTTGGTATCCATGTATGATGCTGTCAGTGGCAAGTTCACTCTTTGTCATAAATATCAATTCACAGAGGACAAAGACAGCATTCCAGCATTCCTCTCGCAGGTATGTATTAATGATCCCCACAATTGTAAACACTAAGCATGCTCACATTAGAATACCTGTTAAAAGGCTTGTTAACTGTAATATCCAGAACTAGAAATAGTGAGGACAACTTTCCTAGAATAATTAACAGATCTGTGTTAAGAAAGAAATTTTTAGACAATTCTGTCATCCAACAGTAATGGGGTTGTTTCTGACTAATGTCTTTACCACACAATACTTGGTTGTTCAAATTGCAGGAAATGCCCTATTGCCTGAGAGGTGGAATCAGGACACAATTCTAAGGCAATTCCCTCACATCTGAAGCATAATTTGTGGGCTAATAATTTTCCTTACATTCCAGCATACATAGTATGTCCACTTCTTGGCGCTTCACACATGCTGGCCTATCACAAAGATTCTTAGAAGCGCAACAGGGATGAGACCTATTTAACTGTATATAATCAGCAATTTCCAAAGTTATTAACAAAACATCCTTTGGAAAAGAGACTGCCTGTTCTAATACGATAAGCTGACCAAGATTTTCATTTCCTTCTGACCTAGATTATATTCACAAATGTTCTTGATGGTGAGAATACATTTAGGATAACTTCAACATAAAAATTAAAGAGAAAAATCTAAATAAGGTGTAATATGAAACCCTAGTCATTGAAAACACCCTATAAGTAGTTATCCAGTGCCTTTGATAAGCTAGGAAAAAAAAAAAAAATTTGGTTGGTGGTAGGGGTGGAGCAATGTCCTAACCATCTTCAGATAGCCCACTGCTCATGGCTTCAAAGGTTTGTCCTCTGGGTGAGGAAGACAGACATAAACAGCGAGGCAATAGCATGTTGCAGGTACTGTGCTGTGATAGACTCCCAGAGTCCTGGGGCTGGGAGGTACGGGGGAGGGGATGGTGGGTTCTCCATGGGAAGTCAGACACGGCCCAGGGAGCCAGAGATGAGCCTTGGAAAGTTGCATCAAAAATACTTACATATGATATGAAGATGAATCCTGGCTAAGTGGGAACTCCATTAGCACACAGACTCCAGTTGTCTGGGTGCAATTAAGTCCTCTCCACCATCAAACCCACTCCCCAAGTATGTACTGTGATTAGATTGATAGTATACAGGGACGGGGAAATGGGAAGTACCTGACATTTAACTTAGGTTATCACATCTAATTCTCCCAACTGATCTTGTAGGTAGGCTTTATTGTACCCATAATATAGATGAAAATACTAAGACCCCCGAAGATACATCCACTATGCAGAGTCACCACACCAAGAAAAGTACCAAGGCTGAGATTTGAGCCTGGGTCTGCTGACTTTTAAACTCTTGTGCTTTGCACTGTACCTTTTTGTCACCAAAGCAATAGAGGCGGTCATTTTCCACCTCTATTTCCAAAATTGTCAATGTTTCCACACTACTTTCTAATTCCTGTTTAGAATAGACATTGCATCTCTAGACCTCATTTTTTTCATCTCTAACAAAGAGCTAGCCTGGGCCCCAGGACTGTTTCTGCCTTTTATATTCTATATTCTATCTTGAATTTATAATTAAAAAAAAGAAAGATGTCAATACAATCTATTTTTCACGAATTAATCTCTGTCGTATAAAAATATTTAAAAGAACCAGAATTGTTGGGCTGATATAACCCAAAGAAGAGAAGACTTTCTGAGGGTGGAAGGGGTGGAAAGATGTAAAATGGAAACTATTTTTGTGTAAGAAAGATGTGAAATATCTTCAGATATTTTAAAGGTTGCTACATCATGGAAGAGAGGTCGGACTTAATTTTTTTGAACTCAAGGAATGTAACTAGGACTGATGAGGAGAAGTTCCAGACTTTTACCCTTTCTCATAAGAGAACCTTCCTGCCACAGGAGGCCCCACCGTGACATAGTCTCAGTCAGATGACTGGACCAGAAACCTTAAGATCACTTCCCATTCTAAGAGTTTGATTCTATAATAGACTGGCCTTCCACATGAGCCCTGTGAAGGAGAGTCTATTGTTAATAAGATTAAAAACCATAGCTCAAATGTATCAAATCATAATTAACATTTGAGTCATCAATGAATAGCTGAAAAAGATATGGGGATGGGGGTGAAAAGAGGGACATGAGACTCCAAAATTCATTCTAGGAGACCCCAAGGGCCCCATTTCCAGTAAAGGTGGGCTCCTACCCCATAACTTCCCTGCAGTCGCCACGCTCAACAACAGGCTGGTTAGGTGTGCTGAGTGTCACCTCTGGACCCCTTAAGAACCTGGCCATCTCTCTCCTTCTCTTCCAGATGTTCACCTCCACAATCTTTGCTGTGGTCGGATTCTTGGGTGCTGGATACTCATTTGTCGTCTCAGCTGTCTCAATCAACAAGGGTCCTAAATGTCTCCTGGCCAACAACACCTGGGGCTACCCCTTCCTGGAAGGGTAAGGTACACCCTGCTGTGCCCACGTATCACCACAGGGGGCACTGGCAGGTAAAGGACCCGAGGGGGACACTGCGCATGTCCCGCCATCTTCAGTTTACACGTCTCAGGCATGATGCTCCTTTGAGGCAGAGCTGGAGTTGTGGGGTGAGGTTGCACAGGCTCTCACTTCTAAGTGCTCTTTTGACAGGCACCAGGAGAAATAATGAAAACATTTATTCACAGCAACACGAGGCAACTAATAATACTAGTAAACAGAGAGCAGCGGCTCCCATTGCAAATCTTATCACAGAAAATGAGAATGATTACTCCTCAACAGAGCTCAAAGGCTTTCACTAACACCCCTAAGGACGGATAACTGAACAATCTTTTAAGGTGCAACTTTATGGAAAATGACCTTGAAAATATTGTAGGTTCTTCGTGAGAAATAATGTTAATAGAACTCATTAAAATAACACTTCATATTTTCATGGAACATTGTAGTTATAAAGAACTTTTAAAAAATTATAATTTAATCTCCACAGCAACATCAAGAGGCTGTGACCCCCCACCAAGGCAGACTAAATACTGCGACTTGCTCAAAGTCGCCCAGTTAGTAGGGCGGGGGAGTGTGCAGAGCCGGGGCTCAAACTCATGTCTTCTAACTTAGTCTTACTCTTTTTCTAGTGCTCATTCTTCTGCCCCCAGACTGACGGCACCGCCCAATGCAGTAGACCATTGCCATACGTGGTGACTTAAATTCATTTAAATAAAATTAAGCTTAAAATTCCTCACTCACACTAGCCACATTTCACGCACTCAGCAGCCGTACACGGCTATGCGTGAGTGCACTGACCATCACGGAGACAGGACGTGTCGATCACAGCGGACAGTCTACTAGGCAGGACTGCACTAGACTCGAACTTCCAGGAGGGCTGAGACCGTCTCTATTTGGCTCACCACTGCAGACCCTCTGCCTGACCCAGACAGAGGGTCTGACATACCTAAGCAGCCAGGAACTCTGATTATCGGGTCCTCCCACACACAGGTGGGTCCACGCCCCAAAACTCTACAGGACACCAGTTCATTAAGTCAAACCTCTGTTTATTAGTGCATAGTGAGGGTCTATAGGACCTCAGGAGCAGGCTTCTTACAGAGGAGGTGAAGGATGCTGTTTCTGTTATGACGTGACGTCTGGGCTTTTTCACAAGTGTCTCACGTGAATGATCATCCTCACCCTTCTCTGTACTTAAACAGGAGTACCAGGCCTCTGGTAGCCTCGTATCGCACACAGCGACTCCCGTGGGTGTTTATTTTATGTGGAAAGCCCTCTCTTCTTACGGAGGACTGTCGGGGCCTCACTGCCGTGGGGCTGGCATGCTTGAGCGTGGCATTCGGACGGCGTATGGCTGAGCCATCCCCTGGGCCCTCCCCCGATAGCCCCGTTCCCTCACCCAGGGCTGTGTCTATGAGGCTACAGCGCGGCTTCTTGGAGGGACCTTTCTCCTAGCATTTCCATCAACAGCATCAGGACAGTATTCAACACGCTTTCTATTTATTCTGTAATGTGAATGCTACTACCCTTGATGAGCTTAAAATCAATCAGAATAAATCTATGTCCAAAACCAAGGAGAAAGGAAGAAACACAAGAGGTGCCAAGTAACAAGGCACTGGTCTCATATTCTGACGCGAGGGCCTCACACCCGCCCTGGCACACTCACACCTGCTTAGGTGGGCTGGGACCAATGTCCCAGGTGGGGACAGTGACAGCTGGGCTGTGGGCCACCACGGGAGATGCCTGCCTGGCCGAGGGACAAGACACTGCTTTTCAAAGTCCTCTGTGTCTGTCTTCCTGCTAAAGCAAGTTCGCATCCACGCCAGACCCAGCTATCGCCCATTTCTCTGTGACAGATGCTTTCATATGTGTTGTTTCATCTGCTCCTCACAACAGCCACTAACCCATCCATTAACAGGTATCAGATAAGACAGGTTTAATAACAAAACCAGAATAAACTGTGCAGGCCAGCAGGAACATTTCAGAATTCTCCACCCCTCCTCTGTTCACCTTACGGCTTTGATCACTATCTGAAGGGAAAAATGTTTGACTACCTAGACATCGGCGTAGTGGCTTTAAATTATGATATGATCAAAAACGGCTGCATAGGGGCCTATTACAAAATCATATATATTACACTTTCCAGGTGATTTATGAGATAAGGATGACTTTGACTATTCATGTGCTTTCCCATGTTGCCCTGACTCTCGGATTTAATCCCATGTAAAGTGCAAGTCCGCCCTCGGGTGGAATGTGTCACTGTTGCTGCAGGAAGGGCTTTCAGGGGGATGGGTCCAGGTGGAGTGTCTCACCACACCCTCTGCCACCTGGCAGGCTGTCCTCAGCATCCCATGGCCTCCTGCATCCTGTGTCCTATCTTCCTTTACGACCTCACCTCCCCTGCCAGCTCCAAACCTCCCCTCGGACTGCAGAAACTCATCCTGAGTTTCTTATAATGATGCCTGAACCTTGTGTCACTTGGTGTCCTCAGTTAACAAGGTGCTTTCACCCACAATGCTTTATTTGATTCTCAGAAAAAGCACATGAGGTTATCAACCATCCTTCAGAGGTAAGACGGCCAAGGCCCAGAGAGGACAAGGGGCCTGCCCAGAGGAATACTGCTCTTCATGATGGAAGCTTGAATCTACGTCTTCTGACCCTAAGTCACAGTGCTTTTTCTAGAACGCAACTTATATTGATTTGCACTGTCTGATTTTGGGAGAGTCTGTCTAGAAGGGCTCGGGGGCTTCTGTCTCCAGCCACTTTACTTTCCCATGGGCTCTTCCTAGCCATCGGATCCCAGCGTGCAAGCATCACAGGAGTTGTAGCCGCTGGTGTAACACACATACACAGCCACTTAGCGAGTGGAAAGGAATAATCACCTGTATGAGCCCAAAGGAGAGGACTCAGGACAGTCTCCCTCATCACCAAGCGGCAGCAGCAGCCTCTCCCCCCCCCTTCTTCTCCTCCTCTTCCTTTTTTCCCCGCTTCCTCCTTCTGAAGACTAAGGGCTAAGTGTTTTTGCATGCGTTATCTCACTTAAGATTCCTACTAAATCTCAGAAGAAATCTTATCCCTAAAGTAGAAAAATAAAGTTCACAAGGTGAACTCGCCCAGGGCTTCACAGCTAGTAATTAGCAGGAGAATTTAGAAGAGGGAAGCACTTGCGGGTGCCCTACTTGGTGCAGAGGCCTGTCCCAGACATGGGGCCCAGAGGGACAAAGCTGGTCCCTGCCCCCGTGAGCACAGGCTGAGTTAGGGGCACAACATGGGACAGGCCCTCGCTTGCAGGAAGGGTGATGTGGAGGTGTGCGAGGGAAGCCTCTCCAAGGAGGTGACCTGGGCTGGTTTGGGAAGTTGTGCAGAAGAGTGGCTTCCAGAGAGGAGCGGAAGCATGTTTTGGGCAGAGAGAGAAGCCAGTCCTGAGGCAACCACAAAAAGACCCACGTGCTCAGAGAATGACAGTTCTCTGTGTGGCCAGGAGCTCAGGGTGAATGCTGGGGGGAAGAGCAGAGGGACCGCCCCCCAGGATGGGGGTGATTGAGAGGCAGGCCGGACCTTCAGGACATCGGGGAGCAGTGGAGGACTTCAAGGAGGACAAACCATGACCACTTGAGAGTTTAGGACAATCGTTTGGGAAGCCGTGCAGGATGAACAGAAGAGCTTGGTAGCTGAAAGCGAGAGCCAAGTAGAGGTGGGAGCAGCCAAACAGCTGAGACCCTGAGCATCTCCAGGGCAGGGGGATGGGGCCTCAAAGGAAGGAGAGAAATTTCAGAGGCGGTCTAAGATGGAACCATCAGTGAGAAGAAAGAGGGAAGTTTATCAAGGTGGACTCAGGTTTCCGGCTTGGGGCACAATGTTCAGGGCCCTTCAGTGCCATAGAATTCAGTGCTTTTTTCTTTCAAATGTTTGTTAGCAATCATATTAAAGGAACAAAGGCAGTTAACTTTTTCTGTCATGAGAACCATACTAAAGAAGCATTCTAGAAGGAAAAAGAAACCTAGGACATTTTGAAATACGCCCTCTTGGCTTCCTTTGAAGTAGGACCTCCTCCCATCCAAGGTCTTCCTTTGAGACAGTTGGCCACCTCTCCCTTGACCCCAAGCTGCTGAAAGGGAAGCAGCTTGCCCAGGGCATGGGGACAGCTGTGGGAGGGAGCGCCGAAGGCCAGGCCAAGGGCAAGCAGCCCTGGGGGAGGGACCGGGGACTCAGCCAAGCACAGCGCCCGTTCAACCCATCCTGCTCCCTGGGGAGGGAGTTCAGTGGTGAGGAGCATGCTCTCCCACCAAGCGCAGAACTGATCCGTCTCGGTGTTCTGCCTGCACTTCCAGTTAAGACCATCTGCAGCGGCCCTTCAAGGACTACTTATTAGCAAGGAACCTCACACTCTGCTGTGACACAGCTAGCCCAGCACCTGACACGTGGGTGTGACCCTGTACAGGAAAGCCGCTTATTTGTTGAGCCCTCCCTGTGCTGGGACTGGGGACAGAGATAGGAGACATGGTCTCCACCCCTGTGGATGTACAGTTGCAAAGAGAAGACACACACATGGGCAGCTGAGGGCAGCTCAGGGTCCTGGGTGCTCTGAACCAGAGGGAACCCAGAGGGCCGGGAAGCAAGGAGGGGACCAAAGACAGCTGAGGGCAGGAAGAGCATTGAGGAGTCTGCCTGAATTATCCAGGCAAAGTGATCAGGCTCTCCTGTCCCTTCCTTCGGCTGCCTTTGTGGCTGGCAAGAAGTGAGCTGTATGAAATCCATGGCGTTCTACTCTGAGGCTGATGGAGTTACCGCAGCTCAGGTGGGAATGCCCTTCACAGTGATGGGACTGAGCCGACTTCTCCACCCAACTCAAGCCTTGCTTCCCCGTTCCGCGGTGAGCGTTTCACCAACCTCACCACCAGGAGGCGCTGTCACCCCACTACTGGACAAACTTCAGAGAAGGGAATGAACTCAGGATGGCCAATTATTTCATCTTAGGATCTTTTCTTTAACAAATGTGCCTGGAAAATAGTGTCTTCTTATATCCTCTTATCACCAAGTTTAAAAATTGTAAAGATAGAAAGGACTACATGGAAAAAGGCAGAACAGAAAGATGATCGTTTAAAAAATAATACACACTGAAAAGATGTCTCATACAGCAATATATAAAGTATTAATATTAATTATCCCAGTGAATTCTCACAATTGTGTGGTTGTTCTCAGCCCATTTTATAGATGAAGAAACGTGCGAAGGCCAGGGGTGGGAGTGGTAGGTGACTTGCATGAAGAATGCACAGCCAGTCAGAGGGATGCTTGGATTCAAATCCAAGTCCATCTGAATCCAAAGTAACAGTTTTCCTTTAGACCAGACTGCTCAGATTAAGTAAAGTAATGACATACTAGGGCTTATTGAGCCCTTACTCTATGCTAGGCACTGTCGTAAGCACTTCACTAGTGTTAACGCGTTTCATCCTCCCAAGAGCCCTGTGATTTGAGAGAGACTGTTACCCCATTTTACAGAGAGGTACCAGTCAGACAGCCTGCAGGCAGCTAGAGCCCCTGTTCTTATGGGAAGGCAAATCAATGCGATGGACAATGTTTGTTTTTAAATCAAGAGCAAAAGTCTTGTTCTTTCCTTATCCCTTCTGCTCTGTTAAATTCCAAGGTATCATCCATGACTTCAAAGGGTTTTCAAAATATTAATACAAGATGTATTTAAAATGAACGTGTCCTGATGCACTGGAGAAATGATCAGAAATAGATTGTCAAAAAGGCCTAAAAATAATAAGGTGCACGTTAACGCAATAATAGCCAGAGGAAGAGGTTTCCCACTGAGGCCTTGAAAGGGTAGCAGATATGTGAAGCAAGAGGGCGAGACCAATTTGCAGCTCTAAGAATGTGAGAAGGAATTATACTAATCCAGAGATTTTACCCACTTTACCCTCATTTTTGTCTTAAAGATCACATACTTCACATTTCTCCTGCGAGGCACAATGCCCCTTACAGTGCAGTGGACTCCTTGTATCTACATATATTTTATAAGCATACTGCAGTTTCTCCTACTGCAATGTTTTTATAAAGTGTGTATTAAGGCAGCAGGTTATTGATTGCTTCCTTTTAATTAAATGAATCTTTTTGCAGGTGGAATCCCTGTATGTTAACAAAAACGTTAGCTAAGTCAAATTCACAATTTGGCTAGAAATAAGCCTTAAAAAAAATCAAGCTCCAGGGGAGAGGAGCGCAGTGGTAGAGCGCATGCTTAGCACGCACGAGGATCTGGGTTCAGTCCCCAGGACATCCATTCATAAATAAATAAACCTAATTACCCACCCCCAAAAACAGTCAAGCTCTTCCCTTTAGCTATATGACCCATCTGTACTTGACACAGCTTCAGATGGCCACTAGATGTGACAGATAATTTGTCAGAAATCCACATGGTCCCTAATGATGACAGTAAGATAAAGGCTGTGAACATTTGTGAGGTTCTGCTCCTGAAGTCTTCATTTTCTTGGCCATTTCATAGGTAATAAATTGACCCATCCTCTGGGTAAGCTCACAGAAAGCACTCTGTAGCTCAGGAGCTGTGTGACCTAGCAGTAAGTCACTTCACCTCTCTGTGCCTCAATGTCCTTAATTGTGAAATGGAAAAAAAAGAACCGTAAAGTTTCTATAAGAAATAAATGTTCAGGACAGGACCTGGCACATAGTATATACTCAATAATTAAGTATCAGGTGTTGCTTTTAGAAGGGTTACTATAGGATTTTTTTTTTCTTACGGAGCTTATGTTTTGGGTGGATAGTATTGCAGAAGGAGAATCATTCCGGTGACTTTTTAGTCTAGGGTATTGCATACTTTTTACTAATGTCTCCTTTCTCTCCCCCATGTCCCCAACAGGGACTACCTCAATGACAATGAGTTATGGAAAAAGTGCCAGAAGCCTGAAGACGTGATTCCCTGGAATCTGACCCTCTTCTCCATCCTGCTGATCATCGGAGTGGTCCAGATGATCATCTGTGCCATCCAGGTGATCAACGGCCTCCTGGGGACCCTGTGTGGAGACTGCCGCTGCTGTGGCTGCTGTAGAGTAAGCTGAGATCTTTGTCCTTTCTTCTCACCATGCAGGAGGCCAGGTCAGGCCACCAGCACTAATGGGATCTGGGGGTGGAGAGGGCGGCGGCTGCAGAAAACCCACCTCCGGCTGGAAAGTCCAGGCAGCCCCTCTCTCAGCCCAGGGACACAGGACCATTGTTCAGCCCTCTGTGCTTGCCAACCTACCCAGGCTGAAGCTGACCAAAGTTTTCAGTCTTACTGTAGACCAGCTGACTGTAGACCTAGAGGCAAAGGACTCCATACATATATGGAGGTTTATAATGTTGACATGAAGATACCCAGGAAGTGGACATCTGTTACATGCACATATTGTCAGGATTAACACATCATGGTCTGTCCCCAAATGTCCTGTTTCCTAAAGAGATCTCGACATGGGTTAAAGCTGTCAAGTAATATAGGAAAGGGTATTTTCTTTTCTCTGGAAAATTTGTTAAGAGAGAAATGGTTCTTACATGGAAAAAATAAAAGGGAATCAGTAGGAATTTACTCTCCAAATATGACTGTAAATTATCAACAATAAGAAAAATAAAAGTAAACTTAGGGACAGTAAGACAGGGCGATTATTTCAACCAATGAACAAGCCAGATCAGGCAATTATTCACACACACAAAGTTATTTTAAAACACAGGTTGATGATGTATGAGGGAAAAAATTAAACAGAACTCAAGAGTTCCTTAATTGGGAACTTATGTAAATAACTATAAGTAAAGGTCTATCTACTGAGTATAATATTATGTCCAAATTTTAAGTGATTCAAATAATTTTCTTTAAATTTCCTACAAGTATGATAGGTATACAGGTCAACAGTTATGCTCCAGGGAAGTATTCAGTTGGAAAATCTGTGCCCCGCCTTTGTCTTCCATCCTCCCAATTCCTTCAGTTCGCCAGCTAAGGCAGTTATATAATTTCTTATATATCCTCCCAGAGTTTCTTTTTTATTGTTTTCATTCCCCTACCTTAAAAGGATTTTGTTCAAAACTGTAGGAATACTGAAAATGCTTATGAGGTAGTGTTGTTTCAAAAGAGTAAGGTACAAAAATGTATACAGAATATACAGATTAAAAAAAAAAAAAACCACAATGAATAGAAAAAGACCTAAAGGAAATGCAACCAAAATGTTAAATGAGAGTTGTTTGTAGGTAAAAAGACTGACTTTTTCCCTCCCTTCTAGCTTATATTATTCAAAAAAGTTTTAACAATCATATATTTTAAAGTATAAAAATATAAATAAAAAAATACCCCCAAATCAACTGTAAAATGCATGTGTTACAAATAAATTTCACTGACTACTGAGTTTTTGTTCTATAAATTTTCAGTTCTATTGTGTTGAAATTACATTTTTTTAGTCTTAAAACACAATTGGGTAGAAAAGAAAACTACCAGTTAGTAATCCATCAAAATTATTTTTTAGATAGCAGTTAAAAATATCAAGCATTTGAATCTTCTAATTCATGCTTGCTAAATCAGCTAACTCATTTCAAACACTGGTAGTATTTCCTTTTCTGCTTTCACAGAAGTTATATTTTTTAGTTAGGTAGCAAATTTGCATTGCAAGTTTGCTGAAAATACAAACTGCTGTTAGAATAGAAAATAGTAGTTTACAAAATCTGAGGATTGTCTATAAATTTAAAAACATACGCATACGTGCAGTAAATTGACCCTTTTCAGTGATTATCATCTATTCAGATGCCATATTTAGCAATTTTAATGAATAAATCACTTGATAGTCAAAAGACAGTAGATGAACTCCACAGCTGTCAGTGTAGCTGGCACCGGAGAATCACAGAGGGTGAACGGATACCACCAGAATCCCCTCCCTCCCTTCCTTCCTGCCTTCCTTCTCCATCTTTTTATTTGGATAGCTTCAAAACTATGTAAAATTCAGAACAGTACAAGGAACACATGTGCATTTCACCTAGATCCACGAATTTGCTCACTCTCTTTCTGAACCGTTGGAAAGAAATTTGCAGACATCAGGAAACCTCCCTACTAAATATGTCAGTGCACGTGAGCGCTGCGTTGAGAAAGACCAGCCTGCTGAGAATCCCTTTCCTGTGGGCCGCTTGCCTCTGGCACAGCTGGTCAGCTTCCCTCCCCCCGTAGGACAGGCTGGAGAGTCTTGGGCTGCTGACCTCTCAGAGTCTAATTTCCCCACCGCCTCCTGCCGAACTTCCACAGTGCATGTGCAGCTTGACACCCAGCCATTCAGGCAGAAAGCATTTATTGAGAAGGTCCTTCGATGAGGGAACAGACAGAAACGATGCCTGCGGTCTGAGCCAAGTCAGTTGCCCTCAACTGTTTCTTTGTCTGAAATGTGGTTGTTAAACCTACTTCCTAAGGTTGCTGAGTGGGCGTCTAACCTGGGGTGATTGGTGTGCCTCCAGGTCAACAATGAGAGGACTCGGCACATTGCACTCATTGTTATTTACTCAGAGGGTGAAAATCGGGGAGGCAGTGAGGATTCAGGGAAAGGAGCACAGCCTCTGGGTTCCGTCTCCCTGGGTTCTCTCCTTATTAACTGTGGCTTCAGCTACATCCCTCGAGCCCTCTGTGGCCCTGATCAAAATTAATTGTAATAATAAATGATGGAAAATAAAATGAACTCCTAAACCTAAACCTAAAGCCATAAACCTAAAGTGTCAGATTAAAGCTCCGAAACACAGTCAGAAAAGCATAGAAGTTATTCAGTAGGTAATCAACAATGGGCAGGAATAAGAGGGGTGATGGGGAGGGGAAGGGAGGGGAGGAAAGCAAGCCAAAAAAAATGATGTAATTGATTAACTTTCTCTACCTTCTAGGGAGATGGACCAGTTTAAACCTCTCCGATGAGCTGCTCTAACTTGTCGGCGTGTGAGAAGAAGCATTAAAATTACTCTTCTCTTCTTGGGGTTGCCAATTCCTATCTGCTTCCTGACTGACAAAGCTTAGGGAGGCCAGAGTTGTTCCTTCTCCTTTCCGACCAGCTCAGCTCAAGTTAGAATTTTATGTCAGTTTCAGATTAAAAAAATAGTTTGGCCACTTAAGTAAAATTTCTAAGTCTTTCAAATTAGCTTCCTTTTAGAATTGAAGAGCAGGTTCAAAGCAAATATTTTATAATTTTTTCTTTAAGCATGAAAAATACATACGGTTGTGCTTACCACCACACTGTTTCTTTGTATATAGAGGTGTTGATATCTTTGGAAGTTTTACATAAGCCAAAGGAGGAGAGCACATTAAAAGTGAGAAGCTAAGATCAATTTTCACTTTGAAGGTTTATGAGAAAAAAACAGAACGATGGATGTATCATAAATAACCTTTATGTGTTGTCTTTTTGGCTAACATGGTTGAATTACTTGTAACTAGCATTTGGGCCTGCCGTCTTGCTAGGGTTTCCTTATGTATATTAAATTAAAATCCAAATTCAGAGGTAATATAATAAAGATTGTGTGGTTTTTGAGAGTGAGGAGCAAAAGATTTTCATCTTCTTTACAAATTGCTTCCTTTGATCAAAGAAAAAACAATATAAAAAACAATGTTTTAAAAAAGATGATTTGGGTAATAATCTTGTCAGCCTGTGGCCCAGGATTATGGGACTTGATATTATCAATTCTATGTGTTATACTAAGATATTAGCTTTAGTTTATATGAGTCAGGCACTAAGATGGAGTCAAATACATCCAGTTGATTTGAGTTCAAACCTCAACCACCCACATACCAGTTTGGAGATCCTGGGATGGTTACTTTCTAAGTCTCAGTTTCCCCATCTGTGAAAGGACTATTGAAAAGCCATCAATCATTCAAGAAATATTTTGATGACTGTAGCTTTGTGGTTTAGTCTGAAGATAGGGCATGTGATGCCTCCAGCGTTGCTCTTTTTTCTCAAGATTGCTTTGGCTATTCAGGATCTTATGTGGTTCCATATAAATTTCAGTGTTATTTGTTATTATCTGTTCTCGTTCTGTGAAAAATGTCATGGTATTCTGATAGGGGTTGCTTTAAATCTGTAGACTGCTTTAGACTGTATTACGGACATTTTAACAATAGACAGTTTAACATTTTAACTTCTAGGTCCCTGGTGCTAACAGGCTGGAGGGAGGATTCCGAAATGGCACTTGTCAATGCCAGGGTTGTCACAACACAATGAGCTCCCCCAAATGACCACCATCCCCACCCCCAGGGGAAATCCTAGTTGCCTCCTGACTCTCCAGGACGCGCTCCAAGATCAGCACGTGAGAGTGACCCAGGTTCCTTTAAAACTGCTACCTCTGTACTGAGTCTCAGAGCATATGAGATTTTGCACGTGCCCTTTAAGAGTGGAGTCTCTGCTTCCCCAGCTTTCTCCAGCATAAGCCCCGTGTTCTGTTTCAAAACCAGATGTTCTAGGGGCTTGTCTTCCTGGTACAGGACCCCAGGCTGGGAGCCTGGCGTGAGGCTTAGGCCTCTGGCTCCTCAGAAGGAGCCCTCCCATGTGATATTCCTCCTGCTTGCAGACGGCCCATCCGGGGGTGCGAGCCCCGGCTATACTGTGCCTCTGCCACGCCTACCTGTCTTATTGTGATCTCTTCTTTAGTCTTTAGTTGTAGAAAGTCTTTTCTGCTAATCCTCAAGTCATTCTCACAGAGAGTTGCTCTGTAAATAGTGTAATTTTGATGTGCCCTTGGGAGGAGGTGGGCTCAGGGTCTTGCTGTTCTGCTACCTTGGCCACCCCTCTCCAGAAAATTCTTTCATGGAAGTTACCGAATTTGTGTTGCTTTCTTGAGTACATGACTTATAATCCCTACACTTTGGACTACAAATTCTTTGAGGCAAGAACAATATCTGATTCTAGTCTAAATGCCCAGCACCTAACAGGGAACCAAGCACTAGGCACTCAGTAAATCTGTTGTGTCAGTGAAGGTGCCCAGGGCCCATTTTTTCTCCCCTAGGCCCTCAGACTGAGTGAGGTAGTGCCCCTCGTCTTGAAACAAACTGTAAGAAGACTTCAAAAATGAGCAGCCAAAGTAAGTAGGAAGTGGTCCTCTGTGTTACAGATTGAACAGGGGGCTGGAGTGATCTTAATACACAGATTCATGAGTATAAAAGTTAAAACTGTGTTTTTCTATAACTGCCTTTGGTTTCTGACTCTGAGTACCATGGCCCAGGCTTTAATGTGGGTCATTCTTGGGGTTTTGCCTCTGTGTCAGCATCCTACTGGGCCCCTGAGCACAAGGCGAAAGGCCCACCTGAATGCGGGAAAGGGAAAGAGGAATACTAGGAAGAAAAAATAAAACCAGTTTCCTCAAGATGTCGTCCAGCTACATACACACAATATGCTGATGAGTCTGGGCTATTCGTGATGAGGGAGGAAAAGGGAGAAAAGGAATTGCCAGGTTTTACCCAAACACACCAGTCACACATACAGCTGTAGGCAAGGAGTTGTAACAAAGAGTGGAACAGAGGACATGGAAATAGCACCTGGCTTCTCCTCCCGCTGTCCCAGCCCTGGAGGGTGTCTGCCCCAGGACTGAGGGCAGCTCTGCTCTGAGCTGCTTCCAGAAGACACAAAGTCTTTGGAGGATCTCCAGATGGAGACAAAAAAAAAAAAAAAAATGTCAGAAGGAACATTTCAAGACAGACATCATAATCCTTCAATCGACAAAGACCCAGGTAGCAACAGTATATGACTGAAGACTTTGGACGGATCTCATGAAAAAGGCCCATGAAGGGCACTCATATTTAGTCAACGAACCATGGAATAACTCCCTTGGCTCACACCCCTGAAGTGCAAGAGAGAAAGTTCAAGGACCTACTGTAGTCTATGGAGTGTATTCATCCAAAACATGAAATAGAACAAGTGAAAAAGACAGAGAGAGAAGAGGCAAGAGGAGGAGGGGGAGAAAAAAGAGAAGAACAGGTCTAGGGTTTAGAACAATTCATGGGAAAGGACTATTGAGATTGGCCCCAGTGGGGGAAAAAGTCTGCCTTTCTACAAAACTACTTTGCCCTGTGCTAGAAACACTAATGGACTGACGCTGACCTTAACCCAGCATATCAGCCATGGTTCAAACAGAGGCTGAAGATCCGTCAGCGTATATATTACAAGGCTTTGCCCTTACTTGCTGTGGGAGCTAGTTAAGCAGTCTCTGATAGACTGTTATCTTTGTGTCTGATGCTGCTTGAAGTCCACGGGCCAGGCAATCAGCAAGGGAAGATGGGTATAAAGCGTGAGAGAGCACGGACAAGCTGGAAGCCACAGCATGAGCTGAAGCCCATGAGGATGGACTGAACCCCGTGCCAGTTCTTGTTTCCTCTGGCTTCAATAGTATGGGTGTCCTGCAGAAGCTGGGACTCTTTACCGTGGAGCCAAACACATACTAGGTTGTGCTGGGTCCAGGAACCAGAGAAGCTGAAAATCCTGGGGTAGGTGAGCAGTTGTTCACCCAGCGGCTGCCTTATGTCAGGGAGGTGAGGCAGAAGACCAGTGACAGCGGGCATGAGCTACCAGGCACTGCTGCTTCCCCCCTGCCCTCCAGAGCTTGCAGGAATGACTTCGTGTTGCACCCTAACAGGAAACATACAGGAAAGGGGACTTGGGGAAATGCAGTTCCTAGCCGAGTTGACACATTACAAAGCCATCTTACTGAGGTTAGAGAAAGGAATGGCTTGTTGGTTTTCTTGACCATGTACATGTCCTCTTGGTGGAGATCAGGGTTTCTCAACCTCCACACAACTGACATTTGGGACGAGATAATTCTTCGCCGGGTGTGAGGAGAACTGCCCGGGGCACTGTAGGGTGTTTAGCAGCATCCTTGGCTTCTACCTACTAGATTCTAGAATCAGTTTCTCCTTCTCAGCTGTGACAACCAAAAATATCTCTGATATTGCCAAATGTCCCCTGGGAGGACAAACTCACCCCCAGTTGAAAATCGCTTGTCTAGACCAAGTGCTGCCCAAGGAGAAGAGCCATCATTCTTTATCCTGGATACAACACAGTGTTTACACACAGAAAGTGCCCAGTAATTGGTTAAGTGCACACATATGTGCATAAACAAACATTTGTCTATCACCGAGTGACACACGTGCATTGAAAAGAAAGTACTCTGCTCCTTAAATGTCCTGACTTCAGAGCACTGTTTTTCTTGGTCTGAATGCACTCCAGAGATGATCCTCACTGCTATGGTTTAATGACTATGTTTATGACCCCCATGTCTTTATCTCCAGCCCAAACCACTGCCCTGCCTGCTAACTATCTGTTTTTGAATGTCTCATTGGTCTCTCAAAGCAACACTTCTAAGCTGAACTCTCCCAGTCCCTCCATACATTCTTCTCCGGAAATCCTTGTCTCAGCAAATGTCATCATCTACATTAAGTAAACACAGAATCTTAGGAGTGAGCCAAGTTGTGTCCTAAACACAAAACTTGCCATGCTCCTGCCCTTTCAATGGCTTCCATCAGCCAGCCCCCACTGACTTCTGCAGATCCAGCCCTTGCTCTGCCTGGAACTTGGGGATCCAGTAACTGTCTGCTGTCCTTGTCACCCCACACACTTTCAAACCCTGGCTTTGCATGTCCTGTGCTGTCTGCCTGGGAACTTTCCCTCTTATTCATCAGGGTAACTGCTGCTTCTCCTTCAAGACTCAGTTCAGTTCTCATCTTGTCCCAGTTCTTCCTTCGTCATAGCACCCCCAGCTTACCGACAAACTCCACGTTCTCCCATGACATCCTGTGTGTGTCAGAATGGTTGCTGTTTGCAAGTTATAGCACATGACACTTCCTTCTTTCCCTCTGGACTGAGAACTCCTTCAGCTCAGAACCTCTGTCTCATTGGCAACAGTGAGCATGAGCTACCAGGTGCTGGAGCAGCACTGCCACAGACTCACTCTGCGACCGTGGATGTCTTGCTGAACCTCTTCGTGCCTCAGTTGCCTCACTAAAGTGTCCCTTTACCAGTTTATCATAGAATAGGCTGACCACAGTGAGACCGTTCCTGTCGGACCCTGGCTATCATGCCCCGTTGCTCTCCCAACTGTCCATTGCTGTGAAGGACTACTGACCCCTCCCGTAAAAGAAAAGCCTTTTCCATTTGTTTTTGAGATGCCAGCGGATTCCTGAGACTGGTAATTCTCCTGTTGCAATAGTCCTTTTGAATAAAGTTTCTCCTTTTCTAAATCCAGATTTGTTTTCATTGGACACAACTCTATGATAAAGAAACTATAATTAGCCCATTTTGTATAAGAGTAAAGTGAGGCTTAGAAAAAATAAATAAATTCCTTGGGACCTCATAAAAAGCATGTGGGAAACTCAGATCATCTAATTAAAATCAGTATTCTTATACAGTCTTTCAAAGTGCTTATATAAAGGCACCCCCCCACACACACACACAGTCCCCTTGGTTGCTCACTCCTGTGCTTTTTATTTCCCAATTATTTCTATTTAATGATTTTATTCTGAGTGGAAGAAGCCAGAAGGCAGAGGCAGAATTCGACAACCTCAGGATTACAAAAGAAGAAACCAGTAAAAAGAAGAAAGAAATGAAAGGGAAAGGAAAGGAAGGAAGAAAGAAAGAAAGAAACGAAGAAAAGAAGGAAGGAAGGAAGGAAGGAAGGAAGGAAGGAAGGAAGGAAGGAAGGAAGGAAGGAAGGAAGGAAGGGGAAGAAAAGAAAAGCCAGATTCCTAAGCAATCTGCCCCCATCCTGCCAACCGCTGAGAGCTGACACGTGCGTGGAGTGTGCGCTCTGATGCACATGCCAGTCTTGACGTGGGGGCATCAAAACCACTTAATAGTCACAACCCTCGCCTCCAGGGGAGTTGTAATGTATTATTATCACCCATAAGTGAGAAGTGAGGCAACTGAGGCGCGAAGAGGTTGAGCAAGACGTCCAAAGTCACACAGTGAGTCGGTGGCAGCGCTGGCATTAAACCTAGGACACCTGGCTCCAAGCCTGCACCTCCCTTGACCCTACATCCCCCCAGGCTCTGCTGCCCGGTACCCACTCCAACCCCCCACCAAGCGTCCACACACAGACCGCCCCGCGCGCGCTACAGCTCCATTGCTTTCCCCGGCCAGGCAAGGTTAAGCTCATTCTCAAGAACGGGCCATGAACTGAGTTCAGTGCAAACAGGCAGCAGGCACTGCAGACACTGGGTCAAAGGGGAAAATCCACTGGGAGCTGATGTCCAGGATCTGCTTCTGAAAATGCCGAGATCTTGGCAACTGCTGAACACGCACGTCTTTGCTGTCTGGACTTCATGGGCCCGCAGGGTTCACTGCCTCAGTGTGCGTACCTCCTGGGACAGGGACAGACGCGGAGCAGGGCGCCGCCTGAGTCGGCCGGTTCCGTGCATCCTTGGGAGAGCGCCTCAGTCTCCAGGCCTCAGTTTCCTCCCTGAAAATGAGAGCGATGAGTCAGACCGTTCTAAATTCCTCTGTCCACCTACGGAAAGTTGATTTAATTAAAGGAGATTGGAGCCCAGGCATCAGTGCATTTTTTTTTTTTAATTCACCAAGTGATTCTAAGAAGTAGGCGGATTTGAGAACCACTTCTCTGGAGTGTTTGCAAACTTGAGTATTCACCAAAAATACCTGGAGGGCTTATTCCCGCCCTGAAGTTCTGACTCAGTAGGCGTGGCGGGGGAGGGGGGCATCTCTAGTAAGTTCCCAGGAAAGGCCAGCGCTGCTGGCTCAGGGTCCAGTCTCTGAGAACTGCAGAAACTTTCCCACCCTCTGAAATGGTCTATATGATCAGATGAGTAATTTTTTCCCCATGTTGGAGAGAAATTTCATAGACTTCATTAGATTCTCAAAGAGACCTATGACCTCAGAAGGTTAAGAGCCAAATTTAAAATCTAATCACGAATTTAAAGCTTTTTGCAGGCAGGGTTTCATAGCAGATGATTTTGCAACTTGTTCGGGCTTGAAGTAGTCCCAGGGGAGTGTGTGTATCTATGTGTGTGTGTGTGTAAGTACCTGGCATTGCCAGGCTCTAGGATGCCAACATACCAAGCAGTCCACCCTCAGTTTCCCACCCAGAAGTTGCACTCAGGGCATCAGGCTGGGGAAGAGGGTAAATAGGACAACTTTCCCCAGCACCAAATGTGAATTTTCGTGGGGGTTGGAGGGAGAGAGAGAGAGAGAATTCCCGGTAACTCTATGGAAGCCAAAATAAAACCTCTACAGATGACCATGCAGTCTCATGCCCACCGATGTTGGGGCCATAAACTTGAGAAAATGAGAGTTATGCCATCTCAGTCACCCTGAGGATCGACTAACTAACATTTAATCAGCATGAATTATCCTCATCCTCTCATCCAAAAGGTGGCGTGGGAAGTTCATATGTAAAATTTAACGTATATGTTTTGCCAACCTTTCAAAACGTCTATTTTCGTGAAATGTTTTATAATGCACAAGATAACATTAGGACAGTCACCTATGTATATAGTTTATAAATAGAGAAATAAACATACATACGTTGGGGCTCCATGATAGAAAAGTTTGGAGACTGCTCGTCAAGTGTGCTGGTCCTCAAACTTGAGAGTGCGCCAGAGTCCCCAGAAGTTTGCTGAATAAATGCAGATTCCTAGCCGTTAACCTCGTTCAGATGCAGGAAGTCAGGGAAATTCACATTTTACACTGACATCTTAGGATAACCTGAGGCAGGTGGTCCATGGACTCCACTATGAAGCTTGCTCTGAGAACACCTTATTTTTTTCTTTTTTTTTTCTGTGTACTTACAAATAACTTTATTCTCACTCAAAAGCTATACATCTTCCTGGCAAGGGATGTGTAGGAGTGCAGATAAGATAACAAAAATGTCAATATTCTGCGTGTCCTTCTATTTCCCCCTCCTGTGATGCCCCAGTCTTTCCCCAGCCTCTCCCATTGCTCCCTGGCCTGGGGGCACCTGTCACCACACCATGACGAAGCCATCTGCTGCCCTCTAATGGCAACAGGGCCCCGCAGGTCACTCAGCAGATAATTTCTAAGCAGGCAGGTTTGGCCCTCTTCCTGAAGAATCCAATTTTTCTCTAATATCTCCCAACTGAGGAACATTTTCCAAAAGCCTCTTTAAATTGAGACATGGAAGTGCAAGCAAACAAGTCAATCAAAGAAGGTGCTGCCCCCAGGAAGGCTTGCAGTGTGAACGACAATCTCACCAACATATTCATTCATTCAACAAATATTGTAAACAGTGTACCAGGCATTGTTCAAGGTGCTAGATACTAAACAAACAAAAATCTCTGCTCTCACAGCACTGGCAGTCTCCTGGGGGTGAGACAAGGACATCTTAACTGTTTGATGGTGGTAAGTGCTGTGGAGAAAAATGTATGTGCCCTGGGAAGAAGAGAGGAAAAAGCTCACCAAGAAAAGAAGGAAATGAACATTTATTGACCACCTTTGAATTAGTGAGTGTTCTTCGTTGAGTCATGTCTCTTGATCTTCACCACTCTCTCATTTAACCAATTTACATGGGAAGAAACTGAAATTCCAAAACCGTAAGAAACTCGGCCAAGGCTGTGGAGTTAATACTTGCATGGCACTGAACTTCTTAACTGGTTATGGCAACGAAGCCCAGGGCAAGTCCATGAAGGACACCGCCCACACCTGCCCTTCCTCAACCCACACACACACCTTCTCCAGGACTTGCAGTGCTGCATGGAGTGTGCCAGATTCACTTCCCCCCTTTAACTAAAATTTCCTGTGTTCTCATTCTCTGAAACTCCTATTTTACCCTATGCTAATTCCATAAATGGATTCTCTTTCTCGAGTGCAGGGTTTGGTGACTGTTAAATCTCCGCTAATCCCATAAATTAATTTTCTCCATTTGTAGCCTAATTAGCTACATCATCATTACCAGGTTAAGATATCTGAGGGGGAGCTTTTTCTGGAAACAGTCCTTAATCCTACTAGTGGAAATATCAGGCCCTCTAGTTAGGCAGTAATGAACATGCTTGCTGAAATGATGTTATTTATGGGGATTAGCACCGCAAAAAAAAAAATATCAGTATCTCATTCTCCAGTCTAGCAATTGGATGCTCAGAAATGCTATAAGAAAAAGAGTTGTCTTTGTGTATATGACACAAATCCATCGATCTCTTGAATGTATCAAACCTGTTCAAACACTAAGGAAGATTATAGAATGGGAGATTTTTAGTGTTATGAGAAAGTGAGTGTTTTGTAGATAACTAGAGTAAGAAATGAGACTGAGGGGGTGGGTATAGTTCAGGGGTAGAGCATGTGCTTAGCATACACGAGGTCTTGGGTTCAATCCCCAGTACCTTTATTAAAAAAAAAAAATGAAGGGGGCAGGTAATAGCTCGTGGGGTGCACAAAAACAGTAAAAAGGAATCTAAGGTGATCTGGGTGAGAACTCACATCACCCACCATAGACAATAACACTATGAAAATATCATTCAATTCTACTGTTAATTCAAGCAATACAAACTGTAACAGGAAGATATTGTCTACCTATCATATTTGCAAAGATTTAAGAGTTAGTCAAAAGTTCTTACCATACACACAGAAAAATTTTGCAGCCATGTGAGGTGATGCATGGTAATCATTTTGTAATATGTACGTGTATGAAATCACTACATTGTGTACCTTAAAAACTTAACACAATGTCAATTATATCTCAATAAAGCTGGGGAAAAAACAGAAAAAGAAACTAATTTGTATTGTATATTATTGATAGAAATAAAAAATATATTTTTCATTCAGTTTTTATACTTTGTTTATATATTCCACTTATCTTCCAGAATATTTTATGGAATGTGTAGCGAGGGGGTAAAAAACACAAAAGATGTTAATGTTTACACAAATCAAATTTAACTTCTTTTTTTTTTTTTAAGACTGCATGTTTGTAGTAAAGCTTTTCAATCTTAAAGAAAAAAAGTTAGGCAATAGCCAGGTCTAGGTTGGCAATGGTGAAACGGGCCTTTGCATATCTTGTTCCTGGAAGTATAAATTGATACAGTCCTTTTTTCAAACATATTTGACAGAATCCACCAAAACTTGAGATCACGTATCTTTTGATATAGTGATTCCTTTCCTAGGAATTTCTCCTCTAGCCATACTCACACAAGAACAGATGGTTTAGTGCAGCACTACTGGTAAAGGCAAAAACTGAAAAACGACCAACTGGATACCAACGGGGGACATCCATGCAAAAGGAAGCTACCTGTTAAAAATAATGAAATATACAACTACAGGTACTGGCATAGAAAGATGATCATGAGATTGGAATGTATTTCTTGCTTAATATAAGACCTTATGCAACTTACTTTACCTCTCTAAACCTCAAGTTCTTCATCTGTGAAGTGAGGATAAAATATTGAAATAATAGGGTGGCTGTGCAGATTAGATCCTATACATCAAGTGTTTTGCATAGTGTTTGGCATTTAGTCAACACTCAATATATATTAGTGAAATCATTGTGATTGTTCAGAGATAAAAATGAAAGCTTCAAAACAGCAGGTAGAATTACTTTCCTTTTGTTAAAAAAAAGTCCAGCTTATACTACAGAGAAAATAAACAGATATATTTCTTCAAGTGTGAGACTTGAAAGATAGAGAATTATCACTTTTTACTTTATACTTGTTGGTATTTACATTTTCAACAATCAGCCCATGTTACCTTCAAAGTGATGATGAAATATATTTTTTTAAAAGGTACATGAGACTTGGACTCTGGACTGTTGCTAAGTTGTTTCTACCAGAATCTCTACTTTCCATCGTTTGGCTGAACGCTTCTGCTTAAAAACACTGTCCTACTCAGGGTGCTTTCACCGTGTGCCTCTGTGGAATGGTCAAAGGTATCACCACAGCGAGCATCAAGCGACTCAGCAGAGAAAACACACCGTCACAAGCCCACACTCTGAATGAATGATGAGCTGTTTTTAGTTTTGACAAGAAGCCACAGAATACTGTTAATAACTGAGGAACAACAAGAATCCTGTAGTTCTGATGTCTCAGTCAGATATGTGAGGGTGTTGGAAGGACCAAGTGATTTAAAAAAAAGAAAAAGAATACATTTTTTAAAGTCTCAGTGAGCTACTTCAAATAAAATAGAAATCAGAATTCTGTGGATATTCAGAATATTTGTTGTTGTTGTTCTTCGAGGGGCAAGGGGTGATTGACTGATTTTAATGAAAGTGCACCCAGGACCTCGTGCATGCTTAAGTATGCGCTCTACCACTGAGCCATACCCTCCCCCTTGATATTTAAAATATTGAAGGTCAGGCATTTGAGCCAAAAATACATTTGCCTACAAAACTTACTTTCTTTCATTGTCTGCCAGGAGGGTTACATAAGCCTTTCTTCAGCACCACCCAAGCCCTCAATAAAAGGAACACACTCAAATAATAACAAGATGAAGGCTCCAAGTGGAAATTCAATTGTATTTATTTTTTCTTATACAGAATCAGAGAAGTAAAAATCAGTACCAAACTCCAGGTAAAATAGTTTGATCTGATTGATTTTTCTGCATACTTTCTGTATGCATAGAAATCTACATTAAAAATAAACACACATATGTCATATTACAAAATGTAGAAATAATTTTTTAAAAAGTTAAAGTACTAACACATAAATGATGTAGTGTGTTAGGGAAACGGTCTCTGTCAATCGCCCATTTTCCCAATTAAATTAATGTACAATTTCCTTTTAACTGCTTTTATTTTTCTTAAAAGTTGCACTTTCAGAAGTTACTTTCCAATTATGTCATGAGAACACAACTTGTCATTAGCGAAACTCACGCTCCAGATTGCCTTCTTCTACAGAGAACTTTTCTCCCTTGATGGGGTCGTTAGCACCCCCAACAAACGAAAGGTTTTACTGTTTTACGTGCTCCTCCTATATTGTATAGTCGACGAAAGAAATGGCATTTCACATCCTAAATGCTATGGTGAAACACTAACAATTACTTAGATTTAACAGAATTGCAAATAGGTTTTGACAGTGTATCTACTTCAAGAAAATATGTTTTATCAGGGGAAAAAAATACCTTGAAAGAAAGATCTATGAAATTATTTTCAATTTCAATTTTTAATATGCCTTTTTCCTGGCAAAATTATTGGATGAAATGTTGAAATTTATGGATTAATTTAAGACTAAAAAGACAAGATATTCTCGCAGTTGTTTTAAAATAAGAAATATAGTATAAATAGCACCTTATCATGAATTCTGCAGGGGTTTTAACCCTTAAAATAATAGGAAATATCCTTTAAAAGTTGTTCTTTATATTTCTAGCTTTAGTGTTCTTTAACAAAGGCGGTATTTTATGGCCTTAAAGACAACAACAAAAATTATATCTGGCTTCATTTATTAGTAAACATGTATTCTGGGTCCATATTTAATTCTGGAAAAATACTTGTTATGTTCATTAATAAATGTTCCAACTAATTTCACTAAAAAAATTTTTCTAGTGTTTTCTAATGCCACAAGCTTACTAGGAAATTTCTTCTAAAAATTGATAATACAAATCATCGATGTTTTAACTACCTAAAAAAAGAAGAGGGGTATCTGTTTCTTTTATGTTTAATAACCTGAAAATGAGTCTACAAAAATATTTTTTAAAAATACAGTAACACTGCTCAGTTTTATTAGGTCCCTTGTTTTTGGTTGTTTTTTGTTTTTGTTTTTTTTTTTTGTTTTTTGTTTTTTGCTTTTTCTTAGAAAGAATGTACAATGCTTTTTGCAATGATTGCTAACACAAGAGAAAAAGAAATCGTGCTCCCTTCAATTTAGTAGCAACAGAAACATCTACCCCCATCCCTCTCAGAGCATTTTGAGTGAGAGAAGGAATCAGAGGAACAGAAACTATGGGTCCTTTGGGGGGAAAAAAATCACTTCATTGTGTTGGAAGCAACGGTAGGTTTATGCCTTTGTCTGTCTATATACTCAGCATCAGCGGGGACAGGGCACTAGCATCCCCGCCCCTCCTTTTCCCACATAAAGTGCACTGAAGCCGTCTTTTCTTATATAGCTGTCTTTTGGTACAAAGGTTGTAGGAGAAAACTGCTGCTTTGTTCTTTCGGGGCACCTCTCATACCTCCTGCTCGTCTTGCTCGTCTTGCACGGGGTCCTATAGCTTGTCTACTTCCATTTCACACCTAGTATCCTTTCCACTATATTCCATAACTTGACTACTTCATCTCTGACCTTGTCACTTGCCTTCTTTCCAACAAGATAAGATGTATTCTGCTCGTCTATAATCTGGTAGATCGAAAGGGATCTTTAATTAAAGACCCCCAGCAAATAAGCCCCTTGGGAATTAAAAGGTTCCTCTCAGAGACCTGCATTATGAATGTCTTTCAAAAGAAAAAAGATATTAAATTCATAGATTATAAATAATGTCAGTTCACAATATTAAACAGTTGAGGACTTCATTGGCAATGCAGGCAGAGTGCATGTCAGGTGGACCTGACGCTCTCTCTCAGTCCTTAGGAGCTAATAAAAAACGTTTTTGGTTACATAAGAGGTACTGAGTACATATTACATGCCTTTTTATACCAACTGTAGCAAACAGGGTTAGGATAATATACTTAGGAATCAACTTTACTGACTTCAGAAACATGTCTCCACCATCCACCCTCAGGGGGCGTTATTTTACACGTCAGTCAGAGATCCGCTTCATCCTTCAGTTTCATAGATAACAGCGTTTTTCAACACTTGAAAATCTTGAAAGAAGCAAAACCAACGAGGCTTCAGAATTTAAAAAGCAACAGCTTCCTTTGTATGCTAGCAGGTTGAAAGCTACGTTGTCCCGATGTTTTCAGGACAGTTTCCAAAGCCCAAAATACAGTTGCCACTGATGCATCAAAAACATCTGGTTGCCCTTTGTCATCAGCTACAAAATGATAGCGCTTTATAAAATAGACGTCAAGTTCTAAGCTGCAACTGAAAAAAAAAAATCCAACTTGTAATTTTAAAAACTTTTGTTTAATAAATGTTCATAATTGGTGCCAAACTGGTCTCTTTCATAAGATCTTAGTGGAGGAACTGTGACTCATGCTGCTGTTCCTCTCCTGCTGGAAGGACTGGCTGTCTAGATGCTGCTGTGCAGTAAAATGATGAAGGATAAACTGCAATAGGGCTGTGTGTGCCTTTGTGAATACAGAGTAATAAGAACCATCAGAACCAGCATGGATTCAAAACTACATTGTATTCCATACAGCAGAATTTTACTATCCATACAATGATTTTTTTTAAAGCTCAAGTTAAATATTTTTTAAAGCATTTGGTACTAATGTTATCAATACAGTTTTTGAAACTGTAAATCAGGTAGAATTTTGTGTACATTTCCTGGACCGAGCCGCCTGTCAGAAGTCACTGCCTGTGGTCAGCTTTTCATGGTTTATAATCAATTGATGTAGGAATTTCAACAAACACCCATAAAGCTTAGTCATGGGGCAGCAGAGAGAAAAGCGGAGAAGCAATTCTGCATAATCAATTCTGCAGCAATGATTCTGCATAACCCATCACAGGAATGCAGGCGTGCAGAAAATGAAAATAGAATGTTTATTTATGTTTAAGTTAAGTTACTGCCAATCAAATCCAGGCAATGATTAAACTGGCCACAAGGAAAGGAGGGAGCATGCGTCATGGAGGCAGAAAGCGGCACACCTGCAGACATGCTCTGCTCCATCGCTTTTTCCAAGAGGCCCAGGAAATGCCAGGTCCTGGCTGCACCCAAGCTACAATGGTTATCGGTTACAGCCAGGTTAGAAAGGGCTCGCTTTTGTTCAGAGCAGACTCTACATCATTGAAGAGGGGGATCAGATCTTCAGATTCCAAAGTTCCGAGGTCAACATTTGTTCCTGGAAGACAGTCAAGAAAATCAGGGAAACGGGTCTGTTGAGGGTTGATGTTCATGGGAGTCTGTCCTGCGTTTTCTCCTGTAACAGAATGAAATGAAACCATTTTAATTCCTTTTTCTAAGCTCTTGAAACTGGGACAAATTCAACTGTCAACGTAATTCTCATCTTCATTTCGGCTGTTGTCTACATTCAGACAGAAGATTTTATTGCTGCAGGTCGAAAATACTTCATCTCTGTGCACAATTTCAGCTACCACATTATTGATACTGAGTTGATGATGCTCACTCGTAAGAGATACAGAGATGCCAGGTGAATCTTGAATGGTTCTGGGTTGACACGGTCTGGGACAGGTGGTCCAGGGAGATAGGAAAGGAGCAAGTGAAGGCACTGTGGATTTGACCTCCAATCGACGCCTTCTCATGAATGGCACAAAGAACTGGTTTGTGAAAGGGTAGAAAGGCTCTGCCTGTAATAACCTTGTTACGGAGCTACAATCCAACAATTTAATTGTAAGCTTGAATTTGCCCCATCATCCCTCTTAATGCTCAAAAACAGTAGGAGTGTGGATAGACAGGAGGAGTTTCTTTTCACCATGTTATTAAAACAACTATCTCGCAGGGGAGGGTATATCTCAGTGGTAGAGTTCTTGCCCAGCATGCACAAGGTCCGAGGTTCAATCCCAGCACCTCCATTAAAAATAAATTAATTAAATTAAATTTTAAAAAAGCTACCTTCATCGACAGCTCTAGGGATCATTTTCAAAGTATTTTAGAAGGTGGGTTCTGCAGACTGCCCCCCTCACTCCATGCACACATACACCCCACGACTATATATCTTTCTTCCTCACAATGCATGAGTCACCACGCATGGGAGCATATTAAGGTTCTGAGAAGTCTTGTAGTAAGGAACTCTGTTTTATTTTGCTTAAGCCAGTATTACCTAAATCCATTTTATCATCAAATCCAATTTTGGCAGAATTTATATCCTAATCGAACTAGAGTCTGCAGGACATAATTGAGACAATGCCGTTCCAGAGTAAAGTGTCTGGGATGTGACATGAAGAATACATATTCTCTATAAATAATGTAAAGGAGAAAACGTATTGACCGTTGTGTCAGGAGACGGAGCTTCTTAACCATGTGACCTCAGACACACCTCACGTGTCTGAAATTGGGGTGATAGTACCTTCTTTACATTCTGGAGTTAAGTGCTATATAGGATCTGCCACACATATGTGGCTCTGGGCTTCATTCATACATACGCACACATACAAATACAAAAACACAACAAATTTTGTTGATTGTGCTGAGAGAAAGAAAAACCTGGGAACAACTGGTTCATTCCAATATCCTAGTCAATTATCTGAAGGGATAAAATATACCTCAAAGTCTGAGGAGCACTGATAACGATGACCAGCTTCCACCATAGAATGAATTTGAAGAAACTTGTTCAATTAGCTTTTGGGTCCTACAAGTACAATAGCCTTCTGGAGAAATGTGCATAGAAATTTCACTATTCTGAGCAAAACCTGAGAAAATTCATTTTAACCATATGCATTTTCCAAGGAGAAAAGCTGCATCTTTCTGAGTGATGAGGGAAACATAATCAAACTTGCATTTGGATGACACCAAAACTCCATGGCTTTTCTCTAACTCATAAAATGTCAATGACTCTTGGAAATGTTTTATAGGATTTTCACTGCAAAAGGCAGTAGTCTGAAAAATTAAATCAAGTTCAACATGACTTTGATGTTGTATCACTGACATTGAAAAACAACATCAATTGAGAAAAGAAAATCCAAAATAACTTTTTTCTACCCACTAGAGTGTAACAGATGAAAAGGAGGCTTAAAAAAATTATCTGCCCTGAAAAATTATCTGATCTAAAGTGCTGGATGTCTTTTCTTCATCTCCAGTTAGAATTATTCATCTCTACTCATCTCTCATTTTAACTTTTCAGTAAGTCAAGAATACACTTATTAACCAAATCAAACCTCTCTGTTGTAAAGAATTCCTCTTATCCTTTCTCCTCAGACATAGAAAGCATAAAGAGACTAAAGGTTCTTCACTAAGGTTAAAGTTTTTTAAATGTCTCTCTTTGGAGCAACTTTCCAACCTCATAGTTATCTTTTCGGTCTTTGCAGTTTTATCCATTTAAAAAATGGGACATAAAATACTTTAATAAAATAAAATTAAATAAAATTTGAGAATTTAAAAAAGTTGGACATATTATACAACATGGGGAATATAGCCCATATTTTACAATAACTATAAATGGAGTATAAACTTTGATAATTGTGAACCACTGTATTGTACATATGTAACATATATAATATTGTACAGCAACTATACTTCGATTAAAAAACTAAAGGAGGCATATTTGCATCAACAATAATAATAATTAATCAATCAACAAAAAGTGGGACAGACCAAAAAACGGGCAATTCTGAAAGGATGTGATCAACAGAGAATATTCTGAAAAGATGGGTGACTTCCAGCCTTTGCTCTTGTTATTCCCTCCACTCTCTCCTCACACCACATCCAGCTGTTGTTTCCAGGTGTGTTCTGCAAAGGGAGTGCTCAGCTGGCTTCTTCCCATTCAGCTTCTGGTTGGTGTGTGGTCAGTGGGTCTACTAGACCTTTTCTAGCCACACCTGAGCTCTGGGCAGCTTTTCCTCATCTTGTTACTAAGTAATTAATTACATTTCTCCCCTGAGAGTGTTTATCCCCACTTCCTATAAGACTTCACAGATGTGACCCTAAACTCAACGGGCCAACGCTCACATAACCTGGAACCCTACCTAACATTTAACAAGTCCAACTTGTACATGACTTCAGCCTTCTTAGGAGGAGAGGAGAACTCTGTGCCAAGCGCTAGCCTCATGAACCCTCACAATTCTATGAAGTGAGCACATTACTCCCACTTTATGGGTGAGAAATCTGGAGGTTACATCACTTCCCCAAACTCACTGCCAAGAAGCAGAGAAACAAAGATTAATCATGTTGCTTGTCTGCAAAAACTATGTTCTTCTTTTGAGGACACAACTTAATTCTACATTTTGGCTTCAAAACAATCCTTATTTATCTATTCAACATCATTTAAAAAAGCCATTAAGTGTGCACCAACAGATGAATGGATAAAGATGTGATACACACACACACACACACACACACACATTCACAATGGAAAGCTTTTTTACTCAGCAATTAAAAAGAATGAAATTTTGCCATTGGCAGCAATGTGGATGGACTTTGGAGGGTATTATGCTAAGAAAAATAAGCCAGATAGAGAAAAACAAATACTGTCTGCTATCACTTACATGTGGAATCTATAAAAACACAACAAACTGGTGAATAAAACAAGAAAGAAGCAGACTCACAGATACTGAGCACAAACTAGTGGCTACCAGTGGGGGAGGGGTGGGGGAGTAATAGGGGTAGGGGGTTTTTTACAAACGGGTTATTATGGAGATTATATAAAATCACATGTGTGAAACTTTTGAAAATTGCAAAGCAATTTAAAGAATCTTTCATTCTATAAAAATATAAAAAACTCTAAAAGTCATAGAAAAGAATCCATCTTTATTTTTTGATGTCAAGCTTAGATTTAGATAAGCTCTTGAGTCTTTTCTTATTTAAGGTTGCTTTTTAGCTTTACTGGCGTCCCAGTGTTTAAAAGGTGAAAAGCAAACAGTTATTAAACATAGGAAGGAGCCACTTCATAAGGCTGTTCCAAAGAGGGCAAAATAAATCTTACACTGAAAACGAAAGAAGGACATGGAGAAATAGAGGGAGGAAGGCAGAGAAGGAGGGAGGCGGGCAGGGAGGAAGAAGGCTGAAGTAATAAACTGAAGAATAACAAAACAAACAGTTCAAACCATTCCTGGGTGACTCCTCACAAGACAGTCTGTGCAGTTCTCTAAACATGGAGATGATGGCCCACACTGAGGGCCTGAACAGCTGCTCCAGCGCCCCGACCGAGCTGGGCTCCTGTCTGACTAGTCATTTAGACTCAGAGCACGAGGAACACCCAGGAGCAGAGTGTCACAAACACGGACACCCTGACCACAGCACTCGGGAAAGCGGTCACTGTCACCACAGGACAGCTTTCTACCAACAGTGATGACGGGGGAGAAACTTGCATGAATAATTCCAAAGAGTGGACACGTCAGCTCTTTAAATTTAATTTTTGCTCTAGAATATCTTCTGGGAGTTTAGGACTTTGATAATTTAGTCTAGGTTTGGCCAATAAGACCACATTTGGAGGCCTCACTCCTGGAGAAAAGGAGGTAACCGGAAGCCAGATGAGGCCTGGCCTGAAGGTATGGCAGCCAGGGACTAGGTCGCATTTCACTGCTGGGGGAGGACATTGTTATCTTGTGAGGACTTGGAGCCGACAATTTTGAATCCTCTGAGTTGCTTAACTTTCCAAATACCCACCACCGACTGCTTCCCAAATGCAGCGAATAACATGAAAAAATTTGCATCCTAGTGGCCCAGCCCTTACAACCAAAAGCTGGAAAAGCATAAATATTCTGTTGTGGAAGAATGGCAAAGCAGACAGTGGTATGTTAATGCAATAGTGAGGAAAGGGCTACAGGAACAAGTTGGGAAAAAAAAAACCAGTAAAGAAAAAAAAGCAGAAGTTAAAATCCTGTGTCCATATATAAAACTGTATTTGTGTAAACTACAGGGAAGGGTTAGGATTTATTAATAGCGTCTAGGTTCAGGTGGCTTTTCAGCTGTCATTTTACGTTGCTGTTGAGGTTAAGTGTTTCTGGTTGGCTTTCAGAACTGAGATGACTAAAGAGACGGTCTGGAAGTGCAGACCCACTGCCAGGACTCGTAGGCTCCGCTCCCACCTGTGTCCATCTCGTCCACGTTGCTGAGGAAGTCCTCTGGAGTCGTCGGCACGCTGTAGCACCCCAACCCCAGGCCGCTGTCGGTGCTCTGCTCCCTCGAATGATACGGCCCCCTGCCGAGCAAAAGATGGAAAGAAATTTCAAAATTGAAATACAGTCACGAAGACCCCAAATGAGTATAGTGCTGTCAACCTGCCTGATCTCCCAGGTAATGAAGGGAGGGTGAACTTTGCGCCTCCTTTACGTCTGGAAGTGTATAACCCTCTGTCAGTGAAATTAATAAATTGTAAGCCAATAAAACTGGCCATCATAGTAAACTGACACTGATTCCCTTTTCATCTCAAAATACTCAAAATAACAATTTGAACACTTGGTTCTACATCTAGAGAATGATACCATTTATGTAAATTAAAAAAAAACAGAAAGTGTTGAATATTGCTTCTGGATACACATGAATAGGCAATAAGAAGTACAAAAATATGCAAGATGGATACACATCAACTTCCAAACTGCCTAGGGGCTATCACTAGGGCAGCAAGAAGGGAAAGAAATGGATTTCAGTGGTGGGGATGAGTTTACATATTAATTATAAGACATTAAAAAAAATAAGATCTATGGAAATATGGCACATCTGGGTGTTGGGTACATGGTGTAAACCTTGAATTAGTCGTTACACTTCTCTGAGCATCTGAAGTATTTTAAATCAATCATCTAAATGCCTTTCTTTTGTCATATCGGTTACTGTTTGTTTTCATCTCTTTATTTTTAATAACTTTCATAATTGTATTTGCTCATTTGCCAGAAGCCACTGCAAGGGCAGAAAAGATGCAAGAAATAGAAAACTGCCCTTTATTTGGGTTTAAAAGACTATAATTACAATTGACTTGTTCTACGCACAAAGATATTTCTGGCTAAATTACCTTTTGCTTCTGCTCATACGTTTCATATTTTAAAACAACACCCTTTTGTTTTAATTAATTTTATCATAAAATAATTTTAGACTCACATAGAAGATGTAAAAAGAGTATAGACTTCGTGTGTATCCTCTACCCAGCTTTCCCGAGGACGTGGTACAGAAACATGGTACAGTGCTCAACACCAGGGATGGACAATGTGTAATACTATTAACTAAACTAAATAAGGTCTAAACTATGACCTTATTCACATTTCACCATAAACACCACCTCTTCATTGTTTCCTATTTACCATAGGACATGTTTTTATACCCCTGTTGGCTACATAAAACCACAAGATACCTGTTAACAATTACTACACAACACCATCCCATTGAAATCATCCCATTTTCAAATTATTGATTAGGGGTTTACTCCATGTCATATCACCATTTTTGAATTTGAGATTTTGTTTTTAAAAGGTAGATGACTTCTTCCTCTACTTTTCTTTTCTGCCACTTCCCTCCACACTCTCCCTCTATCCTCACCCCAACCTCCAAGCTCCCAGCATAAACAAAGACCCATTATACACGAAACCACATAGTAAAGAAAGCAAAAATAAGTGGCCTCAAAATATTGACTTACCCATTGAGGAAAGGATCTGAGCTATTATTTGTGATGGATCTCATGTCTGGGGTCATGGCGGGGGTGTTGACAGCAGCCTGAACTGTGGCCAGGGTCTCTGCTTCCATGGGCAGCTGTCTGCAGAGGGCAGCTTCCTACAGAAACAGGACAGTCACAGGGAGAAGCAAGAGTCATTTACTCATTGCCACAAGGACAGGAGCAAAGGATGCTTCGCACAAAAACTTTTCACCAAACATACAAGCACTCTATGTTTATTTCCCATAAGCCGAAATCATTAGTGTTCTTTCTTTGAAGAAAGTCTTACAGGCATAAGTCACTTTCTCACATTCACAAAGTTAACCAGAAGCTCATGTGGTATTTGCCCTCAAAGCATTTACGTAGTGACTGTCCAACCCATCCAATTGTTTAAATACCCAAATCATATAAAGGTCTCTCAAGACACTTTCTCAGAGACAAGGCTATTTTATCCCAGGTGTTCAGACCAAATCTAAATCAATCAAAGCAACTGGTCTTCTCCAACTAGCAGGTGCATTCTGGTCTCTGCCACTTACAGGGCAGTAACACTGTGGGATTACAGAGTTCATTTCAGGCTTGCATAAAATCACATCTGGCAGTCTTATATCAATAGCCAGGACAGCAAAACAACTAGTTAAAAAGTTTCTTAGTCAATCAGTTTTTCTATTTGACTAATTATTTCCCTGACTAAAATGGCTGAAGGTTGGGGAACCACTCAGTTCCAATCTGAATCCCACTGACGATTACCTATTTGATAGCATATGGATTTCATTAGCAAAAATTAAAACATGAACTTTCTTTTTTTTTAAGCTAGCATTACTCTGCCAAGGAGAGTCAATCCAAAAGTTTACGAATTTGACTGCAATTACTTTCTCTAGCTAGAACCTCCAGGGAGTCGCTCCCATTTTGACAAACATAACCAGACACCAAATTCCTTTCCAATTTGCTGCTGTTTCCAGAGAATAATACTTTTGTATATTTGTACTTGCGTCCAAAACCAAAGTTAGGACCTTCCCGTATTTACGCCTATCAGTTTCCCACTACCCAGGCTGAAGTCATTTGTCTCACTGTCCCTCAAACCCCAAAACCCTGGCTACCATGGCAAACAGACTATTCAGGCCATCTAAGTTACAGGGTCTGTGTTACACTTCTTCCAGTCCCAACATGCTATGATTTTATAGAGTAACTGCTGTCTAGACAAGTCTAGTGAAGTCATCGGCTATAAAAACTCTCGGTTACTAGAGTTCATTATACTGTTACTAGGAGTTACGGTAGCACGAGTCTTGTAAACCATGGGAGAGATGATTGATAAGAAACTGTATTGTTAACTTTTACTGAAATAAATCCCCTGTCCAGAAAGGGCTCCTCGTTCACTCCAGCTCATCCAGATGGCAAATAATCAAATACTTAATGAACAAATTTTATTCAGTAATCTATAAAAAGCAAACCAAAAAATGGAGATTTTTTAAAAAGGGAATTTGAGTCCATAATCCCAATCTTGGAAGTACCTTCTGAATAAATCTAGAAACACTGAGTTATTTTCTTATAATTGTTTTTATGTGATAGGCAGTGCACATTTGAAAACTTATAGTCCAAGCAAAGCTTACCGGGAGGCCTCAGACAGAAGAATAACAGGGGCTGGACCTGATGGGAGGGGCATAGAGCCACCAACCCCTCAAACATACACACACACGCAAACCAGTCTGAAAGCAGCTAGTCAATGATACAGTTTCTGGTCCTTTATAAACTGCAAATTCAAAGGTCTTTTGGACAATCACCTTCATTATCCAAAAAAATCAACTTTAATTAGAATATTCCAATTCTCCAACCATTCTGAAGATATGAGGAGGTTATCCCTAAACTGATGCCCCTTTAAACATACGAGCTGAAGAGATTCCTGCATTTCTTTATATCTGACATAATTCTTTTTAATTTTTTTGTTTATTAAAAAATTTATTTTGTGTGTGGGGAGAAGTAATTGCGTTTATTTATTTATTTTTAATGGAGCTACTGGGGATTGAACCCAGGACCTCGTGCATACTAAGCATGTGTTCTACCACTGAGCTATACACTCCCTCTAGGACATCTACTCTTCTAAATATGCTGCTAGGAGGATAAAAAAACATCTAGCCAAACACTGAAAGAATACTGGTTGAATTTGCAACTCCAGGTGGTCTGAATTTAAATATAAGAATCATTTCTGGAACTTCATTAGATTTTTAAAAAATTACATAACATATGAATTATCTGTCATCTGTAATGACATATAAAAATAAAATGTTAAATTGTAAGAAAAATATCAGAAACTAGATACAAAATCTATAGTTCTAAATTTTTATTTAAATTACTCCTGGAATATTTCAAATAGATACTGTATGCCTTTTTAAAAGAACACTTGTATGTGGCTAAGCATGTAAGCGAAATTCAGAAGCACTATTTATAATAACCAAAGCTGAAATAACCTAAACTATAATGGGGAAATGTCTCACGGTGTCATTTCACATCTCTTTCCTCTATTTTATTTTATTTTTTTAATTGAAGTATAATCAGTTACAATGTGACAATTTCTGGTGTACAGCACGATGTCCCAGTCTCATAAACACACACACACACATATTAGTTTTCATATTCTTTTTCATTAAAGGTTATTACAAGATATTGAATAGTTCCCTGCTCTATACAGAAGAAATTTGGTTTTTTGCCTATTTTTATATATAGTAGTTAATATTTGCAAATCTCGAACTCCCAAATTTATTCCTTACAACCACCCTTCCCTCGTAACCATAAGATTGTTTACTATGTCTGCGAGTCTGTTTCTGTTTTGTAGATGAATTCATTAGTGCCTTCTTTTTCTTTATTTAGATTCCTGTTCCCTCTGTTTTAAATGAAAGATAACTGTAGCTCCATTCCTCAGCATCGATGTGGTTTCCCTCCGTTCTTTGAGGACGTGACCCCCACGTCATTGCGAGGCAATGCTATGTTCAGCCTGTAGGGGGCTCACAGTATCTTTTTGACTTTCAAACAAATGAGAGAGAATACAGAAAGGGTGTTGACTATACCTGAAACTAACTTTGAAATATAAATTAGTCCAGTCTGAATTAGAAAGTTATTCGAGGGGGCAATGCTTTCTCCGAAATGATTCTAAGATTATTCTTGGGTGGCCCCAGCTCTAGACCCACCTGTTCCCTAGCCCACCTGGATGGTGGCCCACAAAGCCTGCCTGTCCACGTCTCCTCCGTTGTCTCCCTCACTCCTCCCCACTGCTCCTCCCACTTCCAGCATCTGCTCCAACTGTTTCCTCTGCTTGGAACACACTCCTAAGATCTTCCCAGATCTTCACTCCCTCACTGATGTCTGTCTCCTATAGATGCCATCTCTTTAGACATTATGTTAAATGTTCTTCATAGCAACTTATTATTTAGTGTCTTTCTCATTAGAATGTAAGGTCCATGAGGAAAGGGATCTTATTTGTCATGGTCATTCCTATATCCCCACTGTGTACAACCACACAGGTATATAGTAGGTACTTATAAATATCTGCCCAATGAAACAATGAAAAATGTTACCAGAATTCAAATGGAAAAACCATTTTAAATTATAATTAATAATAAGAGAAAAAATTAGCTAAGAACATTCATTTCTTATCTTCAACCACAAATATGAGTAAAGTAACAGTCTTCTGTCTACATCCATCTACCCAGGCTCAAACTTCATCCTAATTTAATGATCCCACTGCACTTTTTTTCCTGCTCCCGGCACGGAAGACAAGCAGGAGGTCAGAGTGATCAGAAGCAGGGATTCCAGGGCCAAAGGCTTGATCTGAACCTTGGCCATCCCCTAGCTGGCTACTTAACCTCTCTGTTCCTCGTCTATAAGGTGGGAATAATAACAGCGTCTCCCCAACAGGGCGGCTGCAGTGATAATATGAGGTAATACGTATATGATGCTGAGAACGGTGCTGGCACAGAGATCTTTTAATAAATGCCAACTAAGTATTATGATTATTATCATCTCATGTATTCCAATCCCAGGAAACAAAAGCAAAAACAAAAATAAACAACCAGTCTTAAAAGTCACCCTATCACGTGGACCTGATCCACTTTGAGTAGTCTGACACTTCTTCCTGGTCAGCCTTCACCTTGGAAGGATTAAACCTAAGGTGAAATCCACCATGAATCAGCAAAGCTAAGAAAAAAAAATTTTTTTAAATCAAGGAGAGATCTGTAAACCTTTTTGTATAACATAAAATTAATTTTTAATATAAATGGATAATGGTGAAGTTTCATTTCACACAATTGTTTTTATAATATAACAGTCCCGTATTTAGGGTTTTTTTTAAAGTCTAGCCTTTTTGAATGAAAATATTTTCCTATTTCTGTTCATAAATTGGAGAAGAAAAGTGGTATGAAATTCAAGGTTTGGAAATAAAAGGACTAACCTCGCTCACATGTCCCCATCCAAACAGTGGAGGATTTTAATTTTTTTTTTAAAAAAAGCAAAATTGAGGTGTAAAATTAAGCCTCAGACTCAGTATGATTTTGGCTGCTACATGACATCTGCCCTTGCAGGGCAGAAATAAAGGCAAACACCTGACTTTAGTTTGACCAAGATGCAGCAGTCAGGACTGATGGAACTAAGACAGCTGAAGCAAAGACAGAAGATGGGGGCACTGGACTAAGTAAACTGACATGGAAACGGGGACAGCTGAACAAGGCTGGTGGAAGACATGACTCAGGCCTCCAACTCTGAGCTGGCGGCGCAGCTGCCCTAACCCTGTGCTCCCTCCCCGCCCCTCCACCCCTCCCCCCCCCCCCCCCCCCCCCCGCAGCCCTCGTCCAGCAGGATAATGAATGCTAAGCTGGAGGCACACCGAGCTCCTTGGTCTCTCACTCCCACCTCTGCTCCAGGTCAGCAAATCTGTTCACAGACGCCTTCCTCGTGTCCCTTCCCCCGCCCCCACCCTGTCCTCCCAAACAAGTTACCTCTTCATCAAGCCGAATCTCCCCCCCACCTCAGAAGTTCTGTTACACCACCTCTTCCAGAATGCCTTCCCTGACAACTATAACCACAGCAAACCACTACCTTCTCCTCCCCCAGCCCTGAAGTCCAAAATAAACGTGTCCAGCTGGGGTCTGAAACTCCACGTCTCACAGTACACTCCTCATCTGGCCCCAAAGCAGCTCTTCCTGCTAACCTCAAGCTTTCTCCTAACACCATCACCAGTCCTCCCAACTCCAAATCTGAGTCAACTGTCTCCCTCAGCTTCCCCAACAATTCATTCATTTGCACCTGTATTTATTTTTTTAAATACTATGGAGGCTACCAGGTGCCAGGTGTGGTTCTCGGCAGCAGGGATACAGCAATGAACAGCACAGACAGTACCCTGCCTCAGCGAGGATTCCAGAGGGGGAGACAGACTGTAACAAAAAACGATGGAGAAAGGCCAAGCCTTGTGTGGCCCATCTCTCTGATCTCTACATTCTCCAAGACTCTTTCCCAACTCAAATAGTCAGCACTGCTTCTCTAGATCTTCCAACTGACCCGCCTGACTCCAGTCAATCTCCAAGTGCAAGGCTGCACCCCAGATCTCTGTTCTACACTTTGTCATAATCTTTACAAAAAGTGACCAGTGGAGAAGCATCAGGATGGGGAGAGGCCAGGATGTCATGTCCAACAAAGAAGCAAGGGAACTGTTTAAAAGAGACGTGAGGGGCACACCGTGGCTCTCAAACTATTAATGGACTGTCATATGGAAGAAGGAAGATTCCTTCTATCCCAGACTGGAGGCAGATATGATGGAAGACTTTGTAGTTAGTAGCCCGTTCAGTGGTAGAACGGGGTGCATCTCAAATCTCTGGGCTACTGGCCTCTGGAATTTTCAAGGAGTTGTTGAGGCTTAAATGCGCCTGGACATGGCTAGGGGTTGGCACAGGATAAAAAGTGTTCTTGGAATCAGAATGATGGAAGCTCAAATCCCAGCTCAGCGACTCCCTAGCTGTAACATCTTGGACTAAATTGTTAACCTTTCTTGACAGTTGTGTTCATCATCTGAAAAAAAAAATGGCTTCTAAGATTCATCTTGCTGAGCTGTTACACATAGATTAAAAAGCATATTTATTAAGAACCTGGCACAATGAGGCAGTCAGGACAATGAGCCACTCAATAATAGTGTTAAATGTTTTAGGAGGCATAGATATTAGCTAATTCTTGAATATCTCTGACTACCTGTACAGCACTGTCCTAAATGCTTTAACATACTATTCGTTTCATCCTCATCATCCTCATGACAATCCAAATGTCCCCACTTTATAGATGAGGACACTGAGGCACAGAGAGGTTAGGCAACTTTCCCAGGACCTGGCCCCAGAATGTTCTCACAGCCACCACACAGTGGCAGAGAGAGGAAAGCCAAGGGTTGAGGTTGGTCAAATTTCCGGCCTTTTCACCCACTGACTGTGGGACTTGGGCAAGATATTTCATTTCTCTGAGCTTGTTTTCCCAGCTGTAAAATGGAAATACCAACTCCTCTCCTTCAGGCAAGTTAGAGGAGTTAATGAAACAGCCCGTTTAACTGTCCTGATCCCACGTTCCCTCTCAAAATCGGGAAAGAGATTGAACGGGACGTATTCTCTGATCCTTTTCAATGTATATGGGTGGAGCTAGTGTCCTGGGAACTCGCAAGCACATCCAGCCAAGTTATAAGTTCAGATTTTAAAGGCCAGTTGCAGAAAGATCAGGAAATCTGCCCCTGGTAACCCTACCCCAACACTCCTCCACCACAACTTTTTTTTTCTATATATCCAAGCTGGGGGCGGAAAGACTGTTGCAAAATAAAGCCCTGAGAATCTCTTTCAGAGTTTGTGGTCTTCCAACTAGCTCCCCGGAACGAGTAATTATATGTGGGTTAAAAAGCGCCCTCTCCTAGGGGATGGGGAGGGGTGGTGTGTAAAATAGCTGGAGGGGCGAGGGCTGTGAAAGATAAATGCTGATTTGTAAGCGGAAGGTGTCCCTGGACTCGAACTTCAAACCCCCTTTCCTTCCAGCTCCCCACTGGCCTGCAGCCTGCCTGTGGAATAAATCAACAGAGGAGGTGAGAAAGTAAACAGCACTTGAAAGTATCCTGCCGCCCTGTCTGTCCTGGGCTGGGGGAGTGCCTCCCGCCAGCCACTCTGACCCTCTGGGAATGTACGTCAAGGAGGAACGAATGACAATAACCTCTTCTGAGGGTGCTCTGCTTGATTTAAGTGTGTGTGGCCAGGGATTCTACAAAAATGGAAGACTAGATTGTTTTAATTATAAAGGGTGGGGTGAGTAGAAACAAATGAAAAAAATAAAGACAATATTTTGAAATCCTAACATTAAAATAGTTATTCTGGTGCAGAGAAGTTGCTCCCTCTGCCAAAACCCCGAGGGACTTCAGAAGCAGGATGCGGAATTATTTACCTTCTTTATAGGAAAAACAAAATATTCTAATGTAAATTTCTTAAGTCTGTGCCAAGGGATTCTAGAAATTCACTGTCACATTTCCTGGTGCCTTCCTCTTGGAAATACCGCATCACACAGGCTCAGCTGCCAGACTGGCACTACAGTCCAAACTCTGACACTTTGGGGAAGACATCTGTTGAGTCCATAATTATTATTCATGGTCTGTTTGATGCTCTTTTTAATTCAGGATGCATATAACAATCTTGTGTTATTCCAAAATTTATGTAATCCTTTAAAATCATATTAAGGAAAATATTATAGTTTAGATACTCTTCTCTTCATTTAAGAAAATGTGTCCAATTTATAACATCTTTCAAAAGGGTCCTTTTAGAGGGTGGAGGTATAACTCAGTGGTAGAGTATGTGGTTAGCATGAGCAAGGTCCTGGGTTCAATCTCCAGTACCTCCATTAAAAAAAATTTTTTTTTAAGTTTTAAAAAGATCCTTTTAAAGAGACTTGAGTTGGCTTTTTTTTTTTTTTTTTTTTAAGAAAATGGCTTATCTCTGGAACTTGTAGGCAAATAAAATGCTTACAGCAGTTAGAATGAGAGCCCCATGAGGGTAGGGACCAAGCCTGTTTGTTCACTGCTGTGTATTTAGTGCTGGGAGCATACTGAACAAATGAAATGAATGAAAGTAACTAGTCAGGCTGCTCCAGAGGGAGTCACATCCTGGGTGGACAACACGACCTGTGATGTTTCCGGTCAGCCCGAAACCTAATTCTCTGAAATGCTTTTCCAAAAGTAAATTATAGCCCCATGTGCTGAAGGAAAGACTTATGAAACAGCCACTATTTATGCTGTGATATGACACTTTTTAACCTCTCTAAATAGCTATTCTTCACTTGACAAGAAACAGACCTCAGAGCCTCCCTGGACCAGCGCTGCCCACAGCCAGGCGTGTCCCTCCCCAGGGCCCTCGCTCAGGAATGGCTGTGAGAGGCCGGCCAGCTGGCCAGCCAGACCCGGCAGTGGCCGTCAAGCCTAACAGAGCTCTGTGAGGCCTGCCAAAAGAATCCCGGGGCCTCCCGCCCAAACCCTCTCCCCTGTCCCTGTTGCCCCGGCAACCAGAGGCCAGGCTTAGTCAGCATTTTTGTTTGACAAGTTGCTTTCTCTTGTCCACCGAGCCCCAATTAAAGGAAGGATGGGGCTAAAAGCGGTGCTGAGTTTGCCTGGGAATAATCATGATTTCTCAACAATGCAGAGAAAACGCAGGCTTGTCCACTTAAAACACCCAGGCTCTGGGGGCTGACAAAAAATCCTTGAGGTTAAAATCTTTCTTTGGGCAGAACGTACCCCACCCCCAGCTTTATATTTAAATGAATAATACAGTGAAATACTCTCCTCAGATAAAGCCAAGAGTCTGTTTTCCTGTCAAAGAATTGACCTTTCCAATGGGTAAATAGGGACTGAGAAGCCTTAACCAGTTACTAAAATTTTCCATTTCATTGGGTAAAGCTGTAAACATGCCCTTTATGATACTGAGCAAATATTGTGCTGATTTTTAAGCTGTAACAGCAGAATATTCTATAATCCTGTGGGCATGTGTGGCTCATGGTATTTTAAAGTATGTGCCCAGCCGTGTAATGGAAAGGACTCCAGGCAGCTTAGAAGCGATACATCCAAACTCACAGCACAACTTTCACGGCTGATGCAGAGTAAATAAATGGCTTCTCAATGTATTAAAAAAGAGAGAGAGATAACAAACAGTAGTATAATATACTACCAACTTTGGTTTAAAAAAAAAAACAAAATACACACAGATGCATACAAAGACTGGAAAGAAATCACCAACATTTTCACAGCTGCTCTCTTTAGGTAAGATGAGTGATGATTACGTCCTTTTGCATTTTTTGATTATTTTAAACATTTTCTATGATGAATGTGTGTGATAATTTTATTATTTTTACTTACCTACAGTCAAATTCACTCTTTGTGAAATTGTACAGTTCTGAGTTTTGGCAAATACAAAATGCATTTGTGAAACAGCCACCCCAATCAAGACTCAAAATTGTGCCATTGCCCCCTAAAATTCCCTGGTGCCCCCCTTTGTAGGCAGTCCCACCCCCACTCATCTGTTCTCTGTCTCTATAGTTTTGCCTTTTCCAGAAGGGCATACAAATGGAATCATACATTATGAAGTCTTTTTGAGTCTGGATTCTCTCAGTTAGCAAAATGCTTTCTTTTATCTCAAGCAGAAAAAATAAATGAATAAATTATATTTTTAAAAGTTAAGAGAGGTGGCTATAGTTCAATGGTAGAGCATATGCTTAGCACCTATGAGGTTCAATCCCCAGCACCTCCATTAAGAAAAATAAAAATAAATTTAAAAAAATAATACTATCTATAAAAAAAGTTAAGAACTTTTCTGCTTTAACTTTACAAACTGAATTCTAATTTTTTTTTCTTTAACATGAAGATGCCAGGAAGGAGGTTTTCAGCTGTGACCTGCTTTCTTTTCTACGGTCAGTATTCCTTAGATAAACCTGAAACTGCTTCACAGTCTTTTGGGAAGTTTAGCAAAAATTAAACTCTCATTATCAGGGACAGTGGAAAATGTCTTTCACGACAATGTGCTCCCCAGAACGCCTGTGGTAGCTGTTGAAAGCAGGCAAAGCGCCACTTTCCTAACAAGGCTACGTGCTGCAGGCCTGGCTGGGATCCCCTTGCTCGGGGCACCCCTGCCCTTGGAGCACCGGCCACATCTGAGGTAGTACGGCAATTATCGGCTACAAGTAGTTCAACTCTGTTGCTACAGCAGCTGATGGTCAACTGTAGCAACCATTTTTAACCAAACTCTCCTACTTCAGAGGAGATACCAAACCTCACTGGCCCTTTGTTTCTGATTCTCTACCTTTTCAACAGCTTGTTGGCCTCAGGGGCCACTGGAAAGTAGGAAGCACCTGATGCTCATTTGCATAGAACTCTGGGCTCGGGTGCATCTGGTCTCCACTCCAGAGATGGCAGCTGCTGGGACACGATGAAGTCAGGAATGGTTTGAATTTATCCTTCTGACCACTAATTTGGACTCAGTTTAATTATTTTTGTCCCCTCTGCTAACGTGTAAGTTATCTGAAAGCAGCCATGCCCCAGTTTTCTTTTTATTACTTCCCACGACATAAATATTTGGTACAGAAACAAATGAGGAGATAAAGGAAGGAATGAAAAAAAATAATTTTGCATCGTAAAATAATGGAAGTTCCCTTCAGATCTGTAATCAGACCTTCCTCAAGTCCGTTTTGTTAACATCTGAGTTAATGAGTTAACATCTGAGCCCTTGGCATCGTGAGGCAGATGTCAGATCGTGCAACAAGGACTGAGGAGTTGTTTTCTCCACAGCACGACATCCAGCATCATCAGACCACATGCCCAGAGGAATAACGGCATGGATGCAGAAAGGAGGAGGAGGAGAAATAAAACCAAATACTTACATAGCGTATAACTTATAAGGAGCTTTCACATTTACCACATATCTAAGAGTGATAAAAGTATCCAGAGTGGTGACGATTTCCCAAGAATTAGGGAATAAATTCATCTACCTGTTAAATTTTACCAACCTCCCTTCCTGCTACAGAGATGGAGCATAGGAAGGGGCCTCTCTCCCAGAAGTTCTCCCTTGAGAGGGAGGTCAGGGCAGGGACTCTGAGAGGACAGGCTGCACAGTTGGGGCCCTCCTGCAAACTAGAGGAAGGCCAGGGTGATGGCAAATTGTCCAGAGAGCAAAGGATATTCAGGCAGTGGCTGGCCATCCGGAACAGGGAGCAGGACAGAAAGAACAAATGGGATGGAGAGTCTTCAGACCTCATCAGAGCCACCATGGCCTCCATCCCTACACATTCATTCCTACCAGGTGCTGAAAGGTGAGCCAAATACCAGGTTTACTTCCAGTCCATTTCCCTACCCCTTCCCTGGCTTAAGTGCAAATCTTGAGGCTTAAGTGCAAATCACTAAAAGAAAGAAGTTTAAAAAAAAAACCAAAAGAAGAAAAAACACTAAGGTGACACACATAATCCACACCTGAACAATTAGACATCTTGGCAAATGCCCCAGAACACTGTCATCAAACACTCCAACCCCACTTATTGTACGGCCCTAAAAAACATCTCTGACCCTGAGCAGCAAGCTGCTTCTGGAAGAGGGGGGAGGGGAAGGGGGGGCTCTTCCATGATTAAAAGAAAGTCTCTTCAGACAAAGGTACTCCTGTACCTTTCCTGTACTCTGTAATAAAAATTAAAAGACATTAGAGCCATTCATCCCATCTCCTTCTCCTCCTCTAACTACACATGAACACACACACACACACACACACACACACACACACACACACACAGTCAAAGCTGAGCTGTGTGAGCCCCTGTGAACAAACCTGAGCAACATTTCTCCTCAAGATTCTATACAGTGGAATTGATGCTATGATGCAGCAAAATGCTCCAAGTTCCACAGCCGCTAGGGATTGGCATTTATGGAACTTGGTTGGTATTTCTGTAATATGAACCATCAATACTAATATTCTGGTTCAAAGGCACCTACGGTCAGAATAAAGGAAACAATTTGGGGCCCTTTTCTCCACCCCTTTTCAGAAATACTTTCTGTGGGAAAGAAGGAGGTGGGGCAGGAGAAAGAGAAACACAGAAAGAGGCAGAACTGAGAAACAAGTCATTTTTTTGCAGAATAGTTATAGCTGTGTGGAAAAAAAACTCATTTACGTTCATTTAGATATAAAACTAAGAGAAAACTTATAAATGCTACTGTAATACTGTCTAATTTACTCTATATTATAAGATAGATAAATTTTTCCAAACAGAATTATTATCCAAAGACAGAAAACAAAAATACAATTACTTCCTGCTAAGAAACAGGATACCATATATCTAAAAACAGTATAAACAGCTGTTACCCTGAAATAACCATGAAAGTTCAGACATAAATCCTTAGGGTAAAAAGCACAACAATGGTTGTATTACAAAGTTGTATTCCTCAAATTTAGAGGATAGTTCAACAGAACAACAAAGCACAGTTTACACTCATTTCCTTCATTTTCAAAGACTATGTCTAAGGAATTCTTTTAATTCATCGTGTTTTTTAACTTCACATGTATAGATACTTTGTATCTCAGAATTTATTTGATGAAAAATACATTATTTACCCATGGCACTCAATGCGTATTTTTGAAAGTGTCAGACATAACTAAAAGAAAAAACAGTGTTTATCCTAATTCCCCCAGCCCCCTGCAAGAAAGCGTTAAGTACTTATTTCCTTAAACTAGCAAAAGGAAGCTACCCATGTATCCTGCTTCAGTGTGAGTTACAAAGCAAAGTCTGAAGAATTAGAACAATAAACTGAAGGCTTCCTCCCCAAAAATGTAGCCAGCAAAATTAATGAGACCTGAAAACATGTGCTACGTTGGTATAGCAACACAGAAGAGAATTCTGCTCTTGCAAAGACCAAACCTTTGAAGCAAGGAGAAAATTGTGGGTTCCTTCAGGGATTCTCTTTGATTCAATTTTTGAAAATGTGGCCTGGAGCCTGACCCACAGAGGACACACATTCTGTTGACTGACTGATGGAATGAATAAATGAATGAGTGGAACATGGCACCAAGGTGCCTGACCAAAGCCAGGCCGTTTTGCAGACCACTTTAACAGAGTCCATTTGCAGAAATTTTCCTTTCTCATTCTCCTCCAGTTTTCTCTAACTTTTTTCATGTTCCATGGCGGATCAAGGATGGCTGCAGATCCTTAGTCATTTCTTCCCTGGAACATCCCCTCTGCTATCTGCTCTACGGGGGGTGGGGGATGGGGGCAAGCAGTGGTATGGGGGTGGCTCTGTGACAAAGAACACAGAAGAAGTGACTCTGTGGCAGTTTCCAGAGCCAGGCCCTAAGACACTGACAGCTTCCAATTCCTGTCCCTTAGAGTATTCTCGTGGGGAGACCCCAGCTGCTATGCAGTCCGTCCCACTGAGCTGAGATTGCCATGCTAGAGCTGCCGTGGACAAATGCTCCAGGTTTCAGTCCCAGCCAAGCCCAGTCTTCTAGAAATCCTTGTCATGGTGCCACACACTTGAGTAAACACATCTTGGAGCCTCTGGGCCAGCCCACCCACCAGCTGAACACCACTAAGTGACCTCAGTCAATACCACATACAGCAGAAGAACAGTCCAGCTGAGCCCTGCCTCAATTCCTGACGGCAAAACTGCATGCTATGATCAAATGACTGTTGTTTTAAGTCACCAAGGTCTGGGGTAATGTATTACAAAGTAATAAATAATTGTAATGTATTCTTCCTCTCCTCCTAATGACGAGCAGAGACAGCCAAAGGCAGCCATGCTGACACAGCTAGGCCTTGTACTCATGAGTCTGGCTCTCAACACAGAAGCAGATGCTAAAAGAAACTAGATCCTGCTCGTGAAGTGTGGGACAGGACTTTGGGCCTTTAGTGCTTCTAGACAAAGATTTACTCTGATGGCAAGTAGCTACCTACCCACTAGCCTTGCACCGAAGGCCACGAAGCCGCCACCAGATACCACTGAAGGCCATACCTGCCTCATGAGCTCCTCTTGGCGCATTCGAATCCTCTCTCTCTCCATCTGGATCCTCTGAAGTCGAAGTTTCTGCTGCTGCTGCTGCTGGGTGGTCAGTGCGTTGGGCAGACTCATGAGCCCGGCTGGTGGGTTCTGAGCAGGGTGGTTCTGCTGGCTCAGGGAACTGGGTGCCATCTGCTGCTGGTGCTGGTGATTCATCACTGCGGGAGGGAAGAAAACGGGGAGATTACGGACCAGGGACCACGGCACCTTATCAAAAAGAGATCGTCAGAATGCTCTGTGCTTTAGAGTATAGATTCCTGAGATTCCTTCTCAAGTACTTTCCTGTTAATCATTACTGTTTAAGTAATTATTACCTTAATTCAATTCATGCCGATCTTGACTCATCCAGTCTCAGCTTTTACACCTTGTTAAAAATTTTATTTCACACCTTCCCTGTGTCTAGAGTACATGTTGAACCTTTCATAGAACATAGTGGTCAAAAGTAAATTCCACAACATAAGAGATCATATCACCAGGACATCTGAGTGTATGTGTAATTCTTCAGACAACTTGGATGTTTATGGCAGAGCCAAAGAGGGCAGGTGATCATTGGTAAGTGGTGGGTATAAAATAACACCTAGGATGGACGAGTGAATTGAGACAACACATAAAACACAGCACTTAGATCAGGGACGTACACAAAAGCAGGACCCCATCAAAGCTGTGTTAAAAAAGGGTGCCCCCAAGAATTTATTTATAGTGATATGTGAGTAAATAGACAATCATTTAGTGAGAGTAATTACTGAGAAAGAAATTATATTAAATGCTAACCATATTTGTAATTGGATAAAGCCACTAGAAGCATTTTAAACTTTTTATGGATATTCTATATTTCTGAATTTCCCAACATTTAAAATTTTAGCATGCAGTCGTACCTCACTTTAGAAAAAAAAGTTTAAATCCTTTAATGTAGTTTATAATTGACATTTCCACAAAATATGCATCTTAAAAAGTGCTGGTTTTTCTCAAAACAGTTTACCAGTTAAACTTGCTTAACTTCTCGCTGGGTATTATCTTATAATACAGAAAACCATGATTTATCAGTCTATTGGCTCTTAGCTTAAGGCCCAGGGCAACAATGTGTAATTTTATACACTTACTTCATTTCTGAGCAAGAAACTCTCAATTTTTGCCATGTTTGGTATCACTACCTTTAAAAGGTAAAATTATTAGCATATTTTACTTAAAGTTCAAAGTTAAATACTTTAGATCTTCAGTTTGTTATGGACATTATGTGGAAACATGTTATAACTAAATTTTCTTAAACAAATTATTTTTTTATTGTTGTTGGGGGTAGAGGGCATTAGGTCTATTGATTTATTTATTATTAGGTTTTGTTTTGTTTTGTTTAATGGAGGCACTGGAGATTGAACCCAGGACGTCGTGCACGCTAAGCATGTGCTCTACCACTGAGCTGTACCCTCCCCCCCCAAAAAATTTTAAAGTAGCCTAATCAACTATGAATTAAGTGAATGTGTAGAACCCCCCCCCCCAACACACACACACACTCAAAAGACAGTACCAACATGGAAGATTTTCTGTAGAAGAATTGGTTTCCTTAAGGAAGAATTAATTCCATGACAGGAGCATGCTCTGGATGGGAGTAGAGGTGGGGTAAAAATATTCCTTTTTAGAATGTATTTATAACTCCCTCAAATCTTTATTGCCTCCCCACTGTGTGCCAGGCACTGGGCCTGTAGTTGGATAAATAGCTCCTGCCCTCATAGGAACCAACAGGCTTTCAGAAGGAAGGTGTGAAGGAATGAGTGGGTTTCTTCACTTGGCTGTGGAACACGAGAATGTCAGGCTTTGTCAGGATTCTTGGAGAGTTTTTATCATGTGAAGCCCAGGGAGGTGAGGTTAGAAACATGTGGAACCAGGGCCAAAGCTGAAGCACCTGGCAGGCCGCCCACCTGTCCTTTGAACTGTCCTTGGCCGCCCTCTGCCCCGCCTGACCCTGAAAGACAGGTACATTTGCAGAAGCTGAGAGCAGCCCTCTCTGCACAGTTAGCCTTCGGTCAAGCACAAGGAATTGCCACTCGAACAGCCGGCCCTCAAAACAGGGCCCTGGCCCAACGGTTGCACAGGAGACAATCAGGAAGGGTGCAAGGAGGGTTTAGACAGGTTGACAACTCAGCTCAATAACAGGCTAGTCAAGGAGAAAGTAAGATCCTGGAGTTTTCTGTCCAGTTTGGGCTTCCCTTCCTGAGTCAGGCCCACCTCTAAGAACTCTCATCTCCCAGCATCAGCCCTGGCGCTCGGGGCAGCTCAGTAAAGGAATGAAACCAGCTGGGCATTCCTTATGTTCTCAGTTTGAGAGAAGGAAAAAAGCAGTCATGACGGATGCCAAAATAATAACGTAAGTATTTCATTTCCACAGCTTGTTAGAGCATAATTACAAGCTCTGCTGAAGGCCTGGGTGGGAGGTCAGGGACTGCGCACACGCTGTGTCACATGGAAAAAGTTCTCTTAAATACAGATCCAAGTAAGACAAAGTCCAGATATCCAGGAGGGTTTAGTTCAGAAGACCTCTTTCAGGCCACGAGAAGGAAGCTTAGATGGATGAATCGTGATTATTTCCAGACACAGTTGTTTCCGAACCTTCTGAAAAGTATGCTCCTATTTTTCTGATGTAACTACTATAGACTAAACCAAACCAAACCAAACCCAACAACCACCACCACCACCAACAAACCCAGTTGTATCCATGAGACAAATGTGTAAATTGAGTATTTCCAATACCAGAAATCCCCAGGTTACGAAAAAGAGACTTGGATGTTGATTATTTCTGTTAACATTTCAGAGGTTATTAACTCTGTTAATTTTTATAACTCAGATACTTTGAAAAGTATTAAAATTGACTCAGGTCTGGAACTTACTGACATGAAAAATTAATTGGATGGGGACCGTCTTCCATGCCTTGGGAAAACAGCCCTGTCTGTTTGCTCACAGGGGCTCTGTTGGCTCAATTCCACCCATCATCCAGATACCGCTCGGCACATTTTATAGAGGTCTGCATCCTTATCAGGGAGAGCTTCAGACTCGGAGAAGATCTCTTCCGAAACCACACCCTTGCTGGTTTTTACACCACCAGCAGCCCTTAAGGAGACCGTCCATAGCAGGGAATGGGGAACATGCTGCTTTCTTCCACTTAATTTAGATTTGACCATTGAGACTAAACTCAGACTAACCATCTCCCACTATTAACTGTAGAGACTGGAAAAGAGTAGGACTCAGACAATGGCTTTGTTTTCAAAGTAAAGCACACACACCAACAGAGACGTCTGTATGGGAATATTCACCGCAGTGTTGTCTATAACAACAAAAGACAGAAAACAGCATGCACCAATCAGAGATCATGGTTCCTTCATTCAGAGGAATTTTGCGTAACTATTCCAAAGAATGAAGAAGCCCTGTAGGTGCTTGTATGGAACAACCACTAAGAAACAACGTTCGGAAAGGGGGAAAAAAATCCAAGGAACAGAAGTGTCTGTCTTAGCATGCTACTATTTGTAATTGGAAAAGCTGAGGTGGGGGTTGCGGGGTGGGGGGTACACATTATTATACATACACATATACAACAAATCTCTCTAGAAAAGTACACAAGGAACTTCTAACAGTGGGTGCCTCTGAAGAGGAAACGGGGTGTCAGGGGTGGGAGGAGATCTTTTCCTTTTCCTCTTCTGGACTGTTTGAAGTTTTTCTGTCAGCATTTGTTATTGATGTAAAACATAAAAATATAAAAGGAAAACATAAAACGAAAACATGGCCATGTAGGCATCAAACTCAGTATTTTCTTGGTGAAGTGAAAAGAATTAACTCCAAAATTATTTGAAAAACAACGAATAAGGCCTAGAATATAGTGAAGATTGTTAAAGTTCAGAGCCTACCTGGTGTAACTCCTCCTCCTTGTGGAGGTGAGGAACCGACACCCAGACCAACAGTGAATTTGGTCGGGGGCATAAAGAGGTCCAGAGCCTAGAAGCCCCGTGTCCTGACTCACTCCAGGTGCCCGTGACCACACCTGCCGCTCTGCCTCCTCTAGCTGTTTTATCTCAAACTGTCATCAGCCCTTCTATAGGGTGAGTCTCATGAACTTCACTGATGGTTGAAGTTCTGCAAAATCACTGCTTTTGTCGCTACTCAGAGATAAAGGGGCAGAGGAGGCCGGAGACAGAGAGAAACAGAGAGGAGGTCCTCAGGAGAGCACAAGGAGGGAACACATCTCAACTTGCAAAAAACAGAAAACTCCTCGGGATAATAATCCAGAACATTTTAGGGAGAGAATAGTTCAGTTAAAAAAAAAAAAAAAGGCAGAGTATCTCAAATGCAGTATCCAGACCAAACTAGTTAAGGGCAGACAGCCATTAAATGTCTCAGAAAGGCTAAAGACCTCGTCAGTTCTTGACTTTCGCCAGTCCCCACAGAAAGGAATAACCCAAACAGAAGATTTCTTCATTGAAGCAGGAATGCATCAAAACTAAGGCAGAGACTTCTCTTTTTTTTTTCCTTCCAAGAGAGTCAGAATTTACATTTAAATCCATGTTTATCTTTTTCATTGTTTTCTTCTCCTTTCCTTTTTCTTTTTCTTTTTTCCCCCTTCTTCAATCATTGGCTTTCTCTTCTGTGTTTGGAAATCAGCATACCCACGCTCTGTGGATGTGTGACCAGAAATGTTTCCCTGCTATTATTCAATATTAAGAAGACACCAAGAAAGACCAACTCCACAGCGTCTGAGATACGAACACTCTTTTGATTTAATGATGGTGTCCTTGGTGAAGTTAACAGTCAACCTGGGAATGGGGTGTGGCAGAGGCGGTGACTACCCATAACCCTGTGGTTAATGCTGCCCGGACACTGAGGCTCCCTCTGACCTGTTCCAGCAACACACTCAGTCACATAAGCCCCACAGGTAGGCTCAGGGCCAGGAAGGTCCCTGGACTCGGTTCTCAGCCCGCACATCATTTGTTGTATAAGAAGCAGATGTGGAAAAGGTAGAGACTTCACTCCTGAACTTTTGCCTTTTGCAGCACCAGAAACAGAGAGCGACAGCTCCTAGACAAAGTGCTTTGGCAGCTTCCCCGAGCCAGGAGCGGCAGACGAGGAGGGAGGCCAGGGAATCAGGCTGCTCAGCGGGCCTCCTGGAATGTTTGACAAACGTCTTTCTGGCCTCGGAGAGGTTCAGTGGCTTTATTTTCTGTGTCCTGGGCTTGCTTCCTTCGTTTCTAAAATAGACTTTGGTTACACACACACACACGCACACACACACAATATGCCAAGTGAAGAAAACAAAACCCTAAGATTAAGCTTAACTACAAAACCCGTCTCGGGCCTGCATGGGGCTGGCTCTGAGCAGATTATGGAAAGGACAACCAGCGTGCCAATGGCTCGAAGCCACACCTAAGCCCTAGAAAGACACAGAAATTAGTTATTCCTTTCAAATCCTTCTCCCCGATGCACACGTGAGTCTGGAAAGGCCAAAGAGGAATACCTGTTGCTAGTGACGCACTTCTTGTCTTATTCTCAGCCTCCTTTCTCCTCTTGACAACAAACTTCTCTGCTGAGGGATCTCTATGCCTGGCTGTTTGAGTTGAACTTTACAAAATATGCGGTTTTCTCAGCATGTCAGAGGCACAATTCCATGCGATGAGTGAGGCAGGCCTCCCCAAGCACGCCATGACCCCTTCCACCACCAGGACCCCTCCCCCAACCGTGCTTCTCCTCTGCCAATAAAGGAGAAAGCTTCACGTGCTACTGACTATGATTCATTAGTTTAAGCAACATAACATCCATGAGTCCACACTCATACAAACAAATGGTTGAATAAAAAATAAATGGCAGGAGAAGAGACAGATCTGTACAGATAAATTCCAAATAATTTAACGTAGATACACTGTCCTCAAGGGGAGGGAGGAAATCCCCACTCCTGAAGCGTGGATGGTACATAGTGTCTCCTCCCACAGAGAAGAGCACTGGATGGGGCGGCGGGGAGGAGCTTCACAGGGGAGGAATCTCGTACACCAGCCCAGTGATCAAAGTCAGCATCAACAGGGGTAAGTCACCGTGGAGATGACACAAATGGCTCTTCACCTCTGTGATCTTCCTCCCTAAGACCCATCATCCCAGTCAGAGAAGAACATCAGACAAATTCCAGTAGAAGGGAATCCTACAAAATTCCTCAGCCTCCAAACTATCAAGGGCATCAAACACAAGGAGCGTCTCAGAAACCACCACAGCCAAGAAGAGCTTAAGGAGACATGACAAGTAGAGGTACTGAGGTCTTCTGCAGGGCACCCTGGAACAGAAAAGGACATTAGGTGAAACACTAAGGAAATCGGGATCAAGCGTGGGTGAGTGTTATTAATAATGTATCGATATGGGTTCATTTATGATAATGGGTATAGCACACAGTGTAAGGTGTTAATACAACAAGACGTTTGGTAAATGGGGACTCAATTCAATTTTTCTGTAAATCTAAAACAGTTCAAAAAATATATGTACATGTATATGTGGGTGTGTAATGTGTGTATATGTGCCGTGTGTGTGTGTGTGTAGCAATAAATACCAAGAAGTGTGCTGGGCACTGTCTCTTCAATACTCACTATTAATTAGTTTTTATAGGGTATATAAAAATGAATAAATGTTATACAGTATATAAAAATGGATAAATATTCAAAAGAAAACAGTCTAGGTGTGTTCCATGGAAGCAAATAGATATTAAGCTAAAATTTAAAAATATTGTAATAGCTGCTTCTGGTGTTCCATGGTCCATTAAGATTGGGAAATATTGAGTTAAACAAAGTTAAAAGAATTTATTTTATTGCACGATTTCCCAGAGCCTTTAATATACTAACAGACAGTGAGACTCTCCAAGAGGGAGATATAAAATGCAGCCCTTCTCAAACTTGGAAGACTAGTATTCTCCTGAGGAAGAAATACTAGGAAATGCTGGTCCATTGCATCTCAGCAGATGTCTTGGCAGTATTCAATTATGAATCGAATTGAAAATGAATTAACATTTAAAAAGCTCCTATTATGTGCTAAGCTCTTAAAAGTCAACTAAGTAGCTATGCAGGACATGGAGTCAGAGAAGGAAACAGGCAGCCTGTGGATGCTGAAGTGGTTTCATGTGCCTAGAATTACTCACTGCTGTTCAAGACGTAAAGTAACAGAAGAACACACCAAAACAAAACATAGGGAAAGCAAGAGTCATAAAAGACTGCCAGGATATCTGCTGAAATTCTCCATAAGCACATGGTGATTTAACAGGAAAATTTCAAAGATGTTTAACTTGTATATCAGTTTTCACAGGTGATAAGCAGAATCTTGTCAATTCAGTTCTATGTATTAAAAATAACCTCTGTTTTAGTTTAGCTTGTTTTTTTTTTTCTTTACCAGCTTCTATGATAAAACAACATTAAGTGTTCCAAAGAATCCATCTAGCATCATCGCCTGAGAGGAAGACCTTTGAAGAGGCTGATTTGTTTTGAAAATCTGGTTGCAGTTTGCTCAAAATAGGGGAAAATGCAACATTCGAAGACACACCTTGGGTAATACACTTGATCTGGTGTGTGGGAAACTTCTTCCCCCCAGGTGGAACAGGTATTTAACTCAGTTTGATGTCTGGACTAATACATTTATATAAATTTCATCAGAAACACCTTCTAGAGACCTAAGCACCCATGAGGGCAACACAAGTGCCCCCGCATCACAGACGGATACAGCTGGAGGCTTACTGACCAGTCCGTTCTCTGTCTCCTCTCCACAAATGCTGAAAGAGGTCCATCACAGAGGGTGGCCAACTGTCCTGGTTTAACTCAGAGGTTTCCTGGGACACGGGACTTTCAGGGCTAGATCTGGGAGAGACCCGGGCAAACGGGGTGGCTGATCACCCTAAGCCTGTGACCGTCCACATCCCCAGACCTAACTCATGGCAGCAGAACCCATGTTTCCTATTTCCACCCTAATGAGTTCCCTTACAAAGAGAACCAGAGCCAGTATTAAATAACCTCTGATAATCAGAACCACAGCCAGGCTGTCCAGATGAGCTCTCAGCATGCCTGTCCTCCAGGGGTGATAACTAGTTATAACCAGGGGTGATAACTAGAACTGCTGGTTCTTTTGCACCCATACTACTTGATAATTGGAGAAGGAATATTACTCCTGCACTTACGCTGTAACTTTTTAAGGAAATCAAGCACTATTTATGACATTGCATTGCATCATTCGTAAACATGCACTTGGTTTAGTTTGCAACCCAGATTCTGGGTGGAGCCATACACACTGAACAGAAGCTCTTTTAAGAAACACCGAACTGTTCTCTTCCTGTGATCTGAACTCTCACCTTCCTGAAGGCTGGATGTGTGCTCTTTATAAATAAGACCTGAGAAGGAGCCAAGTCTCCCCCAGCCCTTCGGATCCAACCCCAACGATATGGATCTTCCTTCTAAACATAGAACAAGAACAAAAATTATTTAGCGCATTTCAAATCTGATTTGACTTGCTGATACACATAGTAGACACAAAATACATTCTCCCTGAGCTAAGCTTCAGGGTTTATGGGTCAAAAATTGGTAGTAAAATATCATTTTAATATATAAGATCATCATCATAGACTTTCTTTTTTAAGAAGCAAAATAAAGAAGAAAAATCAGAACGAAATGGAAATCCCTCATCTCCCAACACACAGACAACTCTCTTCCTCTTCAGGATGCATTTTAATCATTACTCCCATAATCTTACACGTGAATATTTAATGAATACTTGATTTTTGCTGCTGTGTTCTCTTTACTTCCAGAGCATATTCCCTGTTCAAGACCCCTGCATCCTTCTGTTTTATTGTCAGTGGTTTACACACCCCACCACCCTCATCACAGCTGCGGCTGTGTATTTACCCTACTATGAAGCATCACTATAGAAGTTCAGGCTGGAAGGGGCTTAGTCCATTTCGACCAGGGTTCTCCAGCAGCAGGATCTTTCACCAGAGCCTGATATGTGGCATGAAACAGAGACAACCCACAAGTGCGGGGAGGGGTCATTCACAGCACCCTGGGGCCTGTGCTGGTGTCCATGGGTCACTGAGCACAGAGGGCAGCCCCTTCGACTGTCTTCTCTCAATTCTCTCGGTCTGGCTTTCATTCTGCTTTCCCTACAGGCGTTTCCCAACTCTTGTGTCAAAATATTGAACAAAGTTTTAAAATATGTGGAACAGAAACAGCTCTTGGAGACTGGATACTAACTAAAGCTTAGCTTCTGCTCACAAACCCCTGAAACCCTGGCGTGGGGCCTTGGGACACAATTTAAAACCAATGACTTAGGCCAATTCACTCATTTTTGAGATGAAGAAACTTGGAAGGTTCAGTGACTCAGCACAAATCACAAGCATAGACTGGGACAAACCCAGGAAGCCCAGGGAATGTGCTGGATGCACGGCTGGCCGGCGTCGGCTGTGCTGACCACTAATCCCGGCTCTCCCTGTCCTGCAGTCGAAAAATATTTACCGAGTTAAATCTGGTGACAAGGATGAGAAGTGTTTCCTTTTCCCTATTTCATGAATAACGTAGACTAATCTCATTATTTCCTTCTAAAATAATCTCATTATTTCTTTGTTCCTTATAAAATATTTTCCTTATAAAATCAACGCAAATCACATGTTACGATGACACCCTATATTGTGTGATCTGGTTTTAGAGAAAATGGTGTAGGGCTTTCTTCTTCAGTCCTTCAAAAAAAAAAAAAAAAAAAAAACAACTTTGAAGCGTTATTTTCCATAATTCAGGAAGGTTTACACGAAAACAGGTCCCACCATTGGGCATTACTAGCCCTTCTGGCCACAGCGGCTTTGGGGACATAATGATATGCAACGGAGTGGAGCCAAAACATACAGGTGTGAATCATTTCTGACATCTGTGTGGCCCCAGCCCCATGAAGCTTCAAAAATATTTCAGCATCAAGAGTGTCTGGGTGTAGCTGCGGGTCTTTTCCTCTGTTTATGGGCCGTACACGGCTTAACTCATGTGGACTGGCCAATGTGTCACACAGGTGTCTGCAGCCCTGTCTGATGGGAAACACATGTCTACAGAGGTAAGAAGGAAAACCCAGCCACCGACCAGCCTGGACCCCGTCACGATACAATGAAGGGGAAAAAAGGGCTGCAGACACGTCTCTCGCCCTTCTTGGGTCTCTCTCAGCTCCTGCCAACAATGAGCCGCTTGTTTCTCTTATTTCCCAGAAACAGTATTAGCCGTCCAACAAGGTCAGCAAAAAAAAAAAAAAAAAAAAAAAAAAAAGCAGCTTTTCACTGCAGGGTGCATTCAGTTCCAAAAATCTGTAAAGTATTAAACCAAGAAGTTGCACTGTCCCAACTTCACACTGAGCCCTTTATTTCAATTCTGGGTGAGAGTAATTATAAGGACACTTCTTGTCCGGCTCAGTTGATAAGGCACAGAGCTCTGGGGTCCGTGTGCTCCGGCCACACTTCCCTGGCTTCAGACCTTGAAATCACTTCCAGGTGCCCCTAAAACTTGACAAGTGAGCCTTAGGTTTTCCAGATGCTCCAGGCTCTTCTGGTTTTAGACTTGTAACCCCAGCTGCATTTATATCACAGGAAACCCTGAATGTTTTGCACCAGCAAATGATTTTCCTACTTGCTCTCCTGTCTGCCCAACAGTAATCTCATCAACAAACCAGGGTGCAAGCACCCAGGCAACCCTGATCTTCTAGGTAGAAAGATGGAAATGCCCGCAACACTGGTTTTTTATGTTTTCCTAGCAAATGCATTACCTACAACGTATATTTTATTGGCATTTAAAGGATTTAAACATCCATATTCACCATTTTAATATATCCAGAACACGCTAGAAAAAAAAGTCACATCTTTCTGGCATGTTCATTTCTTCCGGATCCTTGTGCTGTAAAGAAACCATATTTCCTTCATCTAAAGCAGCACCAAACTGTGCTGCTCAGATTCCAACTGATTTCTGGGATATCTCAAGATTTATCAAAAGTGGCCAGGCAGGAAGCACATCTATGAAGCCAGTGAATTTAGGCAAAAAATGACCCAACTCGGAAAAAAGAGGAAATTGGGTGCTTCGCTGTGCTGCTTCACAAAGTCATCTTTGTGTCTTTGAATTTATTAACTCCATGGCCTGGCCGCAGCAGCAAAAGCAAAACTCTTCTTGTTTTATTATCTTCAGACAATAGGTAGACTTTTATCCCAGCAGGAAATGGAAACTCTGATTCATGCATTTATTTTCATTAGTCAGGAGAGAGTTTATTGTAGCTTTTTATTGGTGAGCTTTCCTGAATGATTTTAAAACTACTCCAGGTTCACAGTGTGGCAACCCAAGCTCAAGACCAGAAAATGAGTCCACAGCTGTGTCCACAAGACGCGGGAAGACGTTGCCCGTGTGGGCCGCAAGCTCTTAATCTGTTTCCTTTTTGTTACATGCCATTTTAATAAACATTTTCATTATTTAAAGCGCTCATACAATGGACACTCCAAGAGACAGTCAGAGGACTTGAACGATTTATGAAAGAGAACCCGCATTTAGTAATCAAACGTGGAAGAATGATTAGCTTCACAAGGAATCACAGAAATACATTCAAGAGCCATTCTACAGCAATCAGATTAGCAGAGATAATACAGTAATCTAATGTGGGTGTTTTGCATCGGGACAGCGGTACTCAGTAAAAGAAGAATTTAACCAGGGGTGGCAGGGAATAATAAATCTGATGAAATTGTGTCAGATTTAGGAAATGTGTGCTTATATGCATTTAAAAATTTTTTTGTTTTTTCATTTTTTTATTTATTTTTTGGGGGAGGAGGAAGTAATTTATTTTTAAAATTTATATTTATTTGTCTGTTTATTTATTTTTAGAGAAAGTACTGGGGATGGAACCCAGGACCTCATGCATGCTAAGCATACACTCTGCCACTTGAGCTATACCCTCCGCATCGCTTTTATGCATTTTGAGGACTGTACCCCTGGATCTTATAGAATTTCTAGTGACCTCAAAAGGTTAATTACCTTTGAAATAAAAATGTATTAAAATACTCATAGTGGTGGTGTATGGATGGTGGGACTATAGATGATTTTCTTTTTTCCAGTGTTCTATGGTTCACTTAAATATTCACTCACTGAATACCTGCTAAGCCCCAAGCAGGTGCAAGGCACTGTTTCTAGGTACTAGAGATACAGATGAACAAGATGGAAAGGTCCTGGCCCTTCAGGAGATTACAGTCTAGTGGGGAGACAGACAACAGCAATTATATAGTGTAATTCTAGTGATAAGGGCTTGAACAAATGTGGAACTATTTTAGGCACAGAAGGAAGTCCTTTCTGAGGAGGTAATGTGTGACCTAAAAACATCTGAATGGATAAACAACGAGGACCCACTATATAGCCTAGGGAACTATATTCAATAACTTGTAATAACCCACAATGAAAAAGAATATATATATATATATAACTGAATCACTATGCTATATGTCTGAAAATAACAAAACCCTGTAAATCAACTATACTTCAATTCTAAAAATATATAAATAAAAGTAAATAAATAAAGACATCTGAATGAAGTGCAGAAATCAGAGTGGGGGACATTCTACGCTCAGGGACAGCAAGTGCAAAGGTCCTGAGGTGGGTAGGTGCCTGACCCATGGACTTGGAGTCCTTGAGCAAAACAGGGTGGCCCACATGGCTGATGGGCACAGGGTGAGGGGCAGGGATCAGGACATATGGGGCATCATGGCTGTGGTGAGCAGTGTAGTTGGCCTCTATTCCAAAGTGACAGAAATTCCCTTTGGGCTCAGAGTATTTCATACACTATGGTAAAATAAAAAATTCCAAAGGCATCCAGAGATGGAGAAGTTCTGGGGGTACACACTTCGGGACCCAGGTCTCTGGGCTGTTCTCTCAGCCCTGTGAGGTGGTTCAGAGTCATCTCTGGGGAAGAAAGGAATGAGCTTTGGGATGGAGGTAAGAGGTGGCTCTGCTTTTAAAGACTTACAAAAGGAGATTCTGGTCCCAAGCAAAGTAAAACCAACACCTACACCTCTAAACTTCATTTGGGAGGGCATGCCAAGGGGGTTCTGTTTTTAAAAACAAAAACCAAACAACACATACAACAAAAGGCTCCAACTTGGGATTTTCTAAATTGTGTCCTTGAGTCCAACTAGGTGGGTGGTGTGGCCGTGTGGTCTGCAGCCATACCTGGCTGGTGCTCTGAGATCATGCCACCGCCCAGTGTCTGGGGAGGTGAGAGAAAACCTCTCTCTAAAACTCCTGGTGTTCACAGTTGGGAGACTTTCATCACAGCGTCTAGATCACATACAGCGAATTCGTAGGAAAATTACCTCTTAGGCATCTATACTTGGAAAAACTTTGTTTCTCCTCCACACCAGGTGGGCCTTTCCCTCATGCATGCTTTGACTTACATAACTGAACGTACCGCCTCTCTGCACTAGCCCCCCCAAGTCTCAAAATCAAATCCACAACCACACGAGGCCTACAGTATGCATTTTTCTCCCTGGCTTTATTATTTTCTCAGCCACAGTCTCTCTCTACCCCAACTTAAGTCAATTATTTATATGTATCCTTTTGAACTGTGTGTTTTGGAGGAGGCAATAGTAGAACAAATGTATAGAAGCATCAGTTTCATTTTAAAACTCGGTCTCTGTATGTACAGTGACACTGATCTTGTGCTATTTATGAATTAGACAGTGTTCTGTGAAGCTTAAGGTGAGCATCCTTGTGCATCATCCCAAGGAAGGAGAAAGGTTTACACGGCCTGAGGTCACACCTTACAGAGAGACCTGGTGGACCATTTTCCTCACACTGCACTGTCTTAATGAGAACACACTCACTAGAGGAGCCGGCTGATCCAAGCAAACTCTGCCTCCTCCCACATCACCTGTTCTGGGACAGACTGACATCACGTGTCTCCTGACAGGATGCAGTAAGAACACATCACTTCTGCAGAACGTCTGCACAAAATGTATAACCTACATCTAAACCATGAGGAAACAGTAGACAAATCCACATTTAAAAAATCAAGCTTCAAAATAAATGGCCTATCCTCTTCAAAAATGTCAAGGTCCAGAAACACGAGGGCTGAGAAATCATTCCAGATAAAAAGAGATCAAGGAGACAGGATAACTAAATGCAATGCATGATCCTCAATAGATCCTAGACCAGAAACCAAAACGGCTGTAAAGGACATTACTGCAGCACATGAAGAAATTTTAAATATGGACTGTGGATTAAAAAGCATTATTGTATCAATGTTAAGTTTCCTGATTTTGATACTATCCAGGCATGTCGTGGAAATATTGAGGGTTCAGGTCCAGACCACTGCAATAAAGCAAGTCACATGCAATTTTTGGTTTCTCAGTGCATATAAACGTTATGCTTATACTATAATGCAGTCTATTAGGTTATATTAGATATATGTATGTATAGATAAATGCAATAGCAGTATGTCTTTAAAAAATGTACATACCTTAATAAAAATACTTTATTATTAAAAAAAACGCTCTCATCTGAGCCTTCAGTGAATCTTAATCTTTCTGCAACAGCAGTCAAAGTACACTGATCACAGATCACAATAACAAATACAATAATAATGAAAAAGTTTGAACTACTGGGAGAATTACCAATTTGTGACGCAGAGAGAACAAATGCTGTTGGGGAAATGCACTGACAGGTTTGTGTGACACAAGGTTGCCACAAACCATCAATTTGTATAAAAAAAAAAAAGCATGTCTTCGAAGAGCAATAAAGAGCACAGTAACACAAAGGGTGCCTGCGCTGTGCTGATGTCAGAATATGTCCTTTTAGAAAACACAATCTGAAGCATTCAGGGGTAAGAGGGCATGATGTCTCCAACTTACTCCTGAAGAGTTCAGGAAAAGAAAGAAAGAAAAGAAAGAAAAGAAAGAAAAGAAAGAAAGAAAAGAAAGAAAAGAAAGAAAGAAAGAAAGAAAGAAAGAAAGAAAGAAAGAAAGAAAGAAAGAAAGAAAGAAAGAAAGAAAGAAAGAAAGAAAGAAAGAAAGAAAGAAAGAAGAAAGAAAGAAAGAAGAAAGGAAGAAAAGAAAGGAAGGAAGGAAGGAAGGAAGGAAGGAAGAAAAGAAAGGAAGGAAGGAAGGAAGGAAGGAAGGAAGGAAGGAAGGAAGGAAGGAAGAGAGAGAAAGAAAGAGAGAGAGAAAGAAAGAGAGAGAGAAAGAAAGAAAGAAAGAAAGAAAGAAAGAAAGAAAGAAAGAAAGGAAGAAAGAAAGGAAGGAAGAAAGGAAGGAAGAAAGGAAGGAAGAAAGGAAGGAAGAAAGAAAGGAAGGAAGAAAGGAAGGAAGGAAGAAAGGAAGGAAGAAAGGAAGGAAGGAAGGAAGGAAGGAAGGAAGGAAGAAAGAAAGAAAGAAAGAAAGAAAGAAAGAAAGAAAGAAAGAAAGAAAGAAAGAAAAGAGATACATCTTCATACAGAGAAAGAGATAACCAAGTGAGGCAAATCATAAAGAATTAACAAAGGCAAATCTGGGCAAAGAGCACATGGGCATCGCTTGTACTCTCCGTGAGACTCTTCTGTAAGTTTTAGATTATTCCCAAATAAAAGATAACATATTTAAAAAAAAAAAAAAAGCACAACAACAACAAAGAAAAAGCTTCCCCTAAACACACCCTAAGCTCCCTGGAGACTGAAAATTCTCAGTCTGGCAGAGTCCAGACAAACTGCGTTGTATACGTGCCGCTGGGCTGTGACATTATTTCTCTTGGAGGAAACCACTACTACACAATGGCTTTGAGAACTATTGTTTGGAGGAGTTTGGAGGGAGAGAACCCTAGTTGTAACAGGGGCCGTGTGATTCTGATACCTCACACGCACCATTCCCCCTAGCCTCTCTACTTCCTTCCACTCCTGACTCCAACTGTTACTTGTGGGCAAAAAAATGATGTCTGCCATTTCAGTAAACAATGAATGTTGCCAGCCCTCAAACCATCAACCATTGCAGCAGCCTGGACAGTGAGCCCTGAGGAGAACACAGGATGGAGAAAAACAGGATACTGGCCTGGGATAATAAAGATATATGTCAAAAGAATAACTTTAATGAGACCAGACTCTTGTATCTTCCCATACATAGAAAAGCACTAAAATCTTGTGATGTCTATTTTTTTGTGATTAGCAGTAACTTTTGATGTTTGACTATATTTTTTTTTTCAGCAAAAATTCTTACATATTCTGTCTCTTCCCTTCCCTCTTTGGAACAGTTCCTCAGAGCTATCTGAGAGGCTGCCTCCCAGGCTATAGTCCTCAGTAAGGTCCTTGAATAAAACATAATTTTTACCTTTTAGGTCGTGTGTGTGGTTGTTTTTTTTTTTCAGTTGATACATTAAAAAAAAACTATGTGTGGTTATGAATGTTAATTAGATTTATTGCCATGATCATTGCACAATATATACATATATCAAATCACTGTGCTATACACCTGAAAACTATAATATAATGTTTCTGTCAATTTTATCTCAATTTTTTTAGAGAAGAGAAAAAAAATCTCATTTTCAAAAAATAGAGAGCCTGGAAAGACAGGACAAAGAGATGCTCTATGGCGCTGGTCTTTCAGAATAAACAGCTCAGGACAACTGTGCCCGACAAGAAGATACTGGACTAAAGAATTACAGGTTTTCTCGGGGGGAAGCTGGGGTCCAAGAGAGTTAGTTGACTGTAAAGCTTGAGACCCTGTAGTGAAAGGCCCTCACTTCCCCGGGTCAGAGCTGAAGAAACTGTTCCACATTGGCTTTCCTGATAGAAGGAAAACTGGACAAGTTAAGAAGGGCAGAGTCGAGGCTGGAGAAGCAACTCGAAAATGCAAGGAACATATACAGGGAAGCATGTTTCAATGTCTCAAGCCAAAGCCATCCTATTTTAATATAGTTTGTGTCTAAGATTCCCTCAAATGACAAGGGAAAAAGTATTGTGCTTAAAACTGGAGCAGAGACAGACAAGAAGACAACAAATAACAAATGTTTAGATGGGAGCAGTGGAGTCTCTGGAGGAGAATCCCTTGTTTGCAGTGTTTCAGGCAGTCACAAGAGAAAAACAATATATACAGCAGAGGCAGAGAGTCCAGAAACCTTCCATCTGCAGCTCCCCTGAGAACTCATTGTGCTAGGACGGGATGAGCCAGTTCCATGTGAGGAGAAATTACAGTTGCATTCTAATTAATTCAGGCATTATGGCAATTGATAAGAATGGAAACTGAATATTTTTCTTGATATTTTAAGTGTGAGCTTTGAAACAGCTAAGTGAAAGTCTGGTGAGCCAGGACTAAATCATCCACAGTAATTTTTTTTTTTACTTTATTTTTTTTCCATCTCTGCAAATATTTAACTCTTGGCAAAACTGAAAACTCACAACTCACTCTTCACTGGTGTCTGAGAAATACAGTCCTGGAAAGGAAAAGGACGAAAATAATATGGAATGAAATGCATGACATGTACTGGGAAGCAAACTTCAAATGAAGCTTCCATTTATGGCTTTAGTTGGAAACATATGGATAGGCAAGCTGAGAAACAGAGCAAGTAGGAAAGCTCAGTGCCTGGCTGAAAGTACACTTTTTGGGGCAACCTTAAATCATTTTTTTGTAAAGGAAAGTAGACCTCAAACAAATCCTCCCCAACACACTGAGTGATCTGAAGACACTTACTTAATTAGTTCTATAAAATCAAACCATGTCAGAATTGTATTTTTAAGGAATTCTTATACTTTCCTAACAAATAAACAGTCCAAAGAAACTGGAAAAATGAGGAAATTAAAGGAAGGCACAAAAATTTATGTACAAGAATATTTACTGGAGGGTAATAGCTCAGTAGTAGAGTGCATGCTTAGCATGTACGAGGTCCTAGATCCAATCCCCAGTATCTCCATTAAAAAAAAAAAAAAGAGTATTTACTGCAACATAATTCATAATAAGAAAAAATAGAAGCATTCTATATGTCTCTCAATAGAAGAACTGGTTAAATAAATTATGGTGGAGTCACACAATGGAATATTGTACAGCCATTAGCACAACATGATGGTGCATTAGCAGAAATATGCCCAAGTCCATTCATAACTTAGACACACACACACACACACACACGCATATATATATATATACACAAATTAAACAATGACAATCTAATATGTACCTATCAGAATTATAAAGGCTAAAAAGTTTGGTAATAAACATTACTGGCCCTAATAGGGGGAAAGAATGTTACATTGTTGGGAGCAGTGTAAATTGGTATAATCTTTTTGGAGGGAAGTGGAACATCTATTAAAACTTTAAATACACATAACCTTTGACCCAGGAATTCCTCAAAATTATCCTCTACATAAACAGCATACGGCACAAGAATTTATATACAGGGATGCACCTTGTAGCGCTGTTTAATAATAATAATAGGAAACAATCAGTGAAGAACCTAAATTTCCAGCACAGGGACAGACTGAATAAAGTATGGTACATCAGTAGAGTGGAATATTATTTACTGCTAACAAAGAATAAACACATGTATAAGTACTAATTTAGAAAGCTCTCTAAGATATGTTTAGTTTTAAAAAGGCACATACATCCAAGGATGCATATGTATGTAGAATATTTCTAGAATACAGACTGCCCTCTGTATCTGCGGGTTCCTCATCCTGGAATTCAACCAATCATGGATTGAAATCCAGTCTGTGGGTGCAGAACACGAGGGTGTGGATACCAAGGGCGGACTGTACTATGCCATTTTACGTAAGGGACTTGAGCATCCTCTGATTTTGGTATCTGCAGGGGTCCTGGAATCAATCCCTCATGGTAACAGGGGATGAGGGACGACTGCACTGAGGAAACTGGTAGTAGAGGTTTCCCGGGGTAGGAGAGAAGGACTGGGGGGGTTCCTATGTAAAGGAGACTTACTTCTCACGACTACTTTTTACAACTGTTTGAATATTTTGCCATGTCTGTGTTACTTTTCCAATAAAAAGAGCTAATCAAAAATATTGATTGAAATGTGAAGAGGCTTGTGATATATTAAGTGAAAAAAGCAGGCTACAAAAAAGAACATAGAGAATTCTCTGACCTTTTTTGTTTACATTTGTATTGGAAAAATGACAAAAATACGAGACAGTGTCAATGTTCGTGTGATTCTGAGTGGTCAGATCACAATGTTTTCTGTTTTCTCATTTTTTGCTGATCAGCATTTTCTACAATGACCAAATGGTAATTATATACTATGGGGAGAAGAAATATTCTTGAATCTTGCTGCCTCAAATATGTTTAAGGATTTTATTTTTTCCTGCCTTTTTTTTTTTTTAAACCAGGGAGAGGAGGGTGATCGTCCTCTCTTCAGGGCACTTAATAAGAAAAGACTATGAAGGCTCTCGTTTTCCTGGCTTCTCTTATACTATTATTTTGCTGACTTCATCACGGAGAATTATTCAGCGTCAAGCGTGGCAGAACAGCTGTCCCTGACCACCAGCAACTGCAAAACACTCAGGGAATAAATTTAGACCCCCAGAAAGGAAGAAGAAATCAATCTTCCAGCTGACACAGGGTGGGGGAGGTGGTGGTCACACACAGGCGGGGACAACATCACCAGGAACCCCCAAGAGGAGATCAAAGAAAAGTGTCCAAATGTCACTCGACACATCAATTTAGAACAAGTGGCAGAATGGCAAACCCTCCCAGAATCCCTCTGCCTAGAAGTTTAACTGAGTGAAATTCTCCACAGCAAGGAAGTTTCTGGGGGCTAACTACTTACAGCAAGTCAGCCAGCAGATGGGACTAGAACTGTCAAAAATAATTTTTTAAACTCTCAGCAGAGGCCCACAGCATGGTGAAGAGATTAGACTCCATTAAAAATAAATAAGTAAATGAAGGTCATGCACACAAAGAAGGGACCAAAGAAAAGCTTGACCTGGCCTTTAACTCTTTCCTAAAAGGGTCAGCTCTAGTCTGGGACTTGGGGCACCCCTCCGGAATTTTTCAGGGGTATAGGTCTGCAGAGGCCTGACTTTTTGGCCAGCTCTCGGCAAACCGAAGTCCAAGGTGGGCTTATGCACTGACCCTGTGAACTTAGACAATACGCTTCATAATCCAGATCCCAAACTGCAACGTCTCCCCTAGTTTTTGACATTTAGTTGGTATGACTGGGGACAGAATTTTCTGGAACGTGGCTTCATCCTTAATGTGCCCAATGCTCACATTTGCACTAACACCATGTGCCAAAATGACCGGTGCCAATGTCACCATAAATGTCTATTTCAGGCCAAACCCCAGTTCAAAGTTGGTGAAATGAGTCAGACAGAGAAAGATAAATATTATATGTTATCACTTATATGTGGAATCTAAAAAATAAAACAAACGTATAAAAAAGAAGCAGACTCACAGATACAGAAAACCAGTGGTTACCAGTGAGGAAGGGGGAGGGGAGTGAGAGGTACAAACTACTATGTATGAAATAAATAAGCAGCAAAGATATACTGTACAGCACAAGGAACAAAGCTAGTATTTTATAACTATAAATGGGGTACAATCCTTAAAAATTATGAATCACTATGTTGGACACGTGAAACTTAGGTGATATTTTAAATTAGCCTCAAGAAGAAGAAGAAAAAGAAGAAGAGGAAGTAGTAGTGGTGGTAGTGGTAGTCGTGGTGGTGGTAGCAGTGGTGGTGGTGGTGGTAGCAGTGGTGGTGGTAGCAGTGGTGGTGGTAGCAGTGGTTGGGGAGGACACTTGGCTTTCTCTTCAGGTAACTCAAGCTAAAAACTAGATTTCTGAGTGGGTTTTTGCCAGTTATCATGATGGCATTCTCCAGTCACCGTGCTAAAGCACAGTTCTGTAGTCGTTCCTACAGCCAGCTGATGACCAGAGGCATCTGAGCACTTGAAAACAGAATACACAGGTGGAGAGCAACGTCTCATGGGAAAAGAAAATCTAAACAAAGTCCTTTTTAAAAAACAAGATTATAATCCTAGCCTAACAATTTTGCCTGTGTTATCAAATTAGAACGATATGATAAACAGTTTTCCATATGCTACATATTGCTTATAACAATGGTTCTATTTTAGTGGTTACAAATATACTTATTTTTATATTGTAGTCATTTTATCTGGAGGGGGTCTACACTAAAAACAACACATCTTTGTGTACAGTTTTCCAAAGTGTTTATCTAGCATACTACTTAGGAATTTTATCTTGGAGAATATTTTCTTACTTTTTTTCCCTTGGAGAGTATTTTCTTAGGAAAATTGTGGCGCCAAACACTTTTCATGGCTCTTGAGATTTCTTATGAAAGAAGCAATTTACTACCTAAATGTCTAAATTCTACATAAGAACATCTATAGGTCTTTATCTCGTAATCTTAATATATGCAGATGAATGAATACTGATACAGATGAGAGATTCATCCAAATTAAGCTAAATGGAATATATCAACTACAGTTCAATTTTTTAAAAAAAACATAAATGGAATATACCCAAGAAAACACAGGGTTCATCTCTTTATATACTATTATGTCCCACTTTATTGCCCGAGAAGAATTAAATTACTTGCTTTCAGCCTCCATTTCACATATTCCTTAAAAGCCTCAGAAGAAAAGATCTGTAATGAGCCTCCTTTGGGAAGCCTCAAAGAAGAGCAGTCTTCAAGAACGCTGATTAAATAGAACAAATTTTGACAACTGATGGATTCCTCTAGATCTAAGAAGAAAATAACACTGATTTTCTACGGCGCTTAGAAAACTGTTCCCTCTTTTGTTAATCAAGAAAAGATCCCTTTAAACCAGAACCCCTCTGGCTCCCTCAGTCTTCCTTCCCTGCCATAAAGACCACTTTCCACAGCAATCTTACTAACACCTCATCACCCCCACCTGCCCCCACCGTAAGTGTGGAGGCTTTTCAGTTTGTCTTTGGGTTTGTGTGTATATGTGCTTGTGCACGTTAGGCTAATTTATGCAGCAGGAACCACAAGCAGCTGCACTATTTCACATTCCCACCAGGAATAAAGAAGGGTTCTAATTTCTTTTATTTTTTAATGTATCAATGTTAGTGGATGTGAGTGATACCACATTGTTGTTCTGATTTGGACTTTCTTAACGACTAATGGTAAGTACTCTTCATGTGCTTATTGGTCATTTGTATATTTACTTTGGGAAATATCACTCAAGTCTTTTGTCTATACTTTAAGAATTTTCTTTGTCTTTTAGTTCTTTTCACCTAAGTAAACAAATACGTATGCATATAGTGTGTTCATAATATTCTTTATTATCCTTTTACTGTAGCGATGGACTCTTTTTCAGTATTAATAATTTCTGTTTTTTTTTTTTTTTTCTTGGTTAGCTTGGCTAGAGGTTTGTCGGTTTTATTGATCTTTTAAAGAACCATCTTTTGGATTTTTTGACCTTCTCTATTCATTTATGACTTTTAATTTCATTTATTTTGCTAAAATTTTTATTATTTCCTAAGTTCAAAATGTAGTGAGAACATCAGAGCTGGAAAAATCACAGTAGCCAGATGTGTCTGCCATAAACTCACCACATAAATTTGATTAGGAAAAAACTACTGGAAAAAGTAGTTATTTTTAAGATAGTCCACATATAAATCTGACTTTCAGTAAACTTTCAGGATACCTTTCTCCACACTTTCAGCAATGCTAGGCTGCAGTGTCCCTTAGCTATTTTATTTGCTTTTGATAAAATGTCTTTAAGTGCCTTTGTACACTTCCCAGAGGGATGAAGGAGCCAACTTTGCAAACTGAACAGAGACAAGATTTTCCATCTTGTCTTGAAAAGCACACCCTGCAAAAAAAAAAAGAAAAGAAAAAAGAAAGCAAGAAAACCACACATGTGTTTATAATTTGAAATACAGATCAAGACAGACCTGGAGGACTTAGATTCTGGCCTGGTGGATGGCTTATCTTCAAAGGGGGAAGTGTGTGTGTGAGCGTGTGTGATATTTTAAAAATTCCTATAGCATTAAAAATACACTCTGGCTGCACTTTACCAGAAGTTTTTGAACTGGCTAGGGCTGGCAGTCTGGTGAAGTTGTTATACAATCTTTATTTTTCCTGTCCTGTCTGGGAGGATGCTGGCACCCCAGGTCGGGGCCTCGTTCCAACAAAGAGGGTCCATAAATGTATGACAGGAGCCCGGCCCCCCATGGTTTATAATCACCAGGATTATCACCAAAAAGGCAAAATGGCCTGTCACTTTCTCTTGGCAAAACCATTTTAAAATATGGGGAGATTTTAAGTTACTGCAGGATTTGAGTAGTTGTGTGCTGAGAAATGGGAAAACCTTGCAGAGGGAGAAGGTTCTGGAAGTGGAGCTAGAAGTGACCTTGCTCTTCCCAAATTCCCTCTGTCCCTGAAGGAACCGGGGCACAACTGTGTGGATCTTCATCTTCTCATAATCACTAGCTGGGGTGAAGGATGATTTTTGCATTGTGTAAGTGGAAGTGTCAAAAGGCTAAAAGCTGCAGGGATTGTGGTTGTGTTTTCCCAAGGGAAGAGGAAGAGGAGGAGGAGGAGGACGGCTTTCTAAGGCACACAGCACAGGCTCTTCTTCCAACTCCATGGGGCCCAGAAAAGTGAAGAAAAACCAGACTACCAGCTAATAATAACAGTCATAGCAACACATCTCTTTGGGGCTTTCTCTATGCCAGGTACCAAGGCATGGACGACCTACATGCTCAAAACAGCTTTTATAGAGAAGGGACTATCACTAGCATCATATTACAGAAGGAAAATGACACTCAGGTTAAATAACAAACACAACTAGTAAATGTCTAACCCAGGAGGAGCTTAGTTCTGACTCCAAGTCTTCCCATTAACCATTATTCAGAAAGGTCCCAGCCCTTGACCCCAACCCCTCACACCCTAACACCCTCACTGATTTCCTTAGGTTCCATTTCCCCAAGCCCACTGTTCTATATATTACAGGGCCTGACTAGAGTCTTTTTTTTTTTCATGTTTCATTTTTCTCCCCCTCCTTCAAAAAAAATTTAGTGAGTATTAATAGTAATTATCACCCCAACAACCTACTTAAAAGACATGAGATCCTATCTGGTTTGTGTTATGAAAAAAATCAGCTTTCACATGTATAACTTTCCCCCTTGACTGTGTTACATAAAAGTGAGGGTTCCAAACAACTTGTCAGCCCCCAAGTGACACAGCTTCCACCCAGCGTTGAGCGCTCCTCTTCACTATCTAAGGTCTCCAAGACCTTCCTTTCTTCTTCCATTCGCTGGGGATCCCCAGGGACTCAGACTCCAAAGTGACCAAGCTGCTCAGACAGAATCAAACTGGATGAAACCTGACAGACAACCTGATTTAGTAAATACAGAACCAAAAATTTCAGATAAAAATTAGATCAAGCCGGAGACGGCTGTTTGAAATAACCCCCTCGAGTCTATTTCATGTATTTCATTTCACTTCGGCATTTGAAAAGAGAGTGAGCTTAGACACCCTACTAGACGCTTTTCACTGCATACTGAGGCAGCTTGACAAAAGTATGCTCACAAAGTGACCTTCACAAAGTCACTCACTCCAGGATGCCTTTAAGTGATCTCTTAATTGGTCTCTTAAAGTGGTATCTTCTCTCTTAATTAAAGTATCATTTGACTTAAAGGCCACATTTCAGGAATAGATCTACTGAAAAAAATAAGAGATCCACGGATAAGAAGTTTCTTGGGGAATGCAGGGGAGCAAGGGGTGAAACGGATTGAAACATTCCCACCAGGGGGCGCTATCTTCACTGAAAGTAAGAAATAGTGTTCCTAATTTAAAGTGCGTTGTACTCTAACCAGACTAAAATCTTTTTTTCCCTTGAGAGCTTTCACGATGAACAATGAAATTGTCTTCAAATCTAACAACCTATAATTAAATAAAATATAAAATCTTTCTTTCCACAAAGAACAATGATGATAATATTTCATTATGTGCCAGGCATGGATCTACATATCTTACTTATAAACTCACACAATCTCCTCATACTATAAAAATAACCCTCATTTTACACATGGAGAAACTGAGGCACGATTAAGTCACCAATAGGCAGAGCCAGAATTCACATTCTGACTGTCTGATGCCCAAGTTCACATATCTTACCTACAGAAAAACAAAGAATGGCAAAATAAGATTTACTGTTGAATGTATTTTGATATGTCACTGATTACCTCACATCTCTAGAAATACATAACACTAGCTTACAAATGGTACTAATTCTATCACTTGACAGTAATGTTAACTGTATTTTGACATCATTTTCACATATACTCATACCTATCAGTGAAGTTTACTTTTTTGTCAGATATATTCCATTGAAAAGACATTGAAATATTCTAGATTTAAGAAGAAATAGGAGGAGGGGAAGGATCTGCTCTGGTCAAAAGGTAAAAAGGAAAGAACAATGCAGGTGATGTAAAATAGACATTGATATTTTTAAGACAAAGAAATTTTGAATCATATTCAAAATATTGACTTTCTATGTATGTTTATATATATACCAGTGTGTATGACATAGGTATAATAAATATAAACACAGATGTGTGCCTATTATTTCTAAAATAATGAAAATAAAATACCACAGACAAAATCTTAAGGAAAAGAAAAGTAGAAGGAATCTATTCTATTTTTAGAGATTGATAACAGAGTATAAACTATAAGCAGAGCTGTAATTTGAAATAAAGTATTCTGAGCAAATCATTTATTATTAGGACCATATTGTGAATTATCCCTGGACTTTGAAACTTACTTTGCATTCCCCGTTGTGTTTCCAACCTTCGGACACGTGTGATTCTTGAGAGGCTAGCAACACACTTGTAATGGGGCACATACTCACCTATTATTGGAAAACCCCCACAATGTGTGTCTTGAGAAATTTACTGTCCCAATTTATTAGAAATCTGGAAAGTAAGATATTTTATTCAGCCACAAGTAAACTTGTTTCAGACTTCAGATTACCAACTCTACCAGCAACTGGGCTTTTTGGGGGAGAGAGGGACAGACTCACATGTGCCTTCAGTGTTAAGTTTTTAGCATTCAAGGTCCTTATTTTAACTTAGTCCATTTCTTATCTGTTGCACAACTTTTTAAAATTAAGGAAAGTACATAAAAGAGAATAAACAATGATATTTATTCCAGCATTGGGCACACTAGTAACACACCAGTGACAACCTAAATAGCCATCAGATGGAGGCTAGTTAAAAGAAACTAATTATAGCATATCAACATTAGGTAGGTTTTCAAAAGAATGAGGCAGCTCTGTGTGTACAGATAGAGAAGCGGGAAAAGTAAGGTGCGGAAGAGTGGATATAATACACATGTGACTGGAATCACTGCTAGACTGGAATCACTGCTAGACTCCAGGCAACACATGAGGGACTGAGGAATGGGCATCAGATGAGGGCTTATTTTTTGCACACTCCTTTGAAAAAGTGTTTGAATGTTTTTAGCCAGATCCGTGAAAGATTTCTCCAATTGTGATCAATTATAAAGTAAACATTAATATTTAATAACCAATTTTTAGACTTTTTAATGGAAAGTAAATGGTTAAAGAAACCCTGAAACCAGTCTAGCGCTACTTAATTTGTGGTTTCTTCACTACACGCACATCTGCTTTCTACTTGGGCTCACATATGTTGAGGAAAAATGACTCATGGGAAGCACTGGCACCATTTTCCTTGATCTGCCCTTTAGGTATGAAACACAACAGAGGTTATCCCAGGTCAATTGCTGTTTTGTATATATTTTACATCTGCAAGCTTTAAAATGGTAGATCTGGACTTGCTGGAAGAAGAGACCATACATTTACTTGGAGCTGACTCAGGTCTCCTTGAGTTCATACTCGCTGTGGCTAAGCCGCAGTATAAGCGAAGGGTGTCTAGGAAAAATGCTTCCATTTTTATCCTGTTCATTCCTGAAAATCCAACAGGAGATTCTTTTCCCTCTCTAAAATTAACTGTTCTGTGTATAAAGCAGTATCTGGATAGCTGATCTTAAATGGAAACATGATCTGAAAATGGCACCACCTTCTAAAAAAAACCCTTGAAATTGGCCTTCTTATTTTTAGCCTTTGGGGATGGGGGAGAATGGCCACAACAAAAGCTGATTGGTTCTGTGGCTGGAATGTGTTCATTCACATCTGATTATCTCTGGTGGGCAGAACTGTATTCCTTTTGAGGTAAAGGCAATTAGCGGAAAATAATCTCGCCTCGTGTGGAAAATCATACTTAAACATTCAAAATGAAGGGAAACGTGAGCTATCCTAGGCTGGGGCATGTATGAGGGGAAGCCACCCACAGATTCTCCAAGGGTCTAAAATCAGACCAATTTTAGTTCCAACTCCAGCTCTACTATCCAAAAGTTGGGACATCGGGAAAGTTTCTGCATCTATAAAATGGGCATGCTGTCACTTCTTGTAGGGTTGTTGCGATGACTGAATGACATAAGGCAAGAAAACACCTAGCCTGGTGTCAGGTGTCAGATGTGAGGCCAGCAATGTACCCTTTGGCAGTCTTCAGGGACCAAATTCACAGAAAGGGGCTAAGTGCCCTACCTGCCTTGGTCTGGATGAAGACAACAGGCCTAAGTGATTTTTTCAAAGAACTCCATTAAAGGCAATTGGAGAGGATGCTGGAGTTACACTGTAAACCTGAGTAGCAGTACCGTGAACCGCATAACCAAGAGGCCAAGAAAAGGAAGCAAGGGCAGTGAAACGGCGACACAGCCAAGAGGGAGGAAGATGTGCTATCTGGGTGCATGTGTGGGCACTGAAGCAACCAGAGCTGCTTCTGAGCTTCAGAGACTCTTGGCTGAGCATTTGTTTATCCAAGTCAAAGCTTACCGAGATTCGGCTGGGACACGGCCATGGCCCTCTGGGGCACTGGTGTGGTAGTGGCAGCTGGGTGGAGGTTCATATGATTCAGGGGCTGATTCATCGCCTTCCTAGGGTCTTGCCACGTGGTGATTTTTTCTATGTGACTAAAAGAAGGAAAACAATTATCTTTTTAATTGTCAGCATCATCATCATTATCACCATCACCAGTAACAATGCAACAGTTAAATGATGCTGGCTCTTCTTCCCTCAGGATCTGCTTACAAGTGGTTGACACATTGTTTGTTTTCAGCCAAGGTCTGGCTTGCCCACTTATCCGCCATTCAAATTGGGCTACACTGGGGATTTTGCAGAGGACTCTCTGAACACAACTCCATGACCTAGCCATCCCAGTTACCCCTATGTGCAAACACCCTCTTAAGAGTTTTCTGCCTTACCAGAGACAGACAAGCCCCAGCGCACCTCCCCGCAGCCCGAGGAGCCTATGTTCTCCAGCCCCTCAGAGCTCACGGCCACCCAGTTACTGAGATACCACAGTGTGAACTCCTCTCCCAATGCAGGACCGTGCTCTCCGGCCAGCCAGCCCTCCCACACTCTCCCGGCTCATGTAATTGACATAATGAGGACACTTCCTCCTGTCCTCAGCCAAAGATAGGCCCTGAAGCCAACCTCGTAAACATGACATTTACTGACATCATATTACTAAGGGTAAGACACCGAGCTCCACATAGGTAATAAATAAAACCCTCAAGAAGCTTCTGTTCCACCATGCCGGGGAACAACTGTGTAGCTGGAGAACAGAGTAGCAGGAAGTAAGTGTAGGAAGTGCCAGATTATGGAGAAACCCAGATACCGAGCCATAAAGGTTTCTAGAGGAGAAGATGTGATTAGACTTTTGGTCATGGACAACTTCCAGCGTTTGTTATCATGACTTAATCAGCTTCTGCCCAGAGTTTCAAGCGTGTCCTTAGAAAGACTGATGGGTCCTCCAGCTTTGACTGCCTCCTTCCAGACCACATCACAAGTCATCCCTGGTGCCTCATAGACCCTGGGTTACTCCGTAAACCCTATCTTTTCTGAGAGTTTATTACATTTTTCTTTCAAAGGTGAGCGTATTCATTTGGTGCCACAACTCTGCTTTATGAACTGTATCAGAGATCTTTCTTTATGTATCAAAGACAACTTTGATAGCAGAAGCTGAATGTAGCTAGGTTGCCTCTCCCAAACCAAAGGGCCATGTCAACCCCACACACTGTAGACCCTTCTGGATCCACAGGGAAAGGAGCGTGATTGCTCTTTCTGTTAAACACACCTTACTTTTGAATAACAATGGCTTCCCTTGAATCCTTAATGTAGGAAACCACTATTAGTATTTAGACTTAATCCTAAACCAGTGCAGTCTCTAGCATTGGAGTCTTACGTCTTTTCTTTTGCTTCCACCTCCTCACATCTGAATTCTGCCACTGCTAAAGTTCTTCAGATTTCTTCCTCCCAGGATGGAAGTTGTTGCCATAGGGAACTCGTTCATTACCTCGAGAGAAAACTTGGATGTTTTCCCAAGGAGACCTTTAAAATGAGTGTGTTTTTTTTTTTTTAAGTCAGCCTTGGTAAAGAAGGCAAAATTAAGTTTCGTAGTGTAGGAGTCATCGGTGGTCTTTAAAAATAATCAAACATAAACTGAGAGGAATAAAAATAAAAGAACTAAGACAATCTTGTTAAGAAAACATAAGGGGTAAACACCCAACTGGATATTTTCATCAACTGCCTAAGCATAAAGAAACAGTGGTCTTAGTTCCACCTTCAGTATAACCATTGTAATTCTGTTTAAAGCTTTCATAAAATCCTTTTGTCCACTTTTGGTCCTGTGGAAACAAATAGCCAGCCTCAGGGACTTTGTCACAGGCCTTCAGAGTGAGGGACCAATTGATGAGGAGGATATCAGAGTTAAGTAAACTCCCTTTAGCAAATAATTAGAGATGAGAAACCCTTTGACTGACTATTCCTTCAGGATACATTAAAACGTTTTTTCCAAGGCGGCGTGTCCTACATGAATACTTTCCACTGTGGTACCAGAAGGGGAGGAATCCTTCTCTCTTTCATGAGCCTTTCTTAGACCCTCTAACACCATGGGTATCGACAGTGTGTCAGGACCAGCATAAGCACAGCCCCGGTGGGATGCAGTGATGTACACCAGATGGTGGAAGGCATATAAGGACACTGCTGGGAACAGACACTCAGCTACCTGTCAGTGGTAGGAAAAACACAGGAACTGTACTGATGCATTCCCAAATGCTGGTCCTCCACTCGCCCCTCCCATTCTGAACATGTGGGCTGGGGCTCCCCTATCTGGGGAGAGCAGAAAGGCTCACACTCAAAGTGATACATGAGCCCCGCATGCATGTGGACTGCCAGAATGGCTGACCAGCCTTCACCCCCAGCGTGCAGGGCTTTCTGGGTGGACGCCTTGGCCCTCATCCCGAGAGATCTGACCCCAGAGCTGTACAACTCAGCCGTGGCTTCAAGCCCCAGAACTCCCCCAGGACCGTGGGAGCCACCGCAGACCACCCTTCAAACTCCACACCCAGCCAACACTTTTAAAGGAGTTTTGTTCCCAGCGGATTTGTTAATTAGAAGTGTCACTCACTGTATTCCCCAAAGACTGGAGTACAAGAGGGAGCCTTTCTGAAGTGAGCAGTTCTCTTGCTCTGAAACAACTCCGAGAAGAGAGCCACTCCAATTCCCAGCCTCTGCAGACCAGGTGACCCCACGTAAGCTTTGCCCCAGAGTTCAGTTTATGCGATGTCTAGGGAGCTCCCCGTCTGAATGCCAAGAGCAAGGGCATTGCTCACGAGAATTTAATCCACTGCTTATGATTTGATTTGAAAACTAAAGTCCCTTATTGTTCAAATCATTTAGCTCCCCTCACCCGTTCCCAAAAGCAGAATAAAACACACGCTCTTTCATACAGCTGTCTCATCCCTTCTCCCTCGCTAGAGTTCCTGAGTCATTTCCTTTCTCGAATTTCTCAGTGTAACCTTACTGTTTGCCAGGACCCGCAGTTTAGCTAGATTAATCCCCACTTCCCTACTACTCCCACCTCCTCCCTGATGTCACTCCCTGCTGAGTCCCCTTCAAGAAACTCTCTCTCTGCTGTTTAAAAGTCCAGTTTCTCTTTTGGGGGTAAGGGGAAATATATATATATTCAATATGTATATATTCAATCTGCCTATTGATGTGTATTCCATGAACACACATTCTATACAGTTTTCATGTTTGAAAACAGAACAAGGTGGGGTATAGCTTGGTAGTAGAACACGTGCTTGGCATGCACGAGGTCCTGGGTTCAATCCCCAGTGACTCCGTTAAGGGAAAAATCCAAATAATAAAATGTATATCTATCTTTTTTCAAAAAGAAGAAGAAAATGAAAAAAAAAATGAAAAAAGATACCAAACCATTTATGGTGATACACATAAGTAACGGGCTCTCTGGAGATCTTCCCCCCTTATCTAAATTCTTCTGTACTTCCCAGGTTTTTAACAGTTACGTTGTATTGTTTTCAGAACTAGGAAAAACAAAAATACTCATGAAGGTACAAAAAGACAAAATGGAAAATGAAGCATGGATATGCAAGTCATGGGTACTAAAAAGTTACTGCAGATAAACTACAGATTTGAATCCTATCTTCCAGTGGCCAAAGTAAGAAGGGAAATGGGATCAATTACCTGACCCCATGCTATTTTCAAAGAAAAAAGAATGTCAGCTTCTAAGGGAAAGAAAAACTCTTCTCGACACCAAAAAAAAATTTTTTTTCTTTTTCCTGGACTAAATAGAAAAAAAAAGTCTGGCGCTTGCTTCGGCAGCACATATACTAAAATTGGAACGATACAGAGGTTAGCATGGCCCCTGCGCAAGGATGACATGCAAAGAAACTGCAAGGGTTTCACATGAGGGCCCCGGGTGGGGTGCAGTGGAAACGGTGCCTGGAACAGAGACGATGAGGGTGGTCTTTTCCTTTTCCTTTGGGGGCCCGTTTGACCAATATTTCTTGGACCACCTTCTTTCACAGTGGCAGAAAGGACAGACCAACTCCTCACCTGCAATTACATCGGGGTCTTTGAGAGACCTCCCCAGGTCGGAAAAGAGGTTCAGCCCTGAGGACCTGCACCCTGCCCAGGGGCAAGAAAGGTCAGCACTTCTGTGAGAAGATATTTGGCTGGAATGGTAACTCACGGAAAACTGTGCTGTGTTAAATAATTTTTCCTTCCAGAATGAACGTGTTCTTCAATAAAGACACCAATTTAGAAAGCCATTTTATGTATTAGGGAAATTCTGTGTGTTAAAAATGTCACTGAAATCACTGGGGGAGGGAGGCAGCATTACCACCCCCCAGGCACCCTCCGCTCTCGGCCTGGCCCCTCCCATCAGCCTCCAGGGCATTGTTAATTTAGCTCAGATTTCCACCCCTCCAGCCTCCTGCATGACCTTTCACCTTGATGAGGGCAGTGGCCTCCAGGCTTCCCCTCCCCTCCTCCGGCCCCTCCGGTTCTCCTCCAGCCCTCCAACCCTTCCCCACCCTCTCTATCTGACAATTCCCTCTCTAATCCACCTCCAGACTCATCTTCGCAAGGACAGCTGAGGTCCAAGTCACCCCCGGGTCCCTAGTCCCCACGGCCCTTGACAGCTTACTGAGACACAGTGTAAGACACTGCGGGCTCTGGAAAGACCACAGTCTTGGAGTCACACATACCTGAGTAGTAATGTAGCTGTGATCCTGTGTGACCTCAGTGGACAAGGCATGTAACCCATCCCAGTCTCAGCACCCATATCCATGAGCCACGGGTAGAAAAGCTAACACACGCACTGGTTCCTTCTTGTAAGGGTGAAAAGGGTCTGTTCTGGGAAACGTGTGACGACCAAAGTCACCTGCCAATTTCAGGACTAGTCTGAGACAGGAGAGAAGGGGGCAGGGAACAACCATTAAAAGAATAACACAGCAACTGAGGAGAACTCACCCCAATGGCGAAAGATTCGACTTCCGGTAGACCTTGAGCCTCATTATAGGATCATTCTAATATATTAGCACGCTACATGACACACCTGCGGGGCGCTATGACAGGTCTAGGATGACCATAAAAGGCCAAACGTGGGGGGCCCAGTTCCTGCAAATCTATGTCCCTCAACCAAACAGTTGGAATAATCCTCCCACTTAATAGCATATGAAATTACCCAGTTCTTAAAAACTAGCCACCCCTTACCTGGGGCCGCCTCTCTCGCCTTCTGAGACTGCCTCTGTCTATGGACGTGTATCTCTCTGAATAAATCTACTTTCACCCTACTATGGCTCACTCTTGAATTCTTTCCTGCATGGGACAAGAAAGACAAGAACCTATACTCGCCAGCAACAAGTTCACTGGGCTTCCCAAGTTCACTTTCTCAGCAAGGGAATCCATGGAAGGCAGCCCCAGCCTCAAGCCCGAGGCTGGCAACATTTGGCTCAAGTTTATTCAACAAGTGTGGACCGTATACCTATTGTGCCTGATACACTAGGCAGGTATAAAGATGAAAAACATTTTGTAAACATAAAATCCTGACTAGCAACAGAAACATGAAAGGCAAAGATAAAATCTTATCTGTAAAAATAGAACCCACTGGCTTCTTACAGCCCAGGAAAAGGCCTGGTGTTTTTGGACGAACTTACCCTCCAGTTCATGACCTATTACACTAACTTTATGGAAGGAAGCCACACAACAAAGACTTTCTGAAATAGAGAAGGCCTATGTAACACATTTTGTATTACTGGAAGCATACAAAGATATAAAAATAGGAATGACCATGAGTGCTTAATTTTGAAAGAATTTAGAGTTCGTAGCAACATAAGCTGCTTGCTGATCTCTATGGGCAAAGATTTCATCTTCAAATGTAAGTGTTTGGTCCTTTTACTCCCCCTCCTCTCTGCCCTCCCTCCCTTAATATATTAGTTTCATGTTAGTGTCAGACGTTGCTCAGGGCTCCCTACCATCAACAGAGCTGTTAAGGCAGGACTTAGAAGCAGCCTCTTTTCCACCACAACCTAGCTAGGTGGTTAGAGAGAACCACAGCAAAGAGATGGGAATTCAAAGGCAGCCTGGGGTTATAAAACCAAGACTGGCTGGCTCAAAGCTCAATTCCAATTCAGTGCTGCTTCGATTCATCCCCCTGCCAATCCCAGTTTCTCTTTAACCACTCCCTTCTTTCTTTTTTGGGAGGGTGCTAATATTTCTCTTCCAATGAACAGAAGCTCTTTTGATGACCAAAATGACCCTATGGGGCAAAGTGTTCTACACATAGTAGGTCCCTAAAAAACAATACTCCTGCAACCCATAAAACTTACCATAAATATTCACAAGCTCAATTTAGGGCAAAAGTACATTATCTGGTTTTTAAAAATCAGACATTAAAAACTTTTTTGACTTACTAGACCAATTCACCACCCTCTTTATGTTATACAAAAGTTTACATACACTGAGGATTATTTGCTTAAAAACTTAACTGAAATAGCTTTGCAACTTGCTTATTGTGAACAGGTTCAATAAAACTCATCAGTGTTAAAAAATGAAAACTGAAACAGATTTGCATGAGGCTGATAATTTCCCAGACAGAGCTTGCCAAGTAAATTGGACCCACTGTCAGCAGGCAACAAACGCTATGCCAGTGTTTAATCCAGTACCAGATGGCAAGACTTGCCCAAGACTCACATTAAAGTTTTGAAAATTTCCCCAATTAGAATTAAAATACAAATATGCAAAAGCTGGTCTGCTTCTTTTGTTGTATTCCAGGAATAAAGGCTGCCTATGTTTCAGTCGCATTAAATACGCCGGTAGTGTGTTCTGATTTAAATTTCAAGACCTAGGAAATGACACACCAGATCTTACTCACATCTTGCATTTCTTTGAGTAGCGCCTCTTGCTTTGTTTTGTCTTTTTGACAATGAAACTTAGCTCTTCTGACTGACAGCAGAGGTGGGTCTTAACCACAAGAACATAGACAGCTGGCATACACGCTTACTAATTCTCCCAGGCCCAGAGGCATACTCTTTCTCCAGATAGTGCCTCTGCTGTCACCTAAACCCAGAGAGTAGTAGGAGCTGCTCACAGTGGGAGCTCCACAGCAGTGGGAGTGACCATCGCTGTGGGAGCTCAAAGCCCACGTCTAAACAGGCAACCCAACCTCATTAGTCGCCATCGGTAAATTGATCCCCTCTGCTTAACCCCATCAGTCAGGCTGGATGATACGGACTCAGCTTTTGAATACACTGAAAATGGGAAATAAAGTGCTGGCCCTTCACCTGGACGAATAGATACATAGCTCATGTCTTACTTTCTTTCTATAGCCATCAATCTCCCTCCCAAGTTGTCATCCTTCCTATTGTTAACCCAATTGGTGCTTCTCTGTCCCAAAGCAGTTTTCACAACACTATGATTGGTTACAACTCTTCTTCTGTTCTGCCCTAATCCTAAACAGTACCATCTCTTGCCAGCACAAGCAGAAGAATAAAAGACACAAAGAGGCGAAAGTCAGGGTGCAAATGTACCTAGCTGACACATCCATCAGCAAAACATTCTTATCATTCATGGATTGAGTCCCAAAGCTATAAAAACCGACTCCCTTATGCGATACAATAAAGGTGAGTGTTCACATAATAGAAGGCTGACGAAGTTCAGCCTTCTCTGAAACCGCAAGGAATTTATTTAAAAGGTTCCGGTCAGGTTTTCACTTCGGCAGCTCAACAAACATAGCTGCAGTCTATGACACGGGAATAATAACTCATATATAAGTAGGGGGTTTTTTTTAGGCTCCTCTAATAAAAGATGATACAGGACAGAGCATTATTTTGGTACCCGTTTCCGGTCTCTACCATTCACTTGCCAATTCAAAAAATGTCAGAGTTCTCTGGAATTCCGAATGAATGGCAGGGATTGTATTTTTAACTACCAGGCTCTAATCCTCGACTTCCATCACAGCCGTGCCAAGAAGCCTCCACTTGTTGAAATTAGCCGCGGTAGGAGCCGCAGCGGCGTGAAAGGTCTGCGGGCGCTTCCGCCGGGCCAGCTGCCGGGATCTGCCTCCGCGAATCCTTTCCACCCAGCATCTCCGGATTTTCTGCACGTTCATTCCTGAACCTGCTCGGTCCGGGAAGAGGCTGAGTCAGGCGGAGCTGCCGTCATACCCGAAGTGCGGAGCGAGCCCACTTGAGGCTGTAACAGCCTTAGTTCCTTCCTGCAGGGGTTTACTTACCAGTTTCGTCCCTGGGGTAGGAAAGAAGGGGGGGGGGCACTCTGAACGCGCCACTTTGGGAACCTGGTGACTCACTAACACAGCCCTGAGGTGTGACTCACCAACCTTGCTTCAGAGGGTGAGCTATTGTGTGAGAGGCACCCCGTCATCCCCGCTGAGGTCCCCAAAGCCACCCGACACTGGCAAACCTGACGTCGTCTCTTTAAACTGGGCCAACTCTGGCTTAACCTCATTTTTCCTATTCCCCAAAAAAGCAAGAAGTAAAAGAAAAGGACTGCATTTTTGTTTGATTGTTTGCCTTTGGCCAAGCGCCCTTCTAAAGAATTCTGACTGTATTGCAATTGTATTATCTACGCTTAGCATTTTTTTTTCTCTTTTCATTTCGGGATCGATAATAGTATTAAAAGACTTATAAATTATATTAAGTTTCTTGTGTTGAAACCGAACAGCAATGTAAGAGTTGATTTTTACCATGTTTCATTATTTCCAGATATCAAGTATAAAATGTGGACTGAGTACATATTTTCCCACTTTCTCCTTTTTTACAAACAAAAATATGGGATGGAGCTGAGGAGAAGTGAAGGAAAAATGAGGCTCTTAATGAAAGGTAAATTCTAGAATTATCCGTAGGAAGTGAAAGGCATTCATCCATTCATTCATTTGAGAAGCTGTGTTTACAGTGGGGCTGTATCTTCCATGGGCATTCAGTTCCAAAATCAGTTTTGGCAAATGTAGAGTGTGATGAAAATTACAACTGAAAATCCTTTAAATGGCCCATAACGTACCATCTACTACACTTTGTGTATATTATAAGGTCTTTACTTAAGTCCAACACAGCCAAGTACTTCCAGAGTTAGAACATGGTACTATTTCTACAGCCAAGCTCCAGAGGAAGTGATGCTGTCCCCAAAACTTATGTTGGGATTTGCTAGGCATGTAGAGTTGAATTCATGGCACTTAAACAGGCATATGGTCCTGAAGACCTCGGTATCCTCTGCTCTGGGATGGACGTAACAACAGATGATCTAGCATCAGCCCCAGGAGCTGGCAAATGAATGTGGAGGTCGTGGCAATGAAATAAAGGGTGGTGTGGAGGTGAACAGAGCACAGATCCTATTTTTATTGTTATTATAAATGGTCCAAAGCCTGACATTCTGTCTCAATAGCTGCATGTTAGATATGGTCCCTGTATCAGCTGCATCTGACATCTGGGAAGCAGCTTTAATCTCGAAATCAGTTTTTAAAAGAATTTTTTTTAAGCCACCAAACTACTCTAAATGCTCAAATACTTTGAAAATTGTTTTTCCAGGCTCTCCGTGCCCAGCACATGTTTCAACGTGTTGTTTTTCCAGTTGTTCTTAAATGGGACATTGACACACTGTTTGTGCTAACGGGGCCAAATGAATTAAATGTCACTTGCCTAAAGGAAGATGGCAAAGCCCCCTTAAAACCGAAAATTTTTTTGGGTTAGTCTAGTTTCTCCTCTATTCATGTGGAGAGAGTCAAGTCCTTTTTGTTGGTTTTGTTTTCTCAATTCTGGGAAGAGGATGAGCCACCCTGGGCTCTGGCTGTCGGTCACTTCTTGCACATGTTTGAAAGACAAGACACATGGAACTAGAGAAAAGACTGGCACGAACCCCAACCCCAGTCTGGAGAAAGACTGGAGATGCTTTTCAGAGCCAGCATCTCATTTCACAAGAGGAGGATCGAAGACAATAAAAGGGGCGAGGTGGGGGGTGTCGAGTCAGGCTTCCAAGGCAGGGAGGGGAAAGGGACACTGTGGGCCTTGAAGATAATCACTGGGCAACACTGATTATGTTTCCTGTAAACCCAGCCCACAACGTCTCTTTATGTGTATTTCTTGGCATCTTTGGTTGTAAGCATCACCCAAATGAGGCAGTGGTGCAGTGGTTTTGAACTCTTACTCTGCTATTAACCAGTGAGGAGACCACTGAAACTTAACATCTCTGAGCCTCAGTTTCCTCCACTGTAAAATGGGTATAAGAACAGCCATTTTGAATATTTCATCAAATAACCAAAGTAAAACATTATAATATAATAAAATATTAATTCCCCTCCTTTCCCTTATGAAAATCTATCCCAATTGTTTAAAAAGATCTGAGGGATTCAAATGCAAAAAATTAGCTAACACCCTATGCTACAATGAACCCAAGAAATTGGGGGAAAATATTGTTGGACATCAATTCACTGCAGATCAATTTGATTTCACATAGTCAGAGTAGCTAAGTAATAACTAATCTAGAGATGAAAACATTCTCAAAAAGCAAAAGAACTAGCAAATCACCATCTTCAGGGTGGCTCCTTCACCTCCACTCCCTCTTTTTTTTTGCGCTTTCTAATAATAACAATTCTCAGATCCAATGTAAGGAAAGGCCAAAGCTGAGATTCCTTTAGTGCCCTTGTTAGACACCGTTCGTGGTGATGAGGATCCCATGTCAGCACAAGACTTTCAGCCTCATGCTTAAAGTAGAAAAGATTTCAGCTTGAAGTGAAAAGCATAAGGTTGAACACTAGAAAAAGAGTATCCAATGGCTTTCCATTCTTCCTAACAGAGACGCTCCAGAAGTTTTATAATTTGGTTTTTACTCATTTACAGGATGACTATAGTTCATCCCAAAAAGTGGGGGCACAGATCTGATACAGAAATGCAGGAAGACCTGAAGCTTCTGTGACTCAACAAAATGGAAAAACAAATTTTGCCTAAAAAGTACTATAGTTTTATACAAAGCATATTCATGCAAACTCCAAAGAGAGGTAGCTTTGTATCCACAGGTGGATGTTAATCAAAAATATACTACTGCTTTAATCTCTTATATTCAACAAAGAACAGAAATATGCCCCTGTTTCAATTTTTTTATGATTTACTTCCCCATCCAAACCACACTATTCTTCACTTAGGTAGCTGGTGGAAGCTAAAAGGGTGGCAGAATAGTAAGTAGTTTTAATTTTCTCTTTTAAAAACTTTCCCATTTTCTAAAATTTCAGCAATGGACATGTACTGTTTTTTAAAATTTATTCTTAATGTTTTGATTTTACAATCTTACAATATATATACATATATATATATATATATATATGTATATATATATACATACATACATATACATGTGAAGAAAAATTGTAAATATGTCAAAAATCCCCACATCAACCCTCTGCAGAATGTGTGGTTTAAACAAAAGAAAAAAACACAGCTTCAGGAAAACAGCTTTAAAAATGCCCTTAAAATGTTCACCAAAGAACCCACAGCCCTACTGAGGGTCACTCTTGCATATTACTAAATTTAACTGGGTAACATCTTTCTGGAAGGTAGTTTGTCAACACATAACAAAATCCTTGAAAAAGCTTTGAACCAGAAACTCCACTTCCACAAAGCTTATACCAAGGAAACAGATAATGGCAGAGATGACCAGCTGTTTCTGAATCTCTCCCTCTTCAGGGTACTAGATGTGGCCATGAGACTAAGTTCTAGGCAATAAACAGAAGTGCTATGTGAAATTCTGGGGCAGTTCTTTAAATGGAAGGGATACACAGACTTTTCTGCTTTCTACCCTTCTTTTTTCCAGCTTGGACTGTGGATGTGATTGCCAGAGCTACAGCAGCCCTCTTAAATCATGAGGAATGAAATCCACTGAGTAAGAACAACAAAGTAGAAAAAAGATAAGTACAGGTGGAACCACCACATCAGCCCTTGACTGCCTTACTTTAATGTTAGAGATAAATAAATCATCTCATTTCATATCCCTGTTAATCACAAACATAATTCCAAACCAATATAACAAGTATGCAATATGTATATGCAGGGATGTTCACTGCAGTTTTGTTTATATCTCAAATGTGTTAAATGGTTAAATAAATTATGATTAAGCTGGACAATGGAAGATGGAATGGATATTATAAATGGCATAAATTTTTTTAAATGGAAAGATGTTCATAATATATTGCTAAGTGAACATAATCCCACTTTGGTTAACATCCATACCTATGAATAAGGGGAAAGGAGGCTGTATTCATATCTTTAGATTTCTTGGTACTTTCTCCATTTTGTACAATAAGCATTATTTTTTCAATCAGAAAAAAAGAGAATGTGAAAAGATATCCTCCCTTCCTCCAAGTGAACTCACTTCCTGCTTAAAAAATAACGTTGCATTCCACATTTGAACCTGTAACTGCTAATTACAGATCCGAGAATAATTCCACAGCTGGAGTGTAGGGCTGAACATCTTGTCAGTCCCTTAACTGTGAGTTGGGAAAGGCGCCATTGTAATACTCCCCTGAGTGCTTAGCCTAAAGGTGCTGTGAACCAGGGAGGGGCATGAGGGGGTAGAAGGGAAGCAGCAGAAGGAAGGGATAAGGAGGATCAAGGGAAATTCTATAATTAAGCAATATTTCATGGCTGCCTCTGGCAGCTGTTTGAGCAAAGGGGAGACTCTGAACGAGGCGTCAACAGACGAACAGCTCTGTCCTCGGGCAGATCAAGCAGGGTCTGTCATCCCGAGCCCTGTCTCCACTTCACAGGACAATCTGGGGCATCTTATATCCAGCACCTGTCAGCTTTGGAGACTCCCAGCTGCGGT